>NC_080787.1:59432017-60080628 GCF_028018385.1 Neofelis nebulosa | reverse complement strand
TGGGGTGGAAAACTTTCCTTTGGCTGCTCTAATAAATTAATATAAAACAGATTAAGAGAATGAAAAGAAATTTTTAATTTTGTATTTACAGAACCCCAGAAAAATATGAGACAAAGAAGCGAACAAAGCAGGCACCTCTTACACCTTTTACACAAAGAAACTATATATTTGTGAAGAATTGATAAGACAAAGAAATTTGGGCTTGGGGAAGTAATTAGTGAGGAAGTAACAAGTTTTATTTATCCAGTTTTTTCAGCCCTACATTTCATATTTCTGATGATAAGGATGCCTTCCGTCCTGCCGGTACAGAAAGGATACTTTTCACAAGATTTATTTTCTGCTTTCAAGGGGAGAAAGGAGGGTCAGAGTGTCCTTCTTGTACTGGCCATTTGTTAGCTAACTTTAATTCAAAACGATCAATATGTTGGGGTGCCTGGGTAGGTCAGTCGGTTAAGCGTCTGACTTTGGCTCAGGTCATGATCTCATGGTTTGTGAGTTTGAGCCCCACATCAGGCTCTGTGCTGACAGCTCAGAGCATGGAGCCTGTTTCAGATTCTGTCTCCCCCTCTCTCTGTCCCTCCTCTGTTCGTGCTCTTTCTCTCTCTCTCTCTCTCTCTCTCTCTCAAAAATAAATAAACATTAAATTTTTTAAAATAAATTAAAGGAAAAAAGATAATCAATATGCCAAAATGGCATATTTTGTGGTGCTATATTCTGCTTCTTTTCAACATACATTAAGAATATACAGTTTGGTCCATGGATGTTTTCCCTCAATTAAATCAAAGATTAGTATATATTGCCTTTAGTTTTTCTCATTTTCCTGTGATAAATAAATAGAAAAAACATTTCTTAAAATTTGTTTATTCTTCATTCAAAACATTAGTTTGAAAACCCAGTTCTATTGGTCTTAATTATTTAAAAGTGATATTATTTTGAAAAAATTCAATTAATATCCTACTGTACTAGGTAATTGATAAAAATTTTACTTTTCTGTGGCTTCTGGGTGGCTCACAGTCAGTTGAGCATCTGAGTCTTGACTTTGGGTCAGGTCATGATCTCATGGTTTGTGAGTTTGTGCCCCACGTTTGGTTCCCTGCTAACAATGCAGAGCCTGTTTGGGACTCTCTCTCTTTCTCTCTGTATTTCACGAAATAAGTAAACATTTAATTTCTTTTTCTCTTCTAAAGGTGTAAATGATTATAATCTATGTCCGTGACAAGAGAAAGATGCTTATTTTCATTATGTAGGCAGTAGAAGAGAAACAAGTTTGAAATGCTTGGAGCTGGAGTGGATCTTCAGAACACCTTCTGAATCATGTGCGAAAGTAATTTTAATGACAATTCTAAATATTTACCTAATATAATTGATAATGACCTGTAAAGCTAAAGTAACTTTCTAAACTATCAATAATCAACAAATTTTGACCCATTATGCTAGAGAAAAATTATTTTTTTTATTCTCTCAACTTGTTACCTTACAAACAAGCTATCAGAGTTTGCAGCCAACAAAATGTAGAAAAATTAGGTGTGATTAATAGGATGGGTTAGGCAGTTAAATATTAAAACTAAACTTTTTTCTAAATTTCATAATGATTTTGATGCATGTGAGTTTTAAAATTTGTTATATTTATGACTTCTTTTTCATTGTAAATAAATATTTAGTCGTGTGCCTAATGTGTTCTTTTGCTTAAATAGAGTATGGGAAATCGTAGGAGTTTCATGCTTCACAAAACCTAGATTTGCTGCTAACTGATCATCTTCCGTGACATCTTTCTAACTCTTCTCTGAACAACTTCCCCCACCTTGTCACTCCCAAACAGAAGCTCTGGGGTCGAATGAGGATAATTTCAAACACAGAAGAATCCACTAACTCTAGAAATTCCTGTAGTAGAATGCTCAGATTATGAAGTAGTTTTTCTCTGGGACCAGGAATGATTAACTAGGATGGGCATTTGGGGTCACACTGGATGTTCAGTATTAAATCCCACCCCATCCATATACCTGGAATTAAAGTGAAATTATTCAGATGGGTAAGAATTTTTTTTATTAACCGCTTCCCCCTTATCCTAATTACTCTAGCTAATTTAGAAGTCATGGACAGCAGAAAGTCAATGTTCCCCTTCTCTAGCAAAGGGAATTCAAGGGTATATACTTGTACTTACCTAATATGAAATTTCCCCAAATAAGGCAAAATGAAAGACATATTTTCTAATTCTTCAGAAAACTCACCTTTCCCCCTTTTTATATGGTGCCCTTTCTCCTAGAAAAAAGTAGTGCCATCAGTGCTATTAGAAATTACTTAATATGCTTCTCATACTATACCTAGATTTCTGTCTAATATTTTTGTTTTAAGTCAAGTTGACAAAATTATCCAACTAGTGTATAAAGTAATTGAGGACAGAGAGAATACCAAATTCGTCACAAAAAATAAGAGCAAAAGTATTTATTAAGATACAGTATAATTTGAGCATTCTCAATGTTTGTGTAGTTAGATTCAGAGTAGTATGATAGTAATTAATCTTTGGTTACTTGGTGTTGATTATATCATTACATGTGCTTTGAGAAAATGTTGGTTTCATAGTTTTATTGAATTATTATTTTTGCCCTGTGGATATTTATTCTAGTTTTGAATCTCTGTTTTAATTTTAAAGATTTAAAGTTATCTTTATGTTTTTAGTTTTTTGTCTGCTTCAAACATTATTAAGATATATTGGTACTTTTAAGTTAAGACAGAGGACAAAATAATAAATATGATCTAATATCTTTCTGCTACAATATTTACCAAAAGAAATGACACCTTTATGATATTTAACTTCAATAGACATCATTTACCAAATGAATTAAAATATTATTTTATAAATACATTTTAATTAGATGTAATCTTGGTAAAATATTACAAAATGGTGGTATAATCTATAACAAGAAAATAAAAATATTTAACTTTAAAGCAACTGGCAAAGTTATATTAGATACCATCAGATAATATGATATTCCTGTAGAATATTACCACTTTAGCTGCACATTCATCTAGAGAATTAGATGGATGAGATGGATAATACCTTCTTAGGAAAATTTTCCAATTGAAATATCATAATGAATATAAATTTGTACTCAATTTACTAACAATGAATTGGCCCTTAGGCCACATTGATGCTGAGTCTAACGTAAATAGCACAAAGTAATCCAACTAACAGTGAAATTAGTTCCTGAGAAACTCAGGGAAATCTTATATTTGAATTGACAACTTTGTTGTATATTTTTAGTTGTATATTTTTAATAAACCTATATTTTAATAGGTTTATTAAAGGCCAGATAAAATATTTGAGCAGCTTTTGTTAAATATTTTATTAATCAATCTAAACGACTTTAACTTAACAGCACTGCCTAAGCAACAAAGACTAAACTCTTTGTCTTGGCAATCAAATTCTTGAATTCTGCCTTTAACAATGTTTCCTGTTTCATTTTCTTCCATTTGTCTCTCATGAATTCCTTTGCTTTAACAAAAACTTCTAGTCTTGCAAATGTGCTGTCACCACTGTTTCTTGCAGTTCTGTGGGGAAAGAGGAGGGGGGAGATATTCTCTCAGTTTGTTTTTCTGCCCAAGTTAATTTTAAGTTTTTCCTTCCGGCTCAGGTTTCTCTTCGCCACCAGGACTTCCAAGACTTTTTCAGTCCACATGAATCTCTCTTCCCCTTCTGAACAATTATTTAACCGCTTTAACCACTCCTGTATAAATGAATTGTATCCTGATTCTTTTTTTAAATTTTATTATTTAAAAAAAATTTTTTTTTAATATTTATTTTTGAGACAGGGAGAGACAGCATCAATGGGGGAGGGTCAGAGAGACAGAGACACAGAATCTGAAACAGGCTCCAGGCTCTGAGCTGTCAGCACAGAGCCTGACGCGGGGGCTCGAACTCACGGACCGCGAGATCATGACCTGAGCCAAAGTCGGATGCTTAACCGACTGAGCCCCAGGCGCCCCCGTATCCTGATTCTTTAATGTTCCATATGGCTTCACACTTCCTCATGTCTGAAAGAGTACACTCAAATATTTTGCACTCTAATCGCTGTCTTCTGTATTTGACCTCTCCTACACCATCACTAGCTCTCTCTCTGATAAACCTAGTTATCTTCCCTTAGTTTATCCACCTTGCCTACCTCTCTTCCTGCCTTCATTGCCTGGATCACTTTCACAGCTCTTTTTCGTGCTTCAAACCTACCTACCTCACACACTTCACCTTGCTGCATTCACTTGAAAAATCTGCTTGGATTGACTCGATAGTCTGCCTTCAACACATACAGTATGGTAATCTCCTCTTATTCACGGTTTCACTTTCTGCGGTTTCAGTTACCCACAGTCTCAATGATCCATGGTCAACTGCAGTCCAGAGCAGATGATCCTCCTTCTAACATATCATCAGAAGGTCAGTAGAAGCCTAACATTGTCATGATGCCTGTGTCTTTCACCTCATTTCACTTCGAGTAGGCATTGATCATCTTACATCATTCAGAGAAGGATGAATACAGTGCCCTAAGATACTTAGAGAGACCTTATTTACATAACTTTACTGCAGTGCATTGTTATGATTGTTCTATTTTATTATCAGTTATTGTTGTTAATATCTTACTGTGCCTCATTTATAAATTAACTATTTTAGATATATGTGTTTAGATATATAGGGTTTAGAACAATCTCTGGTTTCAAGCATTCACTCGGGTCTTGAAATGTATCACCCCCAGAAATGGGGTAGGGGTTGTACTGTACCTAAAAGATTAAGTAACTGCTGGAGAATTGCATAGCCATGTAGATCAATTCCATTGCACATCTGAACTTCAACCTCAGCTGCATCCTCAGTGACCTTTGAAAATTCCTATATGTCTTACCTAACTTGCTGCAGTCATTCTTCAATCATCTCTGCAAACTTTGCCCTTTTCTTAAGCCTGTTTCACAGCATACACTACATTCATGTTTGATAGACTTTCTGGCTTTTTCTCTGACTCTCAATGAATGGGTTAAATTGAATTTATTAGCAGTGAACTCCTTCAAGTTCAAAATCATAATAGCAAAGTTAACAAATTTGTCACAATATTACTTTGTTTTGTTTAGTCTCTAAGAAAAAGACACCCCTTCTTGTCTTCAATTTGACAAATTCATCTCCAGATAATAGCTTTTTAATATCACTCTAATCCCTCTCACCTGTCCCATCTTCTCTTTTACTACATAAGTTCATCATTTTTAACCTTTGAGGGTACTTTCCCTGTACCTAGTGTTTTATCCCCACTACCAACCAAATTCATTGTCTGTATCATTACCAAAGTGATCTTTCTAAAATATAGATCTAATATGTCATTCTTTGCTCAAAATTCTCAATGTCTTCTCTTTAATTTGTTTGCAACCAAATGTCTTAGCTTCTCTGTTCAGACTTATTGTAAGTCTGGCTCATCACTCAATTTCCCTCCAGCCACACTGAACTCCTTACAATTCTCATATGTCTTACATTCTCTTGTGTTTGTTTCTGTGTGTTTTTCTTTTCATTTTTGCTTTTGTGTATGTGGCTTCCTCTGTCTGAAATGTTTTCTACCTGGAAAAATTCTTGTATGTAATTCAGCTTTGCCTGATCTGTAACATTTGCCTGGATAACCCTATTCCAACCCTCTTGTTGACTATCTTGGGTCTCATACCCTTCTCTGTGCTCTGTAGTGTTGGGCTTACACACTGCCCTTTGCATTTGCTTGTGTAGTGGGGGCGATGATAGGTTCATTTTCCCAAGATCACATTAAAGTTAAATTCAAACCTTATTTCTCCAAAATTAGTTTATTGATAACTATAAAAATGATCTATTTTGTTTTGTTTTGTCTTAGACATCTTACATAAAGCTAGTTATCTTACCATACATCTTTAACACATCAGACAAAATGAATAATAGCATTTTATACCACATGCCATAAAGTGACATTTATATTTTATGATTGGTGTACTTTATTAAAAGTAGGCAATATTGAACAAAATACTTTGTACTAGTGATTTAATCCTGGGTTTAAGGGACTACAGTCTTTTGGCATGTGGTTAGGTAGCAGTGAGAACCTGTCTAAAGAATGGTTTTAAAAGTATGTTTAGATATTTTGTTATGGACACAGAAAAATCCCCATCATTTGTGATATTTTTGTTCATTCATTTACTCATTCATTTATTAATTCATTCAATATATGTTTATTGAACATCCAGTAGGTGCTGGGCACTGTGTTACTTGCTGGTTATATGCTAGTTACATAAATAGTTATGTTTCTGACTTTATGATATTTATAGTTTTTAAACTTGCCATTCAAGTTACAAGTGGCAATACATACCAGATAAGGATAAAGAAAATTCTTCTGATCTAATGCAGCCATTTACAGATATAGAATTGACAAAGACATACTAATGTGTTAACACCTGATTGAAGCTACAAGTAAAATTTCCATTAGGTTTCTATATAACATTCCATTTTTGTTCTATATGAATGGTTAACCACTCATTGTTTTTATTAGAAAACATATATGCACCTTATAGTGAAAGGAAACTTTTCAGTTACTAGTAGATACACTAGGTCAGAAAAAAAATGTAGGCATCTCTTGCTTAGAAATAAAGAAGAAAAGAACCCTTTCCAAATACTGCTATGAGTCAGTATGCTAGTCATTCTCATGTGCTATCCCATTTCACATACCAGACTTGCTATTTATATTTTTACACTCATTTACAGACAAAAGTTCAAATATTTAGAAAAGATAATATTTTTTTTCCAAAAGGCACACATCCAATAAATATCCGGTCAGAATTTTAATTCAGGACCATGCTCTTTTTATTACCTAGGTGCTATATGATTAACAACACTAAGGTTGAACAGGTTTTCATCTGACCAAGGACACAGTGCAGTCAAACAATTCCTGGCTGAAGAAGTATCTGTAGAGTAGTAAACCAGTGCATCAAGACATTAGGCCAGGAAAGCTTATTTGCTTTCAAGAAAACTGTATCCTATAGTTAGCAGAAAATAAATGTGAGCCAAAGTCAGTATGAATATCTCAGCCCTCAGTAGATAGGACAACGGAGAAGGAATTACACTTTTGAACAGAATGAATAATATCACTTAATGGAGATGTCAATGGGAAAGATTTAATAGATGAGGATATATGTCCATCTGATAGATTCCAATGACGGGTTGCCAGAGAGGATTATTTCAGGAAAATAATACTGTACTGGATGAATTAGTGTCAAGATCTAGTCCTCATACTTTTAGAATTATTTTGTGGGAATTGAAGCCTTCAAACCCATCCACAGAGTTTCCTTTTTCTGCTTTAGATCGTGGATAAACTAGCACAAGTTCAATTTACATCATTTTCTACGTTTTTAAAATGTTTTTGTGACAGTCACAAATTGAGCCAAAAGTGATAGAGATATTTTCTTTTTGAAACTCTAGGATTGGCTTTCTTGGATTCCATATTTGTATGTAAACACTTCTTAAAATAGTTTCAGCCTTGTTTTTAGTTCTCATAAGGGAAAGAAATGAGAAACCTGTTATAGTCCTTTCTTGGTTTATTATTCGGTAATTTTTGAGTACCTATTTTTTAAAGTTATTTATTTATTTATTTATTTATTTATTTATTTATTTATTTATTTATTTATTTATTTTTGAGACAGAGACTACAGGGGAAGGGCAGAGAGAGAGAAAGAGACAGGGAAACCCAAGTAAGTAGGTCAGCGTGGAGCCCAACATGTAGCTTGAACTCACAAAATGTGAGATCATGACCTGAGCCAAAATCAAGAGTCTGACATCCAGGCACCCCTTGAGTACCTATTTTGTATCAGATTCTGGCATATGCCAGGAATAGAGAAATGTACAACAGACATAGTTCCTGCCTTCATGGAGTAGCGATCTAAGGTGAAAAAAACACTTCACAATTAATGTTTAAAAAAAAAAAAAACTTATAGCTATGTGCCTTTTTGATATATAGTCCAAAATAACTCTTCCAAAATGTGTGTTGGCAAAATAACTCTTAATAGAAGATTAATTTGCTGTTGGTTATTCTAAGGACAGGCATTAAAAGGAATTTAGTAACTTCTTTAATATCTTCTGGTGTTTCTGTTATAAGAAACTGTGACAAGTATAGACTATCTGTTTATTCCTTATGCTGAAAATCTTTTAGTTTTGCCTTCATTGTATTTATCCTTACCATGGTCTGGTAGTGTCACCTGAATTTTCCATGGGGAATTTCTACTCTTCCATGCTGCACAACTTCAGTAGTTATCAATCAAGACGCCTGTGTTCATTTTTCCAAGAAATAGGCAAAGGACCCAGACCAGAATGATTTGAGTCTCTTTCCTGGGCATTTTAATCTATAGTCAAAGGACATAAAAACACCGATTAGTTGAGCTGATTTGTCCACTGCAACAAGACCCTCCACCCCCCAAAAAAAAATTCCCATTCATCCAACACCCTATCTTTTCCTGTTGCAGCTCTGTTTTCTGTATTTTCTGCAGTCAAGCCCTATCCTATGCACTGGGGGTAGTATGGTGAAGAAAACAGATGTGGTCTTTGTTCTCCTCATACTCAAAATACTCAAGGCAGATGTTTATCACATAATCACAAAAATCAGTTAATTGCAAACTGAGATAAATAGGACCATAAGGAAAGATTGGGATGAGTCTAGCAGTTAGGTGCTTATTTTAGTTAGCATTGTGGAAAGCCCTAGCATGCTCTTCATGTTTCTTGCTAGGTGAAATTTTTGAGATTTTATGGAGAATTATAGTTTAATTTGGTTGCATAGCTAGATACACATGAACTCACAGTGAAAGCCCCCAGGAAAGCAGAGAGAGCTAACAGGCTGCATCAGCAGTTTTCATTCTTCCTGGAGAACCTGTTGTACAAACAAAAGAATTTTTTTATTCAGTAGAATGCTAACATCATCAAAACTAACATGATATGAATCAAAAAAGGTGAAGCAATTATGATGCCATTAAACTTATATGAAATGAATAAAAGGCACTCAACACTTCAATATCACATACTTAGAGCATAGGTATAGCTAAGAGATAATTGAAGATTATGTGATGTTAAAACATCTGCCTTTATGATTGTAGTAGATATAGCTTCACATTTGTAGCCTTTCTATTTAAGTGTTATGTTTCCATTGGAAGAAAAACACATTAGTATTTCTCTATAGAAATCATTTTTCATGGTTAAAAAAATAAAACAAATAAACTGTAAAATCATTATCAAAAAATAAATTTGCTACAAGACTAAAAATATAAATTTAAGTGGAAAAAGATGAAACTCAAGGTTAAATATTTATTCATTTAGAAGATTAACCATTTTCCCTAATATAATATGCATATAATAGCAAACAAACAGCAACTATTAGAGTGAATACATAATCTTATTTTTCTTGAACTCCTTATTTGGTTAAAAATATTTATAGGTGTGCTAATTACCTAGTTGATGGATTTATAATATTTCTTATTGATCATTACAATAGAATTCTGGTACAATATTATAAATATTAACAATAATATTAGTTATTCATCAACAGTAGGTAAGCTCAATCTAAGGGGAAAATTAAATATTGATTTACAATATGAAAACATACTTGATTTCTGACTTTAGCTATATATATTTACACCTATGTTTTTCAATATTACCATTTTAAAAAAAGTTTTATATATTTATTTTGAGAGAGAGAGAAAGGGAGAGAGAAAGCATGAGCAGGGGAGGGGCAGAGAGAGAGAGAGAGAGAGAGAGAGAGAGAGAGGAAGAGAGAATCCCAAGCAGGCTCTTCACTGTCAGTGCAGAAATGGATGTGGGGCTTGAACTCAAGAACTGTGAGGGGCGCCTGGGTGGCTCAGTCGGTTAAGCGGCCGACTTCGGCTCAGGTCATGATCTCGCGGTCCGTGAGTTCGAGCCCGTGAGTTCGAGCCCGTGAGTTCGAGCCCCGCGTCGGGCTCTGTGCTGACAGCTCAGAGCCTGGAGCCTGTTTCAGATTCTGTGTCTCCCTCTCTCTCTGACCCTCCCCCGTTCATGCTCTGTCTCTCTCTGTCTCAAAAATAAATAAACGTTTAAAAAAAAAATTAAAAAAAAAAAAAAAGAACTGTGAGATTGTGACCTGAGCCGAAACCAAGTCGAATGGTTAACCAACTGAGCCACCCACGCACCCCTCATCATTACCTTTTTAACTCCTCTGGGGAAAACTTAATATATTTTCAGTCCTCAAGAAAATCATATTTACCAATGTAAATGTTTCCAGGTTTATCTGTGAAAATATATTTATGGACTCTGTATGAAATTTGCAATTTACTCGTCAGTGAAATAATTTCAGGTATACTCTACTGTAATAGAGTATTACTAGTATTACGACCTTTGTCATAAACAAATATTATGAATATATTCACATTTTATTCAATATTTTGATAAGACAATTTATTTAATCAATATTATATAATAGAACATTTAATTTGTTTTTCTTTTATTATTATGATAAATTTGCAATAAATAGTTTTATAAAACATTTTTATATGTGAATCTGGTTACTTTCTAAGGATAATACTTATAATTAAAATTTTTAAATTTGTGCTTGTATAGTTTGATATTTGTATTTTATTGTATTTTATTGTATTTTATTTTATTTTATTTTATTTTATTTTATTTTATTTTATTTTATTTTATTTTATTTTATTTTAAATTCCAATATAGTTAGCATACAGTATTATATTAGTTTCAGGTATACAATATAGTCATTGAACAATTCCATATATCACCCAGTGCTCATCATGACAAGCACACTCCTTAATCCCCATTGCCTACTTTACACATCCCAGTCTTTTAGAACTGATTTGTTTCCCTTTCTTTTTCTTTTTTTTTGTTGTTGTTGTATATTCCTTACTTTGCAACAATTAATTTCATCCAATGTGTAAGCATATTTTTAACACCCATTTAGATAATGATTACATTCCCCATCTTTTTAGACCACAAATTTACATTCTTGAAAATTTTTTAATTCATTTGTCATTTGAATAGACTGAATAGATACCACACATCTTAAACCCTCTTGGCATTCCTACCTGTCTTGGGAGGTGTGAATTTGTTTCCACCACTAATCTCTCCATTATCTTCTACTGTTGAATAAGAAGAAGAAAGGAAAGCAAGTCAGTAACATTTTTCTTTTTTTTTTATTTTATTTTAGAACTATCTTATATTTTATTTTTTTTCCAATATATGAAATTTATTGTCAAATTGGTTTCCATACAACACCCAGTGCTCATCCCAAAAGGTGCCCTCCTCAATACCCATCACCCACCCTCCCCTCCCTCCCACCCCCCATCAACCCTCAGTTTGTTCTCAGTTTTTAACAGTCTCTTATGCTTTGGCTCTCTCCCACTCTAACCTCTTTTTTTTTTTTTTTTCCTTCCCATCCCCCATGGGTTTCTGTTAAGTTTCTCAGGATCCACATAAGAGTGAAACCATATGGTATCTGTCTTTCTCTGTATGGCTTATTTCACTTAGCATCACACTCTCCAGTTCCATCCACGTTGCTACAAAAGGCCATATTTCATTCTTATTGTCACGTAGTATTCCATTGTGTGTATAAACCACAATTTCTTTATCCATTCATCAGTTGATGGACATTTAGGCTCTTTCCATAATTTGGCTATTGTTGAGAGTGCTGCTATAAACATTGGGGTACAAGTGCCCCTATGCATCAGTACTCCTGTATCCCTTGGGTAGATTTCTAGTAATGCTATTGCTGGGTCATAGGGTAGGTCTATTTTTAATTTTCTGAGGAACCTCCACACTGCTTTCC
Source organism: Neofelis nebulosa (assembly GCF_028018385.1). Classification (NCBI taxonomy): domain Eukaryota; kingdom Metazoa; phylum Chordata; class Mammalia; order Carnivora; family Felidae; genus Neofelis; species Neofelis nebulosa. The sequence continues at coordinate 60,068,797 of NC_080787.1, read as the reverse complement.
AGAGCGGCTGCACCAATTTGCATTCCCACCAACAGTGCAAGAGGGTTCCCTTTTCTCCACATCCTCGCCAGCATCTATAATCTGATTTGTTCATTTTGGCCACTCTGACTGGCGTGAGGTGATATATGAGTGTGGTTTTGATTTGTATTTCCCTGATGAGGAGCGACGTTGAACATCTTTTCATGTGCCTGTTGGCCATCCGGATGTCTTCTTTAGAGAAGTGTCTATCCATGTTTTCTGCCCATTTCTTCACTGGGTTATTTGTTTTTCGGGTGTGGAGTTTGGTGAGCTCTTTATAGATTTTGGATACTAGCCCTTTGTCCGATGTGTCATTTGCAAATATCTTTTCCCATTCCGTTGGTTGCCTTTTAGTTTTGTTGGTTGTTTCCTTTGCTGTGCAGAAGCTTTTTATCTTCATAAGGTCCCAGTAATTCATTTTTGCTTTTAATTCCCTTGCCTTTGGGGATGTGTCGAGTAAGAGATTGCTATGGCTGAGGTCAGAGAGGTCTTTTCCTGCTTTCTCCTCTAGGGTTTTGATGGTTTCCTGTCTCACATTCAGGTCCTTTATCCATTTTGAGTTTATTTTTGTGAATGGTGTGAGAAAGTGGTCTAGTTTCAACCTTCCGCATGTTGCTGTCCAGTTCTCCCAGCACCATTTGTTAAAGAGACTGTCTTTTTTCCATTGGATGTTCTTTCCTGCTTTGTCAAAGATTAGTTGGCCGTACGTTTGTGGGTCTATTTCTGGGGTTTCTATTCGATTCCATTGGTCTATGTGTCTGTTTTTGTGCCAATACCATGCTGTCTTGATGATGACAGCTTTGTAGTAGAGGCTAAAGTCTGGGATTGTGATGCCTCCTGCTTTGGTCTTTTTCTTCAAAATTACTTTGGCTATTCGGGGCCTTTTGTGGTTCCATATGAATTTTAGGATTGCTTGTTCTAGTTTCGAGAAGAATGCTGGTGCGATTTTGATTGGGATTGCATTGAATGTGTAGATAGCTTTGGGTAGTATTGACATTTTGACAATATTTATTCTTCCAATCCATGAGCAGGGGATGTCTTTCCATTTCTTTATATCTTCTTCAATTACCTGCATAAGCTTTCTGTAGTTTTCAGCATACAGATCTTTTACATCTTTGGTGAGATTTATTCCTAGGTATTTTATGCTTCTTGGTGCAATTGTGAATGGGATCAGTTTCTTTATTTGTCTTTCTGTTGCTTCATTGTTAGTGTATAAGAATGCAACTGATTTCTGTACATTGATTTTGTATCCTGCAACTTTGCTGAATTCATGTATCAGTTCTAGCAGACTTTTGGTGGAGTCTATCTGATTTTCCATGTATAATATCATGTCATCTGCAAAAAGCTAAAGCTTGACTTCATCTTTGCCAATTTGGATGCCTTTGATTTCCTTTTGTTGTCTGATTGCTGATGCTAGAACTTCCAGCACTATATTAAACAACAGCGGTGAGAGTGGGCATCCCTGTTGTGTTCCTGATCTCAGGGAAAAAGCTCTCAGTTTTTCCCCATTGAGGATGATGTTAGCTGTGGACTTTTCATAAATGGCTTTTATGATGTTTAAGTATGTTCCTTCTATCCCGACTTTCTCAAGGGTTTTTATTAAGAAAGGGTGCTGGATTATGTCAGACGCCTTTTCTGCATCAATTGACAGGATCATATGGTTCTTCTCTTTTTTTTTTATTAATGTGATGTATCACGTTGATTGATTTGCGAATGTTGAACCAGCCCTGCATCCCAGGAATGAATCCCACTTGATCATGGTGAATAATTCTTTTTATATGCCGTTGAATTCGATTTGCTAGTATCTTTTTTTTTTTTTTTTTAATTTTTTTTTTTAACGTTTATTTATTTTTGAGACAGAGAGAGAGACAGAGCATGAACGGGGGAGGGTCAGAGAGAGAGGGAGACACAGAATCTGAAACAGGCTCCAGGCTCTGAGCTGTCAGCACAGAGCCCGACGCGGGGCTCGAACTCACGGACCGTGAGATCATGACCTGAGCCAAAGTCGGACGCTTAACCGACCGAGCCATCCAGGCGCCCCGATTTGCTAGTATCTTATTGAGAATTTTTGCGTCCATATTCATCAGGGATATTGGCCTGTAGTTCTCTTTTTTTACTGGGTCTCTGTCTGGTTTAGGAATCAAAGTAATACTGGCTTCATAGAATGAGTCTGGAAGTTTTCCTTCCCTTTCTATTTCTTGGAATAGCTTGAGAAGGATAGGTATCTCTGCTTTAAACGTCTGGTAGAACTCCCCTGGGAAGCCATCTGGTCCTGGACTCTTATTTGTTGGGAGATTTTTGATAACCGATTCAATTTCTTCGCTGGTTATGGGTCTGTTCAAGCTTTCTATTTCCTCCTGATTGAGTTTTGGAAGAGTGTGGGTGTTTAGGAATTTGTCCATTTCTTCCAGGTTGTCCAATTTGTTGGCATATAATTTTTCATAGCATTCCCTGATAATTGTTTGTATCTCTGAGGGATTGGTTGTAATAATTCCATTTTCATTCATGATTTTATCTATTTGGGTCATCTCCCTTTTCTTTTTGAGAAGCCTGGCTAGAGGTTTGTCAATTTTATTTTTTCAAAAAACCAACTGTTGGTTTCATTGATCTGCTCTACAGTTTTTTTAATTCTATATTGTTTATTTCTGCTCTGATCTTTATTATTTCTCTTCTTCTGCTGGGTTTAGGCTGCCGTTGCTGCTCTGCTTCTATTTCCTTTAGGTGTGCTGTTAGATTTTGTATTTGGGATTTTTCTTGTTTCTTGAGATAGGCCTGGATTGCAATGTATTTTCCTCTCAGGACTGCCTTCGCTGCATCTCAAAGCATTTGGATTGTTGTATTTTCATTTTCATTTGTTTCCATATATTTTTTAATTTCTTCTCTAATTGTCTGGTTGACCCACTCATTCTTTAGTAGGGTGTTCTTTAACCTCCATGCTTTTGGAGGTTTTCCAGACTTTTTCCTGTGGTTGATTTCAAGCTTCATAGCATTGTGGTCTGAAAGTATGCATGGTATAATTTCAATTCTTATAAACTTATGAAGGGCTGTTTTGTGACCCAGTATATGATCTATCTTGGAGAATGTTCCATGTGCACTCGAGAAGAAAGTATATTCTGTTGCTTTGGGATGCAGAGTTCTAAATATATCTGTCAAGTCCATCGGATCCAATGTATCATTCAGGGCCCTTGTTTCTTTATTGACCGTGTGTCTAGATGATCTATCCATTTCTGTAAGGGGAGTGTTAAAGTCCCCTGCAATTACCACATTCTTATCAATAAGGTTGCTTATGTTTATGAGTAATTGTTTTATATATTTGGGGGCTCCGGTATTTGGCGCATAGACATTTATAATTGTTAGCTCTTCCTGATGGATAGACCCTGTAATTATTATATAATGCCCTTCTTCATCTCTTGTTACAGCCTTTAATTTAAAGTCTAGTTTGTCTGATATAAGTATGGGTACTCCAGCTTTCTTTTGGCTTCCAGTAGCATGATAAATAGTTCTCCATCCCCTCACTCTCAATCTAAAGGTGTCCTCAGATCTAAAATGAGTCTCTTGTAGACAGCAAATAGATGGGTCTTGTTTTTTTATCCATTCTGAAACCCTATGTCTTTTGGTTGGCACATTTAATCCATTTACATTCAGTGTTATTATAGAAAGATACGGGTTTAGAGTCATTGTGATGTCTGTATGTTTTATGCTTCTAGTGATGTCTCTGGTACTTTGTCTCACAGGATCCCCCTTAGGATCTCTTGTAGGGCTGGTTTCGTGGTGACAAGTTCCTTCAGTTTTTGTTTGTTTGGGAAGACCTTTATCTCTCCTTCTATTCTAAATGACAGACTTGCTGGATAAAGGATTCTCGGCTGCATATTTTTCTGTTTAGCACACTGAAGATATCGTGCCAAGCCTTTCTGGCCTGCCAAGTTTCAAAGGAGAGATCAGTCACGAGTCTTATAGGTCTCCCTTTATATGTGAGGGCACGTTTACCCCTTGCTGCTTTCAGAATTTTCTCTTTATCCTTGTATTTTGCCAGTTTCACTATGATATGTCGTGCAGAAGATCGATTCAAGTTATGTCTGAAGGGAGTTTTCTGTGCCTCTTGGATTTCAATTCCTTTTTCCTTCCCCAGTTCAGGGAAGTTCTCAGCAATTATTTCTTCAAGTACCCCTTCAGCACCTTTCCCTCTCTCTTCCTCCTCTGGGATACCAATTATGCGTATATTATTTCTTTTTAGTGTATCACTTAGTTCTCTAATTTTCCCCTCATACTCCTGGATTTTTTTTATCTCTCTTTCTCTCAGCTTCCTCTTTCTCCATAACTTTATCTTCTAGTTCACCTATTCTCTCCTCTGCCTCTTCAAGCCGAGCCATCGTGGTTTCCATTTTGTTTTGCATTTCGTTTAAAGCATTTTTCAGCTCCTCGTGACTGTTCCTTAGTCCCTTGATCTCTGTGGCAAGAGATTCTCTGCTGTCCTGTATACTGTTTTCAAGCCCAGTGATTAATTTTATGACTATTATTCTAAATTCACTTTCTGTTATATTATTGAAATCCTTTTTGATCAGTTCATTAGCTGTTGTTATTTCCTGGAGATTCTTCTGAGGGGAATTCTTCCATTTGGTCATTTTGGATAGTCCCTGGAGTGGTGAGGACCTGCAGGGCACTTCTCCTGTGCTGTGGTGTATAACTGGAGTTGGTGGGCGGGGCCGCAGTGTGACCTGATGTCTGCCCCCAGCCCACCGCTGGGGCCACAGTCAGACTGGTGTGTGCCTTCTCTTCCCCTCTCCTAGGGGCAGGATTCACTGTGGGGTGGCGAGGCCCGTCTGGGCTACTTGCACACTGCCAGGCTTGTGGTGCTGGGGATCTGGCGTATTAGCTGGAGTGGGTAGGCAAGGTGCACGGGAGCAGGAGGGGCAGGCTTAGCTCGCTTCTCCTTAGGTGATCCACTTCAGGAGGGGCCCTGTGGCAGCGGGAGGGAGTCAGATCCGCTGCCGGAGGTTTGGCTCTGCAGAAGCACAGAGTTGGGTGTTTGCGCAGAGCGAGCAAGTTCCCTGGCAGGAACTGGTTCCCTTTGGGATTTTGGCTGGGGGATGGGCGAGGGAGATGGCGCTGGTGAGCACCTCTATTCCCCACCAAACTGAGCTCTGTTGTCTGGGGGCTCAGCAGCTCTCCCTCCCTTTGTCCTCCAGCCTTCCCGCTTTCTGAGCAGAGCTGTTAACTTCTGACCTCCCAGACGCTAAGTCGCGCTTGCTGTCGGAACACAGTCCGTCCGGCCCCTCCGCTTTTGCCAGCCAGACTCGGGGGCTCTGCTTGGCCGGCGAGCCGCCCCTCCGCCCCGGCTCCCTCCCGCCAGTCCGTGGAGCGCGCACAGCCTCGCCGCCCTTCCTACCCTCTTCCGTGGGCCTCTCGTCTGCGCTTGGCTCCGGAGACTCCGTTCTGCTAATCCTCTGGCGGTTTTCTGGGTTATTTAGGCAGGTGTCGGTGGAATCTAAGTGATCAGCAGGACGCGCGGTGAGCCCAGCGTCCTCCTATGCCGCCATCTTCTTATTCTTTTTCAGAACTATCTAACTTTTAAATGGTGCACATTTGCAGATAAAAATGGGGGCATTTATTGGAAAGATAGAGAAGAAGCTTCACAGCTGCTGGGAGGGACAGGCTTGGAAAAAGCATGGGAATTAAGGAGGCTCCAGAGGCCAGGAAGTGACCAGTAACATTTTTCTTTAATGAAAAATTCTATCTATATGCTTATGCAGCATATTTTCTTCTACCTTATAAATGAATAGTTTCAGCAGGATTTAATTAAGAGTTTATATTCTTTTTGGAATTTTGTAGTATTTGAGGGATTTTTTTCAGATGTATAGAATTAAGTCTTTAATAAGGAAAAATTACTTTTCTCGTTATAAAAACTCTCCATTTCTATCCCATTTTTTCTTTCTTAGATAACTTAGATAATTTAGGTTCTTAGTTAACACTTCATTAGGTTTTTTTCTTCCCCCTTCTTCATAGCTGTTACCTTCAACTGTTTTCATCTATTCGTCATTTTCTTTCATCATTTGCCCAGTTTTATTCCCATATAAAGTATTTTATTTTTCACAGTGTCAGCTCTGTCTTTATTAGTACAAAAAAAAGTTTTGCACTGGACCACTATAACTTGTGGTTACAATTTTTCTTATGTTATTCAGTTTTCCTTTTAAATGACATTTTATCTAGGTAAAATATTTTATCATCCTTTCATTGCATTCTTCATAAAATCCATTTTTTTTAATTTGGCAGAGATCACATAGCACATAATACTTGAAATGGATTTCTTATTTTATTAAGGCTTATCAAAACTGTGCTTGTCTTCTATTTCAAATGTTATTTTTATTGTTGTTTATTTTTTTCCCTAATAACCTCTCCTTTCTATTGTCCATGCCCTGAATGGTAAGATGTCTGTTGGTATTTTCTTGAATTCTAAGAGTGTCCCTCTGCATGCTTTTAGGATCCTCTTCTCATATCTCAAGAGATTTGGATGGCTGAAGTAAAGTGACATCAGGAATTCAGCATTTTGAGGTAAGTGGGGCCTTCTGTCAGCAGTCGTCTTTGTTTTCTTCCATGTGTTAGTCAAAGTGTTGCTCCCAAGTCCATTTGTTCTTCTTCATCACTGGGCCCTGTCTTCAGCCTGCCTAGCTCAGTGTATCAAGAATCCTGCTAGTCACTTTAGCAAGAATCTCACACTCTTGATAGCTGATCACCCTGGCCTGCCTTCAGCAGGAATCCTGTGAAGTGAGCTTATCAAGAATACCCATACCTTTTGGGCGCCTGGGTGGTTCAGTTGGTTAAGCATCAGACTTTTGCTCAGGTCATTATCTTGTGGTTCTTGGGTTCAAGTCCTGTGTTAGGCTCTGTGCTGATAGCTCCCTCGGAACCTGGAGCCTGCTTCTCTCTCTGCCCCTCCCCAGCTCATGCTCTGTCACTCTCTCTGTCTCTTTCTCAAAAGTAAATAAAGGGGCTCCTGGGTGGCTCAGTCGGTTAAGCGTCCGACTTCGGCTCAGGTCATGATCCCGCGGTCTGTGAGTTCGAGCCCCGCGTCGGGCTCTGCACTGACAGCTCAGAGCCTGGAGCCTGTTTCAGATTCTGTGTCTCCCTCTCTCTCTGACCCTCCCCCGTTCATGCTCTGTCTCTCTCTGTCTCAAAAATAAATAAACGTTAAAAAAAATTTTTTTTAAAGTAAATAAATACTAAATAATAATAATAATAATAATAATAATAAAGAGTACCTGTACCTTTGATGTCTCCTCTTAGTAATTTTTTATCCACTGACCCCGTTATGCTCTTTAGCTATAATCCCCAGCTGACTTTGCTGCATTTGGAGTTGAGCCCTATTTCTCACCTTTATTGCAATAGCCTTGACACCTATTGCAATAGTTGTGAATGAGGTCTTTTTTTGCCATTTTAATAAGTGTCAGAATAATTTTTTCTTTAACATGAGCGATTGCCTTTCAGCAACTCTTCTACCTACTGCTTCGTTTCCATTCTCTCCCTTGAAAATGAAGAGGGTTTAATAATCCAAATCATGAGATTTAAGATTACAAAATATTGCCTTTGTTTTAAATAGCATATTTTCTATTACTGTGAAAATTAATTTAACATAAGGTAAATACCTAATACAAGTGGCTTTAAAACACATCATATATGATTTGTGTGTCTGTATTTAATCTGAACTCAACAATTTGTAATAGACAAAGTATGAACCACTGAATCTAACCAATTCCCTGTTTCTGAGCGCTGAAATCAAATTGAGAAATTATTTTTTAACACATGTTCTGACTACTGTTCCATTTATCTGATCATATACAGACAAGGCTTACCTAAATGTCAAAAATAATGAATATATTACTGAGCTTGAATATAGTCACATTTACTTCGACATTTTGCTCCCTTAACCACTTATTTATATCTTGGCAACTATTTGGAAAGATTTTAACATTACATCTTTTTCTCTTATTGTATTAAAAAAACATCTCAGAAACTGTTTAGGTAGAGGATCAGTTCAGTATTATCTCATCTGAACTGTGTTTGTATATGTCAGATGAAGACCTTTGATTCTTTTTTTTTTTAATGCCTTGGCATTAGAATTATTGTTTTTAACATTTGAATTGTGCATGTATACACATGCAGATGCTAATAAAGGGAATTCTTAAGGGTAAAATAATCTTTTTAAACTCTATTTTTAAAAATTTGCACGAATAGACTGAAAACAAAACTATTTAAAATAAAATGCTATCTTATTTTTTCTGGTATCTATGAAGCTCTTTTTCAGCTAAGTGAATTTTTAAAAGACATGTATATCATTTATGAAGTAAAGACAACTCTATGCATATATTTCTGCTGAAGAACAGATAAGCTTATCTAAACACTATTTCATTTACCCAACTGTCAGCTTACATTTTATTACCAAATTTTTATCAAATGGCAAGAGTGACATTTTTATGTTCAGATGATGAATTATTTAAAACATATTTTTCTAGAATTATTATTTTTCGGGAATTCTAAAGTCAGTCATTGATAAAACGAAAGAAAATAATTATAAGTTGTCCAAAAACATCCTTTTGATAGATAAATACATGACTTCCAAGATTTAGTTTATTTATCTTGTAGCTGGACTTGCATTCACATCTCTAAGTCTGAATTCTTTTTATTTAATTCATTATCATGTTCAATACAACTTCTCTCCAACTGGTTCCTTGTATAATTTATACTATTCTCCAAAACCCCTGCTTGTCCTTCCCTGTCCTTATAATGCTCACACATACTGCCAAATAAAAGCTTTGGTAAACAGTTTGAACTGTTAGGTGGTATTCCTTCCAACTCACTTTTTCTCTTTTAAGTTTGAGGACCTCTACCTTAGCTAAACAAAATTATTTGTTACAGACACAAAATTGATTTACACTCTAAGCGTGTGAAGTTATTAATCTACCTTCATTTGCAACTCTAATTAATATTATTCTCCACAAAATATTTCCAGACTGATCCCTCTATGGTCTTTGACTTGAATGAGCTCCTGAGCCTTTGTATTTCCTCACCTCCTTAATCACTTTGTACTTCGGTATCCCTCAAGTGTTATTCTCCAAAATGTGCAGCATGGAGAAAAGAGGAAAATTAACAGGATAAATTTGCTAATTTAAATTTAATTATGTACAGTGTAAGAATAACAGATTTAATTTTAATGCTGGTTTATGAGCATAGACTGTCTTTTCAAGAACATCTGTGTCATCCATTGTGATTTATTTTGCTACAAAGTGTCTTTGCACTTATAAAGAGTGGCCACTAGAGTGCTGCAAGTATCCATTCAAGTTTGAGTCCTTGCTCTGTGAGGATATTCTAGTAGTGATTAAAACAATAAGGCTGATCTATCTTTGGAACATATGGGCCAGTCTCAGTAAAGAAATGCTAAAAATCATTTAAACCATGTGTAGTTTTATTTGCTAATACATTTATACTTATAACTCTTTCTCTGTTCATGCATTAGATTCAAGGTATAGAAGCTACTGAAATGAAGTCAATGTTTTAGTTAATAAAAATTAGTTTCCATTTTACTATCTTACCATCAGCACTTTTACAATATAGTTACTTTCTTTTAGCATTTAGGATTGAGTATTTATATGTCTCCTTTCCATAACAATTCTTAATTTCTATTCATTAAGAATATAGGCCATGCTAGAGATGAACTTTCATTAATTTTCTCTTTTAAAGTATGCTTTTAAGTTTAAATATCCATTCAAAATATCAATGATAAGGTTTTTGGGGGAAAAATCTACTTTGCATGTGTAGGCAACAAGGTCAGGCTGCCCCAAGATGGGTCACTTTGGCATGAAGATTATTATTTTGAATTAAGGCAATCAAAACTCAGTAGATTCAGGAAAAGCTCCTTACTTCCCCCTCCACTCCTAAAAAGAATTTAGACAGGGGACCTGATCAGAAAGAGATCAGTTATTACCAGAAATAACTACATTATGATAAGAACTAGATATGGTAAACACAGAGGAACCTAGCAAAGCCTATCTGATCAGTCTTCTATGTCCTATTGTTTCTGAATGGCAGCAAACATTTGTTTGCCAAACATTTACTCTTTTTCCACTTCCTGTAAATTGCATAGCTTCCTTTTGAAGTCCTCCTCCTTAGATCAAAATACCTCATTTTGACTGACTAACTTTGGGATTTCTGTGTAGATTCCCTGTGTGGACAAAATTAAATTTTGTTTTCTCCTATTTATCCATCTCTTGTCAATTTGATTCTTAGTCCAACTAGAAGGACCTTGAAGGACAGAGGAACTTCTTTCTCCTTGACCTGTTTAACTAGACATGTTTGAATTTTAAAGTTCAGCCTACCACCTAAATGCATTTTTTGTCCTTAGAAGTGAGTTCTTTGAGGACAAGGTACTGCTTTATTCATCTTCATAGTTATGATGTCGACTTCATATCTTTAAAAACAAATATGAACACTGATCATTTAAAAACAGGAGAATTAAATGTATTTCTTAGTAAACATTAAGAAAAGCATTTGATCTGGCATTTATGTATTTTATCATCTGTATTCTTTATTCATATTTACACTTGAATAACACTTTATATAAGATAATTTGGGATATTGTGATTCATTAGAATTATATATATTTCCTTCATCCCCATTTCTGATACAGAGCTCCTAAAACCCCTGAATTTCTTAAGTGATGAGAGTGATAAAGGTGTCTTTTGTTATGTTGATGAGTGAGTTTCAGAATGCTTCTAGGTCACTTAAGGATGGGGCTGATCTTCAGGAGAACCAACCATGTGATTCAAGGGTTGGAACTTTCAGTCCCATCTCCTTGACCGCCAAAAAGAGGGCCTGAAAATTGAATCAATCATCAATGGTCAGTGATTTAATTAATCTTGACTATGTAATGAAGCCTGCATAAATCCTCAAAAGGACTGGGTTTGGAGAGCTTCTGGGTAGGTAAACACGTGGAGATGCTGGGAGAGTTGTGCACCTGGAGAAGGTATGGAAGCCTAGAGCCCTTTCCTCTTGCCATGCCCTATACATCTATTCCTGAGTGATATTCTTTCATAATGAACCAGTAACTTAGTGAGTAAGCAAGTCTCTTGAGTTTGTGAGCCACTCTAGCAAATTAATTGAACCCAAAGAGAGGATCATGGGAACCTCTGATTTACAGCTAATCAGTCAGAAGTGTGGGTAACTACCTGCAATTGCAACTGGTATCTGAAAACGGGAAGTAGAGGCAAGTCTTGTAGGACTGAACCCTTAGCCTGTGGAATTTGATGTTATTTCCTGGTAGACTGTGCCAGAATTGAGTTGAATTCTTGAATACCTGCTGGTGTTTGAAAATTGCTTGGAGTAGGGTGGGGAACACATCATCATGGTTGAATTAATCCAAGAACACCAAAAAGATACCTGATTCCTTTTGTTAGGATTAGAAGTATAGGGTAGTGATATTTTCACTTTAAATACAAATTGAAATCAAGGTACAGAATTTACTTCATACATTAAATTATTAATAGATATTTTACTAAAATTCCTATCTCCTGACTGAGAGAAGAATTATTTTTATCATCTTTTTCCTTGCGATAGAGTCTTGAACTTGCCAAAATCTCTGTTCAATCAGGTCATATCTCAACAATATGTAAGTTACAAGCATACCACTGCACACCTACTGAATAGAATCAGTTAGCTTCAAATTAATTAAACATATTTCAGATAAGGCCAGGAACTTCACCAAAGTCAAATGAATAAATAAGAAATCAGTCATTAAGACCCCACTGCTGTTCATTTGTGTCTGAGAATAACAGGTTGCCCATTGTTGCCGGATAGAACCAGTTGATGAGATGAGCATTCATCTCTTCAGTTAAACTCTTTGGCTTCACGCTGCTTGCACGTGTCCAAACAGTTTTCTATGAAACTTGAGATAGACCTGTATTTCCAGTTTCATTTTTCATAGTCTTCCATAATAGGTACCCCCAGAATTTGTTTCTGCCTGCCTCTGTACTCATCATGCCCTCTTATTCTGAAATACCCCTCTGCCAAGACAGTTAAAGTTTCAGCTCATTGGTTATGCCTTCAATACATCTTAAATTGGAAATAATGTCTTCCTTATTTGGAATCCCATAGGGTTTTGTTTACATATAATATCATGGTATGTATTTCTTTCTGTTTTACAAATTAAGCCCTATTTTTCCTAATGTATTTCTCTCAGATAATTAACTAATTTAGTTATTTATTCATTCATTCATTGCACAAAATGGAAAATGTATGGAAAATGTTGAGCAGGTTAAAAGAATAAAGAGTGACAACGAGCTATGTAGCTGGCCTCTGTGTAGATGACAGAAATGATCAGAGATCTGAGTGCCCAAAGGGGAGAGCCAAGCCTTGCCATTCTTTGAGGAAGGAGTGATCCAAAAAGAGGAAATAGCAAGTGCAAAGCCTAGGGGCAGAAGTGAACTTGGCAAGTGAAGAACACCAAGAGGTTAGCAATGGGGCTTTTTTATTTTATTTTATTTTATTTTATTTTATTTTATTTTTATGTTTATTTCTGAGACAGAGAGAGACAGAGCATAAGTGGGAGAGGGGCAGAGAGAGAGAGACACACACAGAATCAGAAGCAGGCTCCAAGTTCGACGTGGGGCTCGAATTCACAAAACAAGGGATCATGACCTGAGCCGAAGCCAGTTGCTCAACCGACTTAGCCACCCAGGCACTCCAGCAATGGGGCTTTAAAGGAGACATGTTTAGAGAACACGAAATGATCTGACCACCATGCTTTATCTTCCCTTGGTTTCTTGTATCTCAGATTGCATTTAGTTTACAGGGTTTTACACACAGAGTAATACTCAATGGTAACGCAATATAGTGATTTGGAGGTAAGAAAAATTTGGATTTGAATTAAATTTCATTTCCTTATTAGTTTAATGACCTTGAGCAGATTGCATACCCTGAGGCTTTATCTCTGTGTTTGATCAATGTTTTCACTTTCCAGTTGAAAACCTTGTATTAAGATCATTGACTAAGAGAGAAAAAGTTAAAAGGGTAAATTCTTGTAGGAAAAAATGTATATTTAGGGTAATTAATTGAATAAACTTCTCTTCTAAAAAAAACATTCTGGGGGCACCTGGGTGGCTCAGTCCTTTGGGAATCCGACTTCCGCTGGGGTCATGATCCCACAGTTCGTGAGTTCGAGCCCCACATCAGGCTCAGTGCTGACAGCTAGGAGCCTGGAGCCTGCTTCATATTCTGTGTCTCCCTCTCTCTCTGCCCCTCCCCCACTCTCTCTCTCCCTCTCTCTCTCTCTCTCTCTCAAAAATAAACATTAAAAAAATTAAAAAATAAACATTCTGAACGACATTAATACTCAAAAATTGGACAAAATCATTGAATTATTTTAACTAGCTAAAACTCCTTAGAGAACCTAGCATCTTTCTTCACTGAAAATCACCTCCACAGAGACTTTCTTTGCTCTGAAGAACAAAGTTCTTGAAAGAACTGGGCTCGTTCATCTGGACTCCATTTTTTTCCCCTTTTCAACTTGATCTGCATTAAATTCTGAACCTCACTCTATTTTCATTCTTAAGACGACTGAAAAAGATTAATGCAAATGATGTAAACTGCCAGTTGACAAACATTATATATTTTTGTTTAAATACTGTGAGGTTACAAAAGTAGTCATAATCATTCTCTGCTATTTTTAATGGGCAGTAGAAATCAGGATCATTAAAGAAAATGGTTTTCTCAAAATCTGGAAAGCAATAAAATATGTATCCAGCCAGCCAGAGTTGGTTTATTCTCTTTTAGGTAGAAGAATCTTCTGATAATATCTTATGTCCTGCACTTACTTGAGCTCTCACCTGCCTTCTTACATAATGTGAATAGAAAATATTGACCACTGTAAATGTGAACTGAAGCAGTATCTTCATTTACTTTTCTGATCCACTCTCCAGAGCTAGCAACACCCTTAACATGCTTCAGAATACTGAGGTAACTTTACTAGAAAATAATAAAATGAACAAAGTAATTTTGCCTTTTAATACATTTACTTTCAGCATATGCCCTGAAAAGTTAATATTTCCTCATTCCTGCTAACATTCTCTTCCCTTCTTTTGTATCTCCATATCCTGGAAAAATTAACTTGTTTCTTTATATCTCTGTAAGTTTGCATTTGTCCTTTGGTACCCTATTTATTCTCCTTTTACCCTTTCTCTTTGAAAATTCCTAGTGTCATTAATTAAAAAAAAATCTTCCTTCACCTCTCCACTCCCTAATTAGAATTAATGAGATATCAATATCTGCAATGTTTCCTCATCATTTTATAGACATTATATTCTACTATGCCCTGTGCTGTGATACAACTTGTGGTTTACAGTTTACAGCCCTCCACTAGATTGCATAACACTCAGAAATAGAAACCACATGTTATTAGTTTTTGTAACCCCAGAACTGAACCCAGTGAGAGGCACATAGTAGATATAAAATTATTATTTGATTAACTTCACCTTAAAGAGAATAGTATTTCTTTTGGAACTGGAGAATTTCCCCTCTGTAAATTGCCTCGTCTTATTCTCTCTATTCTCAAAAGAGAAAAAACAAAAAGAAAAAACAAACAAAAAAGAGATGGCTATCCGTAAAGTTACCTATCTGTAAGATATTGGCTGATAATTCTGCCTTTCCTCGCCTAGAATTTCTCATCTTTTTATGTGTTTACCATCCATTTGTAAATCTACTATCATCCACTGAGTCTTAGCACAAAGGCACTCTATATCATGAAAATACTTGCTAAGACATCAGCAATCATCCCATTTTGGGAACTTCTAAAGTACTTATGTACCTCTCAACTTGGGCATTTATCCCAAGTATGCTTTGTGTAGAGTAAATCACTCAAAAATTCTAATAGACTTTTAAGCCTCGTGAAATTAGAAGCTGTGTCATACTCTCTTTGTTTATTTGTTGAATTCAGCACATGCTTTGCACATGGAAGATAATTAATCAATATATCTTGAATAAGTATATGTAGGTAAGGATATATTATAAATAGATATTTACTACTATTTATACCTATCTTATAAATTAGCTTACATTTGTGGTGACTTTACCCCAAAGCTGTGAGAGATAAGGAAATGAGTATTAAGTAGGGCTAGGCAAAATATTCCCTGGGAGCCAAATCCAGCCTGCCACCTGTTTTTGCAACTGTTTTCACAGTTTTCAAAGATTACAAAGTAATCCAAAGAAGAATATTTTATGCTACATAAAAATTACATGAAATTAAAGTTTCAGTGTCCATAAATAAAGTTTTATTGGAGAATAACTGCATGTATTTGTTTGGATATCATCTATGGCTGTTTTCATGTTACCACACAAAGCTGAGTAGTTGTAACTTGTGTGGCCCTTAAAGCCAAAAATATTTATGTTCTGGCCCTTTATAGAAAAAGTTTGGTGAGTCTCTTCATACAACAACAACAACTACAAAACAAACCCTGATAAAGCAAAATTGAATATATTAATGTTTGCAATCTTTTTTCAACAGCAGACTTTTCTAGTCATCTCTCTAATCTTTCAAAAATGCAATGCCACATTTTACAGGATTGGAGTTTTTAAGTTCCATGTTCAGCAATAATGTGTAGATTTCACCTGCAAGGGATTCAGATGTACACATATTTTAAGACACACTCAAACCCACATATGTACAAGATCAATGCAGTATAATACAAATTGGAAGAATTATGGAGCAGTGTTAATTTTATGCTGGGAAATACTTGGCAGTAATGGTATATAAACTTAGCACAGATTTAATCATTTCGATTATCTGATACAGGTAAGAGTTAATATTTAAAATACTGAATGTTACTGAGTTTAACTTAAAAAAATTAAAAACAAAAAGTATACTGAGGGCTAATGTGTTCATGTTCTTCCCAAATATTACACAAGCATGTGATGAATTTGGGGTGAGACCATGTCTAACTTAAGTTATATTTGATCATTTTAATTAAGGAAGACAAAGATTTTGTTGTGCTTCTTAAAATCTAAAATAATCCATTTGTCTAGAAAACTTAAGTTTGATTCTGTTCATTTCTTTGAGGACAGACTCAGATGAAGAAATTTCGATTAGTACTTAACAGGAGTCTTACAATAAAATAAACCAAATTTTTCCTTTTAAAAAAACATGAGGTTAAATAAATGCACTCATTTTAGCTACTTCTTTTCTTTTCTACCACAGACCTATCTCCCAATAATTTTTTCGCTCATCAGTCTAGCAGACTCTAAGCAGCTAAATTTATAAAATGAAAGAAAACACTTAAGCCACAGAGTGGGTAATCTTCCTCTCTTAGCAATCGCATAGCTAATTGAATCTCAACTCTTGGTGATGTACTGTTTAATTTTTGCCGAGTTAACAGACGTACGTGTCTGGGTTTGCACAACTGATAGGCAGTGGACGTCTACCACTATTTCATTTCATGTGTGTGTATTGATGAAGAAGTTTACCTTCATATTCACCTTAACTGACATTTACTATTCATTACAATAAGCATCAATGAATGGTAATTATTCCAAAGTTAGTGCACATGATAATTATCAACCATACCACCAAATACCAGTTAACTTTAAGGCCCAGAGCATAATTCTAAAGCAGCCAAAGTGTCTATGATTCATGGTCAGCTCCTTTTGTGAATTCATATATGCTTCCTACATTCTTGCAGTGTCTCTGTTAAACTTGATGCAAACAAATTTCTAGCTTTCAAAGATCTCTTTGGTGTTCCACCGCCACCTGTCCTGTGACACAACTCCCCAACTAACATTATTTTTCCTTTTATCACATGATCACATATGTACCCATTTATTAACATTTCCATGTACCATATTACTTTTGTGAGAAATTATGTTAAATATACACATATATTAAAATAGAACATGAGTAATCAGAATAAATCTGTAATATTTGATTGGGTAATGATGATATATTAAGAAGAACTCTCTACATTTCTGAAAATGCCAAGGTGCTACCATTAGAGTTCTCTCCACATGATAGGCCACACTTTGTAAAGTTGTGCCCTCATAATTTATAAAGTTACTTAATTTTTTGAGGCATTGTTGTTTAGAATAAAGACAAATGGTACCCTAATACCAATCTTATTTTTATACTCCTTTACCATGGTGTGACTCTTTCATCTATTTAATATAATCTTTAAAGTCCTACCCTGTTCTCAGTAAATGGTCTCAACATTTTCAATGACAGAATGTCATTTATTTTAATATTTAAAAAACAACTAAAGTCCAATATCAGAAGCTAAATGTCTTTTTAAAACAATATTTATTCCATGTTGCACTGATTAAATAATGTTATCAAAGAAATGTCTGGACTATTACAGAAACCCATTCAAATTTCATTTTCTCAAATTTATCTTAAGTTTAATACACTGAACAAGCACATTCTCTTTCCAAATGAATGAATGAGTGAATGAATGAATGAAAACAAAAATTAACCAACCATACCCAACAAAACAGAAGCCTCTATAGAAAGAAAATTGAAATGGAATGAGGAAGAGGAGGAGATGTTAATAATGGCCTGACAGATGGGTAAACATTTTGCCTCATATTCTCTCAAAAATGTCTTGAGACTGTAAACATAACAGACTGTCATTGGATACACAAATGCAAATGACCCCAGCGAAAATCAGCAGAGGAAGTAACTGCCCAGTGAACCCATCCCAAATTGCCAACCTACAGAATCTTAAGCTAAATAAATGGTTGTTGTTTTAAGCAACAGTTTCTGGATTGGTTTGTTAAATAGCAAAGGCATAACTGTGACACACACAGATCTATCTATCCTCATGATTGTACTGTCTATTCTCACTCCCAAGCAGAGCATGGGAGGCAATATGGACACACAAATGCCTAGCTTATTTACATTAACTCCAGCTAAATCACATAGCAATAAAATAGGTCTGCCTTAACCAATAAGTCCTAAAGTTTCTATGTGTATTGTGGGCTTTTTGTTTAGGTATTGACTGCATTTCTTTATTACCAAATTTATAGTTAGTTCACTGAGCAATTTTTTACCAATACACCCCAATTCTGCCTCCCCCTCATTTCTTCCTCCAAGCAATTCTCAACCCATTACTTTCCTCATTATATTGTTAATCTCATGAGGACCAGGGTCCAATCACTTGGACATTCTTAAGGGGTACAGTTTCATGTTACTTTAAATATCATGTCAGATTTTTTATTTTAACTTGACTCACATCAATCTCTCATGTTCTAAAAAACTGAAACATTTTTTAGTACCAATTCTTTATGTTAGATTTTCCCCAACCATTCCCCAAATTTACTAAAATATCACATTATTTTCAACTAATTAGTATATAAAATATTGATGTGTACAAAATATCACCAATAACAATCAGTATTAAAAATATTATTAAATATACACAACCCAGTAATTGTACTCTTTTCAAATGATCTAATCAGTTGCTCCAAAACCATATTTTTTTTAAAAAAATCATCTTTTGTCAGCTAGTAAAATACTAACTTCATCATATGGTAAACTCCAATATTAACTTAAATTTGTTTTTGCACTTTCTCATTCAGTTCCATTGAGCTATCTAGACCTAAGAAATCTCTTGAATTGTTCTATTTTTAAATGTATTTCAACATCTTCCATAGTTTAATTGTCCCGCTTGATTATTACTCTTTTCAGCATCTAAATGAAAAGTTTTTCATAACTTTTTTTGTTTGGTTTGTTTGGGTTTTTTTCGTTTTGTTTTTTGTTTTTTTAAGTAGGCTTCGTGCCCAATGAGGATCCCAACATGGGACTTGAACTCACAATCCTGAGATCAAGACCTGACTGCAGATCAAGAGTCTGATACTCAACTGACTGAAGCAACTAAGCACCCAATAAGTTAATTTTTTTAAGTTCTATTATTTATCAACTTCCACAGTAATCTTCTTTATGCTTTGATTGGGATTGTTTTGAAGTATATACAACAATTTAGGAAGACCAAATCATATGATTATCTTCATAAATATAAGAAGAAGCATTTGACAAAATTCAACACTGATTTATGTTAAATCATGCATAAAATAGAAATTTATGGATACCCCCTTAACATAATAAAATATGCATAAGTTAGTACAGTTGCTAGCCTGTTACTCAGAGGCAAAGTAACAGGGACTTTCCTGTTAAAGTTAAGAAAAAGATAATGATACCAATTCTACATTCTACTATTTAATATTCATTTGAAGATCTTAGTGCAATTAAACAAAGGAAGCAATTAGAGAGTATAGATTTTATAATTATAGATAAAGTTATAGATTAAAAGGACAAGAGGCATATTAACTTATATCAACAATCACATTTTAGTAACTTTTGTGGGATTCTTCCTTGACAAACTAAAAGATTATGTGACAAGTGGAGAAATGTGAACACAGATAATATTTAGAAAGTATTACTATTTTAGGTTGGATAATAATGTTGCAAATCTATTTAGAGAAGATTCTGGCATATTTTCAGATAAAATGATGTGATATCTCAAATTTCTTGCAAAGTATTCTGGGCTGAGGGAAGAGAGAGAGTGTGTAGATAAAACAAAATTGGCCTGCATGAATTGTCAGAGTTGTGTAATAGTACACTGATGTTCACTATACTATTCTAATTTGCCATATGTTTGAAGTCCATCATAAAAATATTTTCACATTTATTTATTCTTTACTCAGCCTTTCTTTGCTTATAAAGATGTTACTCCTCCAAGAAAACAACATATAGTCACCACGTAATGCCTGCCTTATTCACCCTCAGTGTTTTCTTTGGAGTTTTGTTTTCTTGAATTTTTGTATTGATTGGTTGTATATGAAGATAACAGGAAAGGAGGAAGTTTAGAAGAGTGTATACTAAAAGAATCTGACAAGTTCAGAGATCAGAGGGTCTGGAAGAGAGTAACAAATAAACATCTGCACAAATTTTTTATGGGAATAGATCCCATGACTCAAGATTCAAAAGCTGATGGGTGTTTTTACCTGTTTCACATTTGGTCTGTGTGTGTGTGTGTGTGTGTGTGTGTGTGTATGTATAAAATGACTGTAAAGGAGATAGTTCTGCAGTTAAGTCCAGGCAAGTCAGTAAAAATAAAATCCCTATGAAGAATAATAGCACGGAATTTAGAGACACTGATATATGTCATTTGCAGTATGTAGTTTTCAACTAAAAATTAGTAAATATACAAATAAATAAAGTGTAGTCAAAATTCAGGAAAATGAAAACATTCAGTAGAAGCTGACTCTGATTGGGCTCCGATGTTGATTTTAGCTCACAAAAGAATCAAAGTAACTATTATAAATGTGTTCAAAGAATTAAACAGTAGGCTAATAAGAAATAACCATACAGGGGCGCCTGGGTGGCGCCGTCGGTTAAGCGTCCGACTTCAGCCAGGTCACGATCTCGCGGTCCGGTCCGTGAGTTCGAGCCCCGCGTCGGGCTCTGGGCTGATGGCTCGGAGCCTGGAGCCTGTTTCCGATTCTGTGTCTCCCTCTCTCTCTGCCCCTCCCCCGTTCATGCTCTGTCTCTCTCTGTCCCAAAAATAAATAAAAAACGTTGAAAAAAAATTAAAAAAAAAAAAAAAAAAGAAATAACCATACATACATAAATACATACATACGTACATACAAAGTGGAACTATCTTAAGAACAAACTAGAAATTATAGAGTATAAACTCTAATAATTTAAATGAAAAATTTACATCATGACTTCCATAAAACAAGCAATTGCACACATGGCCCAAAGGCAGTGAGATATGGTTGAATGGATGGATGGATGGATGGATGGATGGATGAATATAAGGTTCTAATCTTTCTAAGAAATGCATTTACCATTTCTCTGCTTGACACAACATTCCCTATGGGAAAAATCTTTGTGTAATTCTTTATGCTGACCTTTATAATCAATTGTATTTGAAGTATTTCACATCTCTGTGCCCATTTCCTATCACCTCAAAAAATTAAGCAATAATAGCACTAAACTATCTTGTAATTTACTTGGTAAGAATAATGAATTGATCTATACAAAACACTTCATTAGCATAATGAAGCATATTAATGTTAACTACTGTGATTAATACTTCTGATTGTGATGAAAGGGTATATGAAAGAGCTAGTAGAAATTTACAGCTCTCTAGAAAATCCTATAAACAGAACTCCCTAATGGCTCATCTTAGTTCAGCAGAGAAAAAATGATTGTCATTTATAACAATTATGTAACAGTACCTTTAATGTACAAAATTTCAATTTTCCACTTCCTCTATTTTAGAACTCTAGATTCAGTGTAAATACAATAAATTTTAGACATGGAATAATTTCACCATATCATTTGGCCAAAATCCCCTTCCTGAACTTTCTAACCCCTTCAGCCCTCCCCAACTCTTCCCATTTATACAAACCAAGCACATAAATAAAGGTGCATACAGTGTTTCATTTTACTATAATGAACTTACAAAAGTATCACTATTTAATACAATACTTTTAGTTCTGATGTTTCTATATTATAACCACATCAATTGAATAGTTTTTCTCATAAAATGAATATTAAAGAAGAATTCCACATGCTGTTAAAAATGGTAGAGTTAACAATACAGGCTTAAATATTGGGAACTTATGGGACACCTGGGTGGCTCAGATGGTTAAGCATCTGATTTCAGCTCAGGTCATGATCTTGTGGCTCAGGTCATGATCTCGTGACTCAGGTCATGATCTCAGGGCTCATGAGTTCGAGCCCCGCGTGGGGCTCTGTGCTGACAGTTCATAGCCTGGAGCCTGCTTAGGATTCTGTGTATTCATCTTTCTCTGCCCCTCCCCCCCCCATGCTCTGTCTGTCTCTCTGTCTCTCTCTCAAAAATGAATTAAAAAAATTAAAAATTTTAAATAATTGGGAACATATGTTTCTTCTCTATGATGAAAATTCAATATAATGACAGAAAAGTACTATTTTAAAAGGTATGTACTGCTAACAAAAAGTGAATGAGAGAGTTATTATGGGATGAGATTTCTATCAAATTTCTGGAAAAAGAAAATCTGTTGGAAGATGTTGACTGTTGAAGCAGAAGGATAGAAATCTTATGTAGAACACATGAAAGGTGATCCATTTAAAGAAGGGACAATTTATGGCAAAGGTTGTTAATGTTCCCCAACATCTATTTTGTCTTTCTTCCTCTTGGTAATTAAAGGACGCTGACATCCAGCTCCCATTCTTAACAAGCAATGTGTCTCAGCTAGAGATTTTATATCCCAGCTTTCCTTGTAACTAAAGGCAACCCTGTAGCTAAATGCAGACCAATGAGATGCGAGCAGAATTTGTTGTGTAAAACTTCTGGGTGAAAATCTTAAAAAGAAAGATGATTCTGATTCCCCCGCCTTTCCCTTTTAGATTGGCAGGAAAATGGCAACAACCAATCTCCTAGCTGGGAGTCTATGGATAATGTCATGGAGTGGAGTTGCCCATCTGCCATGAATTACCCACAAACTTCTGGTCTTTTATGTTAGAAAGAAATTAACTTCTCTTTCTCTGAAGGATTGTATTTTGGAGTGTCTTTGTTAAAACAGCTTAGCTTCAACCTAACCAATATACCATTTTACCTGACAAAATCCCAGACAGGCTCCAGATCATGAGAAAATAATAACTAAAAATAATAATGAGAAATTGGGCTAAAAATATTATTATTTTGTAATTCTTTTTTTCTTAAAGTTTATTTATTTATTTTGAGAGAGTGGGGAAGGGGCAGAGAGAGAGGGAGAGAGAGAGAGGAGAGAGAGAGAGAGAGAGAGAGAGAGAGAGAGAGAGAGAGAGAATCTCAGGCAGGCTCCACAATGTCAATGCAGAGCCCAACATGGGACTTGAACTCACAAACCATGATATCATGTCTTGAGCCAAAGTCAGATGCTTAACAGACTGAGCCACACAGGCACCCCTATAATTCTTAAATAGAAAATTTGTTCCCCATCACTCCACCCCTATAACATTCTCTTCCTCAAAATCTTCATCTGCAGTCTGTTAACATAGGAGGAAAAATGAAGTGCTGTTCTTTTTGGAAATTAAACCCACTCTTAGTGAACTGATAGGATAGTTACATTTAGATTTATGCAAGGCAAGAATTAGAGTGAGTTGGGTGAGAGTGTGGTCAAGGGAGGCAAGCAGAGGTTTGGATCCTGTCTTTATTTAAAATATTGACATTTGGGGGCACTTGCATGGCTCAGTTGGTGAAGCGTCCAACTTTGGCTCAGGTCATAATCTCATGGTTCAAGGGTTTGAGCCCCATGTTGGGCTCTGTGCTGACAGTTCTGAGCCTGGAGTCTGCTTCAGATTCTGCATCTCACTCTGTCTCTGCCCTTCCTCTGCTCATGCTCTATCTCTCTCTCTCAAAAATAAATAAATATTAAAAAAACTAAATATTGATATTTTTCACCATGTTTTTTTGCATTTTGATTTTTTAAAATATTGCTTTAAAATTATCTTGATTACTAAGTGTGTGTGGGGTTTTTTTGTTTGTTTGGTTGGTTTTTTGTTTTGTTTTGTTTTTGGTCACCAATCCACACTCTGTGCCAGAGCTAAGTGCCCCACTCACTCCCTTCTAGCTCCAGCCAGGGTTTCATCAACCCAATGTTCCTATAGATCATTTAGATCTCTTCCAATGGTAAAAGTGACTCACTGACAGCTCACTTTAAGTAAATTCTCTTAGACAAGCTCAATACAGATGTGAAAAGGTACTAATTTTCTTACTCTTTTGTTTTTAATTATTTTTTCATGTTTATCAGAATTGTCCAAATATATTCAAAACTAAATTACTAACAACTTTGTGTCCAAATGATTTGTATACCAGTTACTTCTTATTTCTCAATTTTAGTTAAAATCTATTGATTTACTTATTCAATAATGACAGAAATTTAGCTACTCTGTACTCTACCCAATATCTCAGTGCTCCCAATATAAGTATATTATATTTTTGTTTAATAGTATTTATTTTATTTTTACTATGTGAACACGTTTCACTGTTGAACCGAATAGTATAACAAAACTGTGTTTCTTTTCCTTTTTACTATTTTTTGTTTTCCTTTGATTATTATTTACATAGTTTTCTTTTTAAAAAAAATTTTTAACGTTTATTTATTTTTGAGACAGAGAGAGACAGAGCATGAACGGGGGAGGGGTAGAGAGAGAGGGAGACACAGAATCGGAAGCAGGCTTCAGGCTCTGAGCCATCAGCCCAGAGCCCGACGCGGGCAGAACCCAAGGACCGCAAGATCGTGACCTGAGCTGAAGTTGGACGCTTAACCGACTGAGCCACCCAGGCACCCCTACATAGTTTTCTAATAAATGCTAGGTAGAAGGGATACTTTTGGGTCCTTAAATCTGAAACATATCTTAATTCTACAAGTGTATTTAAATGATGCTCTGACAGGCTGTAGGTTTCCAGATGGAAAATTATTTTCCCTCAGAAATTTAAAGGTGTTATTTCCCAATTTTTCACCTGGAGTATCTGTTGACAATGTAGATGCCATTTTTATTCCCATTTATTTTCATATGATCCAGACTTTTTTTTTTCCTGTTAAAACCTTTTAAGTATTCCTTTACTGCTGGTTGTATAAGATTTCATGATAATGTGACTTTAATGGGATTATTTTTCATTATTTGTGCATTTCATGGACATTTTCAGTTCTGAAAAATGTTCACTTTTTAAAGTTTATTTATTTATTGGGGGACGGTGAGCAGAGGGCCAGGAAGATAGAATCCCAAGCAGGCTCCATGCTGTTAGTACAGACAGGGGGCTCGATCTTATGAACCATGATATCATGACCTGAGCTGAAACCAAGAGTTGGACTCTTGACCGACTGAGCCACCCAGGTGCTCCCGAAAAGTGTTCTTGTATTATTTCTTATATTTTAATAATTTCCTCCTCACTATTTTTTTATTTGTCTTTTCTGTAACAACTATTTTGTTATTGAACTTCTTTTATTGATCCCTAGTTTTGTGTCTTTTAACTTTACACTCTATTTTTTTTTGGAGGTTACTTTTGGGGGAAACTTCTTGGAATTTATCTTCAAACTCTTCTATTAAATATTTAATTTTTTACATCACAAGAATAACTTTCACAATTGAATGCTTGCCTTGTTATTGTTCTCATTTTATAGTATGCTTTTTTTCTGTTTTATGGAAATAATATTTTTCTGAAAATATTCTGAATACTTCTTTGAAATTTTCTTAGCCTTCTGCACTAGATTTATATTCTCTAAGATAATGTTTTCTTATGGTTTGTTTTGATTTCTCCTGTGTTGGAAGTTCTTCCTAAATCCTCTGGTGATCTTTGACTCCCTACTTTAATTTCAGAGGGAGGCACTAAAAATTTGAGTGGTGTTTCTATTTACAAGGTATGTACAAATACAAGGAGTACTTCTTGGCTGATAAATATTTATTAGTGTACCTAAGTTAAATAGTAATACAGGCTTTCCTTGGAGAAAATATTTTTGCTTCTGGAACATATTCTTCCCTCCCAAACAGGAAGTTTTGATTGATTGATTGATTGATTGATTGATTGTCTGGGTGGGCATGGGTGGAATAGTGATATTTGTCTAGTTGCTTGCATTATAGAAGAAAGGCAAGAGAAGGGCTTCATGTGTCTCATAGTTAGTGTATATGTTTTTTCTCTATCTGCTATATTTCAGCCCTGTGTTTCATCTTTATGCTTTTCCATACTTTATGTCTGCAAGTAGAGAGCTCTTCTGATTTGTTTTTCAAGATAACTAATTTCCTGTGGGGATTGAAAAGATAAACATTTAAAGTTAGTTTACTAGATAGAACTAGATTTCTTATTGCTTATTCTTCAGTGTGAATGCACAATAAAGCATACTAGACATTGAATGGAAGTCGATGGTATGTTTCATTGTCCCTGCTGCTTACTTTTAACGTATCTGTGCTTGTATATTTATTTATTTTTTTTTTTTTTTTTAATTTTTTTCAACATTTTTTAATTTATTTTTGGGACAGAGAGAGACAGAGCATGAACGGGGGAGGGGCAGAGAGAGAGGGAGACACAGAATCGGAAACAGGCTCCAGGCTCCGAGCCATCAGCCCAGAGCCTGACGCGGGGCTCGAACTCACGGACCGCGAGATCGTGACCTGGCTGAAGTCGGACGCTTAACCGACTGCGCCACCCAGGCGCCCCATGTGCTTGTATATTTAAAGTGGGATTCATGGAGACAGCAAATAGTTGAATCTTGTTTATTAAGTCTGTCAGCCCCTGCATTTCATTCAGTCTATTTAGACTGTTCATATTTAATGTAATTAGCAAAATAGTTTCCTACTCTTTTCCTTTTTACTTGTCCGTTTTTTTCTTTTTTCCTTCCTTCTAAAG
Source organism: Neofelis nebulosa (assembly GCF_028018385.1). Taxonomy (NCBI): domain Eukaryota; kingdom Metazoa; phylum Chordata; class Mammalia; order Carnivora; family Felidae; genus Neofelis; species Neofelis nebulosa. The sequence continues at coordinate 60,042,374 of NC_080787.1, read as the reverse complement.
TGATTCATTTTTATGATTACATTTTTCCTAAAATATTGGCTTATTGGTAATACTTCTTTGCAATTTTTAGTGGTTGGTCTAGGATTCACACCATATATTTATAATTTATTATAATCTAATTTCAAGAAAAAATTTACTTCATGTATAGAGTGTAAGAGTCTTAGAACAGGATACCTGCTTTTCCTTTCATTCTTTTCCTTATGTTGTCAAACATTTTATGTTTATATATGTTATAATCTTTATAATAAATTATTATTTTCATTTAGACATTCAATTATCTTGTAAAGAGTTAAGAATATAAATAACTTTGGGGTATAGGTATTTTATACATTTTTATAATTATTTCTTATGTAGACAAAAATTTGCAATTGATAACATATTTCTTTTGGCTGAAGAAATTCCTTTTACTTTTCATTTAGTAGTACAGATCTTATAGCAATAACTTTCTTAAAGTTCTTATTTGCCTGGAAAAATTCTTTGTGAGAGCTTCATAGTTTCAGCGAGAAGTCTACTGTTATATTTGTTGCTTTTTAGCCTCTGGCTAATTTCAAGATGGTTTTTTTTTTGTCTTTACTTTTCATCCGATAATGGTAATCTTCCTTATAATTTTTTAAAATCCTGCTTAGGGATCTCTAAGTTTCTTGGAACTTTTGTTTGCTTTCTTTCAATAATTTTGGGGATTTTTGGCCGTTATCTCTTCAAGTATTTCTTCTATCTGTTCTCACCTTCTTTGTCTGGGACTTCAGTTGCATATATATTAGATGATTTACTACTGCCTACCAACTTTTGTTGTTCTGTTCTGTTCTATTTTTCTCCCTTAGCAGTTTCCAAAATAACTAGAAATGTAAAACATATCAGAAATAAAGAATTAGCTAGTATATTCATTTCACTTTCTATGGTTCCCTATATGTTAATTTATGTTATCTACCTTTCCACTAAAATCTCTTAAAATATTAATCATACAGAATACAGCTCTCATGAGATTTATGAAAGAGTATTTTGAAGGTTATTTGAAGAAACATTGAAAATATGATTTAAATATATTAAAAATATTTAAATGAATTAAGAAATGAGTGAATAAACAATGTAATGATGATATTCTGAATAAAGAAAGGTGAAAATCAGCAAATTGGTTTTGACTTTGCAATGATTACAATGTCAAAAACATATAAAATAGCAAAAACTAAGCATAGAAAAAAGATATTGAAATTAGCAAATTTAAGATAAATTTCTAAAATGCACATGCAAATGTGAATGTGTATGTGTTGGGGGGTGGTTATCTCAGGTCAATGTTCTTTATAGATATGAGTTTTCTATCCTTTCAAGACCTAAGTAAATAATTTTACAGTAATAGGAAAGATATGGTAGTAAGGGAAGTACATGCTTTTATAATAGATATACAGGCTTTTTAAATAAAACTAAATTAGAATCTCCGCTCTACCTACTTAACTTTCTCAATGTGATAAAGTCATTTAAACTTTCTGAAGTATGAATTTCTCATTTGTAAAATGAAGGCAGAGAGACTTCAGATTGTGTTTCAAATCTGGAGATGACAGCTGCCAAGAACCTGATGCATAGAAGATACTCAATATATTGTGGCTGTTTTTGAGGGTAAGGGCGACGATATGGAGGGAAGGTTGTTATCATTTGTAGGTATGTTGAAAATGATGAAATTTTTACTTGTACTTTGATTTTATTTTAGTGACTAATGAGTTTTATAATCTTGAGATATATATTTAACTTTAATGAGACTGCTTTTTATGAAATAAAAATATACTTTATAGTGTTACTGTGAATGTTAGAAAAATATTCATAAAGTGCCTAAAATACCTATCGGTAAACACTCCAAAAATAATAGTTATTGTTCTTATTAGTAAGTAATATTGCTATTATTTTGACGTTTCTTATGAAAGTCATCTGTTCATATCTAAGAAACTACTCTTAAATATTAAACCAAAATTTACCTTTATTATTCATAAGACTTCTACCCATTTTTTTTAAACATGCTATTTCTAATGGGCTTCTCTTGCTCTTTGCACTAAGATTTCAACAATTTATGTTTCATGTGGTTCATTTTACTCTTAGCTATTGTTCTCTTATGTCATCATTAATCTCAGGGCCCAAACTTTCAGAAAATTCCTACCTTCATCTATTTCAGATCATCAAATAGAAATCTGTTCTAGATCATCGGGCATAGTTTATCTAAGTGAGCTTTTATCTTAGAAATGTGTCATTAATATTAGATTGTCTTGGATATATATGAATACGAATCAGTGATATGACTACACTTTCCATTTCTCTTATTCCTCTGCCTTTACTGCTTAAGGAGACCAACAGTCATACATGCTACTCACCACTTTGCTAGTTCCAGCTTTATAAAAATACCAGTATTCTCTGATGTGAAGTCTTTTGACATATGCTCTTAATTTCACAAATATTTCATTGTTATAGTCTTTGAGGTTTTATGCACTTCCCTTATTTAAAAATGCATTATTGGTGAAGATTTTCATATAATGAAAAAAGTTTTAAATAGTTAAAAAACTATAAACAGTTTTAAAGAGAGTAACACAAAGAGTATGATTTTCATTTTTTAAGCTGATAACTGTAGTTGCCACATTTTGAAAAGAGTCTCAAGTAATTAGTCTAAGCAATAAAAATCATATAAAGCACTACATGATTGGTCTTTTGAATAAGGTATAGACAGATATCTCCTAAAAAAAGAGCGGTTAGCTTTTCAGAGAGGATCTGGAAGTCGTTTTGTAGAACAGGAGCTATCAGATTTAGTTTTTAAAAATGGCAGGGATTTTCAGGGTAGAAAAAGGGGATTATCCAAAAGCAAAAGAAGTGCATGAAAAAGAAAGCAAATTTAAAGTGTGTAATGCATTTATCAAATACTGAAATTTTCAGGAGGTTAGAGTGTTATTGCCCAATTAATATATCTGAAAAGTTGAGCCATTCAATGTTTATTGATTAAGTGGGACAAGGGGAAAAGGGAAGGTGGTAGGAAAAGAAGGAAGGGAGGGAGCAAGGGAGGAAGGGAGGGAGGAACTGAGGAAAGAAGAAAAGTAGGCTGAGCCATGAAAGGCAAGAAAGATATTTCTTCATCTTAAAGGGAGGCTAAGAGATACTTACAGATACCACAGTAGGTAAGCCTACAAGTGACAGGAATAGAGGAACAAAAGGCATTTTTCCTATGATATATGTGATAGTTAAAAATAAATTTATAGGAAGTTTATTTCAAAGTTACAGTAAGAGTGTCATAAAAACTGATAAGTTTGAAGGCTTTGAAAGTAGCCTTAAGAGCCTTATTGACTCAAATCAGAGAGCTCTCATCTCAAAATACTAGATTCATCAAGCAATTGCTTGGCAGAAGTGGAATTTAGGATCTGGTTTCAATTTAATAGAACTAAATGGAAAGATGAACTAAGATTATAAGCCTTGATTCCTTCAGCTCTCTCAGAGTAACTCTGTGTGTCTACTCTCTGGACTTCTGACTTCTCTCTTCTAGTAAAGCTAAAGATACCAGTTATTTCAATCACTCTCTAAGCTGGGCCTGTCACACAATATGATGAGAATAAAGCTGAACAAAGAGTGATGCTTAATACATACATTTGATAAAATTTCAGAACAGAATCTTCAACATTTTTATTCTTCATAAGGACCAGAAATTATAACAAACTTGTAAATTCACACAAGTAATTAGTAGCAGAATCTAGACCACAATCTAGGACTCTCAACACCCACCTGTCTCCTCTTATCATAACAATGAAAAGGATGTAGTTTGCTTCCAGTAGTAAGGTGACACTTAACAGGATGCAGATGACAGGAAAATGGGAGAAAGGTGCCATAAAGTATATGAAGAAGAAGGTACTATATAACTGGGGAAGGGAGTGTCATTGTGTAGAGGTAAATTGCTTCTCCTACACAAGAAAGTTGAGTTCTTGAGGCAGGGCACCAAAGAGTCTAACAGTACACATCCTATGTATTGGAAAAGATGTCTTTTGGATTGTTTCTTAGGTTCCCAGATATGAGCATAAGCATTTATGAAAAAGAAGTTTGATGAAACCTCTCCCAACTTCTGGAACATAGAGATTTTATGCTGGTAGGGAAATTACCTCAAGTGAGAAAGAATCAAAAAACATAAAGGTTAAATTTGGGACAGTGGTTTGTCATGAGCATGAAAGAATAAATCTCAGTGTAACACGAGTAATGAACTTGGATGTGGCCCCAAGGAAACGGTTAGAAGTTCTGGAAGTGCCAGACCTCCATCTGTGCACATTAGAAGCAGGTGTAATTACTAAGGGAATACATTCCCACATGTTTGGACTATCAATAGCAGAGATGATAAGGAAAGTAGGAGAAAAGAGTAGGGTGGAGGTGCACTGAGGGCAAGAGAAATGATATTGTAAGTCCCTGGCATGAACTGAGGAAGAGGCAGAGAAGGGTGGATACACACTCTGTGTCCTAAATCACGAATTAGAGGCAGATGCAGCTGGGCTCCAAGTGGAACTACCATGTCCATGGTCTTTAAATTACCGGGCTCTCTGCTGTTGTACTTAGAGATTAATGAATTTACATATGAAGAACATCCATACCAAATTTATTGTTACCAGTCTTTTCAAGATGTGTTTCAATTTAATTATACACACATGAAATTTTTAAAAGATAGGTCAATATCTCAAATGTTAAAAGATTTTCCACTTTTTCTTCTTTTGTGGTTTTACTAATAACAGGCCTTTAAAATGAATTAATAACTCATTGGACAATAAATAAATATTTACAAAAAACAAATTTTTAGGATGTATATGAGGAGAAGCAGAATATATCACCCCAAAATACGGGATAAGGAATATCATAAGCTAATTATTCTTAAGAAACAGAAGACAAAGAAACTCTGAAAACGGAGTAAAAGTTACCCTCTGTAAGAGACATTTATATTTACATTTGTAAGGAAAATCTCCATTAGTAAGAGTGTCTCTCTGTACCAGGAAGAGGATGATTAAACCTCTAGAAGCTCTATGCATGGAGACTTAAATTTGCATAATAACTTTACCCTTGTGTACTATGCTTTCCCTAGTAACCTTACATACATATATGGCACAAATTCTGTTGTTAATCATGACAGCGAGTATTTAGAGTTCCTTTTTATTAATTTCCTTTATTAATTTAACTTAAATTTTGTTTAGTTCTAAACTTTTTTGCCAGTTATAAAAGCATGTAAATAATTACAAACTTTATGTTCAGACAGGGAAAATAAGCTCAAATATCTCCATATCATTATATCCACAACTGCTTCTTTAATGAGAAAATAAAAACAATGTGCATAAATTACTGCAATTTTATTTCTCCTTCCAGGGTCATATATTTGCTACCAAAAAAGAATGAATATTCAGTAGAATAGAATAGCTTTGGGAAGAATACACATAATTGCCTATTTCTACTTCCAGGGGATTAGTTTTAAACCTCCTAAAATATACATTGTTCATAATTATCCGGTGTTTTGCTTCATATAAATTTTTGAAATTGAACTTTTAAAATTTGAAAATATTTTCAAAAAATATCTTATAAGTAGTTTAACAAGATGTTAAAAAACAAATTCAACTGAGTAAATTTTAAAGATCTTGTGGCCTATATTCAATGATTCATGAATTGCGCATGTAGGAGGAGCTGTGGAAAGAACTTTTATAGGCAGAAGGGAGTGGGAAGAAAGAGGTTATACTAGACAAAAAAGCAGATTGGTATGACAAGGTCAGTTTTCGTTAGGGGAAAAAAAGGGTCTATCAGGCAGATTACCTAACTAGAGCTTATCGGGGAATTACTGATTGAGTGGTTTAAGGCTCCATTGTTGGGAGATCCAAAACTGTATTTAAGTCTCAATTAGGGGACAAGGGGCTTACCATAACTGACTCCATTTTGGGCTTGTTGCCTTATTTTAAACAAAGATAAAAAATAAATGAGCATTAAAAACACTGATTTATTTAAGCAATCTATGCTTTTCATCCTTTTGGGGAGGAGTCTAAATTTTTACTTCAATAAATTTTTTTTGTATTAAGTAATTATTAGTCCAAATGCCTTTTTTTAAAATTATTTTTTAATATGAAATTTATTGTCAAATTGGTTTCCATACAATACCCAGTGCTCATCCCAACAGGTACCCTCCTCAATGCCCATCACCACCCTCCACTCCCTCCCACCCCCCCCCTTCAACCCTTAGTTTATTCTCAGTTTTTAAGAGTCTCTTATGGTTTGGCTCTCTCCCTCTCTTTGTTTTTTTCCTTCCCCTCCCCCATGGTCTTCTGTTAAGTTTCTCAGGATCTACATAAGAGTGAAAATATATGGTATCTGTCTTTCTCTGTATGACTTATTTCACTCTCCAATTCCATCCACGTTGCTACAAAAGGCCATATGTCATTCTTTCTCATTGCCAAGTAGTATTCCATTGTGTATATAATTCACAATTTTTTAATCCATTCATCAGTTGATGGACATTCAGGCTCTTTCCATAATTTGGCTATTGTTGAAAGTGCTGCTATAAACATTGGAGTACAAGTGCCCCTATGCATCAGCACTCCTGTATCCCTTGGGTAAATTCCTAGCAGCTCTATTGCTGAGTCATAGGGTAGATCTATTTTTAAATTTTTGAGGAACCTCCACACTGTTTTCCAGAGTGGCTGCACCAGTTTGCATTCCCACCAACAGTGCAAGAGGGTTCCCGTTTCTCCACATCCTCTCCAGCATCTATCATCTCCTGATTTGTTCATTTTAGCCACTCTGGAGTGAGGTCGTATCTCAGTGTGGTTTTGATTTGTATTTCCCTGATGAGGAGCGACGTTGAGCATCTTTTCGTGTGCCTGTTGGCCATCTGTTTTCTTCTCTTCTTTAGAGAAGTGTCTGTTCATGTTTTTTGCTCATTTCTTCACTGGATTATTTGTTTTTTGGGTGTGGAGTTTGGGAAATTCTTTATAGATTTTATACTAGGCCTTTGTCTGATATGTCATTTGCAAATATCTTTTCCCATTCTGTTGGTTGCCTTTTACTTTTGTTGATTGTTTCCTTTGCATTTCAGAAGCTTTTTATCTTCATGATGTCCCAATAGTTCATTTTTGCTTTTAATTCCCTTGCCTTTGGAGATGTGTCAAGGAAGAAATTGCTGCGGCTAAGGTCAGAGAGGTTTTTTCCTGCTTTCTCCTCTAGGGTTTTTATGGTTTCCTGTCTCACATACAGGTCTTTTATCCATTTTGAGTTTATTTTTGTGAATGGTGTAAGAAAGTGGTCTAGTTTCATCCTTCTGCATATTGCTGTCCAGTTCTCCCAGCACCATTTGTTAAAAAGACTGTCTTTTTTCCATTGGATATGCTTTCCTGCTTTGTCAAAGATTAGTTGGCCGTACTTTTGTGGGTCTAGCTTTGGAGTTTCTATTCTATTTCATTGGTCTATGTGTCTGTTTTTGTGCCAATACCATGCTGTCTTGATGATTACAGCTTTGTAGTAGAGGCTAAAGTCTGGGATTGTGATGCCTCCTGCTTTGGTCTTCTTCAAAATTACTTTGGCTATTCAGGGCCTTTGTGGTTCCATATGAATTTTAGGATTGCTTGTTCTAGCTTCGAGAAGAATGCTGGTGCAATTTTGATTGGGATTGCATTGAATGTGTAGATAGCTTTGGGTAGTATTGACATTTTAACAATATTTATTCTTCCAACCCATGAGCATGGAATGTTTTTCCATTTCTTTGTATCTTCTATTTCCTTCATAAGCTTTCTATAGTTTTCAGCATACAGATCTTTTACATCTTTGGTTAGGTTTATTCCTAGGTGTTTTATGATTCTTGGTGCAATTGTGAATGGGATCAGTTTCTTTATTTGTCAGTTGCTTTATTACTAGTATATAAGAATACAACTGATATCTGAACATTGATTTTGTATTCTGTGACTTTGCTGAATTCATTTATCAGTTCTAGCAGACTTTTGGTGGAGTCTATCGGGTTTTCCATGTATAATATCATGTCATCTGAAAAAAGTGAAAGCTTGACTTCATCTTTGCCAATTTTGATGCCTTTGATTTCCTTTTGTTGTCTGATTGCTGATGCTAGAACTTCCAACACTATGTTAGACAACAGCGGTGAGAGTGGACATCCCTGTCGTGTTCCTGATCTTAGAGGGAAAACTCAGTTTTTCCCCATTGAGGATGATATTAGCTGTGGGCTTTTCATAAATGGCTTTTATCATGTTTAAGTATGCTCCTTCTATCCTGACTTTCTCGAAGGTTTTTATTAAGAAAGGATGCTGAATTTTGTCAAATGCTTTTTCTGCATCGATTGACAGGATCATATGGTTCTTTTCTTTTCTTTTATTAATGTGATGTATCACATTGATTGATCGCAAATGTTGAACCAGCCCTGCATCCCAGGAATGAATCCCACTTGATCATGGTGAATAATTCTTTTTATAAGCTGTTGAATTCGATTTGCTAGTATCTTATTGAGAATTTTTGCATCCATATTCATCAGGGATATTGGCCTATAGTTCTCTTTTTTTACTGGGTCCCTGTCTGGTTTAGGAATCAAAGTAATACTGGCTTCATAGAACTGAGTCTGGAAGTTTTCCTTCCCTTTCTATTCTTTGGAAAGCTTGAGAAGGATAGGTATTATCTCTACTTTAAACATCTGGTAAAATTCCCCAGGGAAACCATCTGGTCCTGGACTCTTATATTTTGGGAGATTTTTGATAACAGATTCAATTTGTTTGCTGGTTATGGGTTTGTTCAAGTTTTTTTTTATTTCTTCCTGTTTGAGTTTTGGAAGTGTGTGGATGCTTAGGAATTTGTCCATTTCTTCCAGGTTGTCCATTTTGTTGGCATATAATTTTCCACAGTACTCCCTGATAATTGCTTGTATTTCTGAGGGATTGGTTGTAATAATTCCATTTTCATTCATGATTTTATCTATTTGGGTCATCTCCCTTTTCTTTTTGACAAGCCAGTCTATAGGTTTGTCAATTTTGTTTATTTTTTAAAAAAACCAACTCTTGGTTTCGTTGATCTGCTTTACAGTTTTCTTAGATTCTATATTGTTTATTTCTGCTCTGATCTTTATTATTTCTTTTCTTCTGCTGGATTTGGGGTATCTTTGCTGTTCTGCTTCTATTTCCTTTAGGTGTGCTGTTAGATTTTATATTTGGGATTTTTCTTGTTTCTTGAGATAGGCCTGGATTGCAATGTATTTTCCTCTCAGGACTGCCTTCACTGCATCTCAAAGCATTTGGATTGTTGTATTTTCATTTTCATTTGTTTCCATATATTTTTTAATTTCTTCTCTAATTGCCTGGTTGACCCATTCATTCTTTAGTAAGGTGTTCTTTAACCTCCATGCTTTTGGAGCTTTTCCAGACTTTTTCTTGTGGTCCATTTCAAGTTTCACAGCATTGTGGTCTGAAAGTGTGCATGGTATGATCTCAATTCTTGTATACTTATGAAGGGCTGTTTTGTGACCCAGTATATGATCTATCTTGGAGAATGTTCCATGTGCACTTGAGAAGAAAATATATTCTGTTGCTTTGGGATGCAGAGTTCTAAATATATCTGTCAAGTCCATCTGATCCAATGTATCATTCAGGGCTCTTGTTTCTTTATTGATCCTGTGTCTAGATGATCTATCCATTGTTGTAAGTGGAGTATTAAAATCCCCTGCAATTACCACATTGTTATCAATAAGGTTGCTTATGTTTGTAATTATTTTATATATTTTGGGGCTTCCGTATTCGGCACATAGACATTTATAATTGTTAGCTCTTCCTGATGGATAGACCCTGTAATTTTTATATAATGCCCTTCTTCATCTCTTGTTACAGCCTTTAATTTAAAGTGTAGTTTGTCTGATATAAGTATGGCTACTCCAGTTTTCTTTTGACTTCCAGTAGCATGATAGATAGTTCTCCATCCCCTCACTTTCAATCTGAAGGTGTCCTCAGGCCTAAAATGAGTCTCTTGTAGACAGCAAATAGATGGGTCTTGTTTTTTTTATCCATTCTGATACCCTATGTCTTTGGGTTGGAGCATTGCGTCCATTTACATTCAGTGTTGTTATTGAAAGATATGGTTTTAGAGTCATTGTGATGTCTGTAGGTTTCATGCTTGTAGTGACGTCTCTGGTACTTTGTGGTCCTTGCAACATTTCATTCACAGAATCCCCCTTAGGATCTCTGGTAGGGCCAGTTTGGTGGTGATGAATTCCTTCATTTTTTGTTTGGGAAGACCTTTATCTCTCCTTCTATTCTAAATGACAGACTTGGTGGATAAAGGATTCTCAGCTGCATATTTTTTACCCTTCATCACACTGAAGATTGACTGCCATTCCTTTCTGGCCTGCCAAGTTTCAGTAGATAGGTCTGCCACTAGTCTCATGGGCCTCCCTTTGTAAGTTAGAGCCTGTTTATCCCTAGCTGCTTTCAGAATTTTCTCTTTATCCTTGTATTTTGCCAGTTTCACTATGATATGTCGTGCAGATCGATTCAAGTTACGTCTGAAGGGAGTTCTGTGCCTCTTGGATTTCAATGCCTTTTTCCTTCCCCAGATCAGGGAAGTTCTCAGCTATGATTTATTCAAGTACACCTTTAGCCCCTTTCTCTCTCTCTTCTTCTTCTGGAATTCCTATGATACAGATATTGTTCTGTTTGATTGCATCATTTAGTTCTCTAATTCTTCCCTCATACTCCTGGATTTTTTGTGTCTCTTTTTCTCAGCTTCCTCTTTTCCATAATTTTATCTTCTAATTCACCTATTCTCTTCTCTGCCTCTTCAATCCGAACTGTGGTCGCCTCCACTTTATTTTGCATCTCATTTATAGCATTTTTTTTAACTCCTCATGACTACTTCTTAGTCCCTTGATCTCTGTCGAAATATATTCTCTGCTGTCCTCTATGCTTTTTTCAAGCCCAGCGATTAATTTTATGACTATTATTCTAAATTCTTGTTCCATTATATTGCTTAAATTGTTTTTGATGAATTCATTAGCTATCGCTACTTCCTGGAGTTTCTTTAGAGGAGAATTGTTCTGTTTCGTCATTTTGGGTAGTCCCTGCAGTGGCTCAAAACTGCAGGGCACATCCCCTGTGCTGTCTGGGTAACTTGTGTTGGTGAGCAGGGCCACATTCAGACCCAATGTCTGCCCCCAGCCCACCACTGGGGCCACAGTCAGACTGGTGTGTACCTTATCTTCCCCTGTCCCAGTGGCAGGACTCACTGTGGAGTGGTGTGGCCCCTGTCTTGGCTACTTGCACACTGCCAGGCTTATGGTGCTGCTTTGATGGGATCTGGCATATTAGCCAGGGTGGATCCGCAAGGTGCAGAGGGGCAGGAGGGGCAGGTTCATCTCGCTTTGCCTTCGGTGGTTCCCTGTTGGAGGGGCCCTGCAGCACCAGGAGGGAGGCAGACTCATCAGAGGGATGGATCCACAGAAGCACAGCGTTGGGCATTTGCATGGTGCCTCGGCTGGGGGATGGGAGAGGGAGATGGTGCTTGCCGGTGCCTTTGTTCCCCTGCCAAGCTGAGCTGTGTCTTCTGGGGCTCAACAACTCTCCCTCCCCGCTCTCCGAGAGCAGAGCTGTCGACTTTTAACATTCCAAATGTTAAGTCCCACTGGCTGTCAGAACTCACGCAGTCTGGGCCCTCCACTTTTGCAAGCCAGGCTGGGGGCTCTGCCTTGCTGGGCAGACTGCCCCTCCACCACCCTGGTTCCCTCCCGCCAGTCCGTGTAGCACGCACCGCCTCGCCACCCTTCCTACCCTCTTCCGTGGGCCTCTTGTCTATGCTTGGCTCCAGAGAGTCCATTCTGCTAGTCTTCTGGCGGTTTTCTGGGTTCTTTAGGCAGATGTAGGTGGAACCTAAGGGATCAGCAGGACCAGGTGAGCCCAGCGTCCTCCTACGCCGCCATCTTCCCCCCAATTGCCTTTTAATCTGCTCATGTGAGATACAATTCTATGTTGTAGCAAATCAAAATAATACATTCTGACATGTTCTGATTATAAGTGGGATCTGAATATTTTATAGTGAGAAATAATTAAGCAGAGCATTGATTTATCTAAAATCCTTACTGAAGCAGATACCTTATAGTTCTGTTCAAAGTAATCATCTTATTTTTTCTAGAATATCCAATTTTCCATGTAAACAAGAGAAGAAAATGGACATGTGCTCCTACTGGTAAGGCTCTTCTTACTAGCCATCACTTAAAGCAGTGTTATTTCTGATACCAGAACTACGCACCTCCACAATGATCTGACCATTATTTTCTTTGAATTTTCCTAGAACATAAATTTAAGACCCTTTAAATAACATGAAACAACCAAGGAATGACTCACTATATATATTTAATGAATAATATATGTAAATATTTATGAATATATGTACTTATTCTCAGAATGAATTATATCTTGCTATATTTTAACAGTATTTGAGATTTATTTTCTTCTAAAATACTATGGTTTTGAAACCCCCTTTTTATATATAGATTATTTAATATCTCATTTTATTTTTTTTAAATTTTCTTAAATGTTTTTATTTATTTTTGAGATAGAGAGAGACAGAGCATGAGCAGGGGAGGGACAGAGAGAGAGGGAGACACAGAATCTGAAGCAGGCTCCAGGCTCTGAGCTGTCAGCACAGAGTCCAACACGGGACTCAAACTTACAGACTGTGAGATCATGACCTGAGCTGAAGTCGGACACTTAACCAATTGAGCCACCCAGGCTCCCCTTTAATCTCATTTTAATCAGACTTGTAGTTATCAGATATGTGCAGATTCCAAATAAGTAATAGATTTACATAAATAGAAATTATATTTATTCGAAGCTTTATTGGAAATGAATTAATCTGGTCTTAAAATTTTAGTATTCTTTTGCATTTTAAGTTGACTTTGGCTCAGTGTGATATTCAAAATTACTTTAACAAGGAAAGAAAGACATAATGATTGAACAGATACTCTTTGACATCATCCATTTCCAGGACCTGTTTAATTTAAAAAGTTAGAGAATTGAATGACACATTTTTCCTTCATTTAGTTTCCTTTATGTGATCTTGTTACATACCCAGCTGCATGATCCAAACATCACGTGTGTGTGTGTGTGTGTGTGTGTGTGTGTGTGTGTGTAAGAAAAAGAAGAACTAGTGGCACCCAACCTGCTAAGTCAGAAAGCATGCACCTCTTTTTTTTTTTTTTTTTTTTTTTTTAATTTTTTTTTTCAACGTTTTTTATTTATTTTTGGGACAGAGAGAGACAGAGCATGAACGGGGGAGGGGCAGAGAGAGAGGGAGACACAGAATCGGAAACAGGCTCCAGGCTCCGAGCCATCAGCCCAGAGCCTGACGCGGGGCTCGAACTCACGGACCGCGAGATCGTGACCTGGTTGAAGTCGGACGCTTAACCGACTGCGCCACCCAGGCGCCCCAAAGCATGCACCTCTTGATCTCAGGGTCATGAGTTTGAGCCCTGCGTTGGGTGTAGAGATTACTTAAGTAAAACTTTAAAGAAGAAAAAGAGGAGAATGAGAGGGAGAAGGAAGAATAAGGGAAAGAAGGGGAAAGGAGGGGTAAGTAAGGGGGGAAGGGTAAGAGAAAGGGAAGGGGAATGGAAGGAAGGAAGGAACGAAGGAACGAAGGAAGGGAGGGAGGGAGGGAGGGAGGAAGAAAAAGACACACACACAGGAAAGGATATAAGTGCAATGAAACAGAGCAACAAAAAACAGAAACAAAGAGAAGCACAGAGAGATAGAAGCAAGAAAAAGGAGCTTTTATTAATCTTTTATTAATCTTTCTCAAAATGTCTATTTGTGCAAAGAGTTTTTCCCTTCTTTTGCTAGGCATAAGGTCTTGGAAACTGGCGCCTAAAAGAGAAGGCCCTATTGCATAGTGGTTTAGAACATGGGCTCTGAAGTCAGACTACCAGACAGTAATTTTATTTCCACCATGTAGTAACCATGTGACCTTGAGTAAGCTACTTAGCCATTCCAAACCTCAGTTTCATCATATGTGATACAGAGAAAATAACAGTATTCACTTCTTCTGTGATAATAAATGGATAGCTTGTACAATGCTTAGCAATGCACCTGGTATAAGTTAAGTGCTCAAAGACTATTATAATTATGATTATTATGATTATTAATACAGCACATAGAAGAGATAAATAGGAATCTTTGGTGCTCTAATCAGATGATAAATTTTATGTATTTAAAAAGTATTTTAAACCAAAATAAACAGGAATTAACTTTACATCTACTCTAATCGGTGGACAAGTGATCAGTAAATATTATACCTGAAATTATTTTAACCTTATAAACTTTCCAAGGAGATATTACCAGCATCCACTGAATGAGATTACTAGCTATTAGAGCCACTGAAAAACTCCAATCTTGTTTTTATAGATTTTTTTTTTATTTTAGAACCCTGGACCTACCACAATGAATAGTTGCAATGAACCCCAAATAAAGAAAGGTGAATTTTTTAAGTTTATTTATTTATTTTGAGAGAGAGAGAGAGCACACACAAGCGTGAGCATGCTGTCAGCACAGAGCTGGATGTAGGGCTCAAACTCATGAACCGTGAGAGATCATGACCTGAGTTAAAATCAAGAGTCATATGCTTAACCAACTGAGCCACCCAGGCACCCCAAAATGGTGAATTTTTAAATTTAGTTTTGGCCATGATTATCTGTTTCGTTTTGAAGGGAATTTAGTAAAAATACACATTTTTTGGAATATTTGACATAAAATGTGACATAAAATATTTTGTATAGAAATAGATACCTGAAAGAAAAATTGAGGCTTCTCTTGTTTTGTGATACTAAGATTCTTCTTAGAATTTACAAAGCTGAATTCAAAAAATTGAGCATATTTTCAAAAGAAGAAAGAGCATCAAGTTTTCTGATCTCTTACCCTTGATGTTCTAACTCCATATTGCTGTTTAAATGTAGCTTGCATAAGGTCATTCAGACTGAATCCATAATAATTTCTACATCTTGACGCACAAGCATATTTGTCCATATCCTAAAGCTTGAAAAGAGGCCAAGCATATGCCCACAATCTTTGTTCCTTTTTAAAGAAAAAACAAAACAAAACAAAACAAAACAAAAAAAACTGAGGCAGAGATTAAGACAGGGATAAACATGTTTAATGTCTACCTATTCTTCATGCAGAATATTGGATTAGAAAGCCTGGATTATAATTTATTAATGTTATAAAATAAAAGAGCTCCAGAATTACACAGTGAAAACTGTGGATCACTCAATGGATCTTTGAAATGAAATTGCCTATATGTTGAATCTATCAGTCGAGATCATATTTTAGAGTTAATTTAAAGGGGAAGAGTTGGTAAGAATCAGAATTAACAGTGGGGCGCCTGGGTGGCGCAGTCGGTTAAGCGTCCGACTTCAGCCAGGTCACGATCTCGCGGTCCGTGAGTTCAAGCCCCGCGTCAGGCTCTGGGCTGATGGCTCAGAGCCTGGAGCCTGTTTCGGATTCTGTGTCTCCCTCTCTCTCTGCCCCTCCCCCGTTCATGCTCTGTCTCTCTCTGTCCCAAAAATAAATAAAAAACGTTGAAAAAAAAAATTAAAAAAAAAAAAGAATCAGAATTAACAGAAGAGATATGGATGGTTTTAGGGACAAAATTTTTTATTTGCCTTGATTTGAACTTTTAAATGAATAAATGAGAAAATATTATTGAATGTAATCCAACTAGAGAAGAATTTAAGAAGTATGAATTTTAAATATTTTTATCTCTGGACTGAGTAGTTGAGAGCTCACATGCTAACTATAAGTTTGCTTATTTCACTGACGACCTACATTTTAGCCTACTTTTAGTCCCCCACTCCCACCCCTAAATTGTGTTGAAATCTAGGGTGGAATTTCTAACACCCATACATATTTTTTTCCTTTCCTTCACCTTTATCCCATCCCATGCTTGAGGTCTACATATCAATATCCTCTTCCATGGTACACATTTAGTTTTTAGTAATAATGTAGGATAATTTCTTAGCTTATGGATATCCTTGTGGAAATGTTTTCTAACATACTTTCTTGTCACCAACACAGAATCTGAGAAAAATCATCCTTCTCTATTCTTACTGTGCATTTCTCTGCTTTTAGCACTTTTTAAATGTTGTTACAATAATTGATTTTCTCATCTATTTTTCTCTACTAGTTTATAAGTTCATTAAAGGAGCTATTGTTACTTATTCATCTTGGAATAGTCAGCACATAGCATTTTGTGTGGTATTGTACTAAGAATTCAATCCATATTTGAAATAATGAATAAATGAATAAATGAGTAGATGACATGAATGTAAAAGGAGAAAATAATGGAAAGGCACATTTCTCACAGGAAGTATTTATGAAGAGAATTTTTCAGGACCTCATGTGTCTATAAGTTTTGCAGAGACAAAAATAGAATAATTTATGGTTCACTCTTACCTCTTAAGATTTTTCCTGCCTTCACAAAATCTCTTGGAACACGCCATATATTATGGCTTAGTCTAGAGGAAGAGTTCCAATAATTGAATTGGTTAGAAAAATGGTGAATAAGTAGATTCCCCAACCAATAGTTCTTGTTAAGATAAATGCATTGCAGTGTTTTTTGTTGTTTCAGTCTTTTCAGGTTTCTTTCTCATCGTCATACATAATATAGGACCTGTTTAATCAATGACATGTTTTTAAGGTTCAAGTCAATGGAGAAGTGTAGGAAAATCAATTTGTAAATTTATAATTCATAACTCAGGCTGGAACACTGTTCTTGTTTACAGCTATTTCTTTATGATGTTAACTAATTGTTACTATCAGAGGGCTTGTAACAATTATTTTTGGTTTCTGTCTGTTGATTTCAATAAAATAGAGGTTGAGCACAGTGAATTTCACTATTTGGTTGTCAAAACACAGCATAATGTTATTGAGTAAACTAAGGTTAATTACACATTATTTTAAATCAAACACTTATAGTGGCTAGAGTTTAGCTCACAGACAGAAGCATGAATAGCATTTGATATTCAAGCACTAAATCATCAGGTAAATTTCTAAAGCTTTGTTTGTGTGGATACTTTTAGGGGAATACAAGAAAATTAAGAACAGTTGTGAGGTGCTCCAAATATGGGCAGCTTCTGGACTCATCCTTTGTTGAAATTTTCTTACTTATTTATGTGTTAAGAAATCACAGTAGAAAACCATGAATCAATTTGAAATTAGCTGTAATGAATAGTCAATCTAAAACTTTGAAGGAATAACCAAGTCTGTAGTTTACTCTTCACATTTGCTATAATAAATGACAACACTTTATAAAAGAATATATTTAATTTAGCATTTTTGTATATCTTCAAGAATTTTTTTTACAGGCTAAAGCGAATGATCATATATTTTCTTAGTTCATGGTCACTGGTTGAAAGGATTTCTGAATGTAGGGTTTCCAGATAAAATACAAGAAATTCATTTAAATTTGATTTACAGATGAACAATGGGTAAGTTTTTAGGATAATTATGTATGTAATATTTGGGACATAATTATAAATAGATATTTGTCATTTATCATTCAAATTTAAATGGGATGGAGCACCTGGGTGGCTCAGTTGGTTAAGCATCCGACTTTGGCTCAGGTCATGATCTCACAGTTTGTGAGTTTGAGCTCTGGGTCAGGCTCTGTGCTGACAGCTCAGAGCCTGGAGCCACGTTTGGATTCTGTGTCTACCTCTCTCTCTGTCTCTGTCTCTGTCTCTTTCTCAAAATAAATAAACTCAAACTTAAGTGAGAATCTTGTGTTTTTAGTTGCCAAAGTGGCAACATTGGTTATAGGAGTTCTTTTAGAATGGATTATAACAAATAGATACATACTAGATAATTTACTTTGTTTAGAGTGTCACCCTCTTAAAAGTATGAACATCAGGCGCCACATACTCTTATTGATTCCTAAGTTTCAGTATATGAGAAGCTGTCTCATGGCTGTCAGAATATTTAGAAATTATTGAGCCTTATTATTAGTCAGGAGAGAAAAAAGAAGTGAATTAATGGTTAAGGTTAGGGTTATGTAGATATAGTTTGTTTTTCTTTGAAGCAGGAGTTTAATGGAATGTGCTGGAAAACTGCTAAAATGCTAAAACTAGATTAGTAAAGAGTTTAACTTTGGTCTGGTTTTTGCTTTTGGATCCTAGGAGATAATCTCTAAGTCTTTGGAATGTCATGCCTAGTAAGAGTGTCTTTGTTTGCCTGGGGGCTTTGGACCAGCCACATAGTAATAATGTGATTTAGGGTGGAGGCTTTGAGCCACTTCAACAAGGTAATGTAGGGTCTTGGCTTTGGGTTCTGCATGGGATTTCAGCTCAGCCTCTTAAAAGACTAGAGACTGAGGTAAGCTGCTTGGATAGTCAACAAGGCTTATGTGATAGAACCGTAATAAAAACTCCAGACCTCAAGACATGGGTGAGCTTCCCTGGTTGGAAGTACTCCTTGTGTGTTGTCACACGTAGATTCCAAGAGGCATTACAACTGTCTGTGACTCCGTAGAGAAAGGACATCTGGAAGCTCCATGTTAGGAACCCTCCTGGACTAGACTAGAGACTGAGGTAAGCCGCTTGGATAGTCAACGAGGCTTATGTGATAGAACCGTAATAAAAACTCCAGACCTCATGACATGGGTGAGCTTCCCTGGTTGGAAGTACTCCCTGTGTGTTGTCACACGTAGATTCCAAGAGGCATTACAACTGTCTGTGACTCCGTAGAGAAAGGACATCTGGAAGCTCCATGTTAGGAACCCTCCTGGACTCTGCCCTATGCCTTTCTTCCTGTGGGTGATTTTAATCTGTATCCTTTCCCATGCACTGTGACCATAAAGATAACAGCTTTCAGTGAGTTCTGTGAGTCCTTCTAACAAATTATCAAAATTGAAGGTGATTTTGAGAACCCTCCCAAACCTGCAGTTGAAGAAGGTCTTCTGTGGTCTGTATCCTCATAGCTGCACCCCTCAATTTGGTTTTACCTATAAAGAAATATCAATTCAATTGGTAAAAAACTTTTAAAAAACAAAATAAATACCAAAAGGAGGGATCTAATTTTATACTAGTTATTTGTTGTTGCATAGTAAATTAGATCAAAATTTTGTGACTTAAAACACCTTACTGTTAGTTTTGTAGATAGATTGAGCTCAGCTTGGAATCTCTCTCCTCACGAAATTGGTTTAGGTTTGTCCACAACATGGTAGGCTCAAGGTATCAGACTTCTTACAACAGTCCGACACCTCTTTCAACAAGTACTCTTAAGACCACAGGAAAGCTGCAAGGCTTTTTTTTGACATAACCTTGAGAGTCACACAGCATCAGTTCATTTTTTTGAGTAAAAATTTAGTCATTTTGCTAATCCTAGTTTAAAGGGGTTCATCTACATGAGAATATAAATGCTCAAAGGCATCATCCACTGGGTGACCATTTTTATGACCATAATAAAATACTCAATATGATATCAGAAAAGAGTTGTCCATCCATAATTAACAAAACACCAAAATTATTTTTAAATGTAGTTAAAACAAAGATATTTTCACATAAACAAAAATTGAGAGAGTATGTAACAGATTATTAGTAAAAGAAATTTTATTTTTTAATGTTTATTCACTTTTAGAGACAGAGACAGGACACGAGCAGGAGAGAGGCAGAGAGAGAGGGGGGCACAGAATCCAAAGCAGGCTCCAGGCTCTGAGCTGTCAGCACAGAGCCTGACTCAGAGCTCAAACTTACGAACTGTGAGATCATGACCTGAGTCAAAGTCTGGTGCTCAACCGACTGAGCCACCCAGGTGCCCCAGTAAAAGAAATTTTAAATGAGTACTTTGGCTAGAAAGAAAATAATCACGGATGGACGTATATGATAAAAGTAAGAAGAATGTGAAAAAAGACTGATAAGCTTATTGCCAAATCAAATAAGCATTGACTGAATAAGATGATGATAATAATATACTTTCTTGGTAAGTGACAGATTAAGTTGACAAAATTTAGTAAGAATTTAGAAAAATTATACATTACCACACAAGCTTCATCTAATAGACCATATGTAAAATTCCACTGAAGAAGTTGACAATATGTTTTCAAGGTCATACCAAAAATTAAGAAAAGTAATTTTTAAGCATACTTTTTAAAGTTTATTTATTTATTTTGAGAGAGAGAGAGAGAGAAAAAGAGAGATCACGCAAGTCAGGGAGGGGCAGGGAGAGAGGGAGAAGGAGAGAATCCCAAGTAGGCTCCACACTATCAGTGCAGAGCCCCATATGGGGCTCGAACTCATGAACCACGAAGTCATTGACCTAAACTGAAATCCAGAATTGGATGCTTAACCGACTAAGCCACCCAGGCACCCCAAGAAAAGTAATTTTAAAAGTAAATACAGATCATGATTATTTGAAATAAGGCTAAAAGCAATATTTAGCCAGAATTGAAATGTATAAGTATACAACTGTAAGAATGTATAGTTCTATAATCCAATTTTATGACATTAAAAAATTAGTACCTCTTATTGATTGTCTCTATATCAGGAGTGGAAAAGTATGACTCAAACTATATTCTGAGAATATAAAGCTTACTAAAAATAAACCTACTAGGAATTTGTAAAAGTGTGGATGAATCAACAGCCATAGAAGACATTGAAAAAAGTTATTAGAGTATCTCTGGACCAGACATTTTTAAGCTTGAATTATTTTAAACTTTCTAGAAATCAGAAAGTTACATGTTATGATACCTGTGGCAAAACATAAAGGAGAGAATGTTATGCAACTTAATGCTAAAACTGACAATGAGAACATAAAAAATGAAAAGCATAGATTAATGATAGCAGTTTCAGGTCTCATTCCAACTCTGACTCATTAGTAGTAGCTGCTGACAAGTATTATGTAAATAATGAATCATTAGCCTCATTTGCTTTCACCAATTATGATATCTGCCATGAACACATGTGGTTCTACAGATGACAAGCATTTTCCATTCTTGCTATAAAAACTACTTTGAAATAATGTAGATATAAATTCCCATATAACATCATTAGAATAGATTTCAACATCATAGTAGAAAATAATCAGCTACTATGATTAAGATATGTTCACGCCAGGAGTCAAAGAATGATATTATCTTGGAAATCTATTAATATAATTTATCACATCAATAGATACAAAAAGAAAAACATATAAGTCTCTCAAATGATGGTATAAATTTAACAAATATTCCTGGTAAAGGACTCTTAAAAATTAGTAATGGCAAGATCTGTCTTTAATATGATGTAAGTTTTCTGTCATAAACTAATAGCCAACATCATATTTTGTGGTGAAACTTCTGGTCCTAATACTACCAGCACTGTATTTTATTCGTAGGTGTTTTGTTCCATTTTAGAAGTTCTATTCAATGCAACAGACATAAAATTGAATTACATGATTTAGCTTTTAGAATTAAAGAAGTTACAAAATTATTATTCAATTAGAAGTTATAATGCAAAAGTGATTATTTTAGTAAGAGAAATTATAACAAGAAATAGCTAATAATAGCCCTAATTTTAAATGCTTAGACTTCTTCTAATTAGGATATAAGATATGAAAGACATTTGTTTTATGATAACAAGAAAAATATGAGCAAATAGTGACTATATTATTTTGTGTGGCTAGCAAAGAGCTATAAAACCTTGACATAAGGTAAAACCTTGAAATAAAACCTTGAAAAACTAAATTCCAGAGAAAAATAGGCCTTTCTTACATGAGTAACATAACAACTACCATACCTAGAGCAGGCATTTGGTCTGGGACAGGTAAATTGAGGAGTGGCCCTAACATAGAGAATATTTGCAGGGACAAACAGAATTCAGCTGAGCCTTAGATGAGGTAAAGGTAGATAGAATGGAATAAAATCAGGAAACCCCAAATACTGAAGCAAATCATATGACCAAACAATTTTTCCCTTATATACACACTCTGATTCAACCAAGAAAGTGCCATGGAGGAATACTACGTGGCAATGAGAAAAAATGAAATATGGCCTTTTGTAGCAACGTGGATGGAACTGGAGAGTGTGATGCTAAGTGAAATAAGCCATACAGAGAAAGACAGATACCATATGGTTTCACTCTTATGTGGATCCTGAGAAACATAACAGAAACCCATGGGGGAGGGGAAGGAAAAAAAAAAAAAAAGAGGTTAGAGTGGGAGAGAGCCAAAGCATAAGAGACTCTTAAAAACTGAGAACAAACTGAGGGTTGATGGGGGGTGGGAGGGAGGGCAGGGTGGGTGATGGGTATTGAGGAGGGCACCTTTTGGGATGAGCACTGGGTGTTGTATGGAAACCAATTTGACAGTAAATTTCATATATTAAAAAAAAAAAAAAAAGAAAGAAAGTGCCATGGAGGAAGGGTCAGATAACAAAGAGTAATTGCATAGTTACACACATTCTCATGGTGTTAGAGTCCAGGGCTCTGACAGAATTGAAATATAAGATACACAAAAAATATCTCAAACTGCTGCCCCAACACAATCCAGCTGAACTACTAGTAAGACCAATACTATATATGGTAAAACTTTGGATTGCGAATAACTTGTTCTGCAAGTGTTCCGCAAGGTGAGTGAACATTTCTAATAAATTTTAACTTGATAAACAAGCCCATGTCTGGCAATACGAGTTACACGACACCAAACATCACATGATCACAACTGAACCAATGGTCTCTCTCTCTCTCTCTCTCTCTCTCTCTCTCACTGTGGGATTGTGGATGATCGTCTCCCATACTCAGATGCTTGGTCTCAGTCCATGGTGTTTGGCAGAAATCAGTGATTTTTCAGAACATTGGAAGGTGCCCACAACTGGCACTAGTGTATTTTTTAGCACTTCAAAGTGACCTATAGACAGTCCTTTACTTTTCCATACAAGAGTGAGTTTAGGAATGCTTTGCTTCATTCTAGGTCAGGCTGCCTGCAGATGTAGACCCTTTCCTCTGCTGTGTTATTGCCAGTTACATTAAATACAGTATATGACAAGAGTTTATTGATACTGTACTGTAGTCAACATCCATGTGAGCATATACAATGGCTCCCATGCAGAAAAATATTCCATTGAGCCAGTAGATGGTGGTGATTCCATTAGTGGTAGAGAAAGTCATCCTACACAATAATCCTCCTCTCTCTTGTCTCCCTCACAGCAGCCATGAAGGTTTTCAAAGGTAAATGCAGGTTAATTTGTTTATTTTTCTTTCTATTTTGAATTTTCTCTATTATTTGGTATTATATTACAGTATTATAATCATTTTTATATAAATATTCTTGGGTTGTGGAATGAATCATCTGAGTTTCCATTATTTCTTATGGGGAAATTTGCCTTAATATGCAAGTGCTTTGGATTATAAGCATGTTTTTGGAACGAATTTGCTAGCAAACCAATGTTTTACTGTACTTCCAAGAGGGTGGAAGTTGGGCTTGAATATAGGTGAACTCACTCCAAGTTCAGATCAATTTGAACTGAGGAAGACCAGCTGTTACCCTAACTACTTAACAGAGAAAAGGGCTTGTGTCAGTTGGAAAATAAAACAAACAAAAATATTATTACAAAATATTGCTGCATTGCAAATTACCCCTAAAGCTCATGTCTTAAAATACCAATTTTATTGGGGAGCCTGGGTGGTTCAGTCAGTTAACTGTCCAATGTCTGTTCAGGTCATGATCTAGCAGTTTATGAGTTGGAGCTGGCTCAGTTGTTAAGTGTCTGACTTCAGCTCAGGTCACGATTTCGCGATTTGGGAGTTCAAGCCATGCATCTGGCTCTGTGTTGGCAGCGCAGAGCCTGCTTGGGATTCTCTCTCTCCCTTTCTCTCTGCCCCTCCCCTGCATGCTCTCTCTCACTCAAAATAAATAAATAAACTTTAAAAAATACCAATGTGATTATATCTCACAATGTATTAATATAAAGGTTTGCATAAGCTGCTCTCTTTGAAAATGTCTTATCAACAAATGTTTTTTTTTTAAAAAAAAGAAACTTGTCAAAATTTTTTTCTAGGTTTATGCATAAAGACACACTAATTATTTTTGTTGTAAAACCTTTGAAAATTCCAAATGGAAATATTAAAAATCTATTACCAGTTTAAAAGGATTCTTGACTTGATGAAAACAATTATGTTCTATTTTTCTATGAACTGCTCCTGCTAAGCTCTCTATAACTTCCCCTTTCCTGTGTTTGACATGTCCCTTAATGATATCTTAGTCTCAGTCCATAAAACTTTAGTTATTTTAGTTATTGAGAGTCTCATTTCAGCAATTAAAACTTGATCTTGTTCATTTAAATGAACAATTTCACATTTAATTCAAAGCCCACCAGAAATAAGTACAAGTTAAAGCATGGTGAATATGAGAGGATCCCTATGATTTACTAGACGAAGGGACAGAACAGCTTGGAATGAAGGGGCTATGGCAACCTCCAAAGGGAATATCTATGGCCAAACAGCAGGGATTGGAGTCCAGGAGAGCCTCTCATTGATCATTACAACGTAACTGTGAGGGATCGAAAAACCAAGGTATCTTACAAATTAACAAGTAAACACAGAGATATGAGGCAAATGCTGAAATATTTAGAAAATACCCAGCAGATGGAAGAAGCAAATTGCTGAGTTCCACTACCAAAGAAGAGCTAAATATCCTGCATCATCATGATGGATTAGAACACGTGAGCTCTTTCTTGATTTGAACTAATAAAGCTATAATACCAACAAACAAGTTAGGAAATGCTACATTGTAAACTCTTCAGAATTCTAAGTTATAAAACAGTGAATAAATGGAATTGCATTGAAAAAAAAATTAAAACGGAGTCAAAATATTCCTTGTCCCCATTCCTGGCAGCATTAGGCTGAGAGTTCTAGCTATGGAAGTTAGAGAGCAAAGTGGTCTGCCCTGTTATACTGTGGTCTTCCAAGTACTCCTCCTCTCATTTTGGGACAAGGAGGACAGAGAGTAAAGGCATTTCTTTAGGCTTACCCTTATTGGACAGGACAATGTGAGTAATCCCATC
Organism: Neofelis nebulosa; assembly: GCF_028018385.1. Classification (NCBI taxonomy): domain Eukaryota; kingdom Metazoa; phylum Chordata; class Mammalia; order Carnivora; family Felidae; genus Neofelis; species Neofelis nebulosa. The sequence goes on along the minus strand of NC_080787.1, from coordinate 60,017,345 downwards.
CTTCCTGTCAAGATTGGGTACAGTGGTGTGGTGCTGCTAGTCATCATAGCTTCTCTGCCTAATACCAACTGGCTCTTTGTGCTTTCTGTATTTTGTGTGCTCTAAAGCCATCTCCTAGTTATGCATTTGCTGGTTCATCAAAGGACTGGATCCCACCCACACATGATCTCCTGGCATGGGAGAGCCACATGAAATGCAACTTCCTCCTTTTCTCCCTCTCCAAGTCATGCCACCATTTACCTCACAGCTTTGTGCAGTGAAACCCTCTCCCTGAAGGTGGTCTTCTTGGAGGGATTGGCAAGAATACCTAAGATGCTACAACCATCTAAAGTATCTATTGGACGCATGGGAAGGCACTTACTTTACCGTTGTGTTAAATGAAGGAGATCTAGGCTCACCTTTCAGCTCTGCCTCCTCTCCTCTGCCCTTTTTGTGCCCTAGTAGCAGAAGAAACTGAGGTGTCTTCATGACTTGCAATTTTCCGGTTAGAGGGCATCAATTAGTAGAGCTTAGGAAAAACATGTTTGGGGCACTTTCTAGTGAAGAAGTTGGAAAGAAAAGAGACAGACTGACTGTTGCTGCAGAACCTCATTCTTATAAAGACCATACTTTCTCTCTCCTGGTCCCCTTATTATATCTCTTTATTAGTTCACTGAAAGAGTTTGGATTTCCTCTAATACCAGGGAGCATAAGGATTTTATATGAAGATCCAGGTATTCTGACTCTGGAGCAGTTAGCATCTTTTCTGTAACTCCACTTTAATGACTGCATTATTTGCGTTAGCCACCCTCCTGCACCCACCTAAAATATAGATCTTAATCAGTACCTCGTAAGTATATCTCTGTGATGGAGATTTATGAAAATAGGGTAAGTTATCTATGGGTTTCTTGATCCTCTGCAATCATCTATAAACACAAAATGTATGCAAACCTGTGTCTTAGAGCATTTTGTATTGTCAAGAATGATATGGGTACATTCTACCCACAGAGATGAATGGCTAATGTTCCTTTTAGGCCATTTTCAGTTGCATAGTTGACATTTCGGCATAAATAAAATATTCAAAGTAGCATGAAAGGTGCAAATTAGGATTGGTAATAGCTCTGGTATCAGACATATTAATATCATTTTCTGAAGTTATTATCTCATACAAAATTCTCTCGAGAAAGACAAAGAATGAGCTATATAATTACACAAAATATAGGCATCTTACAATTGCTTCCTGTGATGGCTCTTGAAATGATTGCTCTCCATGTGAATATTTTAGTAGTTGTAACTATCTAATTAGAAATACTTAGGTATAGTAAATTAAAAAGTTTATTTCATCTACTGTAAGTCTTGAATAAATCAAGCCAACAGTAAAGCAAAGGAAAAGTATTCAGAAGTTTAAATCAAACTGAAGGAAAACATACCATTTTCGGTTTTGTAGTACTTTCTGAACTTCTCAGATTGACAGATTGTCATCACCACACCTATGCCTCTAAGGAACATGGCTGGTTTTCTCATTGTCACAGAGCACAGAAGTGGTTTTCTGGTAGCAACACTAGCATTTCTGCCATCTCTTAACACCAAATTTGACACAAATGGAACACAACATCCTATAATTTTCCAAAAAGTGGCACCAGAGATGTGACACCATCTTAAATTACTGTCAGTTCTATTCCCTGAACTGATGGCTTACTGCCGAGAGAGGCAAAGCTGGAGATGAAATTCTCTCAGGATGACTGCATGGGATCTTTGTCAACACTCAAAATTCTGGAAATTTTCAGTACTCTATGTGTGAAAAAAAAACACCAAGCAATAAAAACATAGAGACATTTGAGTATTAAAGAGGCTTTACATTTCTTAGAAAGCAAAATCTATAATCATAATATATGCGATATTATTATCAATCACATCCCTACAGTTACAAAGAATAGGTAGCTAAAACTCCATTGCAATGAGAGTATTTTATTTATAAGTTGACTTCTGTTATAGAGGGCTTTATTGTTGATATATAACTTACAGAGTGCATTGTTTTACATCATTCTAATTCCCAAATAGCCTTTGTAAGGCGAATGGTTTTCCCATTTTATAAAAAAGAAACGGAGACACACAAATGTCATTCACCTTATTTCAGATCATATAGCTAGTAACTCCTTGGCATGGAACTTGAAATTAAGTCCACTTCAAGGTCAGTATGTTTTCTTATATGCCACAATTGTCTTTATAGCATGGAAGGGGCAAGGGGTGAAGTGGTAAGAGGACATACCTCTTAAGGTTTCAGTGAAATATGGATATAGGACTTGGATTTGGAAAACATATAATATATTGGCTTTTGAACAAATGTTTTCAAAAAATTGAAAAATTACATATTGATCTCATTATGGAGGCACTATATGAACTACTCATCAACAAAAACAAGGGCGGAAAGGTGGATACTAGATACATACTCATTATTCATTGCACAGAGCAGGAACGGAGACTAAAAACACAATCTAAAGTCAGCTTTCAGATGTGTGGGTGATTATCTCTTTTAGGACAACTCTATTTCTGCTTTGTCATTGTGACTTATGGCCTATAGTATCTGATTATTATGTCTCCAAAAAAAAGCAAGAGAAAATACATTCTGCTTTCAGAGACTTAAGAATTTTTTTTCTTTAATTTAATATGTAATTCAAGTTAGCTATAGAACTCCAAACACCTGTTTCTTAGAAGTAACAGTCTAAGCTGGCAAGTCGGAAAGGGAAATTATCATTTAGTTTACTGACTTATTGGCACTCGCAACATTGCACTGACTAACGAGGAGGCAAAAATAGGAATCAAGAAACTCAAGAGAGAGGAAGATGATTCTGGTGTGAAGTGCTGTTACCAAATACTAAACCAGAAGAGAGTGGCTTTGAGGTTTCAGTGAGCACTGGCTACTTGCTGTCTGACCAATCAGAGTGAATACCAACTTTATGATCTCAAGAGTCACAACCACCCCTTAATTTCTTCTCTATTATTATACTTCATGATCAGAATAGAAGACAGATTTTTTTTAAGTCAATAAGACATAAGAAATGTTGTCAGAGAGAAAATTTGCAACTACTCAGCCATTTTTTTTCAGCCCTGCAATTTTTTTTAAGGGTACCTCCCAATTATAGTATAAAGCTTTACTTTGACAATAAAGCCATACGGTCCTTCTGAAAATAATTCACTAGTAGCTCCAGACACTATAATCAGCACCAAATGCTAGGGAAATCCTGAAATAATGATGTCCTGGGAGGTAGTCAATATTCTGTCACTAAACAAATACATCCACTTGGCCTTTCCTTACTCGAGCCAATCGGAAGCCCGGCAGGCAGAGACAAGAGCAAATGGCAAAAGAAAGTACATTTTGAGCAAATGATAACTAGGAAATAACAACAGTGGAGAGCCAGGACTAGTGTGTACAGAAACTGGAGATGAGAAAGCTCAATTTGATCTAAATTATCTAGCCATTCTTGAGGCATATTATTAGTCCACATCTGAAGTTCAAACTATGTTAGTCATTTCCATCATTAGGTAACATCTCTGTGCAGAGTTATACTACTGAGTAGACAGGGAAGAATGTAAGTCTTGTAAAATACTTAGTGATAGTGACTGTTATTGGATTTTAAATGCGTGTTCCATTTGGTAAGCACCTATTTAGATGTGGTCCTGTACCTTTGAAATTACAAATGGACTACCATTACAATATTTGAACCCAAGGTCACTATTAAGGGCTAGGGCTTCGGGGCGCCTGGGTGGCTCAGTCGGTTAAGCGGCCAACTTAGGCTCAGGTCATGATCTCGCGGTCCGTGAGTTCGAGCCCCGCGTCGGGCTCTGTGCAGACAGCTCAGAGCCTGGAGCCTGTTTCAGATTCTGTGTCTCCCTCTCTCTGACCCTCCCCTTTCATGCTCTGTCTCTCTCTGTCTCAAAAATAAATAAACGTTAAAAAAAATTAAAAAAAAAAAAAGGGCTAGGCTTCATGAGAACATTGAATCAAAGGGAACATAATAAGCAATAACAACCTGTCTTTATAGAGGGTCAGGACTAAGCCATATTATATACTGTTATTATAGTATACATGGAATTTATTCAATTTTTGTGAAGCATTTCCTGACACGTGTGATAGGCATATTTATTTTATGAAATATAGCTTTATAAAAATGGTCCTATTTTATTGATGCTATATTTTATTTGGATAATTATATGTTTCATTTTTCTCATTATAATCTGTGTGAAAACAGTCCTATCAAAGTATGTCAAACATGCTGGTAACATGTGGTATGCAAATGACAATAGTAACAATCAACTAGCTATTTTTAATTAACCTATTAACAGGGTGGGCCCATTATCTGCACATGTTCTGAAAACAGTCAGTCAGTTTGGCCAAAAATGTTCTTGTCGGTTAACTTGAAAAAGGAAATGATAATAATGTATTTTGATTGCAGACATTTACTCAAGAATACCATTTCCATTTTCATTTAGGGTGTGGAGGTTTCCATGATGAAGGTGGGAGCTTCATTGTCACCTTTGTAATATGGAAAAAAAATGAATATATTCTCTTTTCCTACCATGTAGAGTTTCAAGATAACTCATATGATGCTGTGGATTACAGTAAGATATTATTGCATTTATTTTACTTGTAACATTTCTATTCATGATGTAGCCAACTCTTTCAACAGATTCAAACTTGTGTTCAAACCCATGTATAAAATGGACATAATAATAATAATACATACTTCCCAGTATAGTAAAATTTAAATAAAATAACACACATTAAAATATTTTAAAATTATACCTAACTTCCCATGGAACTCACAAAATATCTAAATTAATGAATTTAACTTCATCGTCCTTTCTGTCTGGTTATAGCTGAAATTTATTAAGGTATAGTTTAAATATAATAAAATAAATATATTTTAAATGTACAGTACTATAAGTTTTTAAAACTATACCATTTAACCACCACCAAAATCAATATAAAGGATATTATCATAGAATAGTTTCCTTGTGTCAGTTTTTTCCAATCTCCACCCACATCCCCCTTTCAGAAGCTACTAACATCCCTATATATCACCGGAGCTTAGTTTCCCCATTCTAGAACTTGATATAAATGCAATTATACAGTATATACTCATTTGTGCCTGATTTATTTTGCTCAGCATAATTTCTCATTATCACCAGCACGACGTGGGAGGAAAACTGACATATGCACTTTTTGAAATTCCACCGAGTTACAAACCACCCAGGTGACAACCTGGATTATGGTAGAATATCACTGAATTTTCTTTTCATTTTTGTAACATTTCTGACCTATGGCATAGCCAACTGTATACAGCAAACTGATCTTGAAGTCAAAAGAACTGGCTTTTGTCCTTTAGTAATTAAATGTTATTGGGCAATGACTTAAGTTCTCTACAATTCGGTTTCCTTATGAACAAAATGGAGACGATAGTAATATATAAGATTCAATGCTTTAGTATAGATTAAATAACAATGTATATCAAAATGCAAGACTTCTGGTTTCTACCTAGCATACAGAAAACAGATAATCTACAAAAAGTATAACTTTCCTGCAAACCATAAGAGAGATTAGGTCACAGAGAAACTAACCAGTCTGTAATCCAAGGACAGGCAGGCACTTTCAAGTAGAAGTGGGGTATGAGTCCTGACTTATGTAGGGCAGACCGACCACAGGAGGAAAATGAAGATTCCATACAAGTGGGAAAAAGAATTCAACTAAAACTTTTAGTGAATGCTAAAGGTTCTGTGTGGGCTAATGTGAGAGTTTAGAAGCCTTAAGAGCTGCAGACACAAAGGATGTTTGCATTAATTCATTGGCGCTTCTACAGAGAACTTCACTTGAATACTCAAGAACAACTTTATTGACCCAATAAACCACCTCAATTTTGCAGGTTAGAGGAGGAGAATGTTCACCACCTTGGGAAAATCAGAAAGCCCCACTTGGACCCTTATTTTCTACAGAACAAAAGCCTTCTTCTTTTTGACGAAGAAGAGCAAACTATATTGACCCTAAGACCATGTGAAGATCCACTGTGACGAAGAAGGGAAATACAAAAAATCCCTCTATCCTTCAGAAAGGGACAGGAAATATTCCTCAGCCTGGACCATTAGAAATTTTCTTCACCTGGAGGAAGGACAGTATTATTTCAAAAGTCCCACCATGAAGACGTATGGACACAGCATCTGCTTCAGACTGAAACTAGATCGACCACTTCTTCTGCTCTACACCACCAGGCTGGCAAGGCCCCCAAAACTGTTCAGTCCTGGAAAGGAGCAAAATTTAAAGGAGACTGTTGGTCTGATAAAGGAGGTTCTAGAAACCTGGGAGTCTTACGGACAATGAGGTAGGACAATTATATTATTAGCTCCATTTAACAGATTCAAAAAGTTCATATATTCTTTTAAATCTTAATTTTTCTAAGGTCACACATCAAGTAGAGCAGAGGCAATTAATCAAGAATTTAGAGGTGACTAGGAATAATTACATGGAACTAACTGAAGAGGTGAAAGAATACTTTTTATAATTTTGTGTAGAGATATGATTTCTCTATTATAGAGCATATTTTGTGATATTTTATGGTATATGTAATGATGATTTATATTATACTTTTGTGTGATAGTTGACAACCTGACATCTAGAATCAGGTAGTTTAATTTTGCTTCCTAGATCTGCTCATACTAGCTGTGTGAATTTGGGCAGAATACTTAACCTCTGTGTCTTTCAGGATTCCTCTCTATGAATGTGACTATAATAATAGCATTTAACTGATAGAGATGTTGTGAGGATTCACCGAAAAAATGCATATTAGTTACTTAGGGCAGTGACTGGCACATAATGTCCAATAACCATTAACTAATATCGCCACCATCATCACTACCACCATCACCATTATTGGGAATGGATATTGTCAAGAACAGATCAAATAAAATTTCCAAAATTAAAGTTCCATTGATGAAGAAAAGAAAGGCATAACATTATAATATTTTTTATTTTGGAGTAGAATCATTAATTTAAAATTTGTCACATTTTATTTTAGTTACTTATATATAAGTATATGACTATTTCCTATTAGATTTGATGTTCTTTGATTACTGCGAAGGTTTTTTAACTTCTAAAGTTTTGAATAGTTCTATGGATGTAGTGGTTATTCAATATTTATTGACTGACCACAAACGAATGAATAAAGTAATTGTCACCATTTATAGCACAGAACATTGGAAATGAAGCATCATTCATGTTTAACAGAAAGTTAATTGAAATAAGTAGCTATTTTTGATTAAGCACCTTTCTCAGTTATTTAAATCCTTTGGAAGCATTGAACTTGACTGTAATATAAAGGGATCACTTCTTTTGGGGACATGAATTAAGATACATTTGTTTGTGTTTAATTAGATGAGGACCTTTACCAATAGTAATTTCACTGAGTTCAAATTACAACCTTATTAAAAAATTAATGCTGAGTTCCCTTCTTATGAAGCCATTAAACAATGATCATCTCATTGCATCTTTAAGTTGAAAGGTATTTTCTTACCATACAGTTTTCAATTTTGCTACTAATTTGATAAAACAAAAAGAGTAAATTCAATAACTTTCCAAAAAGGGCTTTACAACATTTTGTCAACAATTTCTCTAAATGATAAGAAAGATTCATTTTCTTCTTTTGCTTGTGAAATAAAATAGATGTCTTTCTACTCATCATTTTGGTAATTTATGCTCATAGTTCATGGAACAGATATTTCCATAAAATATTCTGCATTAGTAGAAGATAGTAACTAGTTGACTCATACACTAATTCAAAGAAGGCTGCTCCTCGTGTGAAATTAATCTTCTACCGTAAAGATCTATCCTGGAATTGTTACCCACATGGAGCATAATGTGCTTTTTCTCTATATTCCTGCTTGGATAGTAAGAATATATTCATATTGATTTGCAACAGTCAATACCATGGTAACGTATGAGTGTTCACTCTTTCGTATAAAACAATTACACTTTGAAATAATCTTTTCAGAAAACTAGAAGGCATTGAGGTGGACGTAGCTGTGAGTGTAATGTTCTGTGCTAATGAAAAAAGTGACCGATTCTTATAGTCTCAAAAATATTTTGTGTAGTAAAATTAGAGACATCTTAGATATTCTGATACTTGCCTACTGATGGGATTAAAAAAGGTAGTAAATATTTCTTAAGCAGAGATGGAATGTATGGAAATGACTGCTGTAGAGATCAAAAAGGGGTAAGTTGTGACAGATAATTTGTTACTTCAAAGTACAAAGTGAATGTGTGTGTATAAAAGAGAGAACTAAGGGAGGTCTCTTTGAACATGTAAAACTATAAAAATGACGTCATCAATACACATGAACAGCATAAGCAGAAAATTAAGAAGAAATATAAAAATAAATGTTAGTTATAACCTATTAGTCATGGACATCGAGATACAATTCTCCTCTTGCACTGTTGGTGGGAATGCAAACTGCTGCAGCCACTCTGGAAAACAGTGTGGAGGTTCCTCAAAAAATTAAAAATAGATCTACCCTATGACCCAGCAATAGCACTGCCAGGAATTTACCCAAGGGATACAGGAGTGCTGATACATAGGGGCACTTGTACCCCAATGTTTATAGCAGCACTTTCAACAATATCCAAATTATGGAAAGAGCCTAAATGTCCATCAACTGAAAAATGGGTAAAGAAGATGTGGTTTATATATACAATGGAATACTACTTGGCAATGAGAAAGAATGAAATATGGCCATTTGCAGCAACATGGATGGAACTGGAGGGTATTATGCTAAGTGAAATAAGTCAGGCAGAGAAAGACAGATAGCATATGTTTTCACTCATATGTGGATGTGGATCCTGAGAAACAACATAAGACCATGGGGAAGGGGGAGGGAAAAAAAAGTTACAGAGATGGAGGGAGGCAAACCATAAGAGACTCTTAAATACTGAGAACAAACTAAGGGTTGATGGGGGGAAGAGGGAAAAGTGGATGATCTGCATTGAGGAGGGCACCTGTTGAGATGAGCACTGGATGTTGTATGGAAACCAATTTGACAATAAATTATATTTAACATAAAAAGAGATACTTTGTATTTTTTATTATAAGAGGATATGAAAAGTATCTTATTAAAATGCTTTTAATAGGAAAATGGTATCTGTAAATCACTGCCACATTTTGTTAATTAGAATAAAGGATTGAGGATCAATCACCAGGGAACTTGCTAGTGGAACCTAAAAATCTGTCTTATTAATTATCTTTCTAAATTTTTAGCTTCCCACTAATTTAGGATAATAAATATCCTCATGTATAAATAGTACATTTTTATATATACATGTATATTGTGCATACATGTGTCTGTGTGTGTTTGCATGCATTGTTTTGAGAAAAGTAAGTTTCTGTAAGCTATGAAGTATAATTTTATGTTATTATTATATTAATTCTGAAATGTTCACTCTACTTGGATATCATCAGGTGTAGCTATACCTGTGCCTATGGAGGTTAGAATTGTTCTACTTCTGATATCTCCATTTCTACAATTCTTCTCTGAAAATGATCTCCGTAGCTCCATCTCTTAACCGCTTGCCTATTTGTTCTTTGATCAACTGTAAGCAGCCTTTATCTGTCCCTATTGTTCTAATTCTGAGCCTCTTCTGGACCTTCTTGACTTTTCTTGTCCCTAACCTGGATTTCCCCCATCATCTCTTTTTCCCTTTGATCTTGAACTCCTTGCGCCCTCTGGAGATCACCATGAAATAATCTTCCCTGACTTAAGAGGACCTCCTGTTTGTTTGTTTTTTTTTTAATTTTTTTTTAATGTTTATTTATTTTTGGGACAGAGACAGAGCATGAACGGGGGAGGGGCAGAGAGAGAGGGAGACAGAATCAGAAGCAGGCTCCAGGCTCTGAGCCATCAGCCCAGAGCCCGACGCGGGGCTCGAACTCACGGGCCGCGAGATCGTGACCTGAGCTGAAGTCGGACGCTTAACCGACTGAGCCACCCAGGCGCCCCGGACCTCCTGTTTTCTTAAAAATTTTTACATTGATCTTTACTTGACTTCTTATTACATTATCCACAATGTCTTTACAATCCTCCAAATAATAAAAATAATAAAAGAAAACGGCTCCATAGTGCCCACAATGTGCCAGACATAGTCCTAAGCACTTTACATATATTAACTCATTTAATCCTCACAGAAACATAAAGGTATTTGGGTGGGAAGATTTTCAGGAAAAGGATCAGCTGTTACAAATGCAAGAAAAGAAAGTAATTATGGATTTTAATGTGATTTTCTGACCCACTTTTTCAATGAAATTCTTCTATAAAGTCAATTATCTTCTCTCATTAACCCAATTCAATGGCAGCTTTTAAGCATATCGTTCTTGAGCACCTGTAAAATGTAATATTTGACCAGACTTCATTCTGACATTCTTTCCTTTCTTTGCTTCTCTGATATTGCTTTGATTTAATTCTTTTCTTATCTTTGTACTATTTGAACATTCCCATTTTCTTATTACTCTCCTTCTCTTGCACCTTGAATAAGAGCATTCTAAAGTTTGTGCTTTGACCCGTCGGATTGAAACAGGTTTCTCTCATAAAAGCATCCAGTGCCCTCAGTGCAACTCTGACTCAAGCATGCATTCTGATAGACAGTTCAGAGCAAGCTCAGACTCATCTTGGCTATCAGTGTCCCACTTCAAGGGCATAATGTCTTTCAGCATTCTGCCCCCAGCATATTCTCTGAATTGGCTATTTAGCTCAGGGAGCAGACCAGAAATTCAGCAAGAATTAATCTCTGGGGGCAGTCATCTACCAATGGCTTATGGGAACTGGTGGCTAAATGCCCTGGCCTCTTGCTTTTAGGTGGACAGTTCTAGGAGATAATTTTCATGCTTTTTGCAAGTCCTGGTGGCACTGAGCTCAATTATTTACAGCAGCGACCTTGATAATGCATCATTATATTTAGATGTTTCATTTCTCTGGGTCCAACTTTTCCTGCTCCCTCTCTCCTGCTTCCTGGGGTCATCTTACAAATAAATGACCTGCCTTAGTCTTGTCTCAAGTCCTACTTTCATGAGTATGCAAACTAAGTAAGCAGATAAATTTTTTATGAGTCCTAGCACTTACAAAATTGGGGAGGGGGTCTCTTTTATAAGAAAAGAATAAAAAATGTTTGTTTTACAAATTTTAAAAAATCATATGACCCCATGAAGCTATTCCTAGGGACCCTCCCATGGCCTTGGAAAGGGCACATACAAGTGATGGGCCCAGTATCATTATAAGTATCATTGTCAGCACAAAAAGCCTTGTATCTAGGCTCTCAGCACCAATGCAGTAAAGAATTAGACATCTGTGCCAAGTGAGAGAAGAGAACAGTTTTATTAAGGACAGTACACCCTCAGCGTGGGAGACCAGACAGGCACAGAGGTGGCAACCGCCCTGAGGCTATGGAGAGGTATAGGAGAAGCCGGTGTCCTTTCCTCTCATGTGAGAGGGTCTTGCATCATGGATGGGGTGGTCTCTAATGGAGGCTGCTTCTAATCATTTGGGGGACTCCTCCCACATTTTGGGAGGAAGAGTTTCTGACCCTACAAGGTTTATATTTGAACTGTCATGACAGCTTTCCTCCAGTGGGTGGGGCGGTGGTGGTGGCTATAACAGCAATGCAAATGAGTTATAATGAGTCTAGGGTCTATCCTGGGACAGAGGTAGAAGAGGAGAGCATGGGCTTGTGGCTCCTGGGCACATTAGCCCCAGGGTCTTGGGGGCCACAAGGTCAGGATGTTTGCCCTCAGGCTTCTAATGTGTAATGTACTCACAACCGTCCTCTCCTTAGCCCATGTCTAACTAACTCCCTACTCTATCATTCTCCCCTCAAGCACTTGGCACTCTGAAATCTTTCAGTCAAGAGATGAAGGCTCCTCCGTGCATTCCTCCCACTGTTCATATCTAGCTTTTATGTAACATCATTAACTTCTTGTCATATGTGGGTACTATTTGTCCACTACTCTTTTCTCTTGACACTCCCTTTCCTAGCAGAGTTAGCTATTATTTCTATGTGTGTTTTATCTGAGTATGAGCTACAAATCTAAATAAATAATGTCATGCCGACTACAACATCCTGGACATCATCTTGGTACTTCAAACATAGTGTGACCCAACTAAGCACATTTCTTTCTTTCCTTTGTTCCAAATATTAATATTTGGTACCTCACTCCTTATATGCAATTATTTTTACAACATTCATTTCCAATTGTATCCTTTCTAATCAACAACAGTTTCTAATATCTTTTGTCTGGATTTGAAAATATTCCTAAGCATAGGCTAAATCCTAATTGAGGTCACCAGCTATGCTGTCCAACCTACCAATGCAGCCAATACACACACTCCTTGCAGATTAACGTTTCACTATATGATTCTAATCACATTATTAATTTGCTTACATATCTTTAGGTCTTCCCACTTCCTAAAGTTAAATATCAATTTCCAATTCTAACTGTCAATATATTAATCTATCATCTGTCTATCTATCTATCTATCCTAGATATTTAGGCAAAGCTGAGTTAGCAAAAAAAGGAAAAGATTTCTGACAAGAAACAACAGGAAAGGTTAAAACCAGAAAAACTGAGTATTTGCCCCCCGAGACTGTATGATTAGTAAATAGAAGATTTAGTATTTAACTCCACCATCCTGGCCTCAGAGAAGTACCCCCTCATTCTTACTTTATTCTACTTTCATTAAACACCATTGAAAGAGAATTCGTTATTTCAAACTTATATCTGAAGAAATTATGTAGAAGAAGGATATTGAGACAAAGGGATAAATATATGACAGAGATAGCAATTTCATTGTGAGTTATATAGATATGTATTTGTTCTTATTTTTAATGATTGATGTTTGCTGGGTTTCCTGAATCTGAGAAGCACTTTTCATTAGTTCTGTTTAGTAGTTTTATCTGTTTGGTGAAGTTAGTATGGCCAAGTGCTTGATTCCCATCCAGGGATTGATTGGAAGGATAAGATGATTTGGTTGGCTACTTGAATAAGTTACTAAAGAAGAGTTATTTCTACATTGGAATTGGCCTGACATTTGGAAACTGTTCAGACAAAATATGTGAGCATTTTCCATGGATCAGAGATGAGTGAAGCAGGAAGGAAAGACAACCTGAGCCTAGTTTAAATCCTCTAAAAAGTGGCCAGAAGAGGAATGGGAAGCTAAGAGTGGAGTGAGATTATTAAAAAGGAGGATCCAAGGAAAATGTGTGTCCCATGATCCATTAAGTGTAGTCAAATATCACCAGTAGGGGTCCTTGAAGAACTTTTGAAAATATCCATGAAAGAAAAAAAGAAAGTTTTAAATATACACCAGACACAGACAACACAAATCCATCTAGGAAAGTTGTCAATCTGTGTAAGAACATTCTTTCCGACCTAACTCAACCCCCTCTTCCTGATTGGACGTGATGAAACCACAGCTAGCAGGCTTACAGAGTGAAAGAAGTACCAGGCATTCCTTTATCCCACATCAAGAGGCCAGCCAGCAGAGGAGTAAGGAGGGAAAGAAGTAAATTTATCATTAAGTCTAACTCAATCTAAATCAGAGTTTTGATTATCATTGAGACTCTATATTTTTCAATAAGTCCTTTGAGACTCTATTGGGTCTTAAATAACTGTAGGCTTTTCTACTGCTGGCCATTGATGAGGAAAGTCATCGTATACAAGTAAAGAGATACTGAGAATTAAAACAAAGTTACTTTTACAAATCAATTCTATAAGCTCTTCTTATTCAACATGCCAGTTGTCTATAAGCAATCAATTCTCAATTTAATATAACCAACCTTGATATTAAAAAAGACTCATTTATTCAACTGCCTAAACAACATATACAGGATAGGCACATCCTGTGAAGACAAATTTCTTTGTTAATCTGTACAAAAGTTTTTTTTTTGCTGTTGTTCATTTGTTTTTGTTTGTTTTAGTATGATTAGACCAAATTTTGTCATGTGTCCAATACCATTAATCGGGAAAATGTTAAGTACTGATTTGCTTAACATTGGAATCCTGCAAGGAGCAGCATATTAACATGATTAATTATGACTAGTGTCAGTCCTAAAAGCGAAAGTAGAGCCAGCTTCCAGGGAGGTAGATGGGCTAGTTGGGGAAGAAATAAATATATAAATCAAAGCAGCATATTAACACCAGGAGGACTGTAAAACAGGAGCTATGAACTATCAAAAGGACTCAACTTATTCTTTTCCCCTGTGGTTTGGATTTGTTAAAACTCTGCCCCCCAATATCTATCATTATCTAAATATATCTCCCTCTATCCGCCTTTACTATATTAGTCTAAGCCACCATCAGCTCTTGCCTTTCTTAACTATCATTCCTTGCCCTTTATCTCAAGCAGCTCTTCTCTATTTTGTTGCTGTTGTCAAATTTATTTGTTGTTATGTTTGTTGCAGTTGTAGTATCCATTCTTTATGGAGAACATGTTATGTGTTGTTACGTAAAAATTAACCAGAGGGGTACCTGGTAGCTGTCAGTTAAGTATCCCACTTTTGATCTTGGCTCAGATCATGATCTCAAGTTTCCTGAATTTAAGCCCCATGTTGGGCTCTGTGCTGATAGCCCAGAGCCTACTTAGAGTTCTGTCTGTTCCTGTTGCTGCCCCTCCCCACATGTGTGTGCTCTCTCTAAATAAACAAACTTTTAAAGATTTAATGAGAATTAGATTATCTAAACTGTTCCCCTTTCTCTTAAGATTTACTATTTTCTTCACCTTAATTGTATTGATTTCCCATTCTCCATCCCTTGAATTTTGTTCATATCCTTACATAAATACCATGGTGGTTCCTTCCTTATTATTATCCATCTGTGACTCAATCCAGCCATTTACTGAATATTAATGTGGGTTGGTGTGGAAGAAAGACATTTGGGGATAGCCACAACTTTGGTTCAGGATTGTTGTCTGGAGCACTATAGGTCTCTTATGTCCATTATCTTTCAAGACATGGCTTTGTTAGTTGTTTACATTCAGCTGGTTGATATAATACATAATTAAACCCCTTAATTCATGGTGTCTGTCTTATGAGAACTGGTTTTTCTCCTTCCTTTGTTGCAATTAATTTTGGCAATTTCCTTTGGTAAAAACCTGTCTCAAATGGAAAGAAACTTATAGTTATTATAGCCTTTCCTTGAGTTCTAATTTCTCCTGAACTTGTAATGTGCTGAACTGAGGCGACACCCATATTTCTTCTATGACCACTCATTTTAGAGAATTGCTGGATGTATCTTTTAGGAAACTGATTCATACTTTTAGGAATATCTTAACGCTCTCTCATCCCCTTGTATCTAAGAATGTACGTATAGGCTCGTCATGTACCTCTATATTTTCGTTCAAATTTCAGAGTTCTTGACAGTTTTTTGATGGAATTTATGCATTGAAGTTGTGATCTCTTTTCTGCTTCATTTTAATGAAAGGTTTCTTTGTATATATTTTGTTCATTTTATTTTCTCTGATACGAATCAGTGGAAGTAATAAAGTCCAAATACCCTCACATTGTCATGAGTTTAGACCTGCATTTATAATTACTTATTGGTACCAGTTATTAAGAATAATCTTTATAGTACTGATTTTCTTAAACTAATGTGATTAAACCCATATATATAATAATTAGGCTTTTACAAAATTTCTTTTACCCTATTGGAGATAACTGATCCATCTGCTTTCAATCTCAATTCGTAAAATTCTCATCTTCAATGTGATTTTCTATCATACTGATAGCACAGCAAAGTGTCTCAAATAAAATACTATTCAGGGAGTTGTACTTAAAATCTGGCTTCAAAGTCTCAGTTTTTTCTTCTTTAAAGGTCTTTCCTTGAAGATGTATTTGCTTGACTAAAATATGACTTGAGATTTACAGCTAATTCATGCAGGAAAATGTGTAGTCTGGCTTTATAAATATTCAAGACAGTAATAATGAGAAGAAATATAGAGATTACCTTATATCTTATTAGTGGTCAGTAGTTCATTTTACATTATGCTATAGATTAAATTAGACATGGATTTTAGACATGGAAATATTAGACATGGAAAAAAAGAAAGTGTTTTCCTTTGCAGAAATATAAAATGAATCCCTAATGCTTCTATTCCCCCATATTTATATGTTTCTTGTGTTCTCAGGACTTATATTAAAAAAATGATATCTTCTATTTTTGACACACAGGACTATTTAAATATTTTGATTCTCCATGTTCCATCTGAAAAAGCCATCACCTATAGCATTTTTTGTACAACCTCAATTTCTAAATGTAGATTACCGAATGAAATTCTTTGTCACTAGATTCAGATAGTATATATTAGGGCCTTGTTCTAGAATGCTTTATTATTGCTTGGATTTAAATATATTTTTCTCAGTTGGTTGAGCATTCGACTCTTGATTTCAGCTCAGGTCATGATCCCAGGGTCTTGGGATTGAGTGCTGGGCTCTGCACTGAGCATGGATCCTGCTTAAGATTCTCTCTCTCTTTCTTTCTCTCTCTGTATCTTCCTCTCTCTCTCTCTCTCTCTCTCTCTCTCTCTCTCTCTCTCTCCCCCTGCCCTTCTCCCCTACTCTCACTCTTTCTAAAATAATAATAATAATAATAATAATAATAATAATAATAAATTTTTCTCAAATGACATCCGGGATGGATAAATTACCAAATTACCAAAATTATTTCATTATTCTTAGCACATGAATTCTAAAGGTATAGGAGACTCCAGTGTGATTCCTATTTAATGGCAGTGCTATTATTGCTAATATCCATTAGAATATTGTAACTAATAAGGCCACACTTTTTTCTGTGAGAAAAGAAGTACGCTTGTTTTGTGTTTACAGGCTTGATCCTGCTTACAGCTTAGCTTCCTCCCTTTACAAGAACCATCCCATCTCATATTACTAACATGCCAGCTTGGTCTGCCTGTTGCTATGGTTTCCCAGCAGTCATTGGCTATGCCCTGTTGCTTGAAATTATGCTTAGGCATGTCCTCATAGAATTTCATCTTTCTACTGTGATTTTGGTTGTTCTCAGTTTTGCATAGAGCAGTAATCCATTTTTTGTAATCCATTTTTACACTGAGTTTATTTGACTGCAACAGAATTGAATGTCTCAAAGATTTTGTTGGCTCGGGATTTATGGGGGCTTGTCTTGTTAGTGGCAGACCCTAGACTTGTAATATCCCTACTGCTCATGGAGTTGAACAAATGGCATGGTCCCTGGATGGACTTTAATGCCCTCATGAATCTGGCATACTGTTTGCCTAAGATGAGTTTTGATGGTGACACAGCTGTTGGTTTCATCTAAGGGCTTACCCTTTTGTTCATTGTGACATGGTAGAAGTAGTGACATTTAGCAGCATCTGTGAAAATGTAGGCCTCATGGTCAAATTACACATTGTATACTACCACTATTCTATGGGCTATTAGCTTGGCTAGGAGCATTTTGATCCACTGGTATCATATTTTGTTAGCTAGGCTTTCTGGAAACATGCTGGCTTTCTTTATTTTGTTCCCTATTTCCTGAATATCATACTGTTTAATATTTTGCCAAAATGGAAAATTCAATAATCAATTTTTATTCTTCCATCTCCAGTAAGGTTTTTATGTTCTTATGCTATGATGCGATCTCCCACTTAAATGGACTTCAGATTCATTATAGTTATTAACGTTATTGAATAACAATTATTAAACATTCATTAAAGTAAGATCCTTTTAAAAGGAAGTACAGAATCAAAAGGAAAGAGGAGAATTTTATTTTGATTTTTTGAATCATCAATTTTTTGGAGATTTTTTTCTACTTAAAGTTATTTTTAACATGATAATTTTAGAGAATTAGTAGAGAATAAAGAGAGAAAACAGGGAGGACACAAGGGAAATAAATTTAGACCAACCATTGGTATAATTGGTCTGGATAGAATAATTAAATATCATATGAAGTTATACACTCACATTGCACACATACATTTATATTAAAGCCTTATAAATGATCTGCTAAGACACTTATGTATTATCAACTACATCTATCTCCAGTTCATGCTCAGTCACTGCCCAGAAATATCTTAGGATTACATTTACAGGGTTAATTTTAGATGTGGAAAGACAAAATTACAATCTCTGTGTTTTTTAATTTGACTATGACTAGATAGTCAAATGACTAGGCAGTTTTATTGGTTAATAAAAACCCTGAAAGAGTGGTAGCCTTTTGATGTAGGAGACTTTAGAGGACAACCCATAAGGTAGACAGTTTATTCTGTGACAGTTAAAAGGAAATTACAGCATATTTACAGGTAATATTTACATATTACCTTAAAATTTAAGTTAAATTTCAATGTATTTTGCAGCTTAGCATCATAAATTTGAATTTTCATCTAAGCCCACTTGTTAATTAGGGTAAAGAGTTTTCCCGGAGTGGTGAAAACATTGGTATGTGTATTATCAAGGATTATTGATTTGTAACCTGTGGATTTAACCTCTAGAAGTTGTTAGTCATAAGAAACAGCATTTATTAGGGTATTTGCTATGTAAAATCGTATTCACTCACTTAAAGCTTTATAGCATGTTTCTAAAAAGAGTGCATCTTCACCATGACTTTGGTGACAAATTAGCTCAATTTAGCTGGAACAAAACCAATCTGCATAAAAAGACAGTACAGAATTTCTTCCCAGTAGGAACATGGTAAACCTAGATTATAGTTACTAGCAAGATAAAAAACTTAAGTAAAATAAAGATGGTCTTAAAAATTATACAGATTCTGAGTTCATGATCACACAGATTTTGAGAAGACCAGCGTACTAACAGAGGACTACGCTCTCCAACCCTCAAAATCTTAGCATTAATACTGTTACTGTTGATGAATTCCTGTCAATAACGCTACCTTTATTATGGACAGCATTTTGTATTATTTTATATGTGCTTCCCTTCCTCAACTATTTTGGGCCTACTGGCTTGTGAGCTCATTTTATCACTTGCTTTCTCTGTAGCCTCAAATATGTCACTTCAATTTTCTGATTCTCCTTTATCTGTAAAATGAAGGGGTGTTTTGTGAGAATCAAATGGTAGAAAAACATTTTTTCTTTGACTTTTTATTTTAATCACCCAGTGCTCATCACAACAAGTGCACTCCTTAATCTCCAACACCTGTTTCACCCATCCCCCCCCTTACCCGCCTCCCCTCTGGTAACCACCAGTGTGTTCTCTATAGGCAAGCATCTGTTTCTTGGCTTGTCTCTGCCTCTCTCTCTTTTTCAAATGGGAGAAGTTTTTGATAACAATCTTGAACTGTAAAATAACATAAATGTTAATTGTTAAGTTAGCAGCTGTAGAGGCCTATTTCATGGATTTCTGAGAATGGCATGTATTCCAAAGTTGAAACTGTTTTCTGTAAATACACAGAACCGTATTTATTTTACTTTAGATATAAAAAAAAATCCTCCTTGTCACTAGTCAGTTACAAAATTGAAGTGAGTGAATATAAATGTTTTATGAGAAAAATATTTTTTTCTTCAAAAATTTTCCTTTGGTTGCAAGCCATTTTCTGCTTTTACTTCCAGGCTCGGAACATGACTCAATACATTCAGAAATTTTATTATTTTAGCTTCAAAACATTTCTCATCAGAGTAATTCAGTTATTATAATTGTCATAAAATATATAAAAAAGGGTAATTATGCTGATAAATACAACCTGTTGCATTGGAAAGAGTATGGATTAGAGAGTCCAACAAATCTGGGCTCAAATTCTAATACTTCCACTTTCTTAATATGAACTTTGGGAGAACTCATTATTTTGTGCCTTGATTTGCTACTTATATAAGGACAATAATGCCATTTTTCCAAGATACTCTATGTGAGTGCTATAGGACATGGCACCTAAGAGCTTAAAAATGATAGCTTTTATCATAAGACTCCCATTCCCTATGGAACTATTGTTTGCATTATTTCTTTGCTTAAGATTTAAAAAGTACTTTTTAGCTATAATAAAATCTGAAAAATTAACTATTGAAAAAAAAAAAAGCAAAGATTATTAATCCTCCAGCCTTCCTTATTCTTGTTACATGCCTGCTTAGTCTCTTAGTTTATAGTTTTATACTACTTTTGTTTAAATAACAGTTTCCAGGCATTTTTATTGTCTAGATAAGCTTTTGTTTCTTAATTTCACTTTCAAATTGTGGACCTCAGAATTAAATACACCATACCTTAACTGGTTGGAATGGTGATTATTAGAATGGAACTAATGTCTTTCTTTGTCTAGATATGTTTCTATTAATAGAACTTCTTTTCCAATTTCCACTTTCATTCTTAAACCACAAGAGAGTGACTTCTGGTTAAGTTTGAGTTCTACAGAGGGTTCCACTTGCCACCCCTCAAAGAACTTCTCTCTAATATCTATATTTCTAAATAGAAAATTTAAATACAAAATTTTATATTTACTCTTAATAAGCTTTATCTGACTTTTTAGCTCATTACTCTAGCCTAATTTCATATACTTTTATTCTGATCCTGTCATCAAATATTTTAACAATCCTTCTTGCTTTGTAACATTGACGGAATGCTTTATATGTCTTTAGAAATGCCTTGACTTTTAAAAAAAGTTAGATAGAATAAAGCTAATATGTAATCCTATGGCATACCCCTAGAGCAATTTCTTCAGGTTGACATTTAATTAATAAATACTCATTTTTTGAGAGACTTGCTCAAATAGCCATTAGTCATATGCTTATACCATAAACTTGGGTCTGTTTTTCCACCTTATCCATAATACTATAAACATTTTGCTTAATGTAAACTAAAATAAAAACGTACTATTTATAGAGCAGTCACTTTATCTATTAGTCTAAAGACCCAATTAGGGCATAGTAAGTCAATTTAATTTTTACATCATGCCTTTTAGCAAGGGTGGCAGTTATCAGTATTACTTTTGTATTCCTTAATAAATCAGTAATTTAATCTGCTGTAGAATTTTTATCTTGATATCGAACATATTGGCTTGATATTCCAGATTCCATTATTTTTTCTATTAAAGAATCCATTTCCATTTAATTTATTCTTATTGCCTCAAATATCATATCATTGTTTTTACTTTATAGAATGACAAGTATATAGGGAGCGCTTACCATGTGTTAAGCCCAAGGGTGATGAAAAGTTGGACTAGATAGACAAGTTACTTTTCCTCATGAAATTTATATTATAAGGAGTTAGATAGGCAATAATTGCATCACCTAATACATAAACAAAGGAAATCTAGAAGGAAGTAGATTTAGAAAGGAAAAGAATAGATTGCTATGATAGAGCATAATAGAGACAGTTTTTTCATAGATACAAGGTTAAGGAATGACTACGTAAGGGATTCATATTTTAGATTAAAAGGGGCCAGCTGAGTGAAGAACCAGGTAAAGAAAATTTCAGGCAAAAAGAATAACGCAAAGACCCCAAAGAGAAAACAATATATTTTTTTCTTTTCTTGAGTCGAATAGAGCTCCAGGTGGCTAAAGTGTAGTAAACAGGAAAAGAGTGGCCTGAGAGGAAGTTGGAGATATAGTCAGGAGTCAGATCACCCAGGCGATTGTAGGCTTCTGACAGGGAGGTTAGATTTTACTGTGTAAATTGAGACTCCATTAATAGACTCTAAACGGTCAGTGATATGATCATCATAGCATTTCAAAATAACTATTCTTGCTTCTGTGAACAGAAAGGGTAAGTAGAATGCACAAGAACAAAAAGGAAGAAGACTAGTTAGAAAGATTTCTAATATTCCAATGAAGATATAATGAATGAACTATTTTAGTTCAATTTGTCCAAAAGAAAAGCATACATCAATTCCAAAATTACTGACTCTCTGCAAATAATTCATAAATATGTTAAATGATCAATATGTTGAATAGTAAATTTGCCAAATTTACCAATTTACTGGAATATGTTATTTATTCATAAAGTTTAGAGATATTTTGATTGAAATGGTTTCTGATTGGATGGGTTGGGTTTTTTTTACTTTTTTTGGTTAAAAAATTTTTCCTTAATGGGGCGCCTGGGTTGCTTAATCAGTTAAGTGACTGACTTCAATTCAAGTCATGATCTCCTGGTCAGTGAGTCCAAGCCCTGACTTGGGCTCTGTGCTGACAGCTAGGAGCCTGGAGCCTCCTTCAGATTCTGTGTCTCCCTCTCTCTTCCCCTCCCCCACTCATACTCTGTCTCTCTCACTCTCAAAAATGAATAAATGTTAAAAAAAATTAAAAAATTTTTTTTCTTAATTTTTGTTTTTTTGAGAGAAAGAGACAGAGAGACACATGGGGCATGAGTTGGGGGGCAGGCAGAGAGAGAGGGAGACACAGAATCTGAAGCAGGCTCCAGGCTCTGAGCTGTCAGCACAGAGCCAGATGAGGGGCTGGAACCCACAAACTGCAAGATCATAACCTGAGCCGAAGTCAGACACTTAACCGACTGAGCCACACAGGTGACCCGAAATGGATGGTTTTAATAAACTTTGAAAATTTCTGAAATGCTTTAATCAAATAATTTAAGTTTTAATTCAATCTATTTTAAATTTATTATGGGTAATTTCATACTGGCAAGCCAAAAATCTAGTGTATTCCTGATTGTTACTATTCTCTGGTTGGAAATGAGACTGTCTTCTGTATTTTTAATGACAAGTCTTGGGCATATATTCAATATTGGAACTTTAAAATGAGTGAATTTCTATCTCCAATAAATTTAGAGTCACAAATTTATCATTAAGCTCAAACAAGTTAATATTTGAGAATTTCTTAAGGACTAAAATGTGAATCACTCTTAAAATAGACATTTAAATAAATCTCACCAACAAATTCACTGCAAAACAACTAAAATAAATAATATTTAGCAGTATTAAGGCTACTATTAATCTCTTGAAATCATGCATGCTCCACAATATGCTGAAAACTATATAAATATTTCATATAAATGTGTTTGACAGAACTTGCATTTTTATGAATTGGTTTTTATACAATTGGTTTTACACTAATTTGTTTATTTAAAAAAAAGTTTTGGTGAATTGATCATTTGGCTCCTACCCTGATAGTGGCAAGGTAAATAGAGGCAAGTGGATATGATATTCTGGTTGGAAAGACTACCACATTTGATGCCAGGCTGGATTTGAAGGATGGAGGAAGGGAGAAATCAAAGATTACTCCTACAGTTTGGAGTTTGAAGACATGGTGAGTGCTAGCATTATTCTCTGAGATAGGGAAATTTGGGGCATAACAATGCTTGCTGGCAAGGAGAAGGAATATCTCCAAGTTGATGTTTTTAATATACTTGGGATGCTTCTATAACACCCGTGTGAAGTTGTCAAGTAGACAGTAAGATATCCCAACCTGGATCTAACAGGACAAAACTAGCATGGAGACAAAAAGTTAGGAGTCATTAAAATATGGATGGCAGTTAAGACCAGGGATGGGAGAAGAAAAACACACTAGGATTCCCTCCTGAAGTTCTCCAATATTTAGAGTGTACAGAAGTAACATAGTGGGAAACGAACTGAAAGGAGTAGCCAGTGCGATGTGCTGCTGCTAAAAATAAGAAAAGAGAGTTTTCAAGAAGGGTAGAGTTGTCAGCTGTATTCTATAAAATAGCCAAGTTTTATTCATTTGACTCCCCACTTACCTTTTTTTAAGGTTTCCGCTTCATTTTATTATCATGCTTTCTGTGCTTTATTTTATAAATACACACATATATACATACACACAACATATGTATATTAATTATGTCTATCTTCCACTTCATTGTTAACCATTCTTAACCATGAAGACAGGCACTCTGTCATTCATCTTCATATGCTTAACAGGGTATCTGGAACATACAAAGTACTCAGAAATACTTGTGGAATTGCATCATATTATTTCTAATAAGAACTTCATCTCAGTCACCAACATGCAAATATAAAGACTGATAAAACATGTAAGTGCAGCATGCATATTCAAGCCAAAACCAAGAGATTATTCCAGTCCTTACAGGGAATTTTAATCTTCCACCTGAAAATCAAGTGTAGCTTTTTTTTTTTTTTAATGTTTATTTTTTTATTTTTGGGACAGAGAGAGACAGAGCTTGAACGGGGGAGGGGCAAAGAGAGAGGGAGACACAGAATCGGAAGCAGGCCCCAGGCTCTAAGCCATCAGCCCAGAGCCCGACGCGGGGCTCGAACTCACACACCGCGAGATCGTGACCTGAGCTGAAGTCGGACGCTTAACCGACTGAGCCACCCAGGCGCCCCCAAGTGTAGCTTTTTTGATCCAACACACATAATTTCTTTTTTATCTTTAAAGTTCTTTCTTTGACTTTTTATGAACATCTCTTGAAACTATACAGTTAAATCACAAATGCTGAGCTCAGAACAGAAAATTTGCAAAAAGCCATGTCTGCTTGCTATATACCAGTGACTGATCTGAAACTGCAAACCGCACCTGTGGTGCTAAAATTGATTTTACTCATCTTTGCATATGTCATCAAGATCAGCAGGCATTTTGGACCATTACTTAAGATTTGTTAGGAAATGGTGGAGGTTGCAGTCTGTGAGAATGATTGGTGTTCTGAAAAGCTTCTTTGCTCATTTGCACATAGACAAAGGCCATGTGTAAGCTCCTCGACAAAGCTATAAACCTGGCATTATGCCATTATAGGAGCAAAAAATCCTAGAGATTTTTTTTTATTCCTGAGATTGAAATATTCACCGAAACAACATAAATGGGAATGAGTTCCATTCTGTGAGCTCACATAATAAAATAATAGAGAATATAGCCTAGTGTATGTGAGAAAAATGTAAAAAAACAAAATGGAATGGGAATGAGTCTTCAAAATCAGTAAGGGTAATTCAGAGGATGTGTCCAGATCAGTTAAGCAACCATCTTTGGCCCAGGTCATGATCTCATGATTTGTGAGCTCGAGCCCCATGTCCAGTTCTGTGCTGACAGCTCAGAGCCAGAGTCTGCTTCAGATTCTGTGTCTCCCTCTCTCTCTCTGCGCCTCCACCACTCACATTCTGTCTCTCAAAAATAAACAAATAAAAATTATTTAGTTATTTAAACGTTTATTTATTATTAAGAGACAGAGCATGAGCATGGGAGCGGCAGAGAGAGGAGGAGATACAGAACCCAAAGCAGACTCCAGGCTCCGAGATTTCAGCACAGAGCCCGACACGGGGCTCGAACTCACAAACCGAGAGATCATGACCTCAGCCGAAGTCAGATGCTTAACTGACTGAGCCACCCAGATGCCCTTTCAAACAAAAAATTTTTAAACTGGCCTTAAAAGTGAATCTATAGATTTTACTAGCAATAGATTTTCTAGCATTTCAACTTCATTTTTCAGGGTTATATCATTATAAAACTACACAATATCAGGATTAAGATGTATCTCAGAGGTTTTATATGACTCGAAGAAGGAAGGCCATACATAGGATATCAGGCAATATTGGGGGGAAAGGGTGGGAATAGCTGCTTTCTCATGTCAAGTTACATTATTTTTCTACCAAATCACATGTTTCTCAAAGATGAGATGAAAGCTCTTATCCCAATCTAATTTAATATGTTGAATGTTTCCAATAAATATGATTGCAAAAATATGATTGCTAGATAATAGCATGCTTTTAATTATACTCGAAATTAAAATAATAACAAAAAATTCCTTTTTTATATGGCTTTGTCATGTATTATATGACTAATGATAGCAGCATATCAACTTAACATTAAAATTGGTCTTCATTGCCTAACTACACACCGGGATAAGTGAGAAAGGTGTGTCAGGGGCATATTGTTGAAAATTCAAGTATTAGCATGTGAAATTGCTCAACCGTAAAGATTACCATTTCACATATAGTTATTTTTGAAATATTTCGATTGTTGATGTTTATTCCTCATCTTTTCCTATGAATTTTGCAAAACAAGAGATTCATTCAAAGTGAACAAAATGAAACCAAGTTTTTGTTTATTATCTTTAAAGTATGAATCACCTATAATAACTCCATTAGCACTAATGGAAATTTGCATGTAATAAATCCTTTTGGTGCCTGGAGAATATACCACAGCTCTTTTAAACTGTCTGATGCTTTTACCCTTGTGTCTCTCAGAAGTGATGAGCCATCAGATATAGTGTTCCTGGAAAGGAATAGGAAGATAATTAGAGTATCTACAATTTTCTGTCTTTGCATATAACAGTCTTTTGTTTCCACAGAAGTGCATGCATACATATCTTAATACTCCCACACAACTACAGAAAAGCTCAGGAAAAAATATACTGGATTACATGAAGGAGACTATGGTGATTACTAATGAGTATCTTATAAGAATTGTCTGTATTTTATATAATTACAGTTGGTCATAAAAGGGGTTAGAGAATGTTATTTAAATCTGTGAGGACATAATGTCTATTTAACTTTAAAATGACCAGTTGTTTCATTAACCTAAAAATGGAGGGGTGCCTGGGTGGTTCAGCCATTTAAGCATCTGACTTCAGCTCAGGTCATGATCTCATGGTTAGTTTGGTTGGTTCATGAGTTTAAGCTCCTCCTGGGCTCTCTGCTGTTAACACGGAGTCTGCTTCGGATCCTGTCCCCCTCTTTCTGCCCCTCCCACTGATTGCACTTTCTCTCCTTTGCTCTGTCTCTCTTTCTAAAATAAAAATTTTTTAAAAAGAAAAATTCTTCCAAGATAAATATTAGACTTTAGTGTATACATCACTGGGAGTGTTTGCTCTTGTGTCTGAGTGCGCCTCTCACTTGGTGGTGCTCTTCATAAAAGAAAGAAGAAAGGAGCATGGCAGATTTGGGACGGATGGAAGTGCACCAATTTCACCTTCACTGAGTTTGAAGTGATAAAACAATTTCTGGAAAGAGGAGTGCACAATCCAGTATCTGGGGGAAATGTAGGGGCCAGAAAGTGGATTTGACAGGCATAAGAGTTGAAGCTGTGGATGTGCATGAAATGTAGTAAAAATAAATACAAAAAAAGCAAAAGCCAAGCCAAGCAGAGATATGCCTGTAATAAATTTAGGGATAAAGAGGAGAAACTGGAAACAATAAGAACAGTTGAGAGAGAGGTCTAAGAGGCAGGAGGAAGAAGCACTGTCATGTAAGACAAGAGAGAAGAGAGTTTCAAGGCAGAAGTGGGAAAAAAGGCAGTGATATAAAATTCTGAAAGACATGAAACGAAGATTGATAAAAGATCGTTGAAATCAGTAACCAAAACTCAGCATAGTTCAGTAGAGACAGAAGCCAAAATGCATGGAATTTCAAAGTGTCTCAAGTTTTATATATCCCACTTCAAGTAACCTTTATTGTTGTTTTGGGGATTATTCCAAATAATCTGTACCATAGATAACATTAGACACATTTCAAAATTACATTGCTTCAGGAAACAAAAATAATCCTTTAGAATGTTAATGTTTTATTTGAGAACACTATGGCCCTATGAAAGTCCACATACGTAGGATCTATTTGCCATGAGTAGGGAAAATGTGGATTAACTACTTCACTATTTTAAGGCAAATTGATGCCCAAATTATTATGGTATAAGAGATTTTACTGGGAATTTTTCTATTTATTAAGTAACAATAATATTTAATAATGTGTGAAATATACATACACACTAACACAATAGCTATACACTTGTTGTATATTGGGCTCTTCTTTTTCCAAAATAGTCAATTATAATAAAAGTACAGAAAATAAACTTGGCAAAATCTCAGATGCTATCGAGCATAGAAAGGAGATGGTAGTGCCGTAAGTGTGAAGAATGATAGGCAGGTGCTTTAAGGATAAACAATTTACAAAGTTCTGGACTTTTAGGAACACGTGGAGGGCAAGATTATTCTGAGATGCTCCATGCAGATTCAGTGCAAATTTAGGAGTTTTAGGGAACAAATATCAGTTGTTATATTATCAACACAGATCATCTCAGATCATTACTCTCAGATCATCTGTATTCCTTGCCACATTATCCGGGACCATGACGACCTGGAAACAGGACCATGTTGCAGGCTCTAGCTTAGGTGTGACCTGCACTTTAGTTTGTATGTTAAGGATCAACTGTTATGTGGCTTTGGACCTAATCAGTTCTGAAGTGAGTATCTGCTAGTTCTTGGATAACAATGGACTTCTGTAGGCCCAACTTCTTCATGGAAAACTTTCACAAAAATACTAAAATCAAATATAAAGTTATCAAAATTGGCTTATATTTTAAGTAACAATATCCACGACTAATTAACTTTTTAAAGAATTGTGGATTTGGGACTCCTGGGTGGCTTAGTTGGTTGAACATCTGACTCTTGATTTTGGCTCAGGTCATGATCCCAGGGTCATGGGATCAAGCCCCATCTTGGGCCCTGTGCTGAGCATGGAGCCTGCTTAAGATTCTCTCTCTCTCTTTCTCTGTCTCTCTGTCTCTCTCTCTGTCTCTCTCTCTTTCTCTCTCTCTCCCCCTGCCCCTCTCCCCCACTTGCTTTCTCTCTCTCTCTCTCTCTAAAATAAAAAAAAAATAATTTAAAAAATAAAAAATTGTGGAATGTCTGTCAGCCCAGGCTGCCATAACAAAATACTACATAGTAGTTGGGATAAACAACAGACATTTATTTTTTCACACTTTTGAGGATCTTGAAGTTTAAAATCAAGGTGCCAAAATCAAGATGCCAGCAGGACTGGTTTCTGGTAAAATCTCTCTTCATGTCTTGTAGACTGCTGCTTTTCTCATGGTGTCTTCACATGGCCTTTCCTCTGTGCGTTGGAATAGAGAGATGTCTGGTGTCTCTTCCTCTTCTTATAAATCCTATCGCATTAGGGCCCCATCTTTCTGAGTTTATTTAACCTTAATTACCTCCCTAAAGGCCCTATCTCCAAATATGGTCATATTGGCAGTTAGAGTTTCTACATATGAATTATGGAGGACACAATTCAGTTCTTAACAAATGGGATCCAACTAATCTAGAACCTCTTTCTGACAAAAAAATGAGACATTTCCAAAATTAATCAGCCCTCTTCTACATGACTCTTTAAGTAAAAACTTTGGATAAAAGAAAATCTTACTCCCAATTAAAATATATTTATAAAAATATCCTGTTGTTTTAGGCAGACTGTCACCATGCCTAATTCATCTTTAGTCAAACAGACAAATTTATTGATTTGTATCAATCCTGATAACAGCAATAATAGATTCTATATACTTAAATAGTAATTATGTGTTAAGTAGGGATAGTGGTAGTTAACTATCAAATATTTATAATTGAGTCTCTAGCTAAACAGTGAGTTAAGAAAAGTCCATGAGGGGCTCCTGGGTGGCTCAGTCAGTTAAGTGTCTGACTTAGGTTCAGGTCATGATCTCGCGGTCCATGAGTTCGAGCCCCGCGTCAGGCTGTGTGCTGACAGCTCGGAGCCTGGAGCCTGTTTCAGATTCTGTGTCTCCTTCTCTCTCTGACCCTCCCCCATACATGCTCTGTCTCTCTCTGTCCCAAAAATAAATAAACTTAAAAAAAATTAAAAAAAAAAGAAAAGTCCATGATATGGAGTTATACTTTCCTAATATGGATAATGCATTCTTCACGTACTAGAGATTAGTGTTTAATTGTATCCCTTTAAGAAGTATTGTGTAGAGGAAAATTTTCTATATTAATATGCCAATTCAAATTATTCTATAATTTTAATAGATATTTTAACATTTACTTTTTAATAAGGCTATTCATTTCCCAATAAACCAGATAATTAAAGCATTTAAAAATAAGCAAGCTAGAAAATATTTATTTTAACAGGTATTGCGTATACACAAATTTCTTTTAAGTATGTTTAATGACAATAAAATGATATTTAAATGCACTAGTAAAGCTTGCTAACAAATCTTTTTGTATTCAAAGTGACTATTCTACAGAGTACCTGGTTTACAATTCCAGTGGCTATGGAGTATTCTAGTGACAAAAATTATTTTTAAAATATATAAGTAAATATACATACATACATATGTAAATATACATATTTATACAATTTACATATGTAAATATACATACAAACATAAATGAAAACAACAAAATTATTCATAAGCAATCCATATTGACTTCTTAAAATGAAAATAAAATATCCATAAAGTTAGAAAATTTAACAAGTAGCAAGTAAAACTTCCAAATCTGCAAATATTTTCTCTTCCAACTGTAGCCATTTTATGAATTTATGTTTTCTTACATTTCATTATACATAGAAATGTATTAATTTGAACCATATAAAATTACTAATTGTTAACCAGCAATTTTATGACTCAAACTAATAATCCATATGATTCTATATCTTATTTTTTTAATCTAATAATATTTGTATACTTACTATATTAGAAAATATACTTTATTTAGATTAAATATTATTATGCAGATATAAATAGATTTAATTTGACTGATGCTCTTTTGATGAAAATTTATGGATCTTTTTGCTATTGCAGACTTTATAGATGTATCTTTATATATGTACACATATATATTTATAAACACCTAATAATGAAACTATTGTATCCGAATGATACACATTAAAAATTTTTGTATATATACTTAAATTACTCATCACGATTGCTCCCCCCCATAGCACACACACAACTTTGTCAGAACCAGGTATTACTTACGGTTGATAAAATTAGTGTCTCATTTATTTAGCTACAAGTGAGTTGAACATTTTTTCATATGTATTCATTTATCTTTGTGTTTCTATTTCCCTTTCAGTATATTGGCTATACATATACTTTGTTCCTTTTAATTTTATTGATTTGTAAAACAGTGATATTCATATTCCTTGTAAACTCTTTATAAGACAACTGGTGCTTTAGAGGTGCCTGGGTGGCTCAGTCGGTTAAGCGGCTGACTTCGGCTCACGTCATGATCTCACAGTTAGTGAGTTTGAGCCCCTTGTCAGGCTCTGTGCTGACAGCTCAGAGCCTGGAGCCTGCTTCAGATTCTGTCTTTCCCTCTCTCTCTGTCCCTTCTCCATCACTCTCTCTTGAAAAATAAATAAACATTAATTTTTTTAAAAAAAAATGGTGCTTTGTCATATATGTTGTAATTTTTCTGATTTTGTTTTCTCTTTTGATTACTTTTTAAAGTTTTTATTTATTTTGAGAGAGAGTGAGAAAACAAGTGGGGGAGGAGCAGAGAGCGAGGGAGAGAGACAGAATCCCAAGCAGGCTCCAGGCTGTCAGTGTGAAGCCCAAAGGGGGTCTCGAACTCACAAACCTATGAGATCATAACCTGAGCTAAAATCAAGAGTCCAGGGGCGCCTGGGTGGCGCAGTCGGTTAAGCGTCCGACTTCAGCCAGGTCACGATCTCGCGGTCCGTGAGTTCGAGCCCCGCGTCAGGCTCTGGGCTGATGGCTCGGAGCCTGGAGCCTGTTTCTGATTCTGTGTCTCCCTCTCTCTCTGCCCCTCCCCCGTTCATGCTCTGTCTCTCTCTGTCCCAAAAATAAATAAAAAACGTTGAAAAAAAAAAAAAATTAAAAAAAAAAAATATAATAAAAAAGAGTCCAGTGCTTCACGACTGAGCGACCTAGGCACCCCTGATTTTATTTTCTAAAGTCACAAATAAATTTATCCAGCTTTTGTTTTTAGAAATCTTGGGTTAATTTTTATTTCAATCCTTGCTCCATCTGGAATTTATTTTAATATAGAAGTGAAGATGATATTTAGCTTTATAATTCTTTCCAAAAAATCTGTTGTCACTATTGAAATGACCCATCAGTCTTTTTAGCATGCACCTCACCAAATTTTCTCATTATTTTATGTACATTTTTAAATTTAATAATCTTGGATTTTCCAAGTAAAGAGGTAATTTTGCCTGAACTAAAAAAAAGTTTAGGGGGGCCTGGTGGCTCAGTCTATTAAACATCTGACTCTGATTTTTTTGGCTCAAGTCATGATCTCACGATTTGTGAGTTCAAGCCCATGTCAGGCTCTGTGCTAAGTGAGGCACCTGCTTGGGATTCTCTCTCTCTGTCTCTCTCTCTCTCTCTCTCTCTCTCTGTCTCTGCCCCTTGTGCATGAGTACACATGCTCTCTCTCACTTTCTCTTTCTCAAAATAAATAAATAAACTTGAAAAAAAATTTTTTAAGTTTAAGAGTTAAAAAAAGTGTTAATTCCATGATAATAATTATTGAATTATCTAGAGGGGAAAATTTATAAAAGGTATGGGTCTAAAGGTTAACCTTTGGAGAATATCAAATATCATTTTACATTTAATGTTGGAAAGGGTAAGAAAAATAAGTAAAGTAGAAGTTTCTCTCAGAGGAATTGGAAGAGAAACATGAGGGAATACTGTTGCGTAAGTCAGAGAACTTAAAAAAAACACTAAACCTGGTGAAAAAAGCAATATGGACTCATTTATATGCAAAAAAATTAACATTAGAGATCAAGGAAGGAATAGTATGAGTAAAAATGTCTGAGTTTGTAGATTATTCTTTCTAGAATTTTGAGATGAAAAGAAAAGAGAGAAACACAGTGGAAACTCTTTAAATCAAGTAAAGATGTTTTTAATATGAATTTGAGATTTGTGAAATTTTAAAGGCAAAAGAGAAGTCATTAGAGGGAGTGGATGAATGAGAAAGTTTGGGGCAAGCTAAGGATAGAATGCCAAACTAAAATATGTATTATTCCATAGGGTTAGGCTAGGCATTTGGGAAACCCCAAAACAACTAATGTGAAAATTAGCTGAATGACATCTAAGCTATTCAAATATGAATGTAAAGAAATATTCTAACAGTATCCAAAAATATCTGTATTGCTTAGTAATATCCATAACTTTCATTGAAAAGATAACACAAAGTTAAGAGAAAACACTTGAAGTGTTGCAAATGGGGATTTAGGCAAAATTAAGGGCAAAATTTAAACATACAGATGCTCCAGTAACTCAGAAGACAGTGCCAATTAACCTAAATTGATGTCATATGAAATTCTTCCTGAGAACTGAAATTTCTAAAACACAAAATTATAAATAATAAGAGCATTGGGTTTATTATCTGTTAGGTATCTGTCTTAGGCTGATAAATCATAGATTTTAACAAAATTCCTTTTATTAGTAAATATATTCACCTGTACCTGTCAGAATATTTCTGTATTCTTTGTGAGCACCAGTGGGCTTTATTTCCTCTTAATGTGGAAATAAACACACACACACACACACACACACACACACACACACACATATACACACACACATATTTACAAATATACATATATATATATACATACATAATATGCATATGTATCAGCAGATAAAAATCCATCATAAATATGTCCCAAAAAGGTCTTTTGGAAAGTGCATTTTCCAAAAATTATGTAGCATTTATATTTTATCCAGACTAAACTTAAAATTAGTGGTGGCTCTCACGTAATC
Organism: Neofelis nebulosa; assembly: GCF_028018385.1. Taxonomy (NCBI): domain Eukaryota; kingdom Metazoa; phylum Chordata; class Mammalia; order Carnivora; family Felidae; genus Neofelis; species Neofelis nebulosa. Next base: position 59,983,931 of record NC_080787.1, on the reverse strand, counting down.
ATGGCAAAACAATTTTAAATAGATATTTCTCTTTTTTTGCAATATTGGGATAAATAATTTAAATTTCTCCATAATCTATATTAGGTTATATTTATTTTACTTTGATTAGATTGAAAACTGACTTTATTGCTGTATTTCTTGAACATTTCAAGGTAATTTTCAGAGTCTAACCGAACAAACACATCTTATTAGTCTCTCCCTGTGCTGTAATAATTTAAACAATCTTATTTGTACTTAAATACAAAGGAAAAGTCAATCTAAGAGGGGAATGTAGCAAGACAAATGGTCACTATATTTTAAGAATTATTTTTCTCAAAACCTGACTGGCATTCAATTAGATAAGGAAGAAAACCAGACAATGAGGAACTTGGTAGCATTATCCCTTGCATTTGACCATTTGCCATAACATTAAGCTATTTCCTGAATTAAAATTGCTATTGTTTTCAATTCTCCATAGATGAATATAAAGTCTCCATTTTGAGAGACCACGTGGTCTTGCTATATTTTATGAATGCCTTGAAAGAAACCATGAGAAAATAAGTAATATTGGCATACCCAGTATATGAACTCTTTTTCCTTTTTATAATTTTATGTTTGAAAATAAAATATACTACATGTATTCTTGAGTGTGTCTTTATTTCAAGGTCTTGAATGTAAAATAACTCTACTTTTGGTCTTTTACAATTTCGATGATGTAGGAATTTTAAAATGTCGTAGGATGTCCACCCCCTCTCTGTGGCTGCAGCTTTCTTCAGGACAGATAGATAAATTGTAGACCTTCTAGAGTCAGTCTTAACTTCTAGAGTTCCCAAGGACCATTCAATTGAGAAATGATATTTCTCAAAAAGAAATGTAGCATTCATCTTTTATTCCAAACAAACCTAGATATTAATGGTGGATTTCAGAGAATGATAACAAAGCAATTGAGCCTTATTTTTTATAGAAGAATACTTCAGTTTAAGTGTTCTGTTTATTTTTTAAGAAATGCTGAAAACACATTGCTTTGATTAATAATTTCCAAGAGCCTCCTAGGAACTTAATATGCAACTTCAGGTTTTCATTGACAAGGGATTTCCCACTTTTCATTTTAAATGTAATAAATTATTTCCATGTATATGATGTTAATATTACAGCATGCTGTGTTCCCAACTGAAGAGACAGTTCAGTGTTAGGCTTTTTTATATTTGCCTTTGATCTTTATCTTAAAGAGCTCCTGGTAGCAGAAGCTTAATAATTTAGAGCCACAATCTTGACAAAAATCAGGAAGAAAAATGAAATTAGAAAAGATGATAAAAGGGTAAAAATAAATAAATGTGGAATTACATACTTTTCTTAAATAATAAGCTCTCAGGAATTCATGGCGAAACAGATTATGCTGGGAGTACTGGAAGAATTGTAGATGATATTCCTGCATTTTATACACTTCGTAGGAAACGGAGACAACCTACTTCAGAATTGGGCCACATATGCCACGGCGTGGGTGTGGGAAGTACAGATAATGAGGGCTAGGAAAAGGGGGGAAATACTACATTTCAGGAGTACTCAACTGTTCAAATTCTTTGTGACAGCTCCTATTCACCAATATCCAAACTAAAATCCCACTTGCTCTTATCTACAATGGACAAATGGGAGATATTGGCAGTAAGGAGGCAGATAAAGGAAACCATCCAAACTATGAGGTATGTCTGGATGGCTGTTCCGAGGTAGTTTTTGGAATTCCTAAGAATAATCTTTTAACTCAAACATCTAACAGTAAGATAACGCAGCCTTGAGAATAGAGCTCAAAATAAATATGTGGATATTCTGGACTATAAAGTTTGTTTAATAATGAATAGAATAAGGGAGAAACAGATAAAATGAAAATAGAAAAGGTAATAGGATTATATGTTACACTCAGAAAAATTTCTTATAATCAATTTTTTCAGTAATATGATTCCTATATTTCTTATGTCTAGCAACAAATGAGGCCAATAATCTCCATTTATTGAAATATTTTGTATTATTGACATTAGTCCCTTGGATAATTTGTCTTTCTAAAAAATCAATCAACTAGAATAAATTGCTTCTCTATGATATATTTAGTTTTTTGAGTTAACAGTTTAAATTTTGTATTCAAATTCGTACTGGCAATTCTTCCAATAATTTATACAAGTTAATATATTCATATTTTCCAGGAATCAATCCTTATTCCTAAAAATATTAAGAGATTACAAGTTATTTCATCAGGACTCCTATGTGGATCAGTTGGTTAAGCATCCGGCTCTTGATTTCGGTTCAGATCATGATCTCACAGTTAGTGAGATCGAGCCCCAAATTGGTCTCTGTGCTGACAGAGCAGAGCCTGCTTGGAATTGTCTCCTCCGTCTCTCTCTGACCCTCCCACATGCATGCTTTCTCTCTCTCTCTCTCTCTCTCTCTCTCTCTCAAAATAAATAAATAAACATTTTTTAAAAAGTTAATTCATAACATCATGAAGTGAGTTCTATCATATACCGAAAAAAAACAAAAGACCTGGGTCAGGAAGGCATTCTTTAAAATTATACCCTATCAACAAATAATCTTTAAGCACTGATTTTATGCAAAGCAGTTTGCTAGGTTCTATGATGTATAAGAAACGGCAGCTCCAATATTCTTAAAGAATATTGCCACTGACCTTGTTCTGATTGCCATCTTTTCTTACCTTTATTGTTAAAATAATTATGTAATTGTTCTTTTCTCATCCATTTCCTTCTCCTTCAAAGCTGCATGAATTCTCCTGTCACACCCTTCTCAAAATTTTCCTATTTTTCCCTTGCCCTAAATTGCTTAACATGCAGTCCAAGATTTTCCAATATGCGATTCCAGTCGATTTCTCTAGTGTTACCTTTACCAACATCCCTCCCATGTACACTATATACCCACATCACCAAAATACTCATTCTGCAAGAATTTTGTGATTTTGCAGGTTTTCCCTTGAATTGACATGCCTTCATCTATTTATATTCATTTCTTGTTCATCAAATTCATATTCAAATTCCACCTATTCCAAGAAGTCTTCCCTTATCTTTTTCTACCTTGAAAGAAATATCTCCTGTTCTGTGTTCCAACACCACCTAGTATATTATGGTGTTATTTCATTCTTTTGCATCACATTTAATTGCTTGTTTGTCTCCCCTTTGTCTTGAAACTATTCCAGTGTCTTTTATTGAGGAACTCTTCAAATCCTTTTTAAAAAATTTTTATTTAGGGGCGCCTGGGTGGCGCAGTCAGTTAAGCGTCCGACTTCAGCCAGGTCACGATCTCGCGGTCCGTGAGTTCGAGCCCCGCGTCAGGCTCTGGGCTGATGGCTCGGAGCCTGGAGCCTGTTTCCGACTCTGTGTCTCCCTCTCTCTCTGCCCCTCCCCCGTTCATGCTCTGTCTCTCTCTCTGTCCCAAAAATAAATAAAAAATTTTTATTTAAATTTCGGTTAACATATAAATAAAACTAGTTTCATGTGTACAATATCATGATTCAACACTGCCATACGAAACCTGCTGCTCATCACAAGTGCACTCTTCAATCCTCATCACCTATTTAACCCATACCGCTATCCACCTCCCCTCTGGTAACCATCAGTTTGTTCTTTATAGCGAAAAGTGTGTTTCTTTGTTTGCTTCCATCTCTCTCTTTTTCCCCTTTGCTTGTTTGTTTTTTCTTAAATTCCACAAATGAGTAAAATCATATGGTATTTGTCTTTCTCTGTCTGACTTATTTCACTTAGCATAATATTCTCTAGCTCCATCCATGTCTTTGCAAATGGCTAGATTTCATTCTTTTTTTGTGGGTGAATAATATTCCATTGTCTGTGTGTGTGTGTGTGTGTGTGTGTGTGTGTGTGTGTGTGTGTATCACTTCTTCTGCATCCATTAATCAGCCAGTGGACACGTGGGCTGTTTCCATAATTTGGCTATTGCAGATAATGCTGCTATAAACATCAGGGTGCATGTATCGCTTTGAATTAATATTTTTGTATTCTTCAGGTAAATACCTAGTGCAATTGCTGGCTCATAAGGTAGATCTATTTTTAACTTTCTAAGGAAACTCCACATTGTTTTCCAGAGTGGCTGTACCAGTTTGCACACCCACCAACAATGCAAGAGTGTTTCCCTTTCTCCACATTCTCACCAACACCTGTTGTTTCTTGTGTTGTTGACTTTAGCCATTCTGGTAGGTGTGAGGTGATATCTCACTATAGTTGTGATTTATCTATCCCTGATAATGAGTGATGTTGAGCATCTTTTCATGTGTATGTCTTCGGTCATTGTATATCTTCTCTGGAAAAATGTCTATTCATGTCATCTACCCATTTTTTAACTGTACTATTTGTTTTTTGGGTGTTGAGTTTGATAAGTTCTTTATAGATTTTGGATACTAACCCTTTATCAGATATGTCATTTGCAAATATCTTCTCCCATTCTGTACATTGACCTTTAGTTTTGTTTATTATTTTCTACTCTATGCAGAAGTTTTTTATTTTGATGAATTTCTAATAATTTATTTTTGCTTTTGTTTCCCTCACCTCCAGAGACATATCTGGAAAGAAGTTGCTACAGATGATGTCAAAGAGGTTACTGCCTGTGTTCTCTTCTAAGATTTTGATGGTTTCCTGTCTCACATTTAAGTCTTTAATCCATTTTGAATTTATTTTTGTGTTTGATGTAAGAAAGAGGTCCAGTTTCATTCTTTTGCATGTGGCTGTCCAGTTTTCCCATCATTTGTTAAAGAGACTGCCTTTTTCACATTGGATGTTCTTTCCAGCTTTGTCAAAGATTATTTGACCATATAGTTAAGGGTTCATTTCTGGGTTTTCTATTCTGTTCTATTAATCTATGTGTCTGTTTTTGTGCCAGTACCATACCGTTTTGATCACTACAGCTTTGCATTATAACTTGAAATTCAAAATTGTGATGCCTCTGCTTTGCTTTGCTTTTTCAAGATTGTTCTGGCTATTAGGACTTTTTTTTTTGTGGTTCTGTACACATTTTAGGATTGTTTGTTCTAGTTCTGTGAAAAATGATGGCAGTATTTTGATAGGGATTGCATTAAATGTGTAGATTGTTTTGGGTGGTGTAGACATTTTTTTAAAAGTTCATTTGTTTATTTTTGAGACAGAGAGAGAGAGAGCATCCACATGCAGGTGGAGGAGGGGCAGAGAGAGAAGGAGACAGAGAATCCTAAGCAGTCTCTGCCCTGTCAGTGCAGAGCCAGATGCCGGGCTTAAACCCACAAACCATGAGATCATGACCTGAGTCAAAACCAAGAGTTGGTTGCTTAACAAATTGAGCCACCCAGGCACCCCTCTTTGGGTACTATAGACATTTTAACAACATTTGATCTTTCAATCCTTGAGTATAGAATGTCTTCCCATTTCTTAATGTCATTTTTGATTTTTTTTTTTATCAGTGTTTTATGGTTTTCAGAGTATGGTCTTTCACTTCTTTGGTTAGGTTAATTCCTAGGTATCTTATGGTTTGGGGGGCAATTGTAAATGGGATTGATTCCTTAATTTCTCTTCCTGCTGCTTCATCATTGGTGTATAGAAATGCAACAGGGTTCTGTACATTGATTTTGTATCCTGCAACTTCACTGAATTCATTTATCCATTCTAGCAATTTTTTGGTGGCATCTTTTAGATTTTCTTTAGAGAACTCTATATAGAGAGGATTATGTCATCTGTAAATAGTGAAAGTTTTGCTTCTTTCTCACCAATTTTGATGGCTGGTTATTTTTTTTCTGTTCGTTTTCTGATTGCTATGGCTAGAACTTCCAGTACTATGTTAAATAACAGTGATGAGAATGGGCATCCTTTTCTTGTTCCTGACTGTAGAGAAAAAGCTGTCAGTTTTTTCCCACTGTGGATGATATTAGCTGTGGGGTTTTTTTATATATGGCTTGTATTATATTGAGGTATGTTCCCTCTAATCCTACTTTGTTGATTTTTTGGAGGGTTTTTATCATGAATGGATGTTGTACTTCAAATATTTTTTTTAGGGGTGAAAAAAATTATGTCAGTGAATAAAAATGTATTTTCCTCTAGGTTGCCCATTAGATAAAGGCAGGACCATATTGTGGTTGCTCTTGCCTTAATCAATAAATATATGCTGATTTTGATTGTAGGTAATATAAATTGAATTGTTTTCAACACCAATTAGATGGAAAATGCTTCAAAAAGAATTTTTATAAGTAAAGAGGAGACCTGAGGTTTGCTATGCAAATTCATACTAAAATGAAAATCCTTTAAGTCATAAATCACTTTGTAAGTTTCGTGTCTTGTCAGACACAGTTTATATTTCAAATTATGGAGGGATTGAAAGTTGTAAGAGTAAGAGCAATTTCTGATAAGTTATTATCAAAGCAAATGTTTATTTTATAAAGAATCAGTGGGGTTATTTAACCCTAGAAACTTTTGTTTGAATGTTATTGGTTCTGGCTAATGAGTGAGAAATTAATAGAGGAAAAATAAAAGAGTACAAGTGTATACCAGACTTAAGAAATACTAGAATGAGGGGCACCTGGGTGGCTCAGTTGGTTGAGCATCCGACTTTGGTTCAGGTCATGATCTCATGGTTTGTGAGTTCGAGCCCCACGTCGGACTCTGTGCTGATAGCTCAGAACCTGGAGCCTATTTCAGATTCTGTGCCTCTCTCTCTCTCTCTCTCTCTCTGCCCCTTCCCTGCACACTCTCTGTCTCTTGCTCTCTCAAAATAAATAAACATTAAAAAAAAATAAAGAAATACTAGAATGAGAAACACCCATGGCTTATCTAATTAAACCATGTGTGCTGGTTCCAGATACATTTGATGGCAGGGACATTTGCCTGGAGGGCAATGTTCTTCATGAAAATATTTAAATGTATCCATGCACTTTATTTATTTTTATAAGCCATTATGTCATTCATCTATGTATTTCCAAAAATTCCTTGAATCTATTAATAGTTTCGAGTTGTATCACAGCTTTAACAGATTCTACCTACTGACTCAAGCCACTCAAACCAAATAATATTTACCAAGTGCCTGTGATAAACCAGCTTCTATTCTGATCAATGTTATTCAAAGGCATAACAGCAGACTCTGTTTTAAGAATGTTGGCTAACATAAACACTGTTATAAAAGAGCATGATGAAACAGCCAGTGGTAATTTGACACAAGTATTACAAGAGCCCTGAAGAGAAGCTCTTAAACTGTACTAGTAGGGGTGGAGTTGGCTTTCAGGAAAAATTGAAGACTGTATGAAAACTTAAGGCAAAGTTAAGCAGTTGGAAGAGAGGGAAGATGGAAGAAGAAATGGAAATTTCAAGCAGAGGAGAAAGTGTGATTAAAGCAGGGAGAAGCATGAATCAGCAAAACTGGAAACCACTGACAGTTCAGGGCTGCTGAAACATAAACCATTCTCAAAGTGGAATAAAAGGAGTGACCAGTATTTCTAATATCTTAGAATTTGATAAATAAAACTATGGTTGCTTTCTCTTTTGTGTTACACATTTTTTAAAAAAAAAATCTGACCTTTTAGGGGCGACTGTGTGTCTCAGTTGGTTATGCGTCCGACTGTGGCTCAGGTCATGATCTCGAGGTCCATGAGTTTGAGCCCCATGTCGGGCTCTGTGCTGACAGATCAGAGCCTGGAACCTGCATCAGATTCTGTGTCTCCCTCTCTCTCTGCCCCTCCTCTGCTCGTGATCTCTCTCTCTTTGTCTCTCAAAAATAAATAAACAGAAAAAAAAATTCTGACCTTTTAGGACAACAGTCATAATAGGTAAAATGATAATGACATATATCATATAATATATAATTAGATATTGTAGATAAATATGTATTAGGTATATTAGTATGAATGTATTATATGTATATTATATGTATAATATGTATGTACTATATATACAATTATAACACATATTATATGTTATATATATATTATATAATAAGATTTCTTAAAGACTTATGTGCCAGACATTGCGCCAAGTCCTTTGCATCTATCATCCAATTTTATCCTCCCAAAATCATCTGAGGTATGTAGGGTTATCAGCCCCAATTTACAGAATAAAGAAATAAACTTACTTGTCCAAATTTTACTGTTACCAGTATTGGAATCCAGATAATCTTAGGTTCCCTCACTGAACACCTATTTCTCTGTCTCTTTTTGAGGTAGTAATTAACCTTTCACTAATTGCATTTTCAAGCAAAGAACTTTTCAAGTGACAAGTTTTTGTTCTAAGGCATTGCTTGTCATTTTCTCTGTGCTCCAGAATGATGTGGAATTTTCTCTGGAAAAAAATAGGATCCCATTTGTCACTGATTTTCTTTGAGAAATAATTATTTTTGCTCCCCAAAGCTCTTTAAGTCTCTACCCCACTTTTTGTCACTTTCTAAATTATAATTATCCATTCAGTCATTCAGGATTAGATCATGGTTATTACATCTTTAAATGTGTTCTCTCTTCTGTCTTTGAACTGGCAAGTTTCTCTCAAAAAATGGATACACTTTTTCTGCTTTTTGAAGGAGATGATGTACCTAAGACAACATCTATACTGTGACTTCTTAACCTTGATTAAATTAACTTTCTATTCTGAATCTACCCCATATCATATTTCTCCCTTGAGCTCAGACAAAATTAGTATGAATTTGTATTGTTCTTGTTTTTGTATCTTTAGAAACTTTGAATTATATTTCTGACACTTAAAGAGAGAACTATTGCGGCAATTTAGGCAACTTTCTTTCGATTTGTTATAATTAAATCCTGACCAGTCTCACCCCAAATTCCTTTTTTTTCTCAATATTTCTCAACTAAAAAAATAGTTACGTGTGAGGCTTTTACCTTATGCTGTAGGTTTTTACTTCCTAAAATATTGTGGATTTAAAACTTAAAAGAAATGTATTTCTACCATAATAGAATTTGTGATTTTCTTTCAATGTTTGAACAAATCATAGCATCGTGTTGTAAAAATAGCATTTCGGTGGAGATTAAAAACATCCAGCTCTCCATTTGCCCCAACCCAAAGTCTTAACGCACTATATCATTTATGTGAATCACCTACTTTTTTGACCAGTGGCTCTCAAATGTTAGTGTGAAAAATAATCACTTGAAGAACTTGTTAAAATGAAAATTATCTGGCTCCAAACTAGGATGCCAGGGTGGGGTACAAGGACATCAGTCACAAGCTTCATTATATGATACTAATGCAGTGTGTGCGTCCTCAGGACATACTTCAGAATCACTGCATGAGACCTGCTACAAAACACTCATTTTCTCAGAGCTCTACTTTTGCTAGGGAAGCTCCTTGACATGCCTTCCGTGGAAGCTCATATCTCTTATTTTTTTAAATAGTTTTATTGAGGTAAAAATTTATGTTCAGTAAAATGCATTTCCTGTAAGAATACAATTCAAGGATTTTTAGTGAACTTATTAAATTGTATAATCACTATCACAACCCAACTTTAAGATATGTCCTGTAGCTTCAAAAGTTTCCTTATGCCCCTTTGCAGTCTGGTGTTTGCTTTCTGTCTCTACATATTTACCTTTTGTGGACATTTCACTCATTCACTATGTGGTCTTTCTTTGTCTGGTCTCGTTTATTAAGTATATGGATTTGAGATCTATCCATGTTACAGTATGTATCTATCAGTGATTTGTTCCTTTTCATTGATGAAAAGTATTCCATTGTATGGACTTACCATGTTTTAAAAACATCTTCAGTACACAGATAATTTGACTTGTTTCAAGTTTTTGGCTTTTATGAATAATGCTGTGGTAATTTATGTATCAATCTATGCGGACATTTTTAACATTTTTATTTTTCTTAATTTTTATTTTCATGTAAGTGGTTTTTATCACCAGGTGTCAGGGGTGCTTGGGGTGGCTCAGTTAAGCATCCGACTCCTGATCTCAGCTCAGGTCACAATCTGTGTGTTGGACTCAGCACTGGTCATGGAGCCTACTTAAGATTCTCTCTCTCTCCTTCTCCCTTCCCCTTCCCCCTCCTCATGCATGCTTGGAGGGACTGTCACTTGTACTTATACCTTTTATACTTCTTTCAGTGTTCAATGATGATGTCATATCTGGGATTCCAACAGCCACTGGGGGCCATAAATTAACCTAGAAGATAGAAGCCATATCCTTGGGTAGAACAAAAAATCGAACAAAAAATTTACTAAGTTGGAACAGTCCAAAAGCTCACCCTCACTTCTGATACCAACTGCAAATTGAAAAGTCTCCAAGACCACCCTTAGTTTCAATAATTTGCTAGAGGACTCATAGACCTCACTGAAAGATCATGATTATGGTATATTACAGTTAAAGATACAGATTAAAATTAGCCAAGGAAAGAGGCACATAGGGCAGAGGCCAGGAAAGTTCTAAACACAGAGCATCTAGCTTCTAGCTTCCAGTTTTTTTTCTTCTGACAGAGTTGTAGACAGCATTAATTTCCCAGCAATGATGTGTGACAATATGCACTGACTATTGTCAGCCAGGATGCTCACCAGAGCCTTAGTGTCCAGAGTCTTTATAGAGACTCAATAATGGAAACCCTGTAGGGTATCCTATACCCATAAGCCTGACTTTACTCGAATTACACTGATGCCATGTGACCCAATGCTCCCATCCTAAATCACTTTGTTACCCCCTTGTCCGTCCCAAGGCCCCCAACCTAGATCACATTCTTGCTGTGACACAAAGTTCTCATCCCAAATCACATTGTTTCATATGACTGACCTAAGGCCCTGAGGTGTACACAAAAATATTTTTAACAGACAAGATATCCTAAGCGATTAGAAATTACCTCCTAGGAGCCAAAGGCCAGACTTCCCCTTGAATAAGGTTAAATTCTTTATTACAGAGACTGTCTACTAAGAGAATTTACTATACTCTCTAATGACAACATGAAGCCAAAATAATGTATTTGGACTTCCTATCTCTAGACTTTCTTAATGTGAGGGATTTTTATCTTATTTATGTCACTTTTGTAGAATAGGTTTTTTGCCATATTCAGCCAAACATCATCCTAAACAACCAACATGGGTTATGTAACAGATAACCCATAGAATAGAATGCACTCTATAACTTTGCCCTAACAATATATGAAAGACCTAAGAAGAAAGAAAGATAGTTTCTTAAAAAAAAAAACAACTTTTATCAAAATATATGCAATTGTTGTGACTGCATGAACTTATATAACTATAGGATAACTATCCAAATGTAAGAATATCATGTAAAGATACAACTAAATAAGGAATGGGTAACAACATTATGGAAGAGGGAGTAAAATGCAGTCATATACGCCAATATTAAACATTGTTAACAGGTAGATGGGGGTGCCTGAGTAGCTCAGTCAGTTAAGCGTCCTAATCTGGCTCAGGTCATGATCTCACGGTTTGTGGGTTTGAGCCCCGCATCAGGCTCTGTGCTGACAGCTCAGAGCCTGAAGCCTGCTTCGGATTCTGTGTGTCTCTCTCTCTGCCCCTCCCCCACTCACATTGTCTCTCTCTCTCTCTCTCTCCCTCTCTCTCTCTCTCTCTCTCTCTCAAACAAATATTTAAAAACGTTTTAATGTAGATGATAATGTTGAAAAATTTCTCCATGAGAAATGAAATCATCCTTTAACTGAGAAAGCACTGAAATGGTGCTTATGGATCGTACATGTGTTAGAGGATTATTACTATAATTCTCAAATTACCAACTACAGTGAAAGATGCTACAAAACTTTTCTTCACCTTTTGGATGATCGAGAGATTTGATATCCAAACGGAGTATAATTTCAAACTAAGAATGAGCATACGGATTTATAATAAATTTCTGACACAGAAGTCAGTATACAGTATGATAGAACTGGCACACAACAGGAATTTAACAATAGCATTTTGAAAAAATAGCGGTTTATATGTATCAGTTATATGACATCTTAAAGTAGGCCATCCAGAGCTGATTAAATTGCTTAAGTAAATAAGCAAGGATCCTGATTTATTCAAGATTTTTCTTCTGCTTTCCTAGTTACATTGTCCCAATGGTTCCCAGACGACTGATCTACCTCCAGAACTTGAGTTCTATGTCCCTGGCAGAATAAAAAGGGAAAAGTGCAAAAAAGCAGAAGTTACATGCTAGATGAGACTTTCTTCCTTATTAGAGATACCGCATTCTTAGAAGCCCCTTCTCAGTAAACATCTGTTTACATCTTGTTGCACATAGTGAAGTCTCAAATCCGCCCCTAACTGCAAGGAGAAGAGGGATATAAGCATTCTAACTGGGCATATTGCCCTAAACAAAAACAGCAAAGATATTAATTAAAAAACAAGTTAAGATCTGTCAAGAAAAAACAGGGGTGGGAGGGGTGGGATGTAGAATCTGGTCTCAGTGAATTTAGAAAATAATAAAATGGAAATGATTTTTCATGATGTGATTTATTTCTATACTATTTCTACACATTTTTAAGTAATATTATGATTAAAATGTGAAATAAACCAAGCTAAGTAAATATTATTTAACCAAAAATGTATTATTGTTCTTACTATCTTATAAAGATATAAAAGAAATAGGAAAATGTTTCAAAAAACACTTAGTTCCCTTGTGTAACATAATGCTCTGGCAATGTGTGTTGAATTATCAATGATGCAAACATAACTACCATTTTATTAAATTTTAGCTTGTGTTATTTTATTTCAAGGAACCTGCTTGTGGTATCAAAATAGATATTTATTTCCAATATTTGCAACCAAAATTTAGCACAGATATGTCAAAAATACCAAGTTTGTTTATACATCACCTTTGAAAATTGTGAATAATATAACAGAATTTACATGATCATCCATAATATTTCAATTTAAAACTTACTTTTCAGAGTAAACTAAGATGAAATGAGAGGAAAAAAGTCATAATATATATTATATGATATTTTTGTCTCTGATTTTAACATGTTTAAAGTTTTTCTACTAAAAGTTGAGGAATACTGACTCAATTACTGTAAAATTTTACTTTTATATGAAGGTTTTTCTCTTTGCATAATGTAACTATCATTATTATTAAATTACTAGTGTTTTTCTTACTAAATAAAATATTTTTACCATTGAAATAAAAATTATGTCAGAAATGCTTCTCAAATTTATCATATATTGTCATGACTAAGTAAACTAAGTAAACAGTGAGTGTAAGTAAATATTTTCTCTTTTTAAAGCAAATATTTATTTTCAGATAATTTTAGACTTATAGAAATTTGCAAAGAGAATAAAAATAGTTCTTATATACCTCACATCCATATCCTTTATTTTAACATGTTACATTACTGTGGTACATTTTTCAGAACAAAGAAAGAATACTGGTATATTATTATTAAGTAAACTCTAGGCTTTATTTGAATTTCACCAATTTTTCCATTAATGTCCCTTCTCTTTTCCAGGATTCAATTCAAGGCACCACCCTGCATTTAACTGGTAGGTCTCCCTACTGTCCTCTGGTCTGTGATGTTTTCTCAGTCTTATCTTGTTTTTCAAGGTTTTAGCAGTTTTGAGGAACCCCATCCATGTGTCCTGTGGAATTACCCCCAATCTGGATTTGTTTGATGTTTTCCTTATGGTTAGGTTTTGGGGGAAGAGAGGAAGTGTTTTCTTTGTCACATCACATTGAGGGTGCATTCTATCCACATGATATCACTAATAACGCTAAGCTTGGTTAACGTAGTATTTATTGGGTTTCTCCACTGTAAAGCTACTGTTTTTCCCTTTCCCTATTCAATTCTTTGAAAGAGAGTCATTAAGCCCAGCCCACCCTTCTGAAGGGGGGGGGTATATTTATATGTATGATTTGAATTCTTTTTTTTTTTGTCTATTTATTCTTGAGAGACAGAGACAAAGAGACAGAGCGTGAATGGGGTAGAGGGAGAGAGAGAGGGGGACACAGAATCTGAAGCAGGCTCCAGGCTCTGAGCTGTCAGCATAGAGCCCAATGTGGAGCTTGAACCCATGAACTGTGAGTGAGCTCATGACCTGAGCAAAAGTCAGACACTCACTGACTGAGCCACCCAGGTGCCCCTTATTTGCCTTTTAAACAAGCAAACAAATACACCAATCAAATAAAATATTAGAGCTGTACAACTACATGGGTAAAAGAGCTTTGGTCATTTTCCAAGAAAGAAAAAGAATTAAAAAGAAAAACTAGGATCCACATAAGAGTGAAAACATATGATATCTGTCTTTCTCTGTATGGCTTATTTCACTTAGCATAACACTCTCCAGTTCCATCAAAAAAAATAAATTAAATTTAATTTAATTTAAATTAAAATAAATTAAAATTAAATTGAAAATAAATAAATAAATAAAAAGAAAAACTAGTGCATCAAAGGCAGAAACAACTGCTGTCCCTTAGCCTAGGTTCCCCCAAAGCAAAGCTCTAGACTGTTGATTGACGAATGTAATTTTAGGATGTAAGAGCGAGGGATGGGTGAATAAACATAGAAGTTAAAATACAAGCATATGTCTGCTGAGGTCTACCTTATGAGATGGGTACTCAATCCTTCTGAGGGATCCCCAAAAATGTGCCTCAGAATTAATTTAGATTGCCCATTGGTCTAGAGTGGCCACCCTGTGGGTGTCAGATGGTTTTCTAAGAGACTGGTGCAGGAAGTGAGAGGTCTCGTGCAGGCTCAGGTGAGGTGCCCATGGGAGCTGTCAGCTAGGGCACTGGCTGGAGTCGAGAAGTGGGTGGGCAGGTCATGAAGAGGTACATAAGAGATGCAGAGATGTACAGACATGCTCCTAGGTTTTGTGATCATGTTCAGTAAAGTCATTCTCACTGTCTATCTACTGTCAGTAGAAAACCTGTATCATTAAAAATATTATCTTTAGTATCTCACAAACAAACGCAAACGCTTCCTTATTAGCTTTGGTAGACTATCAGGACCAAACAGACACTAAATGGCTGGAAAGATATATTATTCAAATGACCTCATTTTCTCCCTTAAACATCCGAGGATTCATTATTTCAGCCTAGAGTATGGTTTCCCCACTGAGGCTCCTGACTGCAAGGGTCTCTCTCTTCTGATACCTATGGTATTCTTCTGTCAGATATGTCTGTTTCTTCTGTTCCTTTTGAACAAATTGATACATCGTACTGCAGTCTTAGCTAATTTTGAGCCTTAGCACAGTGCTTTCAGCATTTGGATGATTCCCAGAACTTATTTGTCAACTTGTAGTGTTCCTCTCTCTAAGAAGTAAACTATTAATTCTATTTTCCTGATATCATTGTTGGTAATTCTCATGGTCTATTGAATCACAGTCTCAATATGATAAAATTTCAAAACCATCTGCTTTAAAAATTAAGTCCTCTTTCTTGGTGTAACATTTTGTCCATGAGCTGTTGGTCATGAATATATCCTGCATATGTTTTGTTTTGTTTTGTTTTTAATTCAGGAAATTTAGAATTTCACCAAACATTTTCTCTGAATTTCACAAACATTCCTATAACAAATAATACTATATGTGAAAGTGTTATATATATATATATATATATATATATATATATATATATATATATTTACCAAGAAATAAAGAGATTAGTCAATTTTAAACATACTGGAAAAGTTTAAACTGAAACGTATATTTTTCTTATTTGTCCACCTCTTGTCAAATGGGATATTTTTCCTTGATAATTACATTTAATTACAATTTAAATTACACTTAAATTTAATTTTACATTTTAATTACATTTGCTGGATTCCTTTGGATCTCATCAAAATAACTGCAATTTTTTCAGAGACGTGTCAGCATTTCAGATCATGATTAATAATTACAGAGAAACCCATTGTGTACCTACCATGTGCCAAATATTGTGCTAAGAACTTCACATACATTTCCTAACTCAGTCCTCACAATCACCCAATCAACAGCTGAGGACACTGAGGCTTGCACAGGGGCCTAGCTCGTCTAAGACCACAGAGTCAATAATAAGAGTAAAATGCAAGTTTGTCCATCTCCATAATCAATGTGACAAACCTAATTTCGGCAACCTTTCAGAGCTGGCACCACTCTGGCAATGTTTTTCATTTGGGCCTGACACGCATTATCTTCTCAATTTTAATTCTTGGTGCATTTCTTACACCGGGCTTCTAAGCTTTACAACTTTGGCAAGAATGCCTGTAGCTTTCTCACAACCTCAGTGTCTTTCTTGATTTAAAAATACGGAGGCTTCTTTTTACTGCAGTGAAAAAATGCATCTTACTACCCTGTTGCTGCTAAATACTACCACCCACCAGTTCTTTATGGTTTCTGTCTCCTTTAATACACATTATGTTGAATCCTTTTCTTTCTTGCTTGTAAGCTTAATTGCTTTCTTTTCTGGTTCCTTCTCTTCCACATAAAAACATGCTTAAATGTCTCCTATTCTCTTTTTTATGCTATTTTGAAACTGATGATATTCCTTTAAAACTTTTTGACTCTTTGTAGGATTGAATTGGTGGTGAGAATGAGACTGAGCCTTTTTTTACTGAATTATAATCGACATATAATATTATATAAGTTTCAGGTGTACAACATAGTGAGTCAATATTTTTATACATTACAAAATGATCACCACCATAGGTCTAGTTACCATCTGTCACCATACAAGGTTACTAAAATGTTGGTGACTGTATTTCCCTGTGACTGTCACAGGAGATATCCCTGTGGCTTACTTACTTTATAACTAGAAGTTTGCACCTCTAATACCCTTCACCTATTTCATTCATTCCCCATCTGGCAACCACTGGTTTGTACTCTTTATGTATGTATCTGTTCCTATTTTGTTTGTTAATTTGTTTTGTTTTTTAGATTCCACATGTAAGTAAAATCATATGATAGCTATCTTTCTCAGTCTGACTTATTTCACTTAACAAGACACCCTCTAGTTCCATCCATGTTGTGGCAATTGGCAAAGTTTTATTTTTTTATGGCTGAGTAATATATATATATATATATATATATATATACACACACACACACACACACACACATATATGTATGTATATAATATGCTTGTGGTTGTGATTTCACATAATTTCACATATCTGTATGTATACATATGTATGTGTGTAGAAACATATATACAAATATATACACACACATACATACCACATCTTTTCCGTTCATCTATCAGTGGACACTTAGGTTACTTCCATATCTTGGCTATTATAAATAACGCTGCAATGAACATGGGAGTGCATACATCTTTTCAAATTAGTGTTTTTGTTTTTCCCAAGGAACACACAGAAATTGAGTTGATGGATTTTGTGGTAGCTTTACTTTCAATTTTTTGAGGAACCTTTAGATTAAGATATTTGTGGTCTCAACTGTGGCTGAGGCTGGAGAAGACCTGAAATGGCAAAGGCCATAAAAACAAAGTGGAGGTGAGATTAATAGAGGAAAGGAGAGGGCTATTTCATTGTTAAGTAAGCTTTATGCACAACATAGGACTTGAACTCATGATCCCAAGATCAAAATCTCATGCTCTACTGACTGAACCAACCAAGTGCCTTAGGAGAGGGCTATTTTAGAATGAAGAGTTAGAATGGGCAGAGAAGAACTGATCCTGGCAGGTCCAATAGATAGTAAAGTCATTTACTTTCATTAGCAGAGAGAGAGAATGTGGACTTAGTTCATGAGACAGCTTCAAATTCTATCCAAGGTGGTAGGATTAAATTCAAACACCTGGAAGAGATATGTATGGTCCTTGATAAGGGAATAAAGGAATGAAATGGTGTTTCTGAAAGACGTTTCAGGTGAAAGTGAAGAGAGACCATAGTGGAGAAAACCTAGAGGCAGAAATACTGGCTGAAATATATAACAATACAACTGATATCGGCCTAGGCTGGTAATTGTCAAAGTAAAGCTAAAAATTATTCTGAAAATATTGTTGTGGAAACAACAGGAAAACATAATACCTAAATTGATATTGGATGGAAAGATGTACTGTCAGGACGCAATAAAATATAATCAAAAATACTTCCAAAAGTTTGAGGATGATGGATATGGAGATTGACAGGCCTTATGGAATGGTAGGTTTTGTGGGAGAAGATCAAAAATTAGTACTCACAGTCACAATCCTGAAAGCTGGAAAACTTCTTAAGTTCTCAGAAAATAAAATGGTATTCAAAGATAAATTTCATAGTAGCTTATTTTTTAAATTAAAATTCTAGGGACATACACATTACAACGTGGAAATTATTTCAGGTTGTGATGCATTTAAATGCCCTTAATTTGTGTAAATCACTTGTGTATTCAAATCGTTGACCTTTTGTGACTAGATCAATAGTCTCAAGGTGATCTTTAAATATCAGCCTCACTTTTTGAATATTAAGCTTTAGCTTTCTAATCAAGTTATTTTTTTAACTATTAGAAAATTAATCTTAGAAAATGAAAACAGGTTGTATCTTGATTTCTGCTATTTACATTTTTCCCCCTCAACTTGGATTTTGATACTGACCCTAATGTCTTACCTTGACCTGTGAATACAGGTAGAATTCAATTTTTACTATCTGATTAATAGATAAATATATCAACATGGACTCACCTACTCATTTTTAGACTTGCCAAGATTTTTCTGCTGTTTCTGATCTGGAACACCATAGGAATTTTCTTTTTATCACTTGCCATTCATTAGTGTGTTATTTATTTAGCACCTAAAAAGTGCTAGCACTATTAACCCAGCTGTAACACAACACTTTGGGAGACCATATTCCAGTGGGTAGAAACTGACGATAAGGAAGTAAGTGAGTAAGCAAGCAAGCAAGCAAGCATATGAATGAATTAATAAGTGAATGAATGGTGTGATTTCCAATTATGGAAGTTGCTATGAAGAAAATAATTATGGTATGTGGAGAGGAATGTCAGCATTAGATAAAGTGGGCAGCCAAGACCTTTCTGAAGATTTGACTTTTGAGACAAGAACTAAAGAATAAAAAAGCCAACCTCTCTACAAGCCAAGTGAGAGTATCCCAGGCAAAGGTAATAAGAATTAAAAGTTAAAACTATAAAACTCATAGAAGAAAGAATAGGAATAAATCTGCATGACCTTGGAATTGACAAAGGATTCCTAAACATAACATCAAAAGTACAGGCAACAAATGAAAAGAAATAGATAAATTGGCAGTCATCAAAATTAAAGCTCCTTTGCTTCAAACAGCACTATCAAGACTGTCAAAAATACAACATACAGAAATGGAAAAAAAAATATCTGCAAATCATATATCTGATAAAGGGCTTGTATAGAATACGTAAAGAACTCTCATTCAGTAGTTGAAAGACAAAATAATTAAAGGATTTGAACAGGCATTTCTTCAAAGATAATACACAAAAGGTAAAAAGCACATGCAAAGATGCTTGACATCATTGGCCATTAAAGAAATGTAAATCAAAGCCATTATAAGATGCTGCTTCTTATCCAGTAGGATAGCTATAAAAAAAAAGTCGGGGGCACCTGGGTGGCTCAGTTGGTTAAGCATCCAACTCTTGACTTTAGTTCAGGTCATGATCTCATAGATTGTGGGAGTAAACCCCATGTCAAACTCTGCGCTGACAATGTGGAGCCCTTTTGGGGTTCTCTCTCTCCCTCTCTCTTCCCTTCCGCCACTCACATTCTCTCTCTATCGCCTCTCAAAATAAATAAATAGACATTTTAAAAAGTCAGATAATAACAATAGTTGGAAAGGATGTGAGATTAGAACTCACATACTGCTTACAGGAATGCAAAAACGGTGCAGCCACTTTGAAAAACAGATTGACAGTTTCTCAAACAATTAAGCACACAGTTGCCATATGGCCCAGAAATTCCATTCCTAGATGCATACCCAAGGGAAATGAAGACATATGTCCACACAAAAATTACACACAAATGTTTATAGCAGCATTATTCATAATAGCCAAAAAGTAGAGACAACCCAAATATCCATTAACTTGACAAATGCATAAACAAAATATGGTATATCTATAAAAGAGAATATTATTTGTCCAGAAAAATGGATGAATAATTGATACATGCTATAACATAGATTAAATTTGAAAGTGTTATGGTGAAAGAAGCCAGTCACAAAAGACAACATATGATTCCACTCATATGAGAATCCAGAATAAGAAAATATAGAGACTTAAAAGTGGATTAGTGGTTGCTGAGGGCTAGGGATGGGGGACAAGAGGACAGTGGAGTGATAGCTAAAGGGTACAAGGGTGTTTGTGAAGTGATAAAAGTATCTAAAATTGCCTGCGGTTGTGATTTCACATATCTGTGAATATACTAAAAACCATGGAATTGTATACTTTAAAGGGGTGAATTATGTAGTATGTGAATTATATCTCAACAGAGCTATATTTTTTTTAAAGAAATTGAAGAGTCTTTGGGAAAGAATAGAAGGAATGCATCATGGCTGAATTAGAGTGACATAAATTGTAGATGAAGGGGTTGGCAAGGCCAGAACTCAGAAGGTCCAGTAGGCCCTGTGGAAGTTAACCTGTGGGATTCCCCTCCCTTCCCACTAACTCTCACCTCAGCAGCTGCCTGCCTGACAGCTGGGATTACCAGCAGGTCCTGAATGGCTGTTGGAAGTTACCTTCACAGCTTTCTCCATAATATGTGACTTTTCTCTATTGGCAATACCAAACCTCAGCTTTCCTAGAAAAATGAATGGTAAAGATAAGTCTCATACCTAAGGCTGAATGTGGCTGTTTCCTTCTTATAGCAAGTTCTCCACATACACACCTTGGGACTGGATTCTCATCATCCCTGCTTACTTTTCAATCTCTTCTCTTGTCCTCATCTACATTTCATGGGAAAACAGTTTAGTGTCTGCAGGATTAGGAAAAAAAAAAGGTATAGGTTTCCCTACAGGTCTGTACTTCTAGCTTTTAATTAATGCAACAAGACTCTCTTTACTTGGACATAGAACATTTTCATTACAGCTGCACACAAACATTATGCCTAACAGAAAAGGAGCAGGGCTCCCCATGTGGGATGAAACCCACTAATCATTCTTGTTTCCATTTTGTCCAATGTGACATGGAATAGTAATGAATGAGAAGTGAAAATTATATAACCATAAGTTTACTGGAAATAGTAAATACATTGTTTATAAGAAAGGGAAAATGAGGAAAAGGACCATTTATTGAGAGCTTATTATGTACAAC
Organism: Neofelis nebulosa; assembly: GCF_028018385.1. Classification (NCBI taxonomy): domain Eukaryota; kingdom Metazoa; phylum Chordata; class Mammalia; order Carnivora; family Felidae; genus Neofelis; species Neofelis nebulosa. The sequence continues at coordinate 59,962,784 of NC_080787.1, read as the reverse complement.
ACTCAATACTTAAAGCACAAACATAATTTAAGCCTCTGAACAATCCTATCCCTTAAGTATTATAGGTCTGATTTTATACTAGAAAAACTGAGGCTCATTTGTATTATTACCTGTCAAAATGGCTACACACATGTATATAGGGCCTTTCACATTTACTACAGAGCTGGAAGTAGCAAGAACATGGACTAGGATACAATGTAGAGGGGCGTACTCCCCACACTTCCACAGTCAATTCCAAAATGTCCAAAAATCGCAAATTTGAATATGGACTTCCAGGCTGCTATGAAAGTAGGAGGGTAGAATACACTTATTTCATATTGTTAGTTTAATTTATAAGTATGTATTGAGACATACAGTCTGTAGCCTTCTCTCTCCTCTTGTTTTCGATCCTTAATGTTGGGGCAGATCCATATCTGTGGATATGAGTGTGCAGGGGTGGCAGTGAAGGCCTGAGGGATGGTGGGTAGTAGGCTAGGGAACTGAAATCATATCTAGGAAATACATTACATGAAGACTAGAGGTTAAAATATTATGCATAGAGTCTGGGAGAAATTATTCTGCTGTATGGAGGACATTTCTCTAATAAGTTCCTCTCTACAAAGGAAAAAAGAATAGACTTGCTCCCCAGTCCAAAGATCAGAGCCCTTATGGAGCCACATCTAGCTGCGAGTCAGGGTAGTGGATTAGAGGGTATTTGCTGCTGACCAGAATAAGGGACTCCACAGTGACCTCTCCACCCTTGCCTTCTGAAGCAGTTCTCAACAGAGCAAGATTGTGGCTGACTTCCTGTGTGTTTCCGTGAGCAGATAAGGATTCCTTGGGGGAAAAAGAAAACCAACCCAACCACCACTGAGACTTAGACTGGGTAGAGAAATGTCCTTGGTCGAGAATATAACAGGACACATGAAAGTGTTCATCCACTTTGAGGATGTCAGGATGAACCCAGTGAAGCAGGAACTCATGTTTTTATTGTCACAGGCCTGAAGGGCCACCATTGAAAGGAGTGTAAGGGAAGGTGAAGGAAGAAAAGAACACTGCTATCCATTATGGTGTTAGGTGCAAACCCACTGCAGATAGGTAGCCTGATTGCTTGTGTGTTGGTGGCACAGATATTTCTCATTTTAAAAGTGTTTTCACACCAAGGGTCACAAAGCAGCAATTCACAGATTGAATTCAGCTTGGTGACATTTTGCTTTCTACATACTGTGTATTTGAATATGATGCATTTAGTTAAGCATACATTCTCCAGTTCTCCATGTTCCCAAATTGTATATATTGTCTCTTGTATTCCATATTTACATTACCTAGCTGGCCCTGGAAGAACTTGAATTTGTAGCCTCTGGATTAAAATGTGTTGTCTCTGGAAATTAATACTTGTTCTTGGGAGATGAGAGTTTGTGTGTGTGTATCTGTGTATGCATGTTAAAGGGAGATGTAGAGATAGATGGAGAGAGAGAGAGTTTGGGAAAGATAAAGAGAGGGGCAGACACTGAGGAGAGACAATGTCAGAAGGCAGAGTCTGAGCAGAAAAATACAGGGAAATCTGTGCAGTCATTAACTAGTATTCACTGATATGGAGACCTCATAATGGCCCTGATACAGAGTACCTACTCTCTGTAGAATCTCTAGGAGATTGGGACCCATATTAAAACTTAATAAGAGGGGTGCCTGGGTGGCTCAGTCAGTTGAGCATCTGACTTTGGCTCAGGTCATGATCTTGTGGTTCGTGAATTCAACCCCTGCATTGGGCTCATTGATGTCAGTGCAGAAGTGACTTCCGCTTCTGTCCGCCCCCTTCTGCCCCTACCATTCTCATGCTCTCTCTCCCTCTCTCTCTCTCTCAAAAATAAATAAACATTTAAAAAAATGAATAAGACACCTAAGGAGAAACATACTGCTGTGGATTGAATTGTGTCCCCCAAATTTATATATTGAGGCCCTCACCCTAATGTGACTACATTTGGAAATAAAGCTTTTAAAAGGTAATTAAAATTAAATGAGGTCAAAAAGGTGTGGTCCTAATATTATGGGATCACTGGCCTTATAAGAAGAGGGAGAGAGAAATCTCTCTTCAAGTGCATACACTGAGGAAAGGTCATGTGAGGGCCCAGCAAGCAGGCAGCCATCTGTAAGCCAGGAAAAGAGCCTTCACCAGAGCCCAACTATCCTGGTACCTTGATCTCTTATTCTAGCCTCCAGAAGTGTGAGAAAACAAGTTTCTGTTGTTTAAGCCACTCAATCTAAGATATTTTGCCATAGCAGCCCAAGCTGACTGATACATGTACTAAAAAGAAAGAGGGATGGATTTCACAGTGAGCTCACCCCAATGATAATAGATAAAGTTTCCTCTCAAAGAGATTAGAAAAACAAAGTGCTAGAGAGTTGCATTTTGAGAGCAGGGTAGGAAGAAGAGAAAATGGGATATCTATATGGAGTTTAACTTGGGGATGCTCTTCTCTTGTACTTTGGGAAAAAGTAGTATTTAGACTAGTGTGAAAGTTTTCCATCCCCTTTACCATGAAATTATCCACAGCAACCTCATCTCTTAGGTAAAATATGATAGGTCCCCTTGATGTTGCTTGCTGATGTGGAGAATAAAGGTTTGAAGATATCTCACAAGCTTTTATTCAGAGGGAGAAATGGACTAAAGAAAAGAAAGGAGAGAGACAGACAGAGAGAGAACCAGGTGATGAGCACTAACTCCCTGGCTCATCTTGGGGAGGAAGGAAGCACGTAGTTGGTGAGGAGCAACTGCCAAGTGGATGAAAGGAGAAGGAATGTGAGATAGCCCTTCTTTTCCCCAAGAAAGAGAAAGGTAATTTAAGTAATATTATATGTGTCAACTAGACTAACAAGACACAATTGTCTTGCAAGACAGGAATGATTCAAAGGCCTACCTGACGTGAATCTGCTTTCAATATATATTTGTGGGCTGATAATAGCTCATACCAAGAGAATATAAGGGACCAAATGCAAATCATCACAGCCATTTCTGCAGTGGCTGGTCCTGGGGAGGGGTGTGGTGATGGCAACAGGGGTAGGACTTTTTAAAGGTACATTCCTTACCTCCCCGTGTCAGTCCTAGAGATTCTGGCATACATCTTAGATGTGAAGGATGGCTCAGCATATAGGTCGACAGATTTTACTGCATTGCCAGACTTGTATTATCAATATATATGATGCATAGTATTAGGAGTGGAAATAAGTGTAATATAAACATTTGTCAGTAACAGGTCTGCACTAATTTTTGTGAGGCATGCACTGAGACTAAGGGTGATGTAATATTAAATCAGCATTAGCTACAAAGCAAGGATAAGATTTCCATGAGAAAAGAAATAATAATAATGCCTTGTATTTGTATTACGTTTGAGAGCTTACCACATACAATCACATAACCAAACTTAGTTAATCTTCACCATAGCCTGTAATCTAGGAAAAATAGCTATTACACTATTTTAACATTTTGGCAAGTCAGGATAATACATGTGTCGAGGTTTACTAAGTAAATAACCAAGAACATATTGAGTACACATCTGGTGCTTTGTCCATCCCTACCACAGTTTGTCCATCCATACCACAGGGATGGAGGGAGATGTGTGCTGTATCCATTACAGGGCAAGTAAGAGCCCCATACCCTCACCACAACTGGCATTTTCTGTTTTTATATCTCAACATTCTATTAAGGCAATAACCTAAGGAAGAATGCCCTAGGGCAACCCTTGGAAGTGCAAAATAAATAACCAGAATCTTATCAAGGCAATGGAATTCCCTAATTTCTTGCTTAATTTTTTAAAGTCCACAGATACAGTTATCTTTAAACAAGAAGAATAGAGTTCTAATGCCAAATTCCAGCATTGATATTAGGCTTTCTGTAATTTAAAAAGACTTACTGAGATTACAGAACTGTCAATGATATATTGAAGTTTAGGGAAAGCTTCAGAAGGTAGTCTTCAAGTAATTAGTTAATTAGTGTGCCTGTGTTTCCTTAAACCTTTGTTATCTTTCACAGTTGAATCTAAATAAGCAAAAATGTCAGCTTTCAACTCTAAGTTTTATTAATAATTAGCTTATAATCAGGGCACCTGGGTGGCTCAGTTGGTTAAGAGTCCCACCCTTGATTTCGGCTCAGGTCATGATTTCACGGTTCGTGTGTTCAATCCTCTAGCGGGCTCCAAGTTAACAGTGCAGAGATGCTTGGGATTCTCTCTCTCCCTCTCTCTCTCTGCTTCTCCCCTGCTCCCATGTGCGTGCTCTCTCTCTCTCTCTCTCTCTCAAAAATAAATACATAAACATTTAAAAAGTAAGTAGCTTATAATCAATAAGTAGATAGCAATCTATAGGTAATTTCCAAATCTGTTATTGAAATGAATAAACTAAATTAATTAAATTTCCATAATATACCACTATAGGTCTTTTTTTTCTTTTCCTACAGATCTAAAGATAACAAACAATATGAATTTACTATTTTCACTGGGTCATTAGATATTATAAATTAAAGTCTTATTTTAACATTATATTTAGGATTGGTTAAATATTTATTACTGGAACCAAGAACCGTTAGAGACATTTAGAAGGCCATGTGCATATTAGATTGATCCCTTTAAACTGGACTGTTGTCTTTGATATATTTGTAGTCTCAGCACTGAGCACGTGACACTTGGCACATAGGAATAAACATTTAGTAAGTTGCATTAAAGGCAATAAATTACCACATTCAGAATATTTGAGGTATAATATTAGATTATAAACACTACAGTATCCCAACCAAAAATAAATCCAGAAACAAAATCAGAGAATAAGTAATCATTAACGATTAGCAATATATAGCTACATGTCTGTGCAAATCTCTTCCTTTCCTTTAAAAGTCATAATTTGAAAATTGCCTTGTAAATGTAAAATCCTACTGAAAAGCTAGGTTTCATTCAACTTTTATTATGTATCATCTCCCCCAGTGGGAAGTGTATTTCTTAGTACTGAGAACTATGATTGATCTGTGAGTGCAGATTATGCTTCTCTGGGCTACTCTCTGATACCAAAATGTACTTTACTCCACAGATCATTCTATAGTATAGATGCACATATGAATGGCATACTAGACTACAAAATTCCAAGAAGTGAGGGACCGATATTTGTCATTATTGTATACTCAAGGCCTTGTATACCATTGGCATATAATAGGCACTGAATAAATATTTGCAGAACATCAAAATTATAAAAATATTAGTACAGATAATTGTTCAGTGTATATCATCTGTTATAATACTATGTATCAGGTGTAAATCACCACATTATGACATTTATTGAGCCATCATTCTGTGTAGAAAATTGAATTATACACTTGAGACAAAGCAAAAGAAGTATTTTACAGTGAAGCTAAAATAAAGCATATGAATTACTTAAAAGTCTTATTTGACCAGGTGTTTTGGCATTTGCTAAGCATAATGATTATTTTTCTTTTACCCACTTTCAATAGCACTGGCAAGGAAAAAATTTTAAAAGGCCCAAATTAACTGCTTTGGGATTCTAGGACTGTATGTGCCTTTATACCCAGTGGCATGCCATGATTCACTCTGTTACTTTTGGGGATTTCTTTGGAATCTGGAAATACTTCTCCCTTGTTTTTAAATTTTTTTTTCCTGCCCCTCAAATCTCAAGACAAGAACACAGCATGCACAGCTTTGAAATGTATCTACTTTTTCAAAGTGAACTAAACAAAATACTGGCAATGGTTAGTCGTGTCTCTCCTTTTGTGTTTTCATTCTTTGGTTGAAGCTGGACCAGAGCTTCATAAATCTAAAAGGAGTCATTACATTGGTGATGACCCTGACCTCAGCATATCAACAATGTCCAATGCAGGAGTTGACCCCATGCTGCCCTTTGATTAAATACCTAACTTTAGGGATAGAAGGAAAACGAATCAAATTTATATTTAGAAATAGAAAAGAAAATTATGGTTATCAATACACCAGTGTCACCATAACACATGAATGCTTGCTGGAATTGTAATGAACAAAAGTTACAAATTTATTAAAAAGAAGGAAAATTATTCACGATGACTGTTTAATTTCTCAAGTAGATACCAAGGGGACTTATAAAATCTCTTATAAAATCAATTTTATTTAAAAATAACTTAGTATATCTCTTAGAAATGTGAGACCTCAAAATAGTCTTAATTTTCTTGTGTTGATTTTTGTTTGTTTGTTTGTTCTGCTTTAATGCTTTCAGTCTCCTGGCACTGCTTTTGCTACTCACCCAAGTTACTAAGATAGTTTGCAGCCAGTCTCCATACTGCTACTTCTCAATTATAGTGTCCCAAACACAACTTGTATAATAGTTTTCTTTGACATTCAATTTAAGCAACTATATTTATTCCAGAGGCTGCTTCAAGGGTAATAGACTAGATGAGTAGAGGAGACAAAAGACAATGTTGGACAGACTGAAGTCCTGAGGAAACATCTTTGGGAACAGAAAAATAACAATCCTTAGGCCTGGACAGATGAAAATTTAGAAATGCATTCTTTTTCAGAGAGTGTGGAAGTGATCTGGGAGCTCATTCCTAGAAAGAATAAGAAATGGGAAACAGAAAAAACAAACAAACAAACAAAAAAAAACGGGACAATTCCACTTGGCCCAGTGGGTCTATTTGAATAGATAAAAATTATAGTGTGGACTACAGAAACCCCTGGGAAAATATTTATTATAAGAGAGGAGGTTCTGAGTATGCTGAATGAGTGAATATTATGTGAATTATTGTCCAGTGTAACTCCTTAGGATTTGGTGTGAGCGTCAGGGTGAAGGGAAGCAAATCCTCAGAGTTGTTTCACTGACAGAGCAGCAGTCACAAAGAGGAAAGATGTCCTCAGTTCCTTCCGTGGCTTTGTGCAAACAGTCGTACAGATGATGCAGGTGGGTGGGTGTTTTTGGCATTAAGAGAAAGATGAGTGGGGCGCCTGGTTGGCTCTATCAGTTAAGCATCCGACTTCAGCTCAGGTCATGATCTCACGGTTTGTGAGTTCAAGCCCCGCGTGGGGCTCTCTGCTGACAGCTCAGAGCTTGGAGCCTGCTTCAGATTCTGTGTCTCCCTCTCTCTCTGCCCCTCCCCCACTCGTGCTTTGTCTCTCTCTCAAAAATAAATACACATTAAAAAATTTAAAAAAAGAGATAAAGATGAGTTATGAGTGAGCAAACTAAAGCAGATGTGGCGGACAGTGGTGGCACCACTACAGGGAAACCAAGAGGATTCATTTTTGATACCTGTGTGAGAAATACATTCGGAAGGAAGCCTCAGGGAATGGTTGAGGCGTGGCGATACTTCCATTCCAGAAACGATGATTAATTCTGTTAGGGATTTTCTTTCTTTTCAAGATTTCAGGCCTGTCTGTGCAATTCCAGGATTTATATTTCTATCCCTGATTTGTAAAATGCATGTTCAACGGCATAATAACTGCTCTACCTCTATGACCTACTTGTACCTTGAAATCAACATGAGCAAACCCAAATTTATTACTTCAGCTCCAAAAGCAGCAACTCCTGGTGACCTGCATGTTTTGATTAATGGCACACACAGCCTCCAACTTATCCAGAATGAAACCTCTGAGACATCTTTGACTCTTTCCTCCATCTCCTTGATAAGTTAAAAAGTCCTCATCTACCTCCCAAATGCATTTTACTTCCATACTCTGCTTTCTGTTTTCACTTCTCCAACCACCTTTTTTAGTTAATACCATTGATGATGACAAGAGCTGTGATTATTTAGTAAACACTTACTAGGTGTAAGCAGTGCACCAGGGCCTTTCACGATTTACCTTATATAGTCCTCAACAAATCTAAAAAGGAGGCACTATTGTCATTTCTGCTTTCTGGATGGGGATAATGGTCCCCAAAGAGATTTAAGTATTGCTTTAAATCACTGAACTAATTATCAACAGAGTCAGGAGTTGAGCAACAGTCTGGCTCCAGATTCTAAAATGTTACACATGTGCTCATCTGACTTCCATTGAAGATGTGTTACTTTCTAAAGCACAATTCAAACAGACTCCTGCCTGAATCTCATCCTCCAACACAGGTACCCTCAACACTAATTTATCCTAAACATAGGTGTCAGAAAAATTATGTAATAATGTGAAACTTCACTTATGTGTCACATAAAATCTTCAATGGCTGTTCGTTACCCATACAAGTTGGTAAAAAGTTCCTCCCTGCAATTCCAGAATTTTTATGTTTTAGCATAATCTATAGTTTTCTCCTTATTACTTTCTGTTTTACTACATCACAATTCCTATGCAATCTCTGTAATTTTTCTGATATTATAGATCAGTGCCTAAAGTTCCTTGTTGCCACCTTAACACTTTTCTACTTGGTCTTCAGAGATATTTTGAAATAAAGTTTTAATGATTAGTATTTTAAAAAAATTTTTTTTTAAAGTTACATCCAGGGCGCCTGGGTGGCGCAGTCGGTTAAGCGTCCGACTTCAGCCAGGTCACGATCTCGCGGTCCGTGAGTTCCAGCCCCGCGTCAGGCTCTGGGCTGATGGCTCGGAGCCTGGAGCCTGCTTCCGATTCTGTGTCTCCCTCTCTCTGTCTGCCCCTCCTCCATTCATGCTCTGTCTCTCTCTGTCCCAAAAATAAATAAAAAACGTTGAAAAAAAAATTTAAAGTTACATCCAAGTTAGTTAGCATATAGTATAATGATTTCAGGAGTCGAAACCAGTGATGCATCCCCTACATATAACACCCAGTGCTTATCCCAACAAGTGTCTTCCTTAATGCCCCTTGCCCATTTAGCCCATCCCCCACCCACAATCCCTCCAGCAACACTGTTTGTTCTCTATATTTAAGAGTCTCTTATGTTTTGTTCCCCTCCCTGTTTTTATATTATTTTAGGTTCCCTTCCCTTATGTTCATTTGTTTTCCACATATGAGTGAAGTCATATAATATGTCTTTCTCTGACTGACTCATTTTGCTTAGCATAATACACTCTAGTTCCATCCACATTGTTGCAAATGGCAAGAGTTCATTCTTTTTGATTGCCAAGTAATACTCCATTCTCTATATATACCATATCTTCTTTATCCATTCATCTGTTGATGGACATTTGGGCTCTTTCCAAACTTATGCTATTGTCGATAGTGCTGCTGTAAACATCAGGGTGCGTGTGCACCTTTGAAACAGCATACCTGTATGTTTTGGGTAAATACCTACTAGTGTAATTGTTGGGTCGTAGGGTAGTTCTATTTTAATTTTTGAGGAACCTCCATATTTTTTCCAGAGTGGCTGCAGCAGTTTGCATTCCCACCAGCAGTACGAAAGGGTTCCTCTTTCTCCACATCCTTGCCAACATCTGTTGTTGCCTGAGTTGTTAATTTTAGCCATTCTTGTGTGACTTGTGTGACTTGTCATCTTGTGTGAGTTGGCATCTCATTGTGATTTTGATTTGTATTTCCCCAATGATAAATGACATTGAACATTTTTTCATGTGTCTATTAGCTACCTGAATGTCTTCTTTGAAAAAGTGTCATTCATGTCTTTCGCCCATTTCTTCACTGGATTATTTGTTTTTTGTGTGTTGAGTTTGATAAGTTCTTTATAGATTTTGGATATTAACCCTTTATGTGACATGTCATTTGCAAAAATCTTCTCTCATTCCATCGGTTGCCTTTTAGTTTTGCTGATTGTTTCCTTTGCTGTGCAGAAGATTTTTATCTTGATGAGGTCTCAATAGTTCATTTTTGCTTTTGTTTCCCTTGCCTCCGGAGATGTGTTGAGTAAGAAGTTGCTGTGGCTGAGGTCAAATAGGTTTTTGCCTGATTTCTCCTCTAGGATTTTGATAGTTTCCTGTCTTACATTTAGGTCTTTCATCCATTTTTAGTTTATTTTTGTGTATGGTGTAAAAAAATAGTCCATGTTCATTCTTCTACATGTCTCTGTCCAGTTTTCCCAACACCATTTGCTGAAGAGACTGTCTTTATTTCATTGGATATTCTTTCCTGTTTTGTCAAAGATTAGTGGGCCATACATTTGTGGGTCCATTTCTGGGTTCACTATTCTGTTCCATTGATATGAGTATCTGTTTTTGTGCCAGTACCATACTGTCTTGATTATTACAGCTTTGTAATACAGCTTGAAGTCTGGAACTGTGATTCCTCCAGCTTTGGTTTTCTTCTTCAGGATTGCTTTGGCTATTCAGGGTCTTTTCTGGTTCCACACAAATTTTAGGATTGTTTGTTCTAGCTCTGCGAAGAATGCTAGTGTTATTTTGATAGGGAATGCATTGAATATGTAGATTGCGTTGGGTAGTATCGGCATTTTAATAATATTTGTTCTTCCAATCCATGAGCATGGAATATTTTTCCAGTATTTGGTGTCTTCAGTTTCTTTCATAAGCTTTATATAGTTTTCGGCGTATAGATTTTTCACCTCATTGGTTGAGTTTATTTCTAGGTATGTAATGGTTTTTGGTGCCATTGTAAATGGGATCGATTCCTTGATTTCTCTTTCTGATGCTTCATTGTTGGTGTATAGAAATGCAAACTATTTCTGTGCATTGATTTTATATCCTACAACTTTTCTGAATTCATGGATCAGTTTTAGCAGTTTTTTGATGGAATCTTTTGGGTTTTCCATATAGAGTATCATGTCATCTGTGAAGAGTGAAAATTTGACTTCCTCCTTGCTGATTTGGATGCCTTTTATTTCTTTGTGTTCTCTGATTGCTGAGGCTAGGACTTCCAATACTATGTTGAATAACGTTGGCGAGAATGGACATCCCTCTTGTTCCTGACCTTAGGGAAAAAGCTTTCAGCTTTTCCCCATTGAGGATGATATTAGCAGTGGGTCTTTCATATATGGTTTTTATGATCTTGAGGTATGATCCTTTTATCCCTACATTTTTGAGGGTTTTTATCAAGAAAGGATGCTGTATTTTGTCAAATGTTTTCTCTGCATCTATTGAGAAGATCATGTGGTTCTTGTTCTTTCCTTTATTAATGTGATGTATCACATTGATTGATTTACAGATATTGAACCAGCCCTGCATCCCAGGTATAAATCCCACTTGATCATGATGAATAATTCTTTTAATGTATTGTTGGATCCAGTGGCTGGTATCTTGTCGAGAATTTTTGCATCTATGTTCCTCAGGGGAATTGGTCTACAGTTCTCCTTTTTAGTGGAGGCTTTGTCTGGTTTTGCAATCAAGGTAATGCTGACCTCATAGAATGAGTTTGGCAGTTTTCCTTCCATTTCTATTTTTGGAATAGCTTCAAAAAAATAAATGTTAACTCTTCCTTAAATGTTTGCTAGACTTCCCCTGGAAAGCCATCCAGCCCTGGAATCTTGTTTTTTGGGAGATTTTTGATTACTGATTCAATTTCTTTACTGGTTTATGGGTCTGTTCAAATTTTCTATTTCTTCCTGTTTCAGTTTTGGTAATTTATGTTTCTAGGGATTTGTCCATTTCTTCCAGATTGCCCAATTTATTGGCATGTAATTGCTCATAATAGCTCTTATTATTGTTTTTATTTCTGTTGTGTTACTTGTGATCTGTCCTCTTTCATTCTTGATTTCATTTATTTGGGTTATTTTCTTTTTGGTCAAACTGGCTAGGGGTTTATCAATTTTGTTAATTATTTCAAAGAACCAGCTCCTGGTTTCATTGATCTGTTCTACTACTATTTAAAAATTTTACTTCAATAACATTGATTTCTGCTCTAATCTTTATTATTTCCCATTTTCGGCTCATTTTGGAGTTATTTGTTGTTCTTTTTCCAGTTCTTTAACGTGTAAGGTTAGATTGTGTATCTGAGACCTTTCTTCCTTCTTTAGGAAGGCCTGGATTGCTATATACTTCCCTCTTATGACCACCTTTGCTGCATCCCAGAGGTTTTTGGCTGCTGTGTTATCATTTTCATTGGTGTCCATATACTTTTTAAATTTCCTTTTTAACTTTTTGGTTAACCCATTCATTCTTTAGTAGGATGTTGTTTAGACTGTAAGTATTTGTTACTTTCCAAATTTTTTCTTGTGGTTGATTTCGAGTTTCATAGCATTGTGGTCTGAAAATATGCACGGCATGGTCTCGATCTTTTTGCACTTGTTGAAGGCTGATTTGTGTATCAGAATGTGATCTATTCTGGAGAATGTTCCATGTGCAGTCGAGAAAAATGTATATACTGCTACTTTAGGATGAAATGTTCTGAATAGATCTATTAGGTCCATCCGGTCCAGTGTGTCATTCAAAGCCATTGTTTTCTTGTTGATGATCTGCTGAGATGATCTATCCATTGCTGTAAGTGGAGTGTTGAATTCCCCTACTATTATGGCATTATTATCAATGAGGTTTTCTTATGTTTATAATTAATTGATTTATATATTTGGATTTTCCACATTGAGGGCATAAATGTTTACAATTATTAGATCTTCTTGGTGGATAGATCGCTTAATTATGATATAATGCCCTTCTTCAACTCTTGTTAGTCTTTATTTCAAAATCTAGCTTGTCTGATATAAATATGGCTACTCCGGCTTTCTTTTGGTGACCATTAGCATGATAGATGGTTCTCTATTCCTTACTTTCAATCTGCAGGTGTCTTTAGATCTAAACTGGGTCTCTTATAAACAGCATATAGATGGATCTTGTTTTCTTATCCATTCTGTTGTTTCTTATCCATTCTCTTACCTTTTGATTGGTGAGTTTGGTCCATTGACATTTAGAGTGAGTACTGAAAAATACGAATTTATTGCTATTGTGTTGTCTGTAGATTTGGAGTTTCTGGTGGTGTTCTCTGGTCCTTTCTAGTCATTGTTGCTTTTGGTCTTTTTTGTTTTGCTTTGTCTTTTCTCCCCTCAGAAAGTCCCCCTGAAAATCTCTTGCAGGGCTGGCTTGTGGTCATGAACCTTTTCAGTATTTTTTTATCTTGGAAATTCTTTATCTATTTTGAATGGTAGCCTTGCTGGATAAAGAATTCTTGGCTGCATAATTTTTATGATTCAGCACTTTGAACATATCCTGTCACTCCTTTCTTGACTGCCAAGTTTCTCTGGATAGGTTTGCTGCAAACCTGATCTATCTTCCTTTATAGGTTAAGGACTTGTTTTCCTTGTTACTTTCATAATTCTTTCCTTGTGTATTTTGTGAATTTGACTGTGATATGCCTTGTTGATGGTTGGTTTTTGTTGAATCTAATTGGAGTTCTCTGTGCTTTCTGTATTTTGATGTCTGTGTCTTCCCCCAGGTTAGGAAAGTTTTCCACTATGATTTGCTCATATAAAGCTTCTATCCCTTTTTCTCTCTCTTCATCTTTTTGGACTCCTATGATTTGGATGTTATTCCTTATGAATGAGTCACTGAGTTCTCTCATTCTTAAATCGTGCTCTTTTTTCTTAGTTTCTCTCATTTTTTTTCTCTGTTTCATTATTTTCTATAATCTTGTCTTCTATACTGCTGATTTGCTGCTCCACTTCATCCATCTCTTGCAGTCATGGCATCCATTTGAGTTTGCATCTAGATTTATTATTTTTCATTTCATCCAGACTAGATTTTACTTCTTTTATCTCTGCAGAAAGGAATTCTATGCTTTTTCAACCCCAGCTAGTACTGTAATTATTATGACTCTAAATTCTAGTTCTTGCTTGTATCTGTGTCGATTAAGTCCCTGGCTGTCATTTCTTGTGTTCTTTCATTTGGGGTGAATTCCTTCAACTTGTCGTTTGGGAAGAAAAAAAATAATTAATAAAATAAAAATTTTGAATTAAAAAAATTAAAAGCAACATAAAAAATCAAGTAAAGGAAGCTAGATCCTGGGTGTGTTTTGGTATTGTTGATTAAAGAAGCTTGATAGAGAAAAAAGGGAAAGAAAAGAAAAGAAAAAAAGTAAGAAAACGTTTAAAAATTAAAATGTATACAATAAAATAGAATAAAATGAAAAAGAGAGTAAAATAGAATAAAAACATTTACAAAATAAAAATATAGTAAAAAAATTTTAAAAATTATAAAAACAGAAAATAAAAATAATGTTTTCTCTTTCTGTATCCAAGAGTAAGAAAAGAAAAGAAACAAAACAAAAGGATGGACCAGCAAACAGAATGAAATCCGAATGAAATCACATCAGTTTCCCTCAGAATTCTAACTATAAAGCATTTTGTAATCCATACACTAAGCAGGTGGAGAGACCAGTAGTGGTCCTCTAGGGTTTGGTTGGAACAGTTGGAGGGGGTTTGGTGTAACAACTCTTTTCTCCACTAGGTGACACTGCTTAACTTACGGTGGTGGATTGGTGTGGCACCTGTGTGCTTGTGTGCACATGCGCGGGAGAGGTGAAAATGACGTCACCCATCTTCCTAGTCTTTAGCACCAGAGCTCTGCGGTCTCACCAACCAGCAATCAAGTACCCCTCTTTTGTCTCAGTCTTCTGTTCGCTCCTCAATTCTACACTGTCCATGTCCAAGCCATCAGCCTGCCAGGCATCACCTCCCTCCTGAATTTTATCTCAGATGGGGCTGTGTTTCCAAACCCTTCACTTCTGAGGACCCTGCAGCTTGAACCCGCACAGTCTCTCTGGTGGACAGTTGCAGAGCAATGGCCTGGTACTGGCTTGACCCCAGGAACGTTCATGTGATCATGTTGCTGCAGAGGCTCAGAGATTGTGGCCAGGTGCTGGCTTGCCCCAGAAAAAGTTAGTGTGATCGTAGAAGCAGTGGTCCAGGGGTTATAGTAAATCACAACACACAACGGGCACCAGGTTTTACTGCACCCTGACGTCTTTGTTTCAATACCACCAACAATGGCTGTTCTCTGGGGTCCGCTGGAACCTTTGCCTGTGGGAAGGTCATCTGGCCTCTACCAAATGCCCTCCTAGCAGGAGAACGACTTCTCCCTGTGTGGCCTGTGGGCCCCTTGGACCTCACTGCCTGCTCCTGGGGATTCACCCTTCCCACCAGAGTACCACCAGGTATTGAGCTGTGGTATTTCTGACTCTGCTCTCCCCTGTTTATAGAGTCTTAATGATATTGAAACCCTTTTCTTTCTCCTTTCTCCCTTTCTTGCTCAGTCACTTGTGGGTGTTTCCACTCTTTTTCTTTCTCTCCAGCTATTTTCAGGGGGAGTGCTTTTCTCTGTCCTCTCTCCACAAAACAGTTCCCTACCCTCTGAGATTTCTCTCTCCCCCAGTTCACCTCTCCATCCCACGTACCTGCTGAGTTCTGGGGCTCAAGTCATGCAGATTGTTGTGTTAATCTTCAGATCAATTTTCTTGGTGTGCAAAAATGGTTTGGTGCTGATATAGCTACATTTTAGGGATGAGAGAAGCAGAGAACACCCATGCTGCTTGCCGTCTTGGGCCCTCCCTAATATGTTTTTGAAATAACCTTGTAGAGGGCATTATGTCTTTTGGGCTCCTATTGTACTTGGTCTGTACATCACTAAAATCCCTTAATTCACTTTCATGATAAGCACCTGTATGAGTACTATTCAATTTTATTAGAGCACATTTACCTAGCATTGGAACTTGGCCTCACTAGTCATTTCCATTTTTTATTTTACACATTGATTAATTAATTGTATACTGAATTAAACTGAGCTGACAGAAGGGTAAAGGAAAGGTGTTTGATGTGAGAAATAACTGAGAAGCAGTGAAGAACATCAGGGCCAAGGGAAATAGGAACATTTAAAGGATGATGAAGTCATTAGTCACATATGAACTCCAAAGCAGAGAGGGATAGGTCAAGAATGCAGTCATATCCCAGTAGAGTTTGGGGCAATGTCAGTTATAGACTGAGGAAAAGTTGAATTAATGGGTGAATTTACCAGGATGTTGTATAGCAGTACAAAGAGTGTAGGGCCATGACATTTTGAGGGAAAAACAGAAATATGTGAGATTCACACTGGATGGCTCAATTTTATAAATAAATTGCCTACAAAGCCATCGTCTTCTAGGGTTAAAGAAGAAAGACCAAACTGATGACTGAAAAAGAAAGGAATAGGCTTACCATATCATCTACTACAGGGAAGGAGATAAGAATCCAACAAAAATGGATGAAATTTCTCATCTGCAGCAATGAGACCCAGCTAGTGAACATAGTGAGCATGATTTTACTTTATCCATAATGCTTAGGTGTTGGAATAATTAAAAAACATTGTTATCATACAACACTATAAAAAATATATACAGACAATTAATTTTGAATACAAATTTTGAATAAGTAATGTAATTTTTGTGTGTGTGCATTACAAAGAGTCAGTTGTAGTACTAGGTATATGTTAGTTCTATGAAATATATTTTATAGAAGTAAGGTATATATATATATATATTTATAGATACATTAATTAAATATATAATTAAGTTATATATTTTAATTAAACATAAGATATGCATATACATATGCATATTAAATGCCAAATTACAGATGGGAGGATAAAGTAAAATGACACTTTTTTCTAAGAACATACATGTGAATATTCAAATGCAGCTACTTAAAATGAAGTAAGTATATTTGTTAGGAACATAATTCAAACAGCTCAAATAATTTTTAAAACTTAACTTCCTAGAAAAGATGAACTTGTCTTACTTGATTTGGAAGCTAAGAGCAAAATGAATAACCAATGTTTCCATGGCATATGTTAGGTGCAAATACGTCCAAGTAATCTCTACACATCCAATGTGGAGTTAAAACTCATTACCCCAAGATCAAGAGTCACATGCTCTATTGGCTCAGCCAGCCAAGTGCCCCTGATACAACATATATTTTAACTTAATTGATAAGAACCACTTAAGTAAAATGCAGGAAGTGGAGATCAGCTTGCTGAGGAATAAGAAATGAGTGGGAAATGAAAATAGATGTAGGTGTTCATAGATGTTGGTCTGTGAAACATGGGTGAGACATAGGTCAATAGCTAAAGCATTCAGGCCCTCAAATGATTAATTTGTGATTTTTCAACTCCTTTATTTATTTAATATTTATTGAGTGCAACTACATATCAGGCACTGAGATATTGTGATAAAAAAAGAAATGAGCACAAGAACTTGTCCTCACGGAACATGTTTGAGTGGCATGTTTACAGTCAAACAAATATTTAAAGATGTCTAAATGCTGATAAGAAAGAGCAAATGACAGGGAGAAATGGAAGATCCAGGAAAAATAAGGTAATTGAGAGAGTGAAGTCTTCAATAAGTTGTGAATTGATGGGGAGCAATAGTGCAAATCAGGTTAACTGATTGGCCTTAGACAGGAGGAGACAGACTAAGCATTTCTATCTGATTTCACAACAATAACACTTGTAGATTTCTTCCAATACTCCAAACACTGCTCTAAGCTTTTTAATGCATTAACTTAGTTATTCCTCAAAAATTTGCCCTAAAGTAGAAGTGATTATTCACATTTCACAGATGAGGAAACATCCCAAAAGAAGCATGTCCAAGGTCACACGCTAATAAGTGGTGGAATCAGATGAAGATGCAGACATTTCAGAAATGATTAAACTTTTGAGGGAATGTAATATAAAGAGAAGAGTAATGTTGTAAGGGATAAAATTTTAGTGAAGAAGAAACTATAATGAGAAGCTGAGACTTATAAGTGCACATCAAATTTTATCATTATTGTTCACCAAATTATACATTCCCTTGTAAACACAGCAAACAACTTCTACAATTGTAGA
Organism: Neofelis nebulosa; assembly: GCF_028018385.1. Classification (NCBI taxonomy): domain Eukaryota; kingdom Metazoa; phylum Chordata; class Mammalia; order Carnivora; family Felidae; genus Neofelis; species Neofelis nebulosa. Next base: position 59,945,134 of record NC_080787.1, on the reverse strand, counting down.
CTGACTTAGATAAATGAAGTGTCATTTGAACAATATTTCCGTGTATTTATTTGAAATAAAAAATGGCTCCAATAGATTCTCTGTGACCAAGATTTTAAAATGTTAACACACTATATAAAGTGTTTCATTGAGCACATAAAATAAAAACTGGATTAAAAACTGAATTAATTGATAGCTCACTAAGCGATAAAGTGAATTAAGTATTGATCCTGAATACTTTAAGAATGAGTAACTAATTCACATCTGAAGTTGATACAAGGTATGCCCTACATAAAAACCAGTCTTTTATTATGAGAAATAATACAAAGATTAATAGAAGTAATTCTTAGTTTAATGAGTGCTAAAGAGGCATCAATTAGTTGAGATAGGAAGCTAGGTCAGCACTGTGGAAAAAAGATAACCTAGTAACAGCTATAATGAGAGAATGATGACATTTGAAGGATTCGGACAATAGGAGTTGTCAAGAGAAATTTATGAAAAACAACCAGTTTTACATTTTGTATTTTATCATGACTTACTCTTGCTTAAGATGGCAACAATGGTAGAAGTCAGAAAATGGATTATTTTGAAATCCCCACTGAAACATTTGAACAACTGGAAAATATAAAGGTGTGAAATGGTGTGATTCTATTTGAATTAAAAAGAAAGAAAAGACAATCCCATTATTTCTAAAGAATGGATAGACTAAAGAGAAGGGACTAAAAGTGAGAGGTCAGACAAGTAAGAGGTTATGGCAAAGTGCATGGAAACATGGTGACAACATTAGTTAAAACATTGGCAATAGTAAGTTGGAGAGGAAGCAATAAATATGTAACATATTAAAAAGTAGAATCTACACAATTGGTGGCCTATTGGAATGCGGAGGTGGGGCACATGAGAGAATGAAACATGATTCCCAGGCTTTAAACAACTGCATGGATAGAGGTATGCCCCAAAGGATATGTGCTGGATTTCTTCCATTTCCTTTGCAAATACACCTTTCTCTGTGCTCTAAGAATCTGACCTATGTAAACTATTCTATATTTCCTCTTGCCTTTTGGCTTCTGATTTAGATTAAGCCCACAGACAGAAGAAAGGATGGAAGAGAGTGAGGTCAGTATCTCTCTCTGGTTCCTCCCTTCAGTTTTACCTTAAGTCATGCATTTTCTCAAGGAAGTCTTCTTTACTTTATTCTCTGCTTCCGAGTTCTAGTAAACACCTTATGTCCTAGGCCCAAAAGCACCAGAGTTAGCAATAATCTTGCTGCTATTAGCCTAGGATTGTAATACTATTTATTATGGCCTCCCTGTGCACAACCAAATCTCCATAAATAACCCTTCTAAATATAAACATTCTTTACATTTTTCTAATTGGTTGGATATTCACTTCTGTTTGGGATCCAGACTGAAACAGATATGTTTCACTTTTATTTTAAAATTGTAATTGTAGAAATTTGCTTTGTGTGTGTGTGTGTGTGTATATATATGTGTGTGTGTGTGTGTGTGTGTGTGTGTGTATATATACATACATATATATATATATATATATATATATATATATCTTCTGAAAAAATAAAAATAATAGTGGACATCAGATAATAATGGACAATGATCTCTGAGAAATAGAAAACAAAAAAGGTGAGCTCTGATTACTCCATTGCTTTGACTGCTGAGGGGAAACCTCTAAGCCAAGGTACAGAGAAAGCACCCAGCTGGAGATGGAGGTGACAGTGAAGAGACATCAAGGGAACTTGACTTCACAGGACAAAGTACCAAAAAGGAGAGAGCTGCACACAGAAAGAGCTCCAGAGAGTTCCCTGCAAAGGATCTCCCTCAAGTGTTCAACAAAAAACTGATTCGCTCATATGTGCGTGGAAACTACCCAGGGCCTGGGGAAAGAACAATCTGGAAGTATTAAAGGGAACAGTGTCCAGCATCTGGGAGAGCCAGGAATAGTGCCTGTTTCAACCAATGGGACTGAAAAAACAAAACAAAACAAAATAAAACACAACCTAATAATTTACAGGATACAGGGTAGACTACTCGGGAATTGTCACCCCAGTAATTCAAAACAGGTATTCCTAGACTGAGCAATGGTCCCAGAACTGCCTAATAAATTATAGAAGAAAAAAAAGGCATGAAAAGGGGAAAAAAGGAATATGGAAAAACAAAAAGAACTAAATAGGTATAAACCCATATATATTTATTATTTTATTAAATCTAGTGTAATTATTCCAATTGAAAGAGTTTCTCAGAGAGAACAAAGTCATAAGACCCAACTTTATGCTGTCTATAAGTAACCAAGCTTTCAATTAAAAAAAATGTTAAAAGTTAAATTTTGGTAAAAGATAAACTATTAAAACATCAATTATAAAAAATGTAGAGGCGCCTGGGTGGCTCAGTCGGTTGAGCGTCCAACTTCCGCTCAGGTCATGATCTCAGAACTCACGGTTCATGGGTTCGAGACCCACGTGGGGCTCTGTGCTGAGCTCTCAGAGCCTGGAGCCTTCTTCAGATTCTGTGTCTCCCTGTCTCCCTGCCCCTCCCCTGCTTATGCTCTGTCTCTCTCTGTCTCTCAAAGATGAATAAAGATTAAAATAATTTTTTAAATCTATAGCAATATTATAGAAGATCAAAAATATTATGGAGATAAAAAAATTATTTCATGATTATAAAGGAATCAATTTATCAATAAACTATAAAAATCCTAAATGTGTATGCATCTAACAACCGAGCTTCAAAGAAAATTTATAGAGGGGCGCCTGGGTGGCGCAGTCGGTTAAGCGTCCGACTTCAGCCAGGTCACGATCTCGCGGTCTGTGAGTTCGAGCCCGGCGTCAGGCTCTGGGCTGATGGCTCGGAGCCTGGAGCCTGTTTCTGATTCTGTGTCTCCCTCTCTCTCTGACCCTCCCCTGTTTATGCTCTGTCTCTCTCTGTCCCAAAAATAAATAAAAAACGTTGAAAAAATAATTTAAAAAAAAAAAGAAAATTTATAGAAATTAAATAATAGAATTCCACAATTTCACCTCTATTCCATCAACTACTAATAGAAGAAAAAGTATCTTAAAGTATCTTAAAAAGTATATAACTTAAAAAGTATCAGTTAAGTGTCTTAAAATACATATATGTACCACACTTTTCTTCACATTATCTACCTATCATGTATATAACCACTTACCACATCTTATGTATATCATATGTACATGATAGATGTGATGATCTATCTATCTATCTACCTATCTATCATCTATCTCCAATGTCACATATACATACATCATATTCCACATAAAAACTCAGGAACGTTAACAGAGACAGACCTCATAATTAGAAATAAAATGTGTTTCAGTAAGTTTAACATGATTTACTTTATACTATGTGCTCTATAACAATGAACTAAAATTAAAAATGAATAGCAAAAAAAATTCCTAACAATCTTTAAATATTTGGAACATAAACAACACACTTCTGTTTAATCATGAATAGAAGAATCTTGAAGGAAATTACAAATAATTGAAATGAAATGAAAATGACAACATATAAAATTTGCCATGATACTATTCAGTAAGATTCAGCTAAAGCATTGTTTAGTAGGATTTATAGTTTTTAACATTTAGAAAATAAAGCTTCAAAATCAATAAAAATGAACAAAAACTTTGAACATACACTTTACAGATGAAAGTACACAAATAGTGAGTAAATTTATAAAGAAGTTCAACATCACTTGTAATCAGTTAATATAAATTTAAATGCATAAGATACTGCTACTCTTTCATTAGAATGGCTAATAGGAAAAAGTGGCAGTATCTAGTGTTGGCAAGAAATTACAGCAGCTAGTGCTCATACACATAGCTGGAGGGAATGTAAAATTGTACAAACCACTTTATAAAATACTTCGCCATTTTCTTACAAAATCAAATACTTACTTATCATATTTCTGCGAAATTCTTCTCATAGGAATATACCCTATAGAAATCAAGATATATGCCAATATTAAGACTTGTCCATGGATCTCATACCAGCTTTATTCATAATAAAATATTGAAAACAACATAAGTGTCAAACAACAGGTGGATGAGTAATAAACTTGCAGGTAATGGAAAAGAACAAAAAAGGAATAAATTGGGGTGCCTGGGTGGCTCAGTTAAGCATCTGACTTTGGCTCAGGTCATGATCTCCCGGTTTGTGAGTTCGAGGACAGCATCGGGCTCTCTGTTGTTAGTGTAGAGCCCGTTTTGGATCCTCTCTTCCCCTCTCTCTCCGCCCCTCCCCAACTCACATGTGCTTCTCTGTCTTTCAAAAAATAAAAATAAATAAGAAAAGGAATAAACTAGTGATATTTCCAACCATATGAATGAACCTCAAAAAATCTGTTCACCAAATATAATGAATTATGTAATGTATAATTTGGTGTACATAACATTTTAGAAAACACAATAAACTCATCAAACTGTATATTCAAAATGAGTGAATTTTCTTTATATAATTTTTATTTCAATAATGTTTATTTAAAGCAATAACAACAAAAACATTGAAATGACATATTTAAAGTTCTGGGGAAAAGAAACCCTGCCACTGTTTAGTACCACATTCACTGAAATATCTTTTAAGAAGAAAAACAATGAATAGTTTCAAATAAACATATACAGAAGATTTGCATTAAAAGAAACTAATGGAGGGTGTCTGGTTGGCTTAGTCAGTAAGTGTCTGACCCTTCGTCAGCTCAGGTCATGATCTCATGGTTCATGAGTTCAAGCCCCACATCAGGTCCCATGCTGAGAGTGCAGAGCCTGCTTGGGATTCTCTTTCTCTCCCTCTCTTTCTGCCTCTCCCCTGCTCATGCTCTTTCTTTTTCTGTCTCAAGATAAATAAATTAATTTAAAAAAAAGAAACTAATGGAATTTTTCAGTTAGAAAAAAAATTGCTCCACACAAAAACATTGAAATGTGTGATATGAAAACATCAATCAATCAGGAAGATGTAATAATCCTAAATTTATATTCTTACAATAAATTTCATAATGTAAAATTCAAAACATATAAAGGAAAAACAAACTAGAATTAGAAATATAAATGTAGTTATCTGCAATCAATGAGAATTCTCTCAAGAGCTAATATAACAAACTGATTTTTAAAAAGTAAGAAATACAAATGATTTGAAAAAATTTGACATAATTAATATCTTTAGAACACTGAAAGCAACAATGAGAAGTCACAGATTTTGTAAGAATAGCTAGACTCTCACCGAAAAATCTTAAGCTAAGCGATAAGGAAAGCTTAAACAAATTTCACAGAATTGGATTGATTCAGACTATGCTTTCATTTTTTTATTTTTCCTAGCTTTATTGGGATATAAATGACATACGACATTGTGTAAGTTTAAGCCGTACAATGTGATGATTTGACACATGTATATAATGCAAAATGATTACCACAACACCAATAGTTCCAAGTTTTTATTTAAACTCCACAACAGCATTAGTTCACACATCCATCACCTCACATAATTACTTTCTTTTCTGTGTGTGTGGTGAGAACACTTAAGATTTACTCTTTTAGTAACTTTCAAGTAGTGTATAATACAGTATTGTTAATTATAGTCACGTGTTTTACATTAGACCCCCCCCCAGAACTGATTCATCTTATAACTGGTTGTTTGTTCTTTGGCCAACATTTCCCCATTCCCATTTTCCCCTCTGCCAGCCCCTGGCAAGCACCACTATAGTCTCCTTTTCTATGAGTTTGGCTTATTTTAGATTCTACACATAAGTGCGATCATACAATATTTGTCCTTCTCTAACTGATTTAACTTGGCGTAATGTCCTCAAGTCTCATCCATGTTGTCCCAAATGGCAGGATGTCCTTATTTCTCATGGCTGAATAATATTCCATTATGTATTTTTAAAATCTATATTTTAAATATACTTTATATTTAACAAGACATCGTTTCCATGTCTTGGCTAATACTGCAATGAACTGCTAATATCTTGAAGAATATCTTTTCAAGATAGAGATTTTATTGCCTTTGGATACATACCCAGAAATAGGATTGCTGGATCATATGGTAGTTCTACTTTTAATATGAGGGGAGACTTCATATTGTTTTCCACTGTAACAGTGTAAATTTATACCCCACTACCACTGCATGAGGGTTCTCTTTTCTCCACATCTTTGCCCACACTTGTTATTTCTTGTTTCTGTGATGATAGCCAATCTCATAAGTATGAAGTGATATCTAATTGTGATTTTCATTTGCATTATCCTGATGATTAATGATGCTAAGCATTTTTTTCCATGTACCTATTGGCTGTATGTATGTCTTCTTTGGAAAAATGTCTGTTCGGATCCTCTGCCCATTTTTTAATTGGATTGTTTGTTTTTACTACTGAGTTGTATGAGTTTCTTATATATTTTGTTCCCTTGGTATGTAGAACTGGCCCTGGGCCATGGATGAGAGGGGCTAGAAAAAAGCCCTAGGGCTCTTTCAGTTTCCACAGCTAAGACTGAATTCTGGGGGCACCTGGGTGGCTCAGTGGGTTGAGTGTCCTACTTCAGCTCGGTCATAATCTTGCATTTTTGGGTTCAAGCCCCACGTTGGGCTCTGTGCTGACAGCTCAGAGCCTGGAGCATGTTTCAGGTTCTGTGTCTCCCTCTCTCTCTGTCCCTCCCCCATTCACACCCTGTCTCTCTTTCTCAAAAATAAAATAAACATTAACAAAAATAATTTTAAAAATAAAAGGCTGAATTCTGTAGACCCAACTCTGGACACATGGATGGATGTGTCTATTCCCAGGTCCCTGGGTGGACTGGTACATATGTTCACCAAAAGACTATTTTTAACAGCCCCAAGCTCAACTCCCCAAATGTCCATCAAGAACAAAATGGGTAAGTAAATGTGGTGTAATTTAAATAATGCAATATTATATAGTAATAATAATGATTGTTATGCAATTATAATGAATTGCTACCCCAAATAACATGGAGGAAATTTAAAAACAATATTATAAATAATATCACAAATATAATATCACAAACATAAGAGGCAAGATACAAAAATTACATATAATTTGACCTAAATTTCATAAATATTTAAAACTTGCATACTACTCTATAATATTAGAAAACAGAATAATGGTTATCTTTGGAAACTGAGTAGAGAACAGGAGGGTGAATAACAAGGGATTCTCTTGAGATTTCTCTACAGTTCTGTTTCTTGCCCTATATATTGGTTTTACATGTGTGTTAAGTCTGTGAAAACTTACTTACCTATATGCTAAGATTTGTAACTTTTTTTCTATATAGATTGGACACCAATAAATGGTTAAGATATAAAGCAACCACTAACAACTGGGAATGTGTTTGCATTTCCTAATATAGTGGGCATTTTTAAAATACATAAACTGTACCTATGAATATTTTAAAAAACACCACCAAAATCTTTTTGTCATCACCAATGACATGAGCAGAGTTCATAAAGAAGGAAATAAAAATGCCTCATAAATATTGAGATACTCAACTCAATCTCTTTCCTAATAAAATAAACACAAATTCAAATAACACTGCTAATATGTTTCATCTATGATCAAATTAGCAAAAATCCAAAAGTCTGACAACATACTATCTTTATGAAAGTCTGAAGAAACAGGGACTTGATACATTACTGATGGCAGCATAAATCAGTAAAAAAGGAATGGAGGGACACTTACCAGAACAAAATCAGGACACAAATCCAGAACACTGACAACACCAAATGCTGGCGAGAATGTGGAATAACAGGAATTCTCACTCATTGCTGGTGGGAATGCAAAATGGTACAGCCACTTTGGAAGACAATTTAGTGGTTTCTTAGAAAACTAAACACACTCTTACCATATGATCCAGCAGTCATGCTCCGTGGTATTTACTCATAAGGGTTGAAAACATGTCCATACAAAAACCTGCACACAGATGTTTATAACAGCTTTGTTCATAACTGCTGAAACTTAAAAGCCACCAAGATGTCTTTCAGTAGGTGACTGGATAAGTAAACAGTGGTACATTCACCTGATGAAATATTATTCATCACTAAAAAGAAATGAGCTATCAAGGTATGAAAAGACATGAAGGAAGCTTAAGTGCATATTATTAAGTTAAAGAAGCCAGTCTGAAAAGGCACCATACTGTAGTATTCCAACTATATGGCATTCTGGAAAAGGCAAAACTGTGAAGACAGTAAAAAGATCAGTGGTTGCTAAGAGTTGGGTGAGGGTGATGAATAAGCAGGGCACAGAGGATTTTTAGGGCAGTGAAAAAATCTCTATGATAGCATAGAGTCTCTATGATTCTCTATGATAGCATAATAATGGATACATGTCATTGCACATCTGTCGAAACCCATGGAATATGCAACACCAAGAGTGAACCCATAATGATAATTATGTGCTTTGGGTAATAACGATGCATCAATGTATGTTTATCCTTTAATTTATGTACCACTCTGGTGGGATGATGGTAATGGGATAGGTTATGAATGTGTGGGGCCATGGGGCATATGGGAAATCTCTATACTATCCTCTTAATTTTACTGTGACCTTAACTTCTCTGTGAAAAAAAAATCTTTATTTAGAAAAAAAAAAAGGAGGCTAATTTGGAAATATCTCTCAATATTTTAAATATTTATGCTCTGCTTGTAAAAAGGTTATCTTAGAGATGGGTTCATATACATGAAAAATGACATAACTTATCCTGTTTATATTATTAAGATATTGAAAAAATCCCAACATTTGCATTAGTAGGTGTGTGGCAGTGCTCACAACATTATGTGAGCTCACCAATATTATCATATTTTTCTCTTTGTCACACTACATTTATCATTCTGCCTATTATTAGGTGGGACCAGGTGGCTGAGTCCCGGGGTCAAAGGAATGTGCACAAAAGTGATGTGCCTGATTTCTAAATTCTCCCTCAAAATCTTCCATTCTTCTACCTGTACATAGCTATTTAATGTAGTGTTCTATGAGCAGGGGAAGTAGGTGAGTGAGGATGTTGGAATAAATAAGAATGTCTATAATATTATAATATTATATAAATCATGAGTTTAAGCCTTGTATACTCTCTCAACCTAAGTAAATTAATTCATCTTCCTATTGTTTTTTAGTTTGCTGTAATAGGTGTTGCATTTTTTATGGAGTGCCTTTTCAATTTATATTTATGTTTATTTCTTTCTACTGATATACTGTGTTAAATTGTTATTAATCCTTTATCTAATAAATATATTAACTTAATTACTACTACTACTACTACTACCTAACAAATATTGAACTCTTACAATTTTCCAGACATTATCTTAAATGTTTAACAGTATTAACCAACCTAAACCTACACAACACCTGTCTGAGATACATAACATTAGCCCTGTGTTATGAATAAGGAAAGTGAGGGATGGCAAGTTTCATTAACTTGACAGAGTTAAATGTCCAGTAAGTAGCTGAGTTAGTCTTCAAACCTGCCCTTAAATGTAAATTTATATTCTTTTACTAAATTACCTTTGAATTCCCAAGAATTAATCACACTTGATGACTAGAAACTATTTTAATATACTGATGAGCATATTTGCTTATATTTAACTTATGATTTTTACATTTTTATCTATAATTGGAATAGTAATGTTAAAAAATTAAGTTTTGGCTCACTTATGTTAACTTCTTAAAATGATGGCAATGCTTAATTCCCTACTCTGAAACATATGGTATGGAATATGAATAAGGCTGCGCTAAGAAATTTGAATTGAACTCAACTGTACAACACTCTCAGATTGGAGATTTCAGGAGGTAATTCTTTCAATCATTTTCATTCTTTCACCTGATCATAATCTCTTTATATTGTAAAATTTTCTTGTGTCACATTTGGTAAAATACATTTTCGCGTAGAATTATTCTGAACCTACATTCGTATAACTAGAAAAAGTAGAATTTGTTTGCCAATATGCCAGAAACCTTTCCTTTGGAAAAATGATAATTTTTATCTGACCTGTAATTTGATCTTTTCTTATTTGAATGGGTATGCAGTGTGAGACTAGAATGTGCTGCTTCAAGAAAGCTTTCTTCTGCTTTCATAGAGTAAAAATAGTTTATACATGGAAGCCTCCCAGAATATCTGCTCTTTGTGTTCTATATTAACACATAAGGAAATATTACTATCAGTCCACTGTTTTAAATTTTAACTTTAAAGCTATACACATTATGTACAAAACAAACTTAATTTTATTATTTTTTAAATTTTTTAATTGTTTATTTATTTTTGAGAGAGAGCGACAGAGCACGAGCAGAGGAGGGGCAGAGAGAGACAGACACACAGAATCCGAAGCAGGCTCCAGGCTCTGAGCTGGCTCCTAATGAGAGCCTGATGTGGGGCTCGAACTCATGAGCTGTGAGATCATAACCTGAGCCAAAGTTGAACGCTCAACCGACTGAACCACTGAAGAACCCCAACAAACTTAATTTTAAATTAAAAATTACTTTTCATTGAGGTTTTAAAATGTATTTCTATATTTTCAATTAGGCAGTTTTTTGGCACTAGAAGAAAAATATGTCCAAATGCCAGACAAGTACAAAAAATTTTTAAAATAGCTATTGGCCTTAAATTGCCACCATACTTAAAAGTAGTGTTTATGTACACTAATTTCACTTTTACAGAAGTCTTTTAAAGTTTATTTCTTTCCCAATGCATTAAAATACACTTAAAATAGCAGTAAGCTCTAACTATTTATTTGAAAAAATATTGCAATTTCTGTTTTGATCAAAATAATACATTCTGTAAGATACAGTTATTTTAGGAAAAACGTATATCTCATCAGATACCAGATCTGTCGGCACCTTCATCTTAGACTTCCGGCCTCCAGAACTAAGAAACAAATGCTTTCTGTTGAAAAAAAAAAGTTATTAATAAGATAAATTAATAGAAAAAGTGGAAAGTTGGAGAAAAGTCTTTATTAAGAAAAAGATATTACTAGGACAATACTTTTTAAATGTAAAATTGACATCAAACAGTAATGTAACTTCTAATATACCAAAAAAAAAGTGCCTATCTGGAAGTTTTGGGGCAAGATTGGACAAACCAGGGGTTAAATTCGGAAGAGGGCTAGGGATACTAACCTTTGTTCAAGCAGGTAACTTGGGAACCCCCAGGTGGCAAGCCATTGTCCAGTCTTATCTATTCCAACACCTGAGGGAATCAAGACAGGAACTTGCCCAAGTGATTTGGAGACAGCAAAGAAAGAAGACTCCAGAGAAAAATCGCCTGTCACTGAAAGTGGACAGTTTCCTGATTTAAAAGGGGCATAGACTAGGAGGAGGGTGGCCTGATGAAGCCCAAAATAAGTTAGGAAACATCACTGAGAAGGAAAAGTACCGAATGAGGACAGGGGGTAAAGTGTTGCTCTAATTGTTCGGTAGTCAGCTGGAAAATCTTCATTTAAAGCTTAAAATGGTTGGGTAGTCAATATACTATGTTCAAACATGCCAACTGAGTGCAAATTGAAGACCACTTATAACGAAATATAATCTATATGTATATTAAATATTTGTTTATTCCTCTCACAAACCATTAGTAGTGAACTCTATACACCAAGTAAGTTCGTAAGCAGTGAAGCTTGTCTTACTGATTTAGAAATACAGCATACGTGGGGTGCCTGGGTGGCTCAGTCGTCTAAGCAACTGACTTCAGCTCAGGTCAGGATCTCACGGTTCGTGAATTGAAGCCCCACCTCTGACTCTGTGCTGACAGCTCAGAGCCTGGAGCCTGTTTCAGATTCTGTATCTCCCTGTCTCTCTGCCCTTCCGCTGCTCATGCTTTGTCTCTCTCAAAAATAAATAAACATTAAAAAAATTTAAAAAAAATAAATATAGCATACCTATAATGAGAGCCTTTACTTAAATACTGTTATATATATATATATATATATATATATATGCATATACATGTACATATACATACACCCCCATTTATATATATATTACTTTCACTGAGAAGAGAACTCCTTGAGGTAAGACACTATTAATTTCTCTTTTGTATCTACTTATCAATCAAGTGCAAATTCTTTCATATAATGAGTTTCCAATGACTGTAAACATTATATAGTTTGTGTTTTTATATAACCCCTTTCCCTTTGATTCTAATACTTAGGACAAACAATTTGCATGATGGTTTACACTATGTGGATAGTAAAATAACTAAACTCCTGGATACTGAATAATTGTTATGCTAAAGAAAATTATGATAATTTTCTTTATTTTATTTTAAAATGAAGGACATTTCCTAAGGGAAAAGAAGGGTATTTTCTAGGGGAAAGAATTGCCCATATCACTAAATTATTATTTTTTCCATAAAAACGTATTCCAGCCTTTTCCCCGGTGGATGTATTGTAATTTCTCCTGGCTCGAATTGGCAGTGCCCTTTTATTTACTCCTCTTACTTCTCATTTAAATATCACACACTAGACTATCATTCCTGATTTTACTACTTTTTACTGCCTATGGGCTTTTCTTTCAACTCATTTAAAAGGCATTATGCTTTGATAATGGACTGTCTGAAGATGGAACTAAATTATAATTTTTTTAACTTCAATTTAATCAATGCCAGGGGCGACCAAGAGATATAGGGTTTCTCATGAGAAGCTCTACTCTGGTTGAACTCTTTATATATTGTTCTTTATTAGAAAATGTTCAGAGTGTACATACATAAATATGTATGGATAAATATGTAAATATATTTGCAAAAGGAAGTTTCATTATTATAATTAATTAGCATGAAGACAGTATCTTGGAATCTGTTTGGCTTTACTTATAGGAGGAACATGCAAGAGAGAAGCAATTTTTAGCAGTAGGAACACAGACCTCGGGATGTGGCCGATTAGCTTTGAATTTTTGTTCTGCTATATTCCAGCTTTGTAACCTTGGTGACATTTCTTAACTTCTCTAAGTTACCCATCTGGAAAATGATGATGACAAGCCCTATGACTAAGGTTTGAATTAGATAACATTGTAAATCACTAGCTTTCAAAAACATTAGTATTCCCTTTAGAGAAAAATGAGAGAAGCTTCTGGTTTAAATATAGGTCCTGTTTGGGTGTTCTCTTTTTTCCTCTAGAATACATAACAACCAAAAGGAAATGGCATGTTTGCACTGCAACTTAATCTACTTATGAGTAAGATAAAGGAAAAAAAATAAAAAAAGAAACAGCTCAGGTTCAGTGAGAATCCCTAAACTCATAGGTTATAGATCTTCTGGTGAAATTATGATTAATTATGAATGTTATGATGAATTTAGTGAATACCTTCATTTCTGAAGGTATATATACATTGCTTCATAGATTTAGCACAGACTTAAAACAAATATGATGGAAGGACTTCATATTTCTGAAATATGTCCAAAGTGAAGTCTTTATTTCTTCTCAAGTCTTGCCTCTTCAGTTTGTCCCCATTCAGTAATGATGACACCATCTATCAAATGGTTGTTCGTGGTGGTTCAGGTCACTTATCTTGGATTAATTTTTGACATTTCTATTTCCCTCACCCTGCCATATCCAGTCTATTGTTAACTCCTTTGTTCTCGACCTTCAAAATACATCTTGAACATGTCCTTTTCTCTCCATATCCACTATCGTGATAGTACAGGCTATTGCTATCTCTTATTTGATTACATCAGTCTCCTGCATTAGGTATTGGCTGCAATAACAGAAATCCGCCCAAAAATCATTGCTTCAAAAAGTTTGTTGTGTGCCTTTCCTAAAATAAATGTAGAATTAAGTAATCCAGAGATGGTATGATGTTTCTATGAAGCTGTTAGAGAACCTAAGTCCTTCCCACTCACCATTTGGTATGATTCTCAAGCTCATGGTCCATGATGACTGCTAGAGCTCCAGTCATCACAAGGAGCACATGGAGGAAAGAAGGGAGAAGGATGTTCCTTCTGTTTAAAGGAAAGAGGGAAAAAATTGCATGTGATACATAAGTTTGTATAACTTTGGGAAGAAATTAATCCCATGGCCTACTACTTACAAGAGGTCCTGTAAAATATCTTTGAATCAGTGTGACCAGCTAAAATTTTTATCTGGTTCTTGTCTGCCTCTCTCTGTAACATTGCAGTATACTTCTCGTATGCCTTCAGTTATCTAAGGTTACACTAAACTTTCTCCCACTGCCTGGTCTTAGCACATACCATGTTCTCTGCCTAGAGGGTCCTAACTCCATTCCTCCCCTGGATAACTCCTTATCTTTCAGATTTTACTTCAATATCACTTAAAATTATTTATTTTTGAGGGAGAGATATAGACAGAGTGTGAATGGGGTAGGGGAAGAGAGAGAGAGAGGGAGACACAGAATCGGAAGCAGGCTCCTGTCAGCACAGAGCCCGATGCAGGGCTCAAACCCACGATCTGCGAGATCATGAAATGAGCTTTGCAGTCTGACACTCAACTGACTGAACCACCCAAGTGCCCCTAATATCACTTTTTTTTGATACATCTTCCTGATAATCCAAACAAATCTGCCTCCTTCTGTCAACCCCCTGTTCTTTCTCAGAAGACTCAAATTTTCCCTTCATAACACTAACTACCAATGACACTTATCTATTTTTTTCTTGTTTGATTTCTATCTGCTTACTTTATCCACGAGTCTGAAAGCCTTATGAAAGTGAGGACCATATTTCTTTTACCTCAGTGTACAATGCCTGGACATAGTAGACACTCAATCAGCATTATAAAGGGGAAAAAAGGAAGGAAAGAAGGGAAGGATTAAGGAAAGGAGATGGAAATGTAAATTCTTTTCAATACCCAGGGATGCCAGTATTTTTATGGAATGATTGGTGGTTTGGCATTCATCTTTCTATTAGTCATTTTTCCATTTTTCTTGTCTCAGTTACAGTTCAGAAGAAATACATTCAGTTCAACAAATACCCATTGAGCTAGACTTTATCTCAAATATGCAAACAATCAGAATTGTTCTTAAAATGCTCTGATTTGAAATAATGTTTTAAAATCTATCTTCACCAGATTCAGCTTTCCAGGTGAAAATGAAAAAGGTTGAATCCAAAAGTTTTAATTCATGTTTAGACATTGCCTTCCAAGAAAATAGTCTGAATAGCTTTTGCAATCACGTTGGTGAATAAAGACTTGAAGACCTCTCTGCAAGTCCAGGCACAAAAATATAAGGATTAAATTCATGAAGGCCTTATAAAGTGCCCTGTCTGCTGCTGTAATTGTTTGTAAGGATGTAAAAATACATTAAAAGCCTTTTGCCTGTACAATAATGTATATGATTCTACTGAATATAAAATCACATATTTTCCCTAGAAATCAATCTAGTTGGATTAAGTGTCCCTGAATACCTTATGAAAGTTTGTCAATCCTAAACGTCTCTTAAACTTGGTTTGTGTTTAATTGTCAATAGCAATATCTTGTTTTGCCTTTCCCTGAATGACACTTTTGCCTTCAGTGTTGAATATAGAAAACTAATTGAAATCAATGTTTATCTTGAATAACATTAGATTATTCTCAGTGCTCTTAGCTATTCTAGCCTGTACTTTGATTAGTTTTATTTAAAGATTTTCTGTCACATGATGTGGGTGTACCATTTGGATTTTCTCTATTTTTTTTCATCATTGATCTGGTTTTACTTGTTCTTTTGGTTTCCCTTGTAGGAAATTAAAATTTCCTCTCATTTTACTTTCTACAAGGCATCTTTGAGACTTTAGTACATTTTTTTTAACTTATGCCAAAGAACACTCCATAAACATTGGTGAAACAGTGCACTGCCAATACTTTTAGCTGAGCTGTATTTTATTTTTAATGAAAGGATGTATTAGTATTCATGGGAGAATATTATATATTTTGAGCTCAGTCACATTTCCATTTGGCTGCTTTGTAGAAATAATTTTTTCTTTTTATGGGGAATTTATCAGAGAATTTTAAGAAAGGAAAAAGCTTTTGAAAACCATTACCCTGCCACCAGCAAGTCAATACAGTTTTGAAATAATGGACATCATCATGCATGAAAATTATTTTCATTTAAATAGAAGACAATTCTTCATTGACCACTATAATTACAGGAATGTATACTTAGAAATTCATGTGCCTAAAAATATGGATGCTGTGGTAGGCAGAATAATGGCCTCCCATCTATGTCTACAACCTAATCCCACGACCCTGTGAATATGTCAGGATTGCACTGAATTAGTATATTGTAACAATATACCACAAATTTAGTAGCTCAAAACAATACAACTTTATTATTTTATAGTTTTGGAGGTCAGAGGTATAAAATGGGTCTGTGGGGCTGCATTGTTTCTGAAGGCTCTAGAACAAAATCTGTTTCCTTGTCTTTTTTAGTCTTCTAGAGGCCACATTCTTTGGCTGGTGGCTTCTTCTTCCATTTTCAGAAAAACAGCTTCACATTTCTCTCTTGCTCTCCTCATTATCTCTTTCTCTTCTTTTTCTTCCTTCCTTTATCTCCCTCTCTATTAATTTCCTTCCCTCTCCTCCCTATCTTTCTCTATGTCTGTCTCTCTGTCTCTGTCTCTCCTTTTCTCTTTTTTTCTCAGACCCCCATGCCTCCATTTTGTGATGATGCCAGGTCCCCATCTGTATAATCCAGAATAATCTTGTCATTTCAAGGTCCTTCACTTAATTACATTTGCAAAGTTTCCTTTTCCATGTAAGGTAACATAGTCACAAGCTCTGGGAATGAGGACATGGGCATTTGAGGGGGGTGTTATACAGCCTCCTACAACTGCAGATGGAATTAAGATTGTTAATCAGCTGACCTTAAAATAGGGAGACCACTCTAGATAATATAAGTAGGCTCAATGAAATTATCAGGGTCCTCGAAAGTAGAGAGGGAAGTAGAGAGGTCAGAGTAATGCAATGTGAGAAGGATGCAATCTGCTGTTGCTGTCTTTAAAGATAAAGAAAGAATATGGAAAAGACAGACCTCCCATAAAAATGGTATAAAGACAGCATTGATGGCATACATATATTTTAACCCAGTGAGACCCATGTGAAGCTTCTGAACTACAAAACTATAAGATAATGACTTTTTGTTGTCTTAAGATACTAAATCTGTGGTAATATGAGGCCATTGGCTAACAGCTATGTTGGATGAGTGCTGTATCTTAGCCACGCCTTCAGATGACTCCAGCATTAGGCAAAATTTTGATTGCACCCTCATTAGATCTTAAGTCAGAACCACCCAGTTAAATTAACCCCAGATTCCTGAACCTCATAAGTTGTGTAATATAACCAAGGTTTATTCGTATAAGTCGCTAAATTCTTGACTCATTGCATAGTAGATAAGTAATATAAAAACTGATGTAAGTCTGGCTTATAGTAAGAATTACATAAATGACTGGTATTGATATAGTTCTCTTTTTTAAACATTTACTTATTTTCGAGAAACACAGAGTGCGAGTAGAGGAGGGGCAGAGAGAGAGGGAGACACAGAATCCAAAGCAGGCTCCAGGCTCTGAGCTGTCAGCACAGAGCCTGACCCGGGGCTTGAATTCATGAACCATGAGATCATGACCTTAACCAAAGTTGGCCGATTAACCGAGACACCCAGGTGCCCGATTGATATACTTCTCTTAAGGGCAAATGAATATATATGTGTCTTATCTCATCTACCTGTTCCTAAGGGAATTCCCCAAATCAGGAGAGATGGATAGTGAAATCTAGTTACTCTAGAATGGTGAGCCTTCCTGCTCGTTAATGTCTCTGGTATTTCCTTAGGGCTCTGCTCCTGTCTGCGTCTTAGAAGTGTCAGGATCACACTCCTAGTCCCAGACCTCTGCCTGCAGAGTTAGATTATGATTGTTTTGGTTTAGCTCGCCAGAAAGTGGACAGATGAGGCCAACAGAAAGCTGCATGAAGAAACTTACAATTAACAAGCGAGAAGGATAAAGTGTGCGTCTGTACACATGCGCCCATGTGTATAGTGAGTGAGTGCGGTAAGGCTTCAACATTTTGTTGAAGAATTGGATTACTTAATTGGTACTCAGGGCAAAAAATTTTTGAGAATCTTTTAATTAAATAGGAGAACAAGTTTAGATCCAAACAAAATTTACCGAATGTCTATTTGCGGTGAAATCTATTTAAAAAATTCTTCGTGGTTGATTTGCTGTGTAAGTAGCTTTTGATGAGCTAGGTTTCTAAGGAACCAATATTTAATAAATATTATGGGCTTAAAGTATTTGTCTATTCTTGGTTTAGAGCAAATTAGGATTAAATTGGAAATTACTGATAGACTTGTTTATTTTATTTATTTTTCATTTCCATAATGCTGCTTGCTCCTAAAAGTCTCAAGTTATTTGGTGCCCAATGAACACAAGATTGATTTCACTCCTTTAAAATTTCAACTCCCTGGTCAACTTGACCAGATTATGCTGCCGTCCTATTTGCATTTCTATTATATTTTTTAAGAAATACCTGAAACTTTCCAAGTCCTCTCATGTAATTAGCAAGCGTAGCTTGATGTCATGAATGAAGTTAAGTTCTTTATTCTTTATACATGTACACACACAAGCATAAATCCCTTTCAACTAAGTAAACCTCCAATTCTGCTATATCATTGTGTAGTGACTTTGAGAAAAGAATTGAATGAAAGAGAACAGTGTTTAACCAGAAAAAAGTGAACAACGTGGGGGATTTATTAGCCCTGGAATCTCCATCAGTAAGTGAAATAAAGATGCATTCTACATATTTCCAAACTTGAGGTCTTACAGCAGCATTTTCTGCTTCTATACTTATTTTTACAAATTTATTCCAGGGGTGCTTGGGTGGCTTAGTCAGTTAAGCTTCCGACATCGGCTCAGGTCATAATCTTGCAGTTTGTGGGTTCAAGCCCTATGTCAGGCTCTCTGCTGTCAGCTTGGAGTGCTTTGGATCTTCTGTCTCCCTCTCTCTTGGCCCCTTCCCCCCCAAATAAATAAATGTTAAAAAAAATTTTAAAAATATTCTACATTTTTATTTTGTTTAGCTGAAATTCACATAACAAAATTAACTGTTTTAAAGTGAACAATTCAGTGACATTTAGTAGATTCACAATGTGTTGTAAACACCACTTCCATCCAGTTGAAAAACATTTTTCTCATTCCAAAAGGAAACCCATTCCCATTAAGCAGTCACTCCCATTTCCACCTCCCCTCCAATACTGACATCTCTTTCAGTCTGCATTCTGAATCTATGGATTTATTTGTTCTGGCTATTGCAAGTAAATGGATTCATACAATATATGAATTTTTGCATCTATCTTTATTTAGTGTAACATTTTCAGTTTGTCTGCATTGTAACACATATCAGTACCTCATTTCTCTTGTGGCTGAATTGTATTCCATTGTATGGATATATCACATTTTGTTAATCCATCCAATGAATGATGAATTTGGGCTGTTTCCATCTTATGACTTTTGTGAATGATGCTTCAATAAATGTATGAGTATATGTATTTGTTGGAGTACCAGTTTTCTATTCCTTTGCATATACCCTTAGGAGTGGAATTGTTGGGTTATATGATAATTTTATGCTTAAATTTTGAGAAGTTATCAAACTACTGCACCATTTTATGCTCCCATCAGCAATGTATGAGAATTCCAGTTTCTTCATATCATTGCGAAAACATTATTTTCCTTTTTTTTGAAATAGTAATCATTGTAGTGGGTATGATGTTGTACTTACTGTAATTTTGATTTTCATTTTTCTGATGATCAATGCAGTTGAGCATCTTTTCATATGCTTGTTGGCCATTTGCGTATCTTCTTTGGAGAAATGTTTATTCAAGTCCTTTGCCAATATTCTAAATTGGGTTGTCTTTTTGTTGATGAGTTGTGAGAGTTCTTTATATATTCTGGATACAAGGCCTTTATTAGATATTATTTGTAAATATTTCCTCTCATTCTATAAATTGTCTTTTCATTTTGGATAGTCAAATGTACTTTGATGCACAAAAGTTTTTAATTTGGATGAAGTGCAATTCATCTATTTTTTCTTTTGTTGCATGTGTTTTTGGTGTCATATCTAAGACTCCACTGCCAATCCAAGGTCATGAGGATTTACCTCTATGTTTTCTTCTAAGGGTTTTATAGCTTTACATCTTATACTTAGGCTGTTGATCCATTTTAGGGTAATTTTTGTATATAGTGTGAGATGGGGTCCACCTTAATTCTTTTGCATTTAGGTATACAATTGTCCCAGCACCATTTGCTGAAGAGACTATTCTTTCCTCTTTGAATGGTCTTGGCATCTTTTTTGAAAATCACTTGGCCTTAAATATATAACTTTCCTATGGATTCTCAATTCTATTTCATTATCTGTATTCCATTATCTGTCAATACTTATGCAAGTAGACACTTTTATGATTACTGTAGCTTTGTAGTAAGTTTTGAAACCAAGAAATGTGAGTCCTCCAACTCTCTATTTCTTTTTCAATATTGGTTTGGATATTTGGGGTCTTTTGCAGTTCTTGGCCTTCCCTCCTTATACTTATGAGGATTCAAAAAAGCAGTATTCCAAACACAAGAGTAGGCTCTCAACATATATCACTTCTGTTCTCTCTTTTCTGCTGTCCTTTAGTTATACATTTGTGTCAGCTTAAATCCAATATGCTAATTTGAAACCTTCCCAATCAGAAAACACTTTTCCCCTGTATATACATAGACCAGCTTTGAGTGGTGAATTTTCATTTTGTGCTGTGACATATTAGCATATAGTATACATTCTAGCTCGGAAAGCATTACATATGAGATTTCTCATGGCACATGCTACTTCTGCTATTGGTTATTTCACAGACAAGTCTTAATTCCCTTCTTCCTTCCTGGAAACCCTAAAATATATCATGGAAGTGAAAAAGGAAACTGGAACTGATTTCAATTATCTAGTTAGTGAAACTAAAATAAATAGAAATATTAAACCAGCACCTTTTATTAGTGGGCTCTGCCAGAGTCTTCACTAGGTGAAAATATGTCAGTCAATATTTTGGGCCTTTATTATACTCTATCCTAGGTACCAACGCATTAGAAACTTTAGTAAATACTAATGCCTTAAGTCTCCATTATCATTACATAAATTATTGAGCTACTATAATTTTATTAACCCATGATTCTTATTGTTTGTGTCTTCTACTAAATCCTTGGAGTAAGTAGTTAGGCTGGTGAGGTATCCCTAAAGTTGATGAGAACTCTGAAATAAAAATAGTGTTTTATTTAATAATACCATTTGGGCACTTTTTGTTAGTCTGCAAAAATAAGCCTGAGTAAATGCCCTTTAACTTGGCCTTTCTTATAAGGGTTTGTGAAAGTATTGAATACACAGTTTGTACATAACTGCAGGACATATTCTACAGCACATACCTTGATCATCCTTCAAAACCAAATTTAGTTGGTGCAAAATTTTCCATAATATACTATCATTGAAATAATAGTACAGTAAATGAAATATCTTAAAATGTTTTTGTCAGGACTAGAACTCATATTGAAAATGGGATATATCTTTTCTAAGATATACAAATCAATTCAATGGTAATTTTGGTTAAGTTATTTACACCATCAGAAGAAGAGGGCTTATCAGTAGTTGTAATTTATTCATGTATTGGGACATAATATTCTATTCCACAATCATCTATAGAAGGATCTCAATTTATTTACATTTATGTTGATTCAATTTTTGCATTAATAATGTTACTCTGAGAATATCCACTAAATAATTATATCTATAAAATATTTATATGCGAAATAAATGGAGAATACACAGTGACATAGAGTCATTTATTTAAAACACATAGATCTGATGCTGGATAAGTGTATGCATAGGGTAATTGAAAAATTTGCCTTTATTCAGTCATATCCTGTTTGGAAACAGGCAATACCTTTGAGTCAATTCTGAAGCATACTGATTTTTTAAGGGTCAATGTAGTGTGTATGTTGTTATTTTATATGTCCGTCATGTGCTAAATACACAAATGATCCTAAAGATTAGGTTAGCATTCACAAAAAAAAAAAAAAAAAAAAATCGTTTTAAAGCTACATTAACACTTTTATTTCTGTTAGAATATATTTTTAGGCATTTGCTGAGAGTTTACCTGGGAAAATAAAATTATAAATCTTTTTGATAATAACTAAAAGTAAAAGTTAGCTTACCATATTTATAATGACCTGGATATCCAGAGACATTGTATAATAAAATCAGCCCTCCGACAGATCTCCATACTATCTTCTTAGTGCACCTTTAATCATGGAAGAAAAAAAAAACCTGTCGATGAATAATGTAATTGCTGTTGCTGAACATAGCAAGAGTTACTGCATCTTTCTGATTCGTGAAATCGCGTTTGTACATGTCCCTCTCAACGTCATAGGCTTTTAATCTCTTGACATGCTACAATGCAAGATGCAGTTGTAATTATTGCACAATAATTTTTCTAATTTATATTCATTCCAAAATATTTACAATTTATTAGCTGTGGTTAGCATCTTATCTACCTTCCGTTGCTATAGTAGTTCCTGGCTACCTCTCTGAAGATTGGTGGCACGTTTCCCTTCATGTCTCTGTAGCAAACCAGGTGCAGAATGCACAACTTCCTTCAACTATGAAACATCCTACCCACACTCATCTAAAATGACAAGTACTCTCTACACATATCCTTAATTCTACATTTTAACTTCTTTGAAAATATGAACCAGAAGAGATCATTTGAGAAGCACATACATTCAGAGTGATGACAATCCTTTGTGGTCCCCCTAACACTTAAAATTAAATCTCAGTTATTTTCCAACCATCAAATCTTAGGTATTTTGTCCCCTTCCATCCCTCACCTTTAATATTTTTCTTTTCTCACCCAGAACATTGCAGTCACATAGACTCCAGTCAGTTCTGAGGATAGGCAAATTCTTTTTAGTCACATGGCTTTTGCATGGGCAAATTCATCTGCCTGGAATGCTTTTCTCTGTTCATTTTACACAGATAGATTCTTCTTTTCCATTAGGTTTTTCATTAAATGTCAACTCCTTAGCAAGACTGCAAGTCTACCTTGCAAAAAAAAAAAAAAAAAAAAGGTCTTTCCTTGCATTATATTTTTTAACTCCTTGCTTGGTCCCCTCTTGGGCTTTACTGCAGTCAGCAATTAGCAATTACCAGTTCTCTTGTGCATTTAGTTTTATTTTTCTTTCCCCATTAGAAAATAATCTTTCTGATAGGCTAGCTCCTTTTGATATTCAATAAACACTTATTGAATGCATATATACATAAATAAGCTAAATATTTAATGTACAAAAAGGTAGGCTAAAGCAGTGCAGTCTGGAGCTAAATGGTGCTGAGTGGACTCTAATTTTAATCTCAACTTTAGCATGAACTAGTTATAAGCTTTGAACATTTTTTTTTCTTGCAATGAGAATTTTTAAGATCTATCCCTTAGTAACTTTTAAATATATAATACAGCATTATTAACTACAGTCATCAGGCTATACATTACATCCCAGGACTTATTTATTTTATCATTGCAAGTTTGTACCTTTTGACTACCTTCATGCATCTCACCCATCCCTCTATCAGAAGATACTTTTATACACCTAGAGAAAAAACATTATTGGGAGCACAGACTGTTTTAAGGTGTTAGGTTTTTACATAGGAAAGCTCTTGATTAAAAAAAAAAATTCCTAAAGAAATGTGATGTTTTTTCCTACTGCCAGAAAACAAAATTATCAGCATCATGAAATTTGATATCACAAAGTCATCACAGCTTATGTCATGAACTTTTAACAGTCCTATCACATTTGTTAGCCACATATTCCCTTACCATGGCCCCATGGTAACATACACTCAGCTTCTGGGTGGGATGAACATGGATGGCGCCAAGGAGATTGTATTTGTTACTTCTGGGTCACTGAACTTCTCCGTCTCCGCCTTCATTTCCATACCTACAAAGAGAGAAAGCAATACTCATACCATGTTTTCCAGAGTGCTTCTGTGAAGGCAAAGTGAGATAATGGATGTGAAGTCACATTGAGATTTTAAAAATTATATAAGTGAAAGATATTCTCCCAACCTTATCTTGAAAAATAATGAAAAGATTTGAATACAGTAGGAGAACTTAGAAAAGTTTTAGCATGCTTTATTTGTAGGGAAATTAGCCCCCATTCTTCTACACTGAAAACAGTGGAGGAGAGGCAAATTGGAAAACGAATGTGTCTGAAAAAAGACGGTGGAAAGATTGTTTTGTAACACTTGAAGCATGCAAGCTGCATTTTCAGGCTCCATTATTACGGATGGGCACTGCTTCCAGTGTTGGTGATACCTGCAGGGTTTAACTCGCCTTTAAATAGAGGTGGGATAGATACAAAGTAGCTCAGCCACAGCACCTGGTGAAACGCACTGTCACATCTAAAATAAGGAGAAAGGGGGAAATTAGAGCAACCGTGGTTACCTATTTTCTGGACTCTTCCTTCTTCCACTGTTTTCCCAATTCCTTCACAAACTCTAGTTAACTGATTATATCGCTTTTTTAGTTTTAAAATGCAGGCCCCTCCCAGAACCTTTCCTATAGATAGGGATTAGGGGAGGCGGGATGGATGGGAAGGGAACCAGGACTAAGTCAATACGCTAATGATTGTACACTGGAAGCATGTTGCTGTACAATATCGCCCCAGAGCCGCTTTGTTTATCAATGAACATCCTGCTGCGTCTCCGAGATGTAGGTCAGGCTCGTTGGAAATATCAGCCGCCGATCACAAGCAGTCTTCATGATATTTCCAGACCCGGTGCGCTGCTGATTCTTGCACACTGGAGTGCGTCTGAGCTGCACGATGGAGAGGGGGACACCTGTACCTTAGGGACGCAGGTGAAGTCCCGTCTACCTGATACTTTCCCTGGTGCTTTCTCATTCCCTCAGCCGCTCAGTCTTCATCTTCATCTTCCTTGCTGTCTTGGACCCGAGCTTCTCTGCTAAACGGGTGTTTTTCCCGCTCTCTCCTTTCACCGCACCTCAGCCGAAGACGGAGTGCTCCACACAACTGGGCATGCCTAATAACCAGGGAAAGCTTGGGCTGCAAGAAGAAAGCTTTTGCACCTTCTGCGCTCCCCTCCCCTCTGCAGCTGCCTCCTGCCAGTCAGGCGATCCGACGTGCCGCGCGGCCCAATGAGAGTCCGCAGCTTTCGCGGGGGCCCGGCCTCTCGATGTGCCGCCACCAATGAATGGTTGGCGGAGGTGGGGCGCTCCCTGTTCCCGCCTCTCCAGTTAAGGCCGCTGGTGTGAGCCGGGGCTCGGCGCGAGCCAGGGACGACGGAAGGGACGGGCAGGTGTGGGCGCGGGGCCGCTCTGCCCGACGGCGGGAGTCGCAGCCACTCGGTGCATGGGCCAGTGAGGACGCGCGGAGATCCCCGCGCCGCGGCGAAGGCGGAGCAGCGCGGGAGCAAGGCGCTGCCCGGCGACCCTGCGTCCGAGCGAGCGGAACCTTGCGCTTCGCCCGGGGACGGTCCGAAGTCCGCGCTATGGAAGAGGAGAAATATTTGCCTGAGCTGATGGCAGAGAAAGATAGCCTGGATCCGTCTTTTGTGCATGCATCGCGCCTTTTGGCGGAAGGTAGGACTTGCTCTCACAGATGGGCACAAATCACTGGCCGCCTATCTCACCCGCGGCTTGGTTAGGGGAGTGAAGTTGGGGAGGGACGCCTGTCTCCTTCGCCGAAACTGTCCCCCTGAAGATGCTCGCTTCGGAGCTCGGGCGGACGGAGCCCGGGCGGACGGAGCCCATTCTTGGGGCGGGCAGCAGTGCTCCTTCTCTACGTCTTAATTTGGGGAAGACCAAAGCTACGAGATGTAATGGCAGTGGTGATGTGACCTGTTAGGATCATTGATGGAGAAACCGTAAAGTGTAGAGCGGTCAACAGGGATATTTTCACTTTGCAGAGGAAAAGGAAATCAGTTTGGAAGTAAATGGTGATGAGTGTAATGTTCTAAGAGCTTCTTCGCTACAAATCAGCATTTATTTTTTTATTTTATTTTATATTTTATTTTTTGCTGCGTTTGGGAAGTGATTTTGATACCCTTTATCTAATTATAGCCTTTCCTATGGAAAGACTTAGAATTAACCTAGATGAAACTATGCATGTTCGTCAATGTTAGTGAATGTGGCAAAGGCTAAAGTGCTTTTCAATTTATTTGAAGTGTGATGATTGGGTACTCTGTGAGATACTGGCCCCTGGGAACACTCCACAATTGATCAACTGTTTTACCAAGTGTGCATTTTCTTTTGTGTACCTGTAATGTTAAAGGAGATTTCATTCCCAAAGGAACATGTATGTCTTGTCTTTTGTGTTGCTTTGAAAGGTTGTTTAAACAGACACACACACACACACACACACACACACACACAGGCACACAAACTTATGTATGACAGAAATATTAGCCCAATTACTCCATTCATCTTGAGAGAATGCCATCTGTCTGCTAAAGATACAATATCTGTAATAATCTATACATGCCTTTTTAAAAACAACTCGTTTTTTTTATTTTTTGATGAATGCTTCATTAATAATGAATTGCTTCATCATCAAATTGACTACAATGCAGTTTTGTAGCTTAGGTTGTTATGGACTTACCTATAGCAAAACTAAAAGTGACAACTTCCTCTTCCTTTCCCTTCTGCATTAAATGAAATGTTTTCTTTTTTGAGACTTAGTTGTACATGGAAGGAAAAATTGTAATCCTCCATGTATGATTCAAATAGCCATTAGGTTTGTTTAAATATTTTATTGATGGAGTATTATTTATAACAACAGTAATGTTCAAGGTATTTTTTCCTTTTTGCATACTAAACAATTAAGGAAGATTTGTTATCAAAATCTTGAACATGTGAAATAGCTAAACTGCTTTTCAAGGAACAAGTTAGTTTTTTAGAGGATTTGGAAAGGTAAAAAGCAATGATACTTACTTGGTTACTGAATGAAAAAACTAGAAATTCAGATGAAAAGTTAAGTCAATTTAAAAATTAAACTCTCACTCTACTTTATTAAAAATAAAGATGACTACATAAAAATGATAGGAATATTGAAAATTAATGAGTTAATAAATGCTTAAGTTAAGATTGTTCAAAATGATTAAAAATGCAATTAAGCCTTCTCAAATCATGTATTTCAGT
Organism: Neofelis nebulosa; assembly: GCF_028018385.1. Taxonomy (NCBI): domain Eukaryota; kingdom Metazoa; phylum Chordata; class Mammalia; order Carnivora; family Felidae; genus Neofelis; species Neofelis nebulosa. Next base: position 59,918,011 of record NC_080787.1, on the reverse strand, counting down.
ATATCTTCCAGAAGTGTCTTTATTAAGCTGATAACGTCTTTAAAATGGAAAAAAAAAGTTTGGAATTGATCATTTTCTCTGACCTGCTAATTGGAGTTCTCTTTGGGACAGCAGGCTCAATGATTAATTCATAAGTCATTGATGAGAGTTAGTGGAGTTAGTGTACATTTCAAAACTGCCAAACTAAAAAAATGCATATAAGAAACTCTTAGTAGAGTGATAAGTGTTTCTGTGGCTGGTGAAACAGTCAGAAAAGGCTATGCCCTTGATTCCTTAGCATTTTATCTTTCCCAGGAACTTGATTTCTTGATATTTAGAAACGTGTTCCAGCGTCCTTGTAATTTAATTTTTTCCCAGCAGGGGGAAGCATGTCCTGCTTTTGTAAAGAATTAGGAGGAAAAAGCTCTTAAATAGAAAAATATCTAAGTAAGAAACAAAGGGAGGTGTTCAAATTTCAGAGAAATCACAATGAGGAAAAGAGAATGGAGGAAGTGATGATTATAATCTCGGAGTATATAAAGAGCTATGCAAAAAAGATGCATAAGGTTTATATTCTTTATTTGTACCTCAAGTTTTTTAAATGTACTTATTGAAGAGTAAAAGGTGAGTGTCCTTTGGAATCTCTAATAAATCTTAATGTACACTTTACATTATGGATCTTTCATTGTTTTATCCAGGGCCATTTGCCAAGATTTCCAGGTTTTGTTTCAGATCTCTATAGGAGAATATGGTGAGATGATTTTATTTCTCTTACCTGGAAATGCACTGATTGAAGGCAGTGGCTATAAATAAACCTGACATAGATATTCATTTGGAGAGAAGGTGCACACTGAAGTACATTTCAGTCAGTACTGTGCAGACAGTCTCAAGACTGAGTGAGCAATAAAAATGATCCAGATGATTCAGTTCTTCGGAATGATTTTCTGGAAGCTAATATATAAGGTCAGTGATGTAAACCAATGAGCTTTCACAGTGATTTATTTTGCATTTTTGATTGGTGATAAATGCAAATCAGTGCTCATTTGCAACTACTTCATAAGGCCATGGGGTTAAAAGTAGTAGCTTGTTAATTATTTTAATTATTTTGATTGTAGTTCATTTTATTTCACTTGTTTCTGCTATGTGTTTTCAGTAGAAAGCTAATGGAAGAGCCCATACGTTTTATGTATTTGATTGTTACTTAGAAAAGATCTTGAATAATATGGTTTGAAGAGTGCTTATAATATGTTTGACTAATTAATATAACTTTCCTTCTGTGATTATAATATTGTTTAATTATCCATTTGTTATGGAAGGTGCTTTCAAATATGATAAAACAGCAAACTCAGCATGATCCTTAAAGTTCCACTCAGCCTCTGAATTTGCTTGCCACATGAAATTAGATGAGGTTATTTCTATCTAAGCTGCTTCTGGAAAGTGCACTAAACTGTGAATCCAGATACCTGGATTTTAATTCCACTTTTGCCTAAACTGAATGTTGATAAACTTCCCTTCCTCCAGGCCCAGTTTCTTTGTCTCTGAAATTAAGGAATTGGACTAGATGATGTATAGGTTTCTTTGTAGTCGCAGACTTCATTAGAATTACAAAGTTCTCTGGTTTGCAAGATTTCCTAACCTGAATTTTTCACAGATATTGGTAGATTCATCATTGTTTTGGTTGACTCATCAAATGAGGAAGTCAAATATTGCCAAATATCCCAACAGTTAAAATGTGTTTTTTTGTTTGTTTTTTTTTTTAAGAACAGTAGGTGGTATTTTTAAATTTGGGTGAAAAGCTTGACCTTCCATCTAGGATTGGTTTTCATGTTTGTAGATATGGAATGAACCTTTAAAACCATGAGAGAAACTGGGAATATTTATCACAAATGCTAACTTGCAGTGACTTAACTACACGTACATTCTCAATAAGGATCATTATTTAATTTAAATTGTATTCCTCAAAATATTTTCCACAGATCATGGAGAGTTCTTAAATTCAGGAAAGGTATTGATGTAATGTCTAAAACTAGCTTCTGTTAAAAAAAATATTCATGTGACTTTCCTTTTGATTAATGTAACCCTTTTTTTTCTCCTAACACATTTGGGATAATCTGGCTTATGTTTCTTAAATAAAAAACAAAAATTGGCAAAAAAATGACAAGATAGTTTTGATTTTCAATTAAAACACATTTATGAGATAGTGGGAAAATTCTGCTTTAACAGGCAAAACACTTGGGACAAAGTGTTGACACTTTTGTCTATTGTGAAATGTAAGGTATGTCATTTATCTCCTCTCTGATTCTCAGTTTCTTCATCTGTAAAACAGGAAAAGTAATATCTACCACCCATGAGTGTTTTAAGGTTAAAACAATTCTGTTTGTAATAATATAAACCATATTTTATACAAACGTAAATAGAATTTTTTATACAAAAATAACATAAACAGAAATTACACAAATATGAGATGATACTTTTAAGATTTTCCTTAACATTTTAATGGCATTGCAGACTTGACCTCAACTTGAAGCTTGACTTTGTAAGAAAATGAGCACTGCCTTTACTCTCTGAATCACTGCTAAGTGAAATTTGAACTCGGAGACCAAATTATAAAACAAATTATCTTATGAAAAATTACTCCAGTGAGGGTTTTTAAAATATCATGTTCCTACAGTCACTGGTCACTTATTCATTGCTTTACTTGAGCTTGATTAGCCCTTGTCCTGTGTGTTTCTAGGGTAATTCCAAACCTTCCCAGGCCTTGTCATAAACCCACACATCCTTCACTCTTGGCAGCTGATTTCGTCCTCTGTTTTAGTAGGAAATGGATATATCTCTTCTGATGTTTTTCAACCTCCTATCACCTAAAAATTTCCATAATCCTCCTTACTGGCTTCCATTCCCAGAAGGTGAAATGTTTCTTTTTTGTTCTAGGGTGACTCATGTACACCAGTATCCTTAGTCCTAAGGCTCATCATGTCTTTAAGACTTGTTCTACAGTTATATCCCTTCTTCAGTATCTCCACTTTCTTCCTCCCTATCCACTCTTTTATTGTAGCAGCCTGTAGGCATGATCCAATATGAATAACTTAAAAAAGATAAAATAGTTTCAGTTTACCTCTTCAAAACCCTTCATTCTGGCTTCTGTCCTCATCATTGTCCTAAAACCAGTGACCCTGGAGACAGATTCATCTCCTAATTGCCAAATCCAATAAAAGTTTTCTGACTTCTTATAAGGTCTCTTGGCTGTTTCCACTGCTGGTCTTTTTCCAACTTCTTGGTGTTTGCCTTAGCTTCCAGGCACTATGGTACTGTTGGTTTTACTCTTCTGTTCTTAGCTCAGCGTCCTTTATCCCTTTTCTCCCCTTCCCAGCTGTGCTGCCAGAGTGATTCACTCAAAATCAAAGTTTGACCATGTCACACTTTTTAATTATATTCTCTTTTACCAGGCTTCCTCTAATGCCATGCCAGCAGAGGGAGAGGGGGCATCATCTTTATACTTGGAGGCAGAGGTGAAAGTCCAGGCTCCCCACTAGGCATTCATTGATACCATCTGGCCAGGAAAGGGAGGAACATCTTGTCCCTGCTTCTTTTGTGGTCTCCAGGGACACCAGTAGTAGGGGGAAGGCTTCATTCCTGCAGGAGCATGATGAAAATTCCAGCATAATGAGACCTCTCATACCACCCTGGTGGAGGGAGAAGGGCCTTGTTAACTGTTCATGAGTGAGGAAGTCCAGGATTTCCCTGTGGCCTCTGCTGCCACTGCAGGAGGCATCCTTACCGTGGGTGGAAATGAAGTCCCTAGTCCCCATCTAGTCTTTTCTGATTCCAGCCACAGGGGAAAACATACCCCCTTTTTTTTTTTAATTTTTAAAAATTTTTAAATTTATTTTTGAGACAGAGAGCATGAGCAGGGGAGGGGCAGAGAGAGGGGGAGACACAGAATCTGAAGCAGGCTCCAGGCTCTGAGCTGTCAGCACAGAGCCCGACGCAGGGCTCGAACTCACAGACTGTGAGATCATGACCTGAGCTGAAGTCGGACGCTTAACTGACTGAGCCACCCAGGCGCCCGAAAACATATCTCTTTACAGCTGGATGAGGCTGGGTCTAGGCTTCCTGTTTAAACTTTCCTGACAGAGGTGAACATGAGACACTGTTTGTTTGTTTGTTTGTTTGTTTGTTTGTTTGTTTGTTTTCTTTCTGTATTTTTTGGCTAGAGAAAGATGTTTGTCTAAAAGTTTTCTTTCTTGCTAGTTGCTCTCTTTCTAGTCCTTTGGCTAGCAGGCTTTTCTTGAGGTTTTTTTTTTTCTTTTTGTCTGCTCCTATTGACTTTTCTAGTTTGCCAGCTTCTCTAGTATCTACTTTGGTGGATATAAGGCACACAAAAACCCTACAGAAACTACTCCTATCTCATCCCTCGGTCTTATGGTACCTAGACAGCCTACTTTCTTTTTTCCTCCTTTTGTTACTGATCCCTGAAGTCAGATTTGTGTGTCTGATCTCAGTAAGACAATCTCTGAGTCACCTGGTTAAATTAGACAAAGTTTTTCTCAGAGAAGGCAGGGGGTCGGTTCCAAATCTGCCCTGTCTTTGCTGAGCCTAGGGACTACGGGGACTAGCAAGGTATGTGTGGGATAGGGCAGGAACTGGATGGGCCTTGGAGCTTCTTGACAAGGGGAGACTCAAAATTTCTGGGATTGTGTGCTGTTTTGGACATTTGGACTCTATCCAGGGGTCCTGGTGTGTTATACTTGTGTCTGCAAAACAAGCATTATCAGGTATCCCCCCTCCCTGGTTCTTGTAGGTAGTACTGGAAAACATAACAAAGAACAAGGTTAATAATTCTTGCAAGGCTGCGGATGAATATACCTATGTGCAGTGTGTGGGGTTATAATGGAGGAAAAACCCAGAGAAGGTTTACATGAATAAAGAAGCGTATACCTGAGCTCACTTTCACAAAGTATTCTATGTTTATATATGATACTCAGTCCCTATGTATTTGTGAATTTTAATTTATTTCTTTATAAAATTTTCTTATGAATGCATTGTACATTCATAGTTCATTAATTACATTTATAAGAATGAGCATGACCAGGATAAACCTTCTGGATAATGGGGACAATATTTTTCTTTACCTTATTTCAAAGCGACTTGGTAACAGGATACATGAAACTGGGAATAAAATGAGGTCTGATCATCATCCTTAGTTTTTTTTTTTTAATGTTTACTTATTTTTGAGAGAGAGAGAGATAAAGAGATAGAGTGTGAGTAGGGGAGGGGCAGAGAGAGAGGAAGACACAGAATCTGAAGGCTCCAGGCTCTGAGCTGTCAGCACAGAGCCTGAAGACATGGGACTCGAATTCAGGAACTGTGAGATCATGACCTGAGCCGAAATCAGACACTTAACTGACTGAGACAACCAGGTGCCCCCATTATTCTTAGTTTCTGTTTGAGTATACAATCTAGATTGAAACTCCTTGTTCCCATAGCAGCTAGAGAAGGGAAAAAAAGTTTTAGAGGTAGTTTTTGGAAACCCTTGGAAAGAACTCTGTAGTAGTGCCTGCTTTTCTTATGCCTTTATTTGTTTATCATCTGATTTGATCTTTTTTTTTTGTCTGAATATATAAGAAATGTATTTTAATTGGATTATATTCTGGCACCAGTTTGTTTTTTAAAGGTATAAACAGTGTAAGGTTTAACACTTTCAGAGAATGAAAAATGATCCCTTTTCTCACAAAAATAGTTAATTTCAATAAAATAAGTGTGATATGCAAATAGATTTATTAAAAATAACAGAGTACTGGTTAATAACTGATTTCCCAAATTATGTTAGCAAATACCTGTGCTGTATGACTTCTTCATTTTCTCAATGTTGTATATTTTGTTAATAAACGTGATTGAATGTTTTATTTGTTAAAAACTTGAGAAGTCATAGCCAAACATCTTGTTGCCCAATCATTATTATTGATTGTGGGAAACAAGTCATTTGTAGCATATCCTCCATTGCTTATCTTTGCCTCTTGAACACTACTTCCAAAAAGATTCTGCAATAGAGAGAGATAATAAACATTCGAGAACACCAGAATGACACATTTTTAGGCCACATACTATAGATAGCTTTATACTTTACCTGGTGTGTGGGATGAATCCCATTGGGTTAGAGCTCTACTACATTTAACTATATAATCACACATGCCCTTCACTGTATGTTGGTAACACTTGTCTGCAACGTATGCTTTTGGTATTTGAAGAGGTATTAGATATTTAACTCATTGGTTTTTAAATAATCTGTGGGGGATTCAACATATACATAAGATATAAATAATAGTGTATGGGAAGGTCTGCTAGGTTTTACAAACCAATGATATCGTGGGAATTCAAAGAAGATCATGACTCTTGTTGGTCATGGTTATCATTGGTTCTTTTTCTTCATCATCTTTGTCATTGCTGCCAACATTTATTGGGAGATTACTCCTTTGTCAGGCACTATACTAGATGTTTTGCATGCATTACCACAATCAATTCATCCAGCAATCCTGTCATAGTTATTACCATTATCCTTGCTTTACAAATGAGAAGAATTAAGAATTAGAGAAGTCAGTTTGTAAATCTGAACCCCAGGCTTTCTTGCTCAGAGATCGTGTGTAACCATTACACCATGTTGCCCATTTTGAAAGAGACACAACTTTCATTAGGCTTTGATGGAAAGGCAGATTTTAATACACAAAGTGTGTTTAGGAGATCGGCATGATTGTTGCCATTAACTTCTGAGATATGTTCCTGAATGCAAGTATTGAATGAATTATTCACAAACTTCTTCAATAAGGATAGTATATGAAAGGTTAGTAAGTTCATAAATGGGGAAATTTTCCTAAGTACAGAATTGGGTCAAAGATTGAGATAGCTGGATGTTTCTGAATGTCTTATTTTGACTGTGGTTTCTGAGGGAGTTTGGTGATGAGGTGGCAAGGAACAGTAGAACATTTTCAACCTTTCCCCCCCGCCCCCCCACTGCCTTTTGCCAACGTTTTTTTTTTTTTTTTTTTTTTTTTTATTTATTTTTGGGACAGAGAGAGACAGAGCATGAACGGGGGAGGGGCAGAGAGAGAGAGGGAGACACAGAATCGGAAACAGGCTCCAGGCTCCGAGCCATCAGCCCAGAGCCTGACGCGGGGCTCGAACTCACGGACCGCGAGATCGTGACCTGGCTGAAGTCGGACGCTTAACCGACTGCGCCACCCAGGCGCCCCATGCCTTTTGAATCCAAAAAGTGATTGGAGAACTTTGTGTGATTTGCTGAGGCATTTTTTCTTTCTGTGTCTTTTAGAGAACTGCTTATGTATGCCGAATTTTTCTAGGGAGAAAGAACAACTACAGGTCCTCTCTTGGTGTCTTGAGGCGGTATTGGTTTTGTTTAAAATTTGGAAGTGAGCAGATTTCACATGTGGTCAGAAACAGATAACTCAGCAGCATGGCTTGATTAAAATGTTATCTATAGGTTCCGAGGTTTTAGAATTTAATAACTTTGAAACAGATTGGCTGGTATTATTACACTGTTATCAGAAATGGCACAATTGATGCCCATTTCCTTTAAAATATTAAAGATTAGATTTTACTCTTCTAATAGAAAAGCAGAATGAATGTGTTTTCTCTAGAGTGTAGATATTTTTAGTAGGTTCATGGAATTGTATGTCACAAAATGATGGGCCCTGGCTACAACTCAGAAGAGGGAGCCTCTGTGACAGAAACTCGGTAAAGAGGCTGAAGGAGAAGGAATTTGTTAATTTGAGAAGAAAGGGATGACTGAAGTAATACTTTTATTGAACATACACCCTGGCTCAGTTCCTAACATTATATCCCAAAGGCAGGTAATATTGTACCTCTTTGCTGGAGGGGGGGGGGGGGGCGGAGATTAAGAAGCCGATTAGAGGGTAGCATACTCCAATTTGGGATTTTTAAGCAATAAGTCAGAGGTTAGGTAAACGTTTACTTGTAGTATAAAAGATTGTCAAAAGGAGCCATCAAACATTGAAGAATATTGAAGAATATTACTTGTTTAAGGGAATACCAAGCACATGGTTTGAAAACCGTTTTTGAAGAGTTAAATACCTGTTACTGTAGAATTTATTGTTTCCTCTAAAATAACTTTAATGAATTTGATTGGTTAGAAATTTGCTTTACATGCAACAATACACTCATTGTACAAAATAAAACTATAAAATGCAAGCAGTAGATGAATGAATTCATAATAGAATACATTTCTTATATGTTTTTAGGCATGTAAATGTTATTTAAATCAGAAATTTAAGGGGCGCCTGGGTGGCGCAGTCGGTTAAGCGTCCGACTTCAGCCAGGTCACGATCTCGCGGTCTGTGAGTTCGAGCCCCGCGTCAGGCTCTGGGCTGATGGCTCGGAGCCTGGAGCCTGTTTCCGATTCTGTGTCTCCCTCTCTCTCTGCCCCTCCCCCGTTCATGCTCTGTCTCTCTCTGTCCCAAAAATAAATAAAAAACGTTGAAAAAAAATTAAAAAAAAATAAATCAGAAATTTAAGCAAGTGTTAAATTAAATTAAGTACCATCCATGTCTCCAGAGAGCCTAAGATTTTCTTTCTGGGAGGCAAAAACTAGAAGCTGCCTTTTTATCCATCCGAGATCTGGTGGAAGAGAGGGCCTTTAAGGAATTATGTGAAGATGAAAGAACATTTGGTGTGCTGAGGCAGATGGCATTTTATTATATGATATTGTTTTGGAATGGACTTTGGAACGATACATGGCTATGCATTAAGCTAGTATTCTGAAATTAGTGAAAGATTGGAAATTGTGTCCTATCCACATAAGGAAAATCTGGTAGAATAAAGCATTATGATAATTAAAAGCCACTTAATGGAATTAGATGGAAGTGGTAAGTGTTTGGAGTAAGTTGTAATAAGCTAAATGGTTTCTCTTTGAGTAAAATGAGTGGAGTGTGTGTGTGTGTGTGTGTGTGTGTGTGTGTGTTAAGCATATACTACACATGGTTAATCAGTGCAAAACAGTACAGACTTGGTTCAGCTTTTTGTTTTTTTTTAATTATATGTGCTCTGTATTACCATCTGAGACTTACATTTAGGTTGAGGAGGGAACAAGAGTTACAGACAAATAAATGACCAGGATTCAGTGAAGAAGGATCTAGAAGACTTATACATGGATACAGTAAACAATATCTCCAAAGCCTGAAAAGAAAGAACATTTATTTGAATAGGTATAAATTGAGTGTAATATTGTGTTTTATAATAAGAAATACATATTTGGTCTTCTTCCCTGTCTTGAACAGAGATCCTAAAACTTTTGGAATTTCTTAAGTGTGCATAGCCATAAAGGTGTCTATTGTTATGTTAATGAAGTGACTTTTCAATCCCACCTAAAGAATGGGGCTGGTGGTCAGGAGAACCAATTACATAATTAGAAGGTTGTCACTTTCAGTTCTACCCCCACCTCTCCACCTCCCAGAAGGGGAAAGGGAGGAGGTCAAATCAATTGCCAGTGCCAATGATTTAATCATGTAATGGAGCCTCCATAAAAATCCAAAAGGAGTGGGTTGGAGAGCTTCCTGATTGGTGAACACATGCAGATTTTGGGAGAGCACTAAACTCAGGGAGAGCATGGAAAAGCTCTGTGCCTTTTCCCTTTGCCTTGCCCTATGCATATCTTCCATCTAGCCGTCCTAGTTATATCCTTTGTAATAAACTGGTAATCTAATAACAATGATGCTTTGTGAGTTCTGTGAGCTGCTCTAGCAAATTAATCGAACTCAAGGAGGCCATGAGAACTGCTGGTTACAGCCAGAGGGTTAGATGTACAAGTAGCAACCTAGATTTGTGACTGACATCTAAAGTCCAAGGAAGGGATGATTGGAATCCCCATCTATAACTGGCCAATCGGAAGTACAGGTAACAACCTGGACTTGGTGTCTGAAGTGGGGAGGGGATAGTCTTATAGGACTGAACACCTAGCCTGTGAAAACTGATATTATCTCTGGTTATACTGTCAGAATTGTTTGTGTTATGTGGAAAGGAACTCCCACCTCCACCGTCCAACTTTGGAATTGGGTCTGGAAATCCAAAAGATTAAGTATTTTTGTAAAATACAGTAAAAGAGAAAGCATCAAGAAAAGTGGGTCTAAAGAGAATAGTAGAGGCTTATTACACATAAGTAGAGGCTTATTCTTGGAAACTGTTAAGTTTAGATTTATGTGAAAAGTAATGAATCATTTAAATCTTTTCATTTAAAGATTTTTAAATGAATCTTCTAAATCATTTAAAACTCTTAAAAAGGGCCGATGTGATGTCAGAGTTTCATATAAAGCATAATGTGGCTGCACTATTGGAGAATGAATTCAACAGCTATAAGACATGGGCAAGCCATCAGCGCAGCAATCAGAGAGAGAAGTTATGGTGACCTGAGTTCAGGTAATGAGAGTGCAGACATGAAGAAGTAGACAGATCTAATAGAAATTTAGCAAGTAAAATAAAAAGGATTGGATTGCACAGAGGGGATGAAAAATAAAGGGTGGTCAAGACTGTTGTCTGAGTTGCTCCTTAGTAATGGTGCTGTCAGTTGAGTAATGGCTTAATGGTGGTATTGGTTACTGAGATAGGAATTAAAAGGAGGTTAATGCTGAGTTCGGTTGGATATACATCAAAAGTCATGAAAATGCACTTGGAGAATTGAGTTTGGAGAAAGATCTGTGCTACCTGTAAAGGTTTCATTAGCAGTTAGGTGATAAATTGACCTAGATAGTAGAAGAGCTCATTGAGGGGGAGAACATATGGAATACAACAGGAAGGAGACTGAGGATAAAACCCGGAGGAATGTCAGCACTTAAGGAGAGAGAGACAGACAAAAGTAGTCTTTGAAGTTGACTAAAAGGAGTGTCCTGGAACATAGGTAGAAAAGATCAAGTTCAGTGTCAGGTTAGTAGAGTATTGGAATGATGAAGGATTTGGTTAATATTTTCAAGTGCTGTAGATAGGCCAATTGAAGCAAAGATTAAACATTTCTAATGGATTTGGCAACAAGGAACAAATTGAGAGAGGTGTTGGAGAAAATCCCAAATTTCTTTAGGTTGAGAGTGAAGAGTGAGACTGTGAGAGAATGAGGTTGGAAAACTCTTCAAACAACTTCAACTTCATTGAGGAGGAGAGCTAGGAGTAATTAATTTGTTGAACCACATGAAATCAATAATATTGAATCATAATGACCTAAAACCCAGCAAGTTTATATGGTTTAACGTATATAAGAGAGATGTTTAAGTGTAGTGGTTAAAAGCATAGGTACTGGAACTAGACTCCCTGGGTTCTATTTTGTTCCTGTAATTAAAGATCTGTATTATTTTGGGTGAGTGGTTTGACCTCCATATGCCTCTTTTCCTCATGTGTACAATGAAGACCCTAATGGTTCTAAACTAACAAGAAAATGACAGCCAAACATTATTACTTCTTTTGCTCACTTGAAATTACATAGTGATTCGTAGACTGCCCTCCATTCCCTCAGCTTCCACCTTGCTCCCTTTCTTTTTTATTTTTTTTTTATTTAAAAAAAATTTTTTTTAACATTTATTTATTTTTGAGACAGAGAGAGACAGAGCATGAACGGGGGAGGGTCAGAGAAAGAGGGAGACACAGAATCCGAAACAGGCTCCAGGCTCTGAGCGGTCAGCACAGAGCCTGATGCGGGGCTTGAACTCAAGGACGAGACCATGAGATCATGACCTGAGCTGAAGTCGGACACTCAACCGACTGAGCCACCCAGGCGCCCCAACCTTGCTCCCTTTCTTAGTGTTACATGGAGCATCCTTATACAAAACTACATCTCAAATCAAAAACTGTCAAATTAATCCCTACTTCTTTTCTAAGACTGTCTTTGAACTTGAGTCTTTCCTTATCCCAGATCCATTGCATGCACATGTTTTTTTCCTTGACAGTTCTTATTGACTTGTTGGCAATATGACTTTGTTGACTGTTGCCACTTTCTTGATATACTTTCCCCTTGAATTTGTGATTCTACCATCAATATAAGAATTTATCACTTTTGTTCTAATCAGTGGAGGTATAATCCACAGTGAGCATGAGATGGGTGTCTCTGTACTCTTATATCCTTAAAGCTTGTACTATGAGCATTTCTCTGTGCTGAGTAGCATTATAATGTGAAAAGATGCATGGATTATTTTTGATAGGTTTGTTTCAGACTGAAGGAAATATTGGCTATGTTGGACCTGAAAGAGTACACGTGCTTATGCAAAATTTGAATGATCAATTTTGAGGGTCAACATTCCTTTTGAGACATTTATCATGTGTGTGTTTATATGATATTTCTTGCTCTGGAATGTGGTAAAACATGTTTGAGAGCTACTATTATAGTAGAAAGGACACATCAAGTGAAGTCAAAATACTAGTGATTGAGTCCCAGATCTTCTATTTGGTTACTTTGTAACTGTGGGCAAATTTCTAAATCTCTCTGAACCTGTATTTCCTCATTTATCAAATAAGGATAATTATGTCATTTATGTCAATTATGTCATAGATGAACCAGTCACCTCATGAATCCTACGCAAGGGTATGTGCAGTGCTTATCTAATGGCAGAAATCAGTAAAGATTCTTTTCTTACCCCACTTTGCTTGGTTTGCTTACTATAAAAAAATTGAGGCAAATTTTATGAACAGTGAAATGCAGTTTTTAGGTATACAATTTAATGACTTTTGATAATTCTGTAATCTTGTATAAGCAGTACTCTCGGCATGATAGATAACATTTCCATCGGCCCAGATGCTTTCCTTATATCCCCTTCCCATTAATCTTCATTTCCTTTGCCAGCCACTATTCTGATTTCTACTGTTATGGATTACTTTGATTGTTCTTCAAGTTGTATAAATAGCATTATAGACTATGTACACTTCTTAAGTTCAGGGTATTTTTGAAAGTCATCCATATTGTTGTACTTACCAATAATTAATATTTTTCTTGCTGAGTAGTGTTCCATTGTATAAATATGTCACAATTTGTTTATCCAATCTCTTGAAGATGGATATTTGGGCTGTTTTCAGTGCTAGTGTATTATGAATAAGCTGCTATGAATGTACCTGTGCAATATTTTTGCGAACATATGTTCTCTTTATTTGGGGTGGAATTGCAGGGTCTTAGAATGTATGTATGTAGTTAGCCTTTTTACATGGCATTGCCAAATAGTGTTCTAAAGTGATTGCACTGTTTCACTCTTCTACCAGTGTTGTATGAAAACTCTGGTTGTTCCGCTTCCTTGCCAACATTTGAAGTTCTTAGTCTTTAACAACAGTTATTTTAATGGTTTCAAGTGCTAATTTACTGAGGCTTTAGTTTGCATTTCCTTGATGATTAATGATGTTGAGGATGTTTTCATGTGCTTTTTGGCCATTTGTTTATATTCTCTAATTGTAAGTGATTGGTTAGAATGTTGACAAACTTTTAATTGGATTGTTGATCATTTTGTTGTCGTAGGAGTTATTTGTATGTGTTGGGTCTGCATCCTACTGCAAACACCTTCTCCCAATATGTGGCTTAGCTTTTAATTTTCTTACGTGTCTTTTGAAGAGAAATTACTTTTTGTAAAGTCTGATTTATCATTTATCATTTTTTTCCCTTATGCTTAGTGTTGTTTTTGTCCCCTCTAAAAAATCTTCGCCTACCTAAGGTCCCAAAGTTCTTCTCAATATTTTCTTCCAGAGACTTTATGGGTTTAGCCTTTAAGTATAATTAGAAGTAATTTTTGTATATGGTGTCAAGATAGGGTCAAAATGCTTCCTTTTTTTTTTTTTAGGATTTGAATATCCAGTTGTTTTAGTTTCATTTACTGAAAAGATTTTCCTTTGCTCATTGTTGTGTTTAAATGTTTGAAGATAATAGTGTAAATATGATGGATGTGTAGTGTTTAAACACATGAAATATAGAAAAATAAAGATCATAATGTTTAAGTATATGTGAACTACCTTACAGTATTGACCCTCCATGTGTCTATTTCAATATAAAAGGAAATAATGACTGCCTTAGGATGATTAAGCATGACATGTGTCTATATGTGCTTTAAAATTACCTGTAACTTAATGAAACTTTTGCCTTTTCCTCATAATTTAAAACAGAATCTTTGAAGAAAATATGAATACACTTTTCTTATTATAATTGAGGAGAAGACTAGCCATCTTGAGGACTTGGCATCTACTGAATCTGACAGGTGTAGCATTCTACCAATAAAGAAGGAAGGTATTTGTGGTCATGAACACTAGTGATAGCTATTAAAACCTGAACATTTGCACTGTCCTGAATTGCACAGCAGGTTCTGGTATCACAAAATAGTAGGGAATAGTGTACACAGCAAATATTTATTTTAAAAGGCCATATAATTTTAGATAATAGATTATATGCTCTTTCTATTTTTATAAGAAAAAAGCGTATTGTACTGAAACAATATATTGTACAGAATTGACAACCTTACCCTGGGTAAAAAGATACACATGTGAACGAACAGTGGAGACCTACGTCTACATGTACAATGATAGCCCATTTATTATCCCTTGATCTTCAATGTCATATTAACTGCCAGCATCGCTATCACACTGAAAATGCAACATAAAGTTGTTGAAATTGCCCAAGGGCATAAATGACTGGTGACTTTACATTAATCCCTAAAGCAGGTACCAAACCACTATCATTTAGTAAACATGTAGGTACTCATCATGTCAACACTAATAACCAAAAAGAAGACTTAACAATGATCCAGACTGACAGAATACATCAGTCCTGACATCTGACAAGGTAATTCTTGGGGGAGTGTTTATACAGGCAGGAAGGCAACTCCCTGAAGGAAAATGATCGTGTTGTGGGGTGTAGGGATGCAGTGGACAATTTCTTTTTGCATTTGGATGGGAATAAAAATGGATTTAGATGCCATCAGGTGATACAGCATTGTGAAGTACTGAAATGTGTTCCCATGGGGGTATTTAGAACCCCCCTATAGAAAATTATGAGAAAAGGAAAAAAAATAACTATTTTGTTTTTCCCAAAGGATATATATTGCTATATCCTTGGAAATAGAGGTTTTGATGAGATGACCTATGGATATTCATTTTATCTTGTATTTTAAAATTTTCATAGTATTAGACAATAATTCTTTATGTTACCATAAAAGAAAATGGCTTTTGAAATTTATCTGACCAATATGTTACAATGTATGACTTATACTGGGGTGCCTGAATGGCTCAGTCGGTTGAGCATCCAACTCCGGCTCAGGTCATGATCTCACAGTTTATGAGTTCAAATCCCACGCTGGGCTCTGTGCTGACAGCTCAGAACCTGGAGCCTGCTTCAGATCCTGTGTCACCCTCTCTCTCTGTTCCTCCCCCGTTCACACTTGGTCCATCTCTCTCTCTCTCAAATATAAAGAAACTTAAAAAAAAAAAAACAAAGAATGTATGACTTATATTAAATAGTAGTCCATAGAGATATTTAAATCTATGAAATAAACTGTCTTTTTATACACATCTCAAACTTTTACAACAATAGTCAGTTTAAGATTTGCATTGGCTGAGGGTTGCCTAGGTGGCTCAGTTGGTTAAGCACCCAGCTTTGGCTCAGGTCATGATCTCGTGGTGTGAGTTCGAGCCCCACATCTGGCTCTCTGATGTTAGCGAGGATCCCACTTTGGATCCTTTGTCTCCCTCTCTCTGCCTTACCACCTCCTTCCCTGTGCACGTGTGTGAGCACCCATGTGTGCACTCTCTCTGTGTCTAAAAAATAAATAAACATGAAAAGACAATAAAAGATTCACAATGGGTGAATAAGAGGGAATAAAGTCTCTGATGCATTTAATGTTTAGCATTAGTAACTCTTTTTGATCATTCCCAATTAGAATTGAAAAAATAAGTACAACTTTCTTGAATGCAATTTGCTTTCTAGTCCCTAATAACTGATATTATATTGATGTTTTATGGGCTTCTTTAAGTCTGTTTTGATCCCTATTCTCTTAGAACCACAATCCCTTCAGAGCTCTGTTACAGACCCTTGTTCACCTGACTGCAATCGAATGGATAAGAGTGGTTACCTAATTCTTTCTGGTGAGAAATTGACATTAAAACTGGAGGAAGCCAACCAGTTTGGACTGGTTCCTGTCCTAGAATAGAGGAAACCCAGGTTTAATCTTCAGACAGAACAAAACAGATTATAGAGTGAGGCGTGAGTTTCCTTTTGAGAAAGTCGAAGGAGCCCAGCTGACTTTGGTTCCTTGAGAGACCTCAGAATTTTTCCAAGATATGCACTTTCTGATAATTATTTAAGATAGCTCCAATTGCAATTAAAATAACTTTGACTAAGGAAAAACAGAACATGTCCCAGGGTAATAGGAATCTCTTGTAATATTTTAGTTTGGGTTCTCATAAAGCAGACCCCGAGATCAAGATTTGAGTGTAGAAACTTACTCTTAGTAGCACTAATTGTCAGCCCTGAAATGAACTAAAATGCCAAAGCAACTTTATTAGTCTCTAAAGAGTTAGCATTTTTCTTTGTTTGTTTGAATGCTGGTGAGTCTAATATAATTATATGTAAGTTAAAAAGGCCTATATAATGCATACCATTATTTAAAATGTTTCTTTTCAAACCCTATTACTCCTAAGAAATGGAAATAAATGAGCAAGGATACAGTTATCACTTAATCCTGCTCTGTATTGACATCTGCACTGTCGATGGTATGTTAGGGTAAATATGTATTTCAGATTTACCTTCTATTCATTTGGGGTAAAGTTAAGTCCAAACTTACTTATCAATAGTTGTGTGCATAATGACTTACAGTTTTCTCCAGAAATAGACCTTGAAACAAATATTGGAGTCCAAGTTACTTATTTTGGAGGTGATCTCAAGAATTGGAGGTGATCTCAAGAAATGGGGAAGTTAGACATGAAGGAAAGGCAGCCAAAAAATGTTCTATTTTCAATTAAATTACTAGTTCAGACAAGTGATGCTTAATCATACTGGGAAATTTTGGGAGCCAGCGTAAAACATATACAAGCTAAGGATGAGGGAGCTAGAGTATTTACACCAAATCCTATTAGCTATTGGTTGAAAGCAGCTCCTAGAGAGCATTAATTTCCTGACAGGTCATGCTTGTCCCTTGGGGGCAAAAAGCAGGCTCTGACAGCCAGGGAGAGCCCTTAGGCAGGAAATGTATAGATGCTGGCTGCTGGAAGATCGGCAGGTGTGCCTTGAAGTTGAAAGGATGAGGGGAGCTAGGTAAGCATAGACACTGCAATGCATCGGATTCTATAATGCAATGGATTGCTATTTAATCCATTTTTTTTTGTCTATGTCAGAGAGACAAAACATGAAAGAATCCCTTGTGAGTTAGAAAAGAATCAACTAAATAAGGAGGAAGATGGTTGTCTACCCAAACTCCTCCTGCCCCTGCAAACAACACATTGATAAACATGAACTAGGTTTGGAGAGTACCTCTTCTGTAATGTTTCTATATGAATGAACTTTAGAATAATGCTGCTCTTTATTGAACTGAGGCAAAATATTGTAGCTGCCTGATAACAGCCTGCCACATTACAAATCACCACTTGCAAGGTTATACAAGGTGCCTTTAGAAAAAGCTAAATGAATTACTTCAAATACTATGTTTGTATTCAAAAGGGAAATAGCTGGTAGTTTGGGAGTGACAGTCTTTTCTTTTGGTTTCAAAAGGCCCATTGCCACGCTTTGCCTTTCCATTTGCTGCTGGAGCTGAAAGCCTGCAGTGAACAGGTGAATAGAAGATACTCCTAATTGAGAAAGAAAATAAGAAAAGAATTTTTGTGAGCAGTCATAAGGTCTCTCGTTTGACTATTGTAATATTTATAGACTTTCAGGTTGGTTAAACTAAATGTAATTGAAAATACAGCATTTAATTTATTTTCTCAATCCCCCCTCAATTAACTTTCTTATTTAAAAAAATCCCATACTTTTGGATCCTTTTCAACACATTAGATCTAGAGGAGTCTATTTAATTTAACTGCTAATGATATGTCTCAAAAACTACACACACATAAACACATGTATGTACATGCACGGATGATGTGAGGGGAGGTATGCACACACACACACTTGCACACACACATTACCCTAGTCCTGGCATTTCTGCCCATCAAGGTGGAAGCTTAAATTGGCTCGTAGCTGGGAGGAGACAACTGTTCATTCAGTTTGGGTGGCATGCAGGAGACAGCTTTTTCAGCGGTTCCTTTTTTCCTTATGCATCATTTGATGGCCTGTTGTATGAGCAAGACCAATTAAGTTCGTTTTCTGTCTAAATAATGTTTTAGTATGTATTGTGCCACAAATGCTTCCAGGGATGCCTGTTTTCTCTCTTAGTTGACTTAACAACGTTTCAGGTAAAACTTGCGGCTTACTAGTTCTCTAATAGTTTGTGAACCCGAGCTCATTTAAAAATATCCTCCTCGTGGGGTGCCTGCAGGGCTAGTCGGTTGAGTGTCTGTGTGACCCTTGATTTTGGCTCAGGTCATGATCTCCATGATCTCACAGCTGTAGATTGGGCTCCACGCTGGGCATGGAGACTGCTTAAAAGATTCTCTGTCTCCCTCTGCATGTCCGTGCTCGTATGTGCGTGCATGCTCTCTCTCTCTCAAAAAAAAAAAAAAAAAAAAAAAAAAAAAAATATATATATATATATATATATATATATATATATATATATACCCTTCTCCTTACTGATATTAGCCAAGATACAAATTACCTATTATTATTACTCTGGATCCATTGTGTTTAGGTAGTTGGAATTGCCTGATTCGTGGGTAGGAGCAGGGGCCTGAAACACTCGCTCTTTAGCTGTCGGTCACGAGAAATTATATTTGTGGGATTTCTGGAAGGACAACACAACCTTGAACGCCACTTAATCTTTGAGCTCCTTTTCAGCTTAGAGATTCAGTTTTTCTAATAAGGAATAGAAAAAGATAGGTCCAGTAAATTAGATGATAAAAGAAATAATGAACTAAAAATGTATATTACAAAAAAAAAAAAGGAAAAGGCAAGATAGCCAATCCGTGAGGTCAGAAGTATGTGGCTATAAACTTCTACTATAATTATCTCAGTCATTGCAAAGCCAATCCATTCTCACGTTTCACAGTGAGAGTAAGATCACTTGAAACTGTTCACAGTTCTCTGTGAGTCCTTGCAAAAAGTTTTGTAGTCGTATGAAAGGATGAAGATGACAGCAAAGGAAAAGGAAGCAGCCAACCTGTGATCTTTCCTGATGTCACACCTTACGTGTAGCGTCAAGGAGCCACCAAGTCGAATTTGAGGATTACTATGTGAACAAATAAACTGTCTTTCTTCTGAAATTAATATAACAACTATATTACAGTGCATGGAGTCAAAGAAATGGGGAGATATTTCTTTTGATCTTCGCATTTTTGTTGATGGGAATGAGTAATGAGGATTTTTGGCATGACATGTCCCTACAAAGAGAGCACGTCCCTGAAACACGTTAGTTATTATTTCTAAAACTGACATTAAAATATGGGACATGAAGGAAATATAGTCAGGTTCCAGCTAATATTTTTTCAAAAGCACGATGACTTAATCACTTCTTATATTCAATGATTTTTTTTACTACCTGATTAATAGAGTATGTACTGTTAATATCTTTTCATTTCTCTTTTTTAAAAAAAAATTTAATGTTTATTTATTTTTGAGAGCAGAGTGCAAGCAGGGAGAGGCAGAGAGAGAGGGAGACACAGAATCTGAAGCAGGCTGCAGGCTCTGAGCTGTCAGCACAGAGCCTCATGTGGGCTCGAACTCACAAGCTGTGAGATTTATGCCCTGAGCCGAAGTCAGAAGCCTAACCGACTGAGCCACCCAGGCACCCCAAAAGCTTTTTATTTCTTTGGCTGGATACTCAATTAAGTTGTCATATTAAGTCAGATTTACTTTAAATGAGAAATAGTATATTGTTGTTTTCTGATTGCATTATATATGTATGTATTTTACTGTACTTTTTGAGAAAAAATCTTCCTGTGGTTCATTTGCTAATAGGAAGGACAGTGATGTTCTATGGTTTTCATCCTGAGGGCTCAGATCTTATTTCTGAAATTAAAGCAATTTCCAACTTGTACAATTGTGAGCAACTCAACTTAGTGCATGAATTAATTGTAAATATTACTCTGTAGGCATTGGTATAAAACCAATGAATAGAGGTCATTTTACCTAAGGCTTGGCGCACATTTTTCTAAATTATTGAATATGAAGTAGTAATCAAGAGAACCTAATAGCTAGATGTTATTATTTAAAGAAGTCCTATTTCATAAGTAAAAGAAACATTAGTTACATAACTTGTAAAGAGATTCTTAAATTTTTGTGTTATAGAGTGTGGTTGAGAAAAATATGTGTGTGTTTGCAGTGGTATGAATGATCCAGTAATGTTTTAAAATAGTAAAATATGAAAACAATTGGTATAATATTTCAGATGGAATTAAGAATCACTGCTAAACAGAAATCTTGTGTTGTTTTCATTGCAGTGGACTTTAATCACGTGTGGATAATATTTGGTTGAGACAATATGTAGCAACTCTTATTTAAAAAAAAATAGGGGTGCCTGGGTGGCTCAGTAGATTAGGCATCCGACTTTGGCTCAGGTCATGATCTCATGGTTCGTGAATTCCAGCCCTGTATTGGGCTATGCACTGGCAGTGGGGGACCTACTTGGGATTCTCTCTCTGTCCCTTTCTCTCTACCCCTCCCCCACTTGCATACTCTCTTTCTCTCTAAATAAAAAAAAAAAAATTGAAAATAGTATAGTTGAGGAGTGCATGGGTGGCTCAGTCAGTTAAGCATCTGTCTCTTGATTTTGGCTCAGGTCATGATATCATGGTTCATAAGATTGAGCCCTGCCTCAGGCTCTGCACTGATAGAGTGGAGACTGCTTGGAATTCTCTCTCTCCCTCTCCCTCTGCCCCTCCCCTGCTTGTGCATGCTCTCTCTCTCTCAAAATAAATAAACTTAAAAAAATAATATAGTTGATAATTTTTGTAATGGAAAAAAATGAGTTGCTATTACAACTGAGGATCCTCCTGGATCCTCAAAATACGTGAAAAAGAAGCTGGGTCTCTAAGCATGAAAAACCTTCCATATCTTATATTGAATTATACATTTATAAGAATAATTTATAAAATTACTCTAGAAAGTAAATGCAATAGTTTTACTATGGAAATTTTGTACCACTGGATGTGCTTTTGAAAATTAGGTTGAACAAAATATACTTACTACAATTGATGTAGAAAATGCAAATATAAAATTCTAAGTTATTAATGAGCTCTTTCTCTGAATTTTCTTGGCAGATATAGTGCATGGCAGTGTCTGAATATCAGGTGTGTTTCATATAATTTTTGTGTTTATACTCATAGTCAAACTTGGATCTCTTGCTTTTTGTTTGCTTGCCTGAATGTTTTAAAGGCAGGCTTGATAGAATGTCAGTGTGACACAGTAAAGCTGACTAAAGCACCAGTTTTATGTATATTTGATTTTAGAGAAAATTTTCTCTCTAGAGAATATTCTAAATATATTTTCTATATATTTGTGGCTTTTTTCCCTACTATGGTTTGTTCATTTTAACAGAGGTGTGCACATATATATATATATATATATGTATATATATATATATATAGACTCTTGTGCATTAAACATATTCTAGTAATTTAACTTAGCAGATATTTATTGAGTATAGCTATGATTCAAGTACTGCGCTAGATGCTAATACACAAAGGTGATAAAACAATCCTGGCTAAAAATAAGCTTCTCGACCCCCATGAAGTTAGCATTTCAGAATTTCACATAGTGTATCAGGTTAGATTCCAAATGAGGTTTAGTGAATTTCAGTGAATTTTGTAAAAAGCTATATATTAAGAATTTAGTTTTTAACTTTATTGCTACTTTCATTGTTTAAATATGTAAATAAATTAATATAAAATGTTTGAATTGCTGATAGTGATAGATTAACACTGTGACGTAACTTCAAATGGTATGACTGACAGACATGTTTTAATGTAATTTCACTGAAAGTTAATTTACCTGGTTATAACAAAACTAGAATTACTTTTATGATGTAATTGATAAAGGTTAAGTGCTAGAAATGCACAGTGGACCCCTGAGTCCTCATATCTGGTGTCTTGTACTAAAAGTATATTGTATTTCCAGAGCTATTCAGGTATTTGTGTCTAAATACTGGGTATGCCTCATGCCACTTCTTCATAGAATAAACAAAATAAATGTAGAGAAATTTAATTTTTCCAGTTTTTGAATAAATATATCAAAGCTTCAATTGAAAAACACCTAGTATGTGCCTATGGCTTTCAATAGCTATTTATGTGGACTTGGGATAGAGAAGAATGTCTTTGCTAGGTAAGTGTTTTCAGAATATCATCCAATATCCAAAGGGCTATATAGTACCCCCAAATACAAGATAATGGTCATGAGCTTAGAATTAATATTTATTGGATTAAAATAAACAAATTCCAAAAATTAATATATTTTCAGCTGATTGCCTGTGGACCAGATGGATAATACATGATTTTAAAAGTTATTTCTTAGCATTTAATTTGATTTACTTTGAGCGGTAATGAAAGACATTGCTTGCTTTCTGCTTTAAGAATGCTTGCTGGCTAACTCTGTCATCATGGAAAAGGGTTCATTTGTCTCCTGTTCAGAGGTCTCCTTATTTTTATACTATACTGGTAGGATTGTGAAGAACATACATACATCTCTTTAGTTTTAAGTCATTGCGTATATGAGTTTTGGTATAATTTTAGCAAATTCAATTATATTATATAATTATATAAAAATTATTATATAAATTATATAATATAATTATAATATATATTATATTTAGCAAAATAATAATACATATTTTTATACTATAAAATGGGAGTTACCTCAACTCATTGAGACCGGTGGACTTCTGTCAGTATGAAAAACACTACTGATGCTGCTGCTAATTCTGATCTTCTAGCTCAACACTGGTTAGTAGTTCCATGGAGTTGAAGCATGTGGGCACGCATGGAACAGTTGAGACTAGAAAAATTTACTAGGGCAAAATCATAAAGAAAGTGATGCCCTAATGAGTTGAATATTTATCCTTTTGGTAAAAAAGGAGGAATTCTAGATCCTAAGTAAAGAGTAAAAGTATTGTATTTGCTCAAATCTATTTAAACACAGCTACTTAAACAATATTAGCACATTCCTTTAGAATCCCTCCTATTTTTCACACTAAAAGCTACTATTATGGATTAACAAAAGCAAGTAGATATATTTAGTAGTCTAGAATTAGATGTATTGCTGGTGACTACATTTCAGGAAGAGAAAAGTAAATAAATTCTTTGAAATGGGATACTGGAAAACAAAGACAGCACTAGCTCTTATGAATTGTTATTAATTACTTTTTTTTAATAAAAAATATTTCTTAGTTTTGCCTGGTTCTTAAAAATTTACTTAGGTATTATGTTTACTCATTACAATTACAATAAAGGTGATGAAGCAATAGAAATGGAAATGGTTAGACCTAAACCTTGAGGAGAACTGTTTCCATAATCGGTTTTGGTTAAACCCACCACTTCAAAGGCTGATACATTTATCTGCAAGTAGCCAGTCTTAAATGAGGTCACTGGGAATTTCAGATAAAAAAGCCAGATGGCTTTTCTTTGGACAGGAAGAGAGAAGCAGAAATCAACTGTGTGGTTAACTGCTTGAGAATAATGTGGAATTTTTACTTTCTTCGAAGCACTGAGGGGGTGACACACAAGTCGTGTGGTTTAGGAAGAGTCAAAGATGGCTGCCACTGTGTTCCATTCAATCTAAAACACAAAGCTTAACTCACACTTCTCTGGTAATTAGATTTTGTTAAAGGGACCAAGAATTGTATTTGATGAGGTCATTCCTTGCTTTGATCTGTGAGCACATTGTATGTTAGGTCTGAAATTTTATAAGATTACGGCTCATTTTTACTTCATTTGAGCCTCAAAGAACTTTATTGAGTACATAGTATTTGCATCTTGCTGATAATGGAGCCAAGGTCCATGCAGCTAGAGTGTAGCCAAGCTCGGCTAGAACCTCGACCTTACTGACAGTGAGGCCTAGGTTCCGTGCACAGCACCGCGGGGCCTTTCGGACAGCAGCTGAGCAGTACCCACACAGACAAGTAACAAATTATACTCTGTATAATATTGGCTACTTAGAGCTACTTTGAAAATTAGACTTCATTATCAATATGATCCTGACATAAATATTGGAATATGTTCTCTCTGAATTCTCGAATTATCTATGATTATTTTCATTATATTTTTAGTAAATCCCAGATTTTCTACAATGGCATTTATTTCTTTTAGAATCAGAAAGTATTCTTAGAAACTCTGTCATGCTTTGGGTTGATGCTTTTAATAGGCACCATTCTTTGTCTATTGAAAGGTATCCATTTTCCCTTCTTCATCTGTTAGAGCACAAGATTGTTTTCTCTCCTGGGTTAACTGGGACCTTGTGCTTGGGTTAACTGGGACCTTGAGAAGGGATCCATTTCCTCATTCCTCATTTTCTCCTCTGTACGATGAAGGCTCTGCACATAACACTTCTGCACTAAAACTGGGCACTCTTCAGAGTGCTGTCTTATCTGAGAGGTCACCCTGATGGAAACATGGACAGAACTGGAACTACCTGCCAGGGGGCACCAGTGGGCACACTACCCATTTCCATGAATTGCTAACTAGTTAAACCCGCTTCGGGTTTGAGGCCAACTCAGGTCATCCCTGGGATTGCAGGGCAAACATGTTTCTTGTGATTAGGTAAAAGACTAGGAGATGGGTGTGAGTTTATGCTTCTGGGATAAAAGCAAGGTGCTTGCTCCATGGTTTTTGTGTTAAAAAAAAACAAAAAAAAACAAACCAAACCAAACCAAAAAACTTGTTAGAGACAAGGTGAGTGAGAGATTATAAACTCTTGAAGTGAGAGTTATAAAGTCTTGAAGTACATCAGGAAAAGAGGGAAATAAGCATAAATGGTTGAAGTTACCTGTTCAAATCCTAAGCAAGCAAAATGGGGACCTTCTCTTATTCCGTGGAGGAAAATAATCCAAGGATAGGAGAAGGTAAACTGCCTAAAGGTTTTGTGACACTAACTTAATAGTCACAGTGGTTTTTCAAAATAACTCTGAGTTATTAAAGGACAAATAAGTAGTAATAAATGATTCCAGTGTCTATTGTAGGAGGGTTAATTGCCTCACAATATTGTAAAATTAATCCACTTTTATAGTTATTTCATATATTCTCATCTTTGATAGTTTTAATAAATCCAAACAGATAATACACCCTTGTTGAATAGAGAAGGCAATTAGCATTGGTTATGAAACATTGGTTATATGCTAGTCAGGGTCCTGGTGCTTTACATTTCCTTAAATCCATCTAACAACTCAATAATAGAGTTGATAATTGGAATGGCCGTAGTAATCATAGCAGTGACATTTTATTGCTTACCGTATATCCAGGAGAATGCTGAACTTTGTGATTAAGATTGAGATTGAGGATCGGGGCGCCTGGGTGGCTCAGTCGGTTGAGCGTCCGACTTCAGCTCAGGTCACGATCTTGCGGTCAGTGAGTTCGAGCCCCACGTCGGGCTCTGGGCTGATGGCTCAGAGCCTGGAGCCTGCTTCCGATTCTGTGTCTCCCTCTCTCTCTGCCCCTCCCCCGTTCATGCTCTGTCTCTCTCTGTCTCAAAAATTTAAAAAAAAAAAAAAAAAAAAAAGATTGAGATTGAGGATGTAGTCTGCCAGTGTTCAAATCCCAGTGACAGCACTTCCACTGTGTGTTGCCTTGGAAAAAGTTCTCTTCCACATACTTCCTTTTCTCTTCTGTAAGATGGAAATGGTATTTAGCCTAACCCTTTATGGTAGTTTTAACAGTAAATCCATATGGTGCACGGATAAAGTTCATGACATACAGGAGGCACTTAGTGAAATAGCTATTGCAGCTTCCTCTCCCCCACTACCTTCTTATTATTCATCTGCACAACAACCTTATCAGGTAGATACTTTTTAAGCTTCATTTGTGGAAACTGAAGATGAAAAAGCATCAAAAACTAGCCCAAAGTCAGACAGTTTATATAAATCCAAGATCTTCTGTTTCTGTGTTCCATGTTGGTTTCTCCTGTTTTGCATCCCGAATGCACAGAAAGGACTCCTTTGGTCCCCTGACCATGATTACTTGATTATCACTGCTGCCCCACTGGCAATTTTTGAGAAAAAAAAATTACTTCAATTCTTCAAAAGTAGATGCAGGTAAGTAGATGCAGGTACTGGGCCAAACAGTAACGGATGACAAGTTTCCCTGGGATTACCCAGCCTGGAGTCAGGTATCTGGGCGGAGGTGACCCTTGTAGCTACTACCTAAAATTCTTCTGTGGCCCTGAGTTGAAGGTTTTTGTTTGGGTTTGTTTTTCAATTTCTTTCAATGCAGAATTTTATTAAAGATTCAGTTTCCAACTTACCAAGTCCTGTGAAAGTGTGTAGGATGGTTTTACCTGGGATATGATGGTAGGATACCCTGTATTATGAGATGAAACTCCAGGAGGTACTTACTAATAAGTTCCAAAAAGAGCTTCATCAGGATTCACAGGCAAATTCACAGAATTCACATTACAATTTCTATACGATTTTTTTTAAGCATGAGGAATGAGAGTAAATACAGTATTGTTTGGTTGTTAAGAGGGTTTAAAAGAAAGCAAGCATGGTTTGAACCTCCAGGATTTGACTTCCTGCTCTGCAAACAACTGACAGCCTGGACTGGTTGTTAACTGGGGGTTCTCAGTGTTTCATTTGTAAGATGGAGACACCAATAGTATCTACTTTATGATGTTGCAACAGGCTTAGAATTATGTTGGTACTCATTTTAGCATCCAGCCAATGGTAACAGTTGTTTATATTTTCTCTTATATACAACATGGACCTCTGATGTTTACACCACACTGTAGACTAATATTGTTAACACATTATAGACTACAAAGAACTCTCTTGGCTACTTTGGGAAAATAACTGGCATTCATTTTCTTCTGAGAAACATGTGCCCTGCATTTCCATTTAGGGAGATATGAGAGAACTTTTAGATGATCTGCTTGTCAACTGGAAACTGCCTATTCTTCTCATTTTATAAACTGCCACCATGTGCAGTGATTACATGTGCATGGCCTTAATTGAAGTTTACCTTCATTTGAGTCTCAGGATTTGGTTTTGACTCACTACCCAGATTTCAAGAGTCATGGGGAAAAAACAATAGTAAATTATTATCACTAACATTTATTTAGGACTTACAATATGCTATGTACTTTATTAACACTTTGCATACATTATCAAATTAAAAATAACTATTATAGTATTATTATTATCCTTTTATTATTTTTTTCTTGTTTTTGTTCCAGTACTTTTTCGTTGTTTCAAATTATTATTTAAATTCCAGTTAGTTAACAGATAGTGTAATATTACTTTCGGGAGTAGAATTTAGTGATTTATTACTTACATAAAACACCCAGTGCTCCTCACAACAAGTGCCCTCCTTAATATCCATCACCCATTTAACTCCCTCCATACCCCCAGCACACCTCCCCTCTGGTAACCGTCATTTTGTTCTCTATAGATAAAGTTGGCTTTATGATTTGCCTCCCTCTCTCCATTTTTTTTTCTTTTCCGTTCCCCTATGGTCATCTGTTTTGTTTCTTAAATTACACAAATAAGTAAAATCTTATGGTATTTGTCTTTCTCAGACTAACTCATTCCACTTAACATAATACACTCTAGCTCCATCCATGTCCTTGCAAGTGGCAAGATTTCATTTTTGATGGCTGACTAGTATTCCATTGTGTGTGTGTATATATGTATATATACCACATCTTCTCTATCCATTCATCAGTGGATGAATATTTGGCCTCTTTCCATGATAGGCTATTGTTGATAATGCTGCTATAAAAATCAGGGTGCGTGTCGCCCTTTGAATCAGTATTTTTGTATCCTTTGGGTAAACACCTAGTAGTGAGATTGCTAGTTTGTAGGGTAGTTCTATTTTTAACTTTTTGAGCAACCTTCATAATGTTTTCCAGAGTGACTGGCCAAGTTTGCATTTCCATCAACAGTGTAAGTGGGTTCCCCTTTCTCCACATCCTTGCCAACATCTGTTGTTTACTGAGTTATTAATTTTAGCTATTCTGAACAGGTGTGAGGTGGTATCTCATTGTGGTTTTGATTTGTATTTCCCTGATGATGAGTGATGTTGAGCATCTTTTCATGGGTCTGTTGGCCATCTTGATGTCTTCTTTGGAAAAATGTCTATTCATGTCTTCTGCCCATTTCTTAACCGTATTACTTGTTTCTTGGGTGTTGAATTTCATAAGGTCTTTATATATTGTGGATACTAACCTTTTATCAGATATATCATTTGCAACTATCTTCTCCCATTCTGTATGTTGACTTTTAGTTTTGTTGATTGTTTCCTTTGCTGTGCAGAAACTTTTTATCTTTTTCCCAGTGGATATTCTTTCCTGCTTTTTGAAGATTAGTAGACCTCATAGTTGTGGGTCCATTTCTGGGTTATCTATTCTGTTTCATTGATCTATGTGTCTGTTTTTGTGCCAGTACCATACTGCCTTGGTGACTACAGCTTTGTAATATAGCTTGCAGCCTGGAATTGTGATGCCTCCAGCTTTGCTTTCTTTTATCAAGATTGCTTTGGATATTAGGGGTCTTTTGTGGTTCCATACAAATTTTAGGATTGTGTGTTCTAGGTCTGTGAAAAATGCTGGTGGTATTTTGATAGGAATTTCATTAAATGTATAGATTTCTTTGGGTAGTATAGACATTTTAACAATATTTGTTCTTCCAATCCATGAGCATGGAATATTTTTCCATTTCTTTGTGTCCTCTTCAATTGCTTTCATAAGTGTTCTATAGTTTTCAGAGTAAAGATCTTTTCCCTTTTTGGTTAGGTTTATTCCTAAGTATATTATGGTTTCTGGTGCAATTGTAAATGGGATCAATTCCTTAATTTCTCCTCCTGTGGCTTCATTAATGGTGTATAGAAATGCAACAGATTTCTGTATATTGAGTTTATGTCCTGTGACATTGCTGAATTCCTGTATCAGTTATAGCAATTTTTTGGTGGTTTTTTGGATTTTCTGCATAGAGTATCATGGCATGTGCAAATAGTGAAAGTGTGAATTTTTCTTGCCAATTTGGATGCCTTATAATTGTTTTGCTTGTCTGATTTCTGAAGCTAGCAATTCCAGTACTGTGTTAAATAACAATGGTGAGAGTGGACATCCCTGTCTTGTTCCTGACCTTAGAGGAAAAGGTCAGTTTTTCTCCATTGAGAATATTAGCTGTGGGTCTTTTGTATATGGCCTTCATGATGTTGAAGTATGTTCCCTCTATCCCTACTTTTTGAAGGTTTTTATCAAGAATGGATGCTGTATTTTGTCAAATGCTTTTTCTGCATCTATTCAGAGGATCATACGATTGTTATCCTTTCTTTTATTAATGTGATGTATTATGTTGATTGATTTGTGAATATTGAACTCTCTCTGTAGCCCAGGAATAAATCCCACTTGAACGTGTAGATAATTTTTTAATGTACTGTTGGATTTGATTTGCTAGAATCTTGTTGAGATTACAGGGATATTGGCCTGTAATTCTCCTTTTTAGGGGGGTCTTTGTCTGGTTTTGGAATCAAGGTAATACTGGCCTTATAGAATGAGTTTGGAAATTTTCCTACCATTTCTATTTTTTGGAACAGTTTCAGAAGAATAGATATTAACTCTTCTTTTTAAAAAAAATTTTTTTAACATTTATTTATTTTTGAGAGACAGAGGGAGGCAGAGTATAAGCAGGGGAGGGACAGAGAGAGAGAGGGAGACACAGAATTTGAAGCAGGCCACAGGCTCCAAGCTGTCAGCAAAGAGCCCAACGTGGGGCTCGAACTCACAAACGTGGAGATCATGACCTGAGCCAAAGTTGGATGCTCAACCGACTGAACCACCCAGGTGCCCCTAACTCTTCTGGTAGAATTCCTCTGGGAAGCCATCTGGTCCTAGACTTTTGTTTGTTGGGACATTTTTGATTACTGATTTGATTTCTTCGCTGGTTATGGGTCTGTTCAAATTTTCTATTTCTTCCTGTTTCAGTTTCGTATTTTATATGTTTCTAGGAATCTATCCATTTCTTCCAGATTGCCCAATTTGTCGCCATATAATTTTTCCTAATACTCATGGTTGTTTGTATTTTTGTGGTGTTGGTTGTGATATCTCCTCTTTCATTTGTGATTTTTTTAATTTGAGTCCTTCTTTTCTTTTTGATAAATCTGGCTGGGGGATTATCAATTTTATTAATTCTTTCAAAGAACTAGCTCCTAGTTTGATTGATCTCTTCTGTTTTGTTTTTGTTTGTATATCATTTATTTCTGCTCTAATCTTTATTATTTCCCTTCTTCTGCTGGCTTTTGGCTTTTTTCCTTTCAAGTTTGTTTGTTTGTTTAAAGAGAAGGAGAGTTAGAGGGAGAAGGAGAATCCCAAGCAGACTCTGCATTGTCAGTGCAGAGCCCCATGCGGGACTGGAACTGATGAATCATGAGATCATGACCTGAATTGACAGCAAGAGTTGGAGAAGAGTTGGAGCCACCTAGAGACCCCTGGCTTTTGGCTTTATTTGCTGTTCCTTTTCCAACTCCTTTAGGTGTAAGGTTATGTTGTATATTTGAGACTTTTCTTGCTTCTTGATGGAGGCTTTGCTTTTTGATTAGACTTTTTTTGCTTCTTGGTGCTATGTACTTTCCTCTTATGACTTCTTTTGCTGCATCCCAAAAGTTTTGGACTGTTGCATTTTCATTTTCTTTCCTTCCATGTATCTTTTACTTTCATCTTTAATTTCCTGGTTAACCCATTCATTCTTTAGTAGGATGTTCTTAAACCTCCAGGTATTTATTGTCTTTCCAAATTTTTTCTTGTGGTTGACTTCAAGTTTCTTGTGGTTGTTGTGGTCTGAAAATATGCATGGTATGATCTCAGGCTTTTCGTACTTGTTGAGACCTGATTTTTGACCCAGTACATGATGTATTCTGGAGAGTGTTCCTTCTGCACTCGAGAAGAATGTGTATTCCACTGCTTTAGGATGAAATGTTCTGAATGTATCTGTTAAGTCCATCTGGTCCAATGTGTCATTCAAAGCCATGGTTTCCTTTTTGATTTTCTGCTTAGATGATCTTTCCATTGATGTAAGAGGGTTGTTAAAGTCTCCTACAATTATTGTATTGTTATTAATGAATTTCTTTATGTTTACTATTAATTGATTTATATATTTGGGTGTTCCAAGTTGGAGGCATAAATATTTACAATTGTTAGATCTTGTTGGATGGACCCCTTTTTTATGATATAATGCCCTTCTTCATCCCTTGTTATAGTCTTTGGTTTAAAGTCTCTTTTGTTTGATATCAATATGGCTACTCTGGCTTTCTTTGGACATATATTAGTGTGATAACTCATTCTCCATCCCCTCACTTTCAATGTGCAGGTGTCTTTAGGTCTAAATGAGTGTCTTGTAGCCAGCATATAGTTGGGTCTTGTTTTTCTATCCATTCTGATACCCTGTGTCTTTTGATTGAAACATTTAGTCCATTTACATTCAGAGTGATTATTGATAGGTACGAATTTGGTACCATTGTATTACCTGTAAAGTTGGTGTTTCTGGAGATTTTCTCTGTTTCTTTCTGGTCTTTGTTACTTTTGGTCTTTCTCGCTCAAAGAGTCCCCTTTAATTTTTCTTGCAAGACTTGTTTTAGTAGTCACAGACTCTGTTAGTTTTTGTTTGGGAAATTCTTTACCTTTCCTTCTATTCTGAATACAGCCTTGCTGGATAAAGTATTCTTGACTGCATGTTTTTCCCATTTAGCACATTGAGTGTATCATGTGGCCTGCCAAGTTACTGTGGACAGAGCTGCTGCAAACCTTTTTTTTTTATCTTCCTTTGTAGGTTAGGGATTTCTTTTCCCTTGCTACTTTCAGGATTCTTTCCTTATCTCTATATTTTCCAAAGTTTATTTCAATATTTCTTGGTGTTGGCCTGCTTTTGTTGATTTTGAGGGGGAATTCTCTGTGCCACCTGTTTTTGGATGTCTGTTTCCTTCCCCAGCTTAAGGGAGTTTTCAGCTTTAATTTGCTCAAATCTTCTGCCCCCATCCCCCCTTTCTTCTTCTGGGAGTCCTAGGATTCCAATGTTATTATGCTTTATGGAGTCAGTGAGTTCCCTAAGTCTACATTCATGATCCGATATGTTGCTTTCCCTCTTCTTTTCAGCTGCATTATTTTACATAATGTTTCTTCTATATCACTTATTCATTCCTCTGTTTCTTCCATTCTTGTAGTTATTATAACCACTCACTTTTGCATCTTGGTTATATCATTTTCATTTTGGCCTGACTAGTTTTTAGGTCTTTTATCTCTGTGGTAAGAAACTCCCTGGTGTCTTCTATTCTTTTCTCAAGCCCAGCTATTATCCTTATGATTGTTGTTTTAAATACTGGTTCGGGCATATTACTTACATCTGTTTGGATTAGATCCCTGGCGGGCCACCTGGCTGGCTCAGTCAATGGAGCATGTAACTCTTGATCTCAGGGTTGTGAGTTCGAGGCCCACAGTGGGAGTAGATTAGATTCCTGGCTGTGACCTCTTCCTCTTCTTTCTTTTCAGATGAATTTCTCTCTTCTGCCATTTTGTCTAGGTCTCTATCTTCTCTGTGTTAGGAAAGCCTGTTATGGTTTGTAGTCCTGAGAGTAATAGCTATGTTAAGAAGAAGTCATGGACTGCCCAGGACCTGGTGCTTCAGGAAGTGTTTCTGGTGCATGCTGTTGTGTTTTGGCTACTCTTTCCCTTAGATCAGTCATCTGCAGAGCATCTCCTTGTCTGCAGTGAGGGGTGTTTGGACCTTGTCCACTGTGTGGTGAGTTTTAACTAGGTGTGTTTTAGTTTGCATGTTCAAAGAGGCTAGATCCTATTTATCCTGGAGCTGAAGCTTTGTAACACTCTATGGTCAGTAGACTTGGTATGAGTGGAGGGTTTATGCTGGTCTTCTGCAGGAGAGGCCCACTGCTGCTGTGGCTCTCAGGCACACTTGACCTACTTCTGAAGCACCTGCAAAACGCAGAGGGACAGGGCTTCGTTTAAGCAGCTCAGTCCTCCACTGTGGGTGCTGTGCTTCTCACTGAAGTCTGTCCGGGCTGAGGGACACAGGTAAAAATGGCATCAGCTCGCTCTCTCATTCCTGGAGAAGAGAGTCCATGCCTGCCACTGTTCAGGAAGCCCTCAAGAAGAGCAAACAATCTCCTCTCATTTGTTCCAGGCATCCTTCAGGTCCCTGCATTCACTCTGTGTCCGAGCCCTCTGCCCACTTGGCGACACCGTGCTCTTGTGTTTTAGGTTTCAAAACTCCAAATTTTAGAGATCTGGGACAGCATGGACCCACACTGATCATCTGGGGAAGGGTCTCACTGCCTTGTGCTGGTGCCAGTTTGTCCAAGAAGGGCATTTGCCCTAACTAGCCTTCAGGGGCTTGGAGTTTATGGCAAAGCACAGCAAAAACCAGGTGTCCAGGTGAGCTGCCCTCAGCAGGTGTCTGTCTGTTTGTATGCTAATAAACAGAGCGGCTCAGTTTCTCCCACCAGGCTCTTTTGTCTCCAGAGAAGCAGTGCCTCCTGTCCCAAATGCACTCCAAGAAGCAGAACCGTCTCTCCCAGTGAGACTTCCAGGCCTCTGCCTTCCTTCTCCACAGCAGCACCTCTGTGCCCACCAGGCTCCACCTGGCAATGGTGGGACTTCAGACTTCAGACTTTGGGCTCTGCTGCTTGTTAAAACATGAAATAATCAGTCCCTCTTCTTTTCCCCATCTGTGGTTTTGGGGAAGTGTTTTCTTGTGCAATGCCCTGCACTCTGTTCTCTCTCTCTCTGTCTCTATCTCTCTCTCTGTCTTTCCTCCTTCCCTGATCAGTGCTCCCTCCCATTCATAGCACCAGCAACTCTTTTCTCCTCCAGATCACGTATCTGCACCTCCTACTTTCTATAATGTGTGCAGTTATGTGGTTTGTTCTTTCAGTTCTCAGATAAATTTTCTGGATGTTCAGAATGATTTGATATTTGCCTAACTATGTTTGAGACTAGGCAAGCATAGGGTCCTCCTACTCCATCTGAATTCCTCCTACCATGGCTTCTTTATCCATTCATCAGTGGATGGACATTTGGGCTCTTTTCATAATTTGGCTTTGTTGGTAATGCTGCTGTAAGCTATTATTATCCTTTTATAACCATAATCTATTCCTTCACCTGTTTTAGGAGACATTAGATAGAGCCTGTTGTCAACCTTCTTCAAACCGTAAGTGCCCATTGCAATTAGAATGAAATACAGTGTATAAATCATGGTCTACTCTGTTCCTCCTTATCTCGTCTTGTCTACCTTTTCCATCTAATTTCATACCACTTAGATTCCACTACTAATTTTGTTCCAGCAGTGCTGGTTTCCTTTATTTTTCTTGACCAGTTGTTGATCATATCCTGTGTTAGGCCCTTTGTACTGACTGTTTACCTTTCTGGGAAAGCATCACCCCCAGAATTTCGCATGGCGAATTCCATTTCACCATTCTTGCCTCAGCTCAGAGTTGTCTCCCATGGCTGGTTTAAATCAAGTGGTCTCCTTTCTCACCCTCCTCTGTCCCATTATCATCTTTTCTTTTACTGAAAACATTTGTCACTAACTTAATTTTATTAACATATGTGTATTGCCTGTCTCCTTTACACATTTTAAATTCCATGACTGCAGAATCTTTTGTCTCTCTGATTCACTATACCTAGGAAAGGCCTTGGCATATATTAAGCATTCAAATATTTGTTGGATGAATGGCTGCAGTTTGGAAAGGTTACAAAATGTGTCCATCATCTTGGAGCTAGTGAAGTGACAGAATTCAGTATATTTGAATGGAAACCTATTGCTCTCTAAGGTAGTAGGACATATAAAATGCATGAGCAGCAATGAAACAAAACCATAAAAGTTATGATGTAATAGTTTTCTGACATTTGCTTTATTTTGTAAACCTTTTTGCAAGGAAGAAATGGCACGTTTTACTTCCTATTGCATTTCTACTTCCCATGTGCATGAATTTCTGTCAACAGTGATGTTCTGGGCCAGTCATTTCCATCTCTCTTAAAAGTTAGATTCTTGCCTGTGTTATTCTGCATGGCTACTAACTAAAGGGAGAATTCCCCAAATAAAAGAGCTCTGGCATATGGTCCCCAAGGCTATGTGTGTGGAGGAGAAAAATATCCCCACAGTTACACCAGAAACAGCAAAATTTTAGTATTTCAGAACTATAATGTCAATTGCGGGAGTTTCTAAGTCCAACATTCAAGTCATTTAAAATTTCTTAAGAAGTAGAAAGGCATTTGGGTGTCAGGATCAGGTGAAAATATGGACTCCAGCCACATGAATTGCTGTCATAGTAATTATTACAGTAGGTACAAATGATTATAAAATATGTTTATTTATAAGAATCACTATAAATGTATTATAGTGATAATAGGATTATTTTTCTCTTCCTCTTCTTTATTTCTTCCTTGTCCTTCTTCTGTGTGTCAACTTTATTTTTTTATATTATAGATATATTTTTAGAGAAAATGGAACCTGAATGTCAAACAACTTTCAAGTTGTACATCTTGCAATTTTATTAGAGACAAAGAAAGAAATGGCGAGAGAGAGGAGGTGAGAGGGAGGGTGGGAGGAAAAAAGAGAGATTACCTTAAGGACTTTTCTGATCATCAGAACTAAAAAAAAAAAAAAAAAAAAAACCCAGGGAAGAGTCTTGTAGACCCAGCTTTGGTTAAGCCAACTCTTTTCCAGGTCAGGAGAGAGAGGAGAAGAAGGTAAATATCCCATGGGTGTCCATAATTTTGTGTGAATGTGCATAAATTATGTATAATTCATATGTAAACATACATAAGCTAGAAAAATCTCCTCTGCTTATAATGTGAGACAGTCTTGATACTTGAAAGCAGTCCTGTGTTCCAAAACACAATGCTAGAAATGCCATCAGGGAAATAAAAGTAGAGAGTACTCACTGGCCTCAAAAATCTTGTAATGAAATTTGGAACACATAAAACAAACAATATAGTTTTTTAAATGTTTTATTTATTTATTTTTGAGAGAGAGTGTGAGCGGGGGGTGTGTGGGGGGGTGGATCGAGAGAGAGAGAGAGAGAGAGAGAGAGAGAGAGAGACAGAGAGAGAGAGAATCCCAACCAGGCTCTTTCCTGTCAGCACAGAGCCCATTGCTGGGCTTGATCTCACAAACTGTGAGATCATGAATGACCTGAGCTGAAATCAAAAGTCAGACGCTTAACTGACTGAACCACCCAGGTGCCCCAAACAACAATTTTAAAGTCAAAATGGTGTTTATATGCTCTTTATGGTATATATATGCATGTATTGGTGTGAGGGAGAGGAGACCATGGAGGATAAATAAGGGAAAAAACACCCAGCGTTCCATTCTGAGGCTGTTATTGATAATGTGTTTATGTATGCCATTCTAGTTGTTTTATATTATAATTTACTTTTTTCCAAGTCATGATCATATTTTTTAAATTTTTTAAATTTGTTTTTAAATTTTATTTTTGAGAGAGAGAGAGAGAGAAAGAGAGAGAAACCGAGCAGGGGAGGGGCAGACAGAATCTGAAACAGGCTCCAGGCTCCGAGCTGCCAACACAGAGCCTGATGTGGGGCTGGAACATAGGAACCATGAGATCGTGACCTGAGCTGAAGTTGGATGCTCAACCGACTGAGCCACTAGGTGCCCCTCATGATTATATTTTATACAAGGTTTTTGGTTTGTTATTCCTTGACATTTTAAGTATAAATCTGTGATTCAAATTCAAGCTGTGAACAGATTAACCAGGAGAAGACACGAGACAACTTGAAAATTTTATGAAGTTTTCCTTCAAACTGGATTTTTAAGAAATTGAATATTTTAACTAGAGAGAAGAGGTAGAGTATTGGTGCTATTTGCTTTCTCTTAAGTAGTCACAAGTACTGTCAAACAAGGTTTAAAGACACTTTAACTTTATGAAAGTTTCAGAAAAATAAAAAATAAAATCAGTAAATACATATTGAACTGATTCATTCAGAGGCTATTAAACATTATGATTAATACAGCAACATTTTACATAGTCTCTGGTTTCAAGGAGATTATAATAAGTTTGGTTGGAAATGATAGATAATTCATTAGCAAAAAAAAATCTAGCTTCTACAATAAGATTTCAGTAAGCTGTTCAAAGTAATGAGAAGGCATACTAAAGTTGGTATTTATGGCTAAATGAATGAAAACATTTGAGTCTGAAGTAGTCAGGAAAAGTTTTAGCAAAGATGTGAGGTAAGATTTTTTTAAGGGATGAATAGAGAGGAGCAGTCATGTTATTCTGGCTGGCATGATGGTGGAATGGAAGTACACAGGTACAAAGCATTGCTGCAAACCCATCGACCGTGAAATGTTCTCCTAGAGTAAATCTAGCACTCATAATGATGAGTGGTATCATCAAGCAATGAATATTATCTTTATGGTCAAAGTCTATTAAAAATATCAAAACCTGAGGGAGAGAACACATCTCTAAGAAATTTATTATACCCCTTCTCTTATAAATTCAGCCAATAAATATTACTATGTGAAGTGCTATGGCAAGAATGCTCTCCTCCTTTGGTAATAGGTAAGCTACTCATTCGTGTTCACAGATGTCCCACTTTGAGATATTGTAAATGGTAATGGAATTGGATTTTAAATTACTTTCAGCATTTAATCTTTCATAGAATTCTTACTCTTCTTCCAACTTTAAATATTATTTATTTTCTTATCCCTAAAAGTACATTTACCGTCTTCTTTCTTAAAAATTGTGAATTTGAAGTAAAAAGATGATGCCATGTGTGGGTGCAAGAAACGTCATCTAGTTTTTGTTGGTTTTGAAAATTATTTCCACAATATGTGATTACATGAAAAGTAAAGTGTTAAGTATATATGTAGAGTTTTAGGTCCCAGAGTTGTTGTAAAGTAGGTAACCTCTAACCCATCTGTGGGCATAATTGTACAACTTCATTGTCATCTTCATTTATTAAAATCTCTGAGCATCCTTGGCTATTTCCACCAACTTGATACTCTATTTATTTAATGAAACTTTGAAAACTTGTCATAAGAGTAGGCACTTTGAATTCAGACTCTCTAGGTTTGAATCTTGGCTCTGTCAATATACAATCTGTGATTTGGACCCAAATGTAAATCTCTCTTTGCCTCTGTTTCCTTACTTGTAAAAAGAGTGTGCATATCTCAAAGGTGAGTCTTAACAATTAAATAGTGGTTAGTTATAAAGTTATTCATACAGCACATGGTAAATGTTTTGAGTGTTAAATGAATTAAAAAGATGCACAAAGGTACTAAAAGTACTAGTCCACTTGCCACACATTCTTTTAACATTTTATTTTTAAATAATTCCAAACGTACAGGGAAAAGTTGTAAAAATGAAAATAGTACAAAGAATACCAGTATACCCTCTATCCAGATTCACATGTTTTAACATACATCATGTGTCTTTACTCCTAAGTAGTTTAGTTGAGGTATTATCTACGAATAGAGATATCCTGGTCCATACTTACAGTTCAGTTGTCGACTTCAGTAGTTGAACTTTGATGCAATACTTTTATGTAATCTATCATTCTTAATACAGTTGTATCAGCTGACACAATAATGTCCTAAAACATTTACTTCTCCAGTGCAGGATCCAGCTTAGGATAAGGCATTCCATTGAAGAGTTAGGTCTCTTTAACCTCTTTTATCTAGAACATTTTCATAGCCTATCTTTATTTTTGATGACTGACATGTTTGATGAATACAGTACCACCATCTCCCCCCCTTTATTATTTATTTATTTAATGTATTTATTCATTGTGTGAGAGAGAGAGCGTGGGGGAGAGCAGAGAGAGACAGAGAGACAGAGAGAAAGAGAAAGAGAGAGAGAGAGAGAGAGAGAGAGAGAGAGAGAGAGAAAGAGAAAGAGAAAGAGAAAGAAAGAGAAAGAGAAAGAAAGAGAAAGAGAAAGAGAGAGAATCCCAAGCAGGCTCTGCACTGCTATGGCAGAGCCTGATGTAAGGCTCCAACCCATGAACCTTGAAATCATGACTGGAGTCGAAACCAAGAGTTGGACGCTCAATGGACTGAGCCCTCCCCCACTTTTAAAATAGAGCCTCCTGTATTTATTGTATAATTTTTCCCCTTGCAAGCAATAAGCAATGTATGGTGAGATGTTTCAAGATCCCTCTAGAATTAACATCCATTGATAATTGATGCCTGATACAGTTTCTACCATGATGATTAAGAAATGATCATTTTCCTACTCTGGCACTTTCTGCACATTACCACCCAGCTTTCAGCATTCTACTAAAAGCTAGAGCCCTCTTTTTCCATTCCTTGCTTGCTTCCTTCCTCAATCCCTCCCTTTCTCCTCCTTTCCTTTCTTTTTTCTTGCCTTCCTTTTTATATGAACTGTGTTTTTCCACATTTGAAATCAAAATCTATATATATTTCCTAAATTAGGTTATAGAAATTCTCATTAGAAGTTATCTATTTAAAAACGGGTCTGGGGCGCCTGGGTGGCTCAGTCGGTTGGGCGGCCGACTTCGGCTCAGGTCATGATCTCGCGGTCCGTGGGTTCAAGCCCCGCGTCGGGCTCTGTGCTGACAGCTCAGAGCCTGGAGCCTGTTTCAGATTCTGTGTCTCTCTCTTTCTCTGACCCTCCCCTGTTCATGCTCTCTCTCTCTCTCTCTCTCTCTCTCTGTCTCAAAAATAAATAAATGTTAAAAAAATAAAAAAAAACAACAGGTCTAAGACACTTGTCTAATTACATGCACACAGATCAAAGCTAGTTGTATTCTGAGGTTTGTATTTTAGGTATTATTTACAGGGAAAAATCAATAAGAAAGGATATTATGTACATGTACAAACAAGTCTAAACATGATTTATAATTCTAGTATACTATCAACAGTAGCTGATCTAGAGGAAGTTCTGTGTTCACTTTTGTAACTAAGCCTTTTTTCTTCTCACAGGGGAGTCAGTGTGCATTCTATATTCCCTGGGGTTGACTTCTGAAGGCTCTCTGGATAGCACACTATTGCCCCTGGAACTATTTCCATTTATCATGTTAAGTGATAACAAAAGTATTTTCTTCTAATTTAAATCTAGTCCTCAGTGAAAGAACAGAGCACTACAGTTAATAAAAAGATAATTAAGAGACAATATGTGGGTAAAATAGGTGCCTCAGTGGAACTTCTGAACATATGAGGAAGCTTCCTCTTTAAATGTGAACTTTAATTAAATAAATTTATCATATTAGTTGTCTGAGGAAAGGCTTTTTTATGGAAATGTGCAGCATGGACTTAGTCATTAGTAGACAGTAGAAGAACGTGTACTTTTCATAAACATGAAAGCCATTTTTCTGAATATTCCACATGGAAAATAAGCCCTTTATAGAGAAATTGAACGTATGTAATGTTATTGGTTCACACACAAGCAGCAACCTGGCAGTTTTCAGTGTGGGTTAAATGGAAGCTTGTATTTCACAAATTATAGGGGTGGTGAAATGAAAATTAATTTTTTTGTTTTTTCCTTTTATTTTATTATTTCTTAAAATGTTTATTTTTGAGGGAGAAAGAGAGAGAGAGACAGGGCACACACAAGCAGGGGAGGGGCAGAGAGAATCCTAAGCTATTAACTTTGGAGGATCTGCTATTAGAGCAGTGTCTGATGCAGGGCTCAGACCCACAGACTGTGAGATCATGACCTGAGCTGAAATCAACTGTCAGATGCTCAACTGACTGAGCCACCCAGGCGCCCCATTATTTTAGTTTATTTTAGTATGTATTACTCATATTAGTAGTTGTCATATACTCTTATTCTATAAAAGAGTTTTAAATTGAGGGAAGAGAAAACTAGGCGAATTAATGTTTTCTTAACATTGCATGGTTATGTTTGAAAAATTAGAGTAACCATTAACTATATAATTATCTAAATGAGGTTTTGGTACACAGATATGTTTATTCATGACAAATACCTTATCACGTTTAATACATTACCTTAGAAATTGATGCTTAAAAATAACTTTCAGGTTAAGGTAAGCTCTCAGTACTTCTGAAAATGTACTTTCCGGTATAGAAAATCTACTGAAGAAGACATGCAGGTTGTGATCTTCCTTAAGGATATATGGATTTCCTGTATTTTTGCTCATTGGGACTGTAAATAAATGTGTAATGTCACATACATATATAAATAATTATGGTAGTTAAGCAATAGTGGACTACTTTGAGAAATTTTACACATTTAGCCTATCAATTACTTCAGAAAATTTTTATAGAAATGGATGAATGAACATGTTTAACACATCTTTTAAATAGATTTTTAAACAGATTTTTTTCAGCACTGAGTTATAAAAGATTGATGAGACTCTTCCGCAGACATTTTTGCTAAATGTACAAGGTCAGAACGTAAAGGATTATTCAAAAATGTTACATTTATAAAGAATGATAGCATTTAAGTTAGTCTTGTTCTGTCTTCTCTTTCTATCCCAGTCCCTACATGTCCCCATTCTCTTTTGAACATAGTCTTTATCATGTACTTTAGTAGATTTCAATTCCTCTGTGGTGTTTTCCCGTTTGCAGTTGCATTGGTACAGCATGCTTACTTTGTAATTATTTTCTAATAAGTCTTTTGCCTTTTGGGGTTTTCCCCTAAAATCAAACAATTCAAAGGAACTCTGCACCAGTCTTTTGAAGTTGAAGACATAATGCCATCAATAAAAATGAGACTGGATCAAACATCTTGCTGGATCCAAGTTAAAAAATTCCCTTCTTTGTATTAGTAATTGTATCTAATTCTATTAATTACTCATGCTTTTATGTAACTACCTCTTTTTTTTTTGTTTGTTTGGTTTGGGGTTTTCTGTTTGTTTGTTTTTGTTTTTGTTTTTTTGTTTTTTGGATTTTTTTTTTGAATCCTAGAAATAATGGAAGCTAGCACAGGCATAACAATGATTGATGGTAATTTGATTAAATTTATCATGTGACTACAAACCATGTATACAAACCATCTATAAAGTAGATTAACAGGTCTAATGTAGGCCAATAAGTGAGAATTATCAATTTATGTGTAACTTATTTCCTGGTTAGCATCTGTCGGAAAATAATTTAGACCTTGAGATGTGCAATCAGGATTTGTTTTCAGGATATTTGTTTCAGGATAGTATTCCGTTAAAGAAAATGTCAAGGAAGACCATTTTCTAATACTGTAGGAAAACTCTTCTTCATTCCCACTGAAACTTTATTAGATTTGAAAAATGGAGCTATTTTTATAGAGACCATAACAAGAAATTAATATCTACCTATAGCCTCTTTATTGACAAAAGGAATGATGATATTCTGATTGCCTACAATTATTTAGTAGTAGTAGCTGAAAAATTTTAAGCTCTTTTTGCATCAGTTCCTATTTAAACCTTTTGTCTCTTTTCATAGTAGTGAAGCAGGAGTTATCCTCTACTTCCTTTGACGAATGAAGATCTGAGGCTTAGAGAATGTAAGGAAAAGAGTCAGTCAGTGAAACAGAAAGGTCTAGAATCCAGATTTTCCAGACACCAAAAAACCTACCTTCTAAATGCCTTTGTCATGCATGATAATACAGTAAAACCTTGGTGTGCTAGCATAATTCATTCCAGAAACATGTTTGTAGTCCAAAGCACTTGTATATCAAAGTGAATTTCCCATAAGAAATAAGGGAAACTCAGATGATTCGTTCTACAACCCAAAAATATTCATATAAAAATGATTATAATACTGTAATATAACACAAAATAATTTTAAAAATACCAAATACAAAGAAAAATAAACAAATTAACGTGCACTTACCTTTGAAAACCTTCACGACTGGTGTGAGGGAGACGAGAGAGGAGGGTTATTGTGTAGGATGATTTTCACTATCACTAACAGAATCACTGCTATCTGATGGCTCAATGGAATCTTTTTCTTTCCGTGGAGTGTTAACAAGGAACCTATCCAATGACCTAGAATGAAGCAAAGCATTCCTAAGCTTAGTCTTGTATGGAAAAGCAGAGGGCTTCCATAGGTGCTTTGAAGTGACAAAAAATATACTAGTGCCAGTTGTGGACACCTTCTGATGTTCTGAAAAATCACTGATTTCTTCCAAACACCGCGGCACCTGAAACTGAACATCTGAGCATGGGAAACAATCACCCACAATCCCTCAGCGAGCGAGCGAGAGGGAGAGAGAGAGAAGAAAGAGAGAGAAAGAGAGAAAAGAAACATTGGCTCATTGGCTCAGTTGTGATAGTGTGACATTTAGTGTCATGTACTACTCATATGCAAACCACTGCTCTTTTTCAAGTAAAATTTATTAGAAAAGTTTGCTCGTCTTGTGGAACACTCACGGAACAAGTTACTTGCAATCCAAGGTTTTACTGTATTTGTCATCTAGTAGTTTCTTTCCCAAAGTAAGATAGTCCATATTAGTATAATTCTGCAAAATCTCTTTTTTCTTGCAAATCTAGAAATTCCTTATATGTGTTAAATGAATTCACATCTAAGCATATGTTCTTTTGGTGTCATCTGTACTACAGTTTCCAAGGAAGTAGAACCTAAATTTCATGTGGAATCATGGTCCTAGTGGGTGTATTTTAAAATGTACCAGAAATGTTAACTATAATAGTACTGTTTACCAGAGGAGTCAGGACAGAAAGAGTTGCTGTTTTCTTAAGCTTTTAGAGGAAGTTTCTCTCCTTTCTCTCTCAGGAGACAGTTTGTGTGTATGAGTGTATTTAGGATTGATCAGACGGCCTTCATCTTTATAAGGAGGTGTTGATAACATTATTTCAACCAAATCTTTTGGCCTAGCACTCAGTGATCTACAGATTTCCTCAGAAAAACCTAAAATAATTCACTGTCAGGTAATTATTCAGTGTTACCACTTTTCATGTTGTGACTGATAAATTCAGTTTCTTTTATTTAAAAAAATGCTTTCTGTTTGATTCATACTTTTGTTTGAAATTGAACTCAATCAAAGGGGGCATGGCAGTGTAATATTTTGCTTTACCAAATTGGGGAAAATATTTTAAAAATCAGAAATCACTAAGATATGTATAGATATATTTCCCTGAAAGCTTCATTAAAGATACATGAGGGTTCATTTTTCTTTTCCTACTTTGTCAGCATTTGAAAATGGCTCTATATCTTTCTTCTGAAAGCTGACTTTGATTAAATGCCCTATATACTCTGCACTGAAAGTTTCTTCTTTTATTTTGAAAAGCAGGATATTTAAAGTTGTATGCTGTCGATTGCAAAGAACAAGAACAGAATTCCTGTTATATATCCTCCCAGTTCAGCTGATAAGAAAATCTGGGAAACT
This sequence comes from Neofelis nebulosa, assembly GCF_028018385.1. Lineage (NCBI taxonomy): Eukaryota > Metazoa > Chordata > Mammalia > Carnivora > Felidae > Neofelis > Neofelis nebulosa. The sequence continues at coordinate 59,873,440 of NC_080787.1, read as the reverse complement.
GCACTTGAAAAATGAATTGTTAGCAGTAGACAAGAGAGGGGAGTGGAGGTTTTTCTTAGGTCTCTCAGGTGTATCTTAGCTGAGAAAGTATGTTTTCTAAGTGCAAAATTGTGTAACTCCAGCTGGCTTGTATAACTTGCTGAATAATCAAAAAAGATCTTGTTCATTTCATGGAACTTTTCAGCCTGGCTGTGATTCTTTATCTTGGTTCTCTGGCTGTACATTCTCCCTTTTACTCGTTTAGAGACAGGTCACTATAATAAGAACCCCTTATTTTAATACACATTCCTCCACATTGATGAAATTCTCCCATACATTGAATAAGGTTAATATTAGCTTATGGGAGGGGTGATTTTTATATACCAAATAATTACATTAAGATTTGTAAATTGTCCATTTGGAACACATTGTTTGGCATGAGTCCACATATGTGTATATATGTGTGTGTGACATGACTGTCAAGTTATAGAAATTCTCAACAGGCACATATTGGCACATCATTTCTCTCTATTTTGTGTTTAAAATATAGACAGACCCTTTTAAAGATGTAAATAAACATTGTTTGCGCTGATTCTTGCCAATAGCTCTTTCAACAATCACATACAGTTAGGTTAGAGCTTTGCTTTCAGCTGAAAGTGCTTAAAGTAGAAACAAATAAAATCCAAAGTAATTATTTGATGTTGAATTTTCAAAAGATTTTAGCCACAGTTTTGAAGTTAGTGGAACTACAGTTAAAACAATATTCAACAAAGTCTCTTTTAGAGTAGCGACCCTAAGATTTTCTTTGTGTAATACGCACAAGGTTAAAACATTCAATTATAATTTCCTTTTTAAGATATCTGGGCTACAGAAATGATATATTAATGAGATTAAAATGGTAGGAAAGCAACCGGAAAATGTGTTTAAAAGTAACAAAGAATACCAAAAACAAAGAGAATGCACTATACCTTCTTGTATGCAGTAACAAGATGAAGAGCTTTTTTGAATTGCACTTTCTACCTCGTGTTCAGATATTTACTAATCAGACTTCAGAAACCCTCCCAGCTGTGTGAGTATGTTGGCTGTGTTTTTAGTGTTCTGGTATATGAGGATCTTGGAAAGAAGCTATAGAACTTGTAAAATGCCATAATTTTCCTCTCCTCCTGGGCAGAGAGTGACCTTTCTTGGTGCCAGCGAGGGTTGAAGCTGCTACCATGTTGCTCAGAGGACCACAGCCCTGAGGTGTGGGGAGCAGATACTTACCTGGCTGGCTCTGCCCAGTAATCCACTTAATAGTCACTGGCTGTTCCAGATGCACGTGCTGAAGCATGGCAAGGCAGAGGCAAACTGCTGTGTTTGGTAGAGATCTTCTAAAGACATGAGATTTGGACGCAAATAGGCTTACAGAGAACTGTAATGGAGATCTTTAGAAACAGATGTATTGTTTAATCTATTTCTATGTATCAATTTATGGTGGGACACTGGATTGATACCATGGTGACTCCATTCATCTACCTACATAGTAAGAATGTTGGATATCAGAAAAAATGCATTTCTTCTTTATACCTAAGCTTTATGCTTCCCTGAGGTCCAGCCCATTGTTCTTAATTTATTCTCACAATAGTCTTTTAATTACCACTTGACAATGCCTACGTACCTCCTTTATTACCTCATAATGTTGACACTTGTTACACTTCTCTTCTTTCTGTATCTTCTTTGTTTTTTCAAGCAGCTTGAGACCATGAGGAGACATTATAGACAGATGGAGTTCAACATGCTTTAAATTTTTTTTTAAACTACAGTTGCCTGACAATGGAAGAAGCTATTTAAAAAATAGGCAAATCCTATCCAGCTTTCCTTGACCTTAAGCTCTTTATGATATATAAAGACTTCCCTAACATAGAAGAATATGGAAATATTTCAACTTGTGTTTATGATAGCCAGCAAAACCCAACACAAGAAACTGCTAAAGCAAGGGGTGCCTGGGTGGCTCAGTTGGTTAAGCATCCGACTTCGGCTCAGGTCATGATTTCATGGTTGTTGAGTTTGAGCCCCGTGTTGGGCTCTGTGCTGACAGAGCCTGGAGCCTGATTCAGATTCTGTGTCTCCCTCCTCTCTCTGCCCCTCCCGCACTTGCACTCTGTCTCTTTCTCCAAAATACATAAACATTAAAAAAAAAGAAACTGATAAAGCAAACAAAAGTAAAAGAGAATAATTATGTATATCCTAAATAAATTGTTAGCAAACTGAGCGATCTTTTTAAAAGATGACAGGAATGGAGGTGTCTGGGTGGCTCAGTCAGTTGGTCATCCGACTCTTGATTTTGGCTCAAGTCATGAACTCATGGTTCATGTGTTCAAGCCCCTGTCAGGCTCTGTGCTGTCACTGTGGAGCCTGCTTGAAGTTCCTTGTCTCCATCTCTCTCTGCCCCTCCCCCACTGGCTTCGTCTCTCAAAATAAATAAACATTAAAAAAAAGATGACAGGGACATTAATGTTTTGTTCCAGGAGTGACAGTATGATTCAATAATTGGAAATGTGATTCATATAATTTATCACATTAATTGATAAAAGGGAAAAGAAGGCATGAGATGCTCTTGAAAACTACGAAAAAAGCATTTAAAAAACTCTAATAGATCCTTAATATACTGTCTGTAGGACATTTTATCTGTTAAAGAATTATATCTACCACTTCACAACAGTGAGGGTCTGTTGTGTCCGGCTCTTGGCTCGACATTTTACATACCTAACTCATCTTTTCAGAAGTTAGTCAAGGTCAACAGTGTTATCTTTATATACAAAGACCCAAACGATTATGAGATATAGGATTTGAACCCACAGTCTGACTCCAAATCAGACTTTTCCATTAGTTTTCCATTAACCCCTTGTACAGCACTTCTGCGTCCTTGTAGTTAGATTTTTTTCTATATCATAACAATGAGGTGTTTTTGGTTTTGGTTTTTTACTTTTATTTTTCAGGTAGTATGTCTTTTTTTTTTTTTTTTTTAACATCCAAAGTGGGGCTCGAACTCATGATCCTGAGATCAAGAGTCACATGCTCTACTGAATGAACCTGTCAGGTGCCCCTTATGTCTTATTTTTATGTCTTCTCAATATAGTGCTTTTTCTCTGTACTTCAAAGTAAAAGTAAAGTATAAGAAAATCACCCTAGAGGGTAGACATGTCAATATAATTCCTTTACATGTCTTCAGTTAGTTTACAAACCTGAATAGCAGTGTGATTGTTTTCATTTTAGGTTTCTATGTTGAGGCCACTGAATCTTAGTGTGTCTACTATATTGGAGTAATTTTTTACATTATAAATTTGAAATTGACCCACAAAAACGTGTAACTACGTCATGTCAATCTTTATTAAGAGACTCCCTGACCATTGTGGGAGCACATAGAAACTGAATGTTTCTTGCCTGATAAAACACTAAAATTTTCACAACAAATATCCTATTAAGGTGTGTATACATATGTATTACTAGAGCAACTTATACCATGCCCAGACAGGTAGCATTGCATCTTTTATTTAGTCCACTGTGTCACTTTCCTTTAATTTCATACTCAGAGGCTATAGTGATGCAAAGCTCACAGGATGGGAAGGCATTTCTAAAATGATCTGAGTATATACATACACTGTTTCTTCCATACCTTTTGTCATTCAATGAGAGTCATGATTGTGGCACCTGCAAAGTCTATAAAAGTAAAGAGTCATGTCCTGCAGGTGTAACATGCAGCCCAGCTTTGGATTGGATTTTAAATTGTGTTGGTGCCATAAGGGCAGACAGATCTCTTTAAAGAAACAAGAAAAGCATTGGTTCTGAGAGAGAGTACATTGTTCAGTACTCTACTTGTAAGGATGCAATTTATAAAACAGATGTATTTTTCTTTTTTTCTACAGTGCTACTGACTTTGACTCTGTTTTGGAGTAAAATTTTAGTCTATTAACTTTCAGGAAAAAAGCTTTTTTAAACTAAGACTTTAATTTGCTGTATTATCAAAAGTTCTCCTATTTAAATTTAGTAAATACCATTCCTCTAAAGTTTTGGTTTTCAACCAGGGTGATAATCTTTCCAAGGCACATTGGCAATGTCTGGAGAGACTTTTTGCTCGTCATAATGGAGTGGATGTTGCTGGAATCTAGTGGGTAGAGGCCACGGGTGCTTCTCAATATCCTACAATGGACAGGAAAACCGCCACAAGGAAGAATTACATGTTCCAAAATGTCTGTAGTTGAGAAACCCTGCTCAAAAATGCATTCTTATTTTTATTTTCAGTAAGTGTAAGAAAAGAGATCATCAAGGGAAATAGGTACCCTAACTTCTAAGATTTTGATAGGAGTCTTTTATGCAGATGTGGCTAAAACATTCAGAAAGTTCAATCTTGTGCAACTGGTGGAGAATGGCTGGTAACATTCATACTGGTTCAAGTCAATTAACATTTTCTCTCATTCTGTCTGTCCAAGACGACTTTTCTCTTGGATTACCAGTTTCTACCTAAATATTAGTAATGGGATGTTAAATATGTGTTTTTGTTATTTGAGATGAAAAATAGTGTAAGTTCATTTAATAAAGGCTACAAAATAGAAGTTTTCAGTTGTCATGCCAAAATCTGTTAAGTTAGTATAGTCTAAACTTCCTGATATTGAAATGCTACAAACTGACATTTGGGAGATCCTTGGAACTCTTCCAACAAAATAACTCCTCTCCTAGAGAATAGAAGACCAATACAGCAAGGCAGTATTTTCAGTGTATCATATATATAAACACCCATTTTTTCTTCTACTATAGTGGGCTCACAAACCTGAGACTTTGCATAATCGTAATAATGATTGCTAACATTTTTTTAGCAATAACTATGTACCAGGCACTATAACAGCATTTTATCATCCCCATTTGCAAATAAAAATTAGGCATATAGTATTTTAGTGATTTATCTAAAGTAACACTCATAGTTGATGGTGGAACTGATATTCAAACCACGTGGTTCCCATAATGGCATGCTGCCTTTCTGGCTCGTTGCAAATACTTGTCTTCAGCACTCTTATTAAGGATAGCTGAACACTGTCGGGAAGAAAAATCACACAGAACTGTGAGGAGTAGTACAGGTATAAATATATTTGCCAACCTCAGCTGACTTACTTAGTGATTAATTTATTTTGTCTTTGTATTTTCAGATGAACTGTTTAGTGCCTTCAGCACTTTCCTAAAGTTTATCCAATTTCAATTATATACCTTGTATCTTTTGTCATAGATAAAAAAGAAGGAAAAAAAGATAGTTTGGGGGTTTTCTATTAATTCTTGATGAGTGTTTGCCTCTGCATCCTCTTATGATGTCTAGTCTCATAGTCTTTACTTTTTCCTCACAAGGTTACCATGAAGATACCAAGAAGTTAATCAACCTTAAGCTTCAGGATCTGTCTTTTATATGTTCTCTTCAAAGGCAGTGGAAAGGCTCCTAGCAATGTGTTCCCATGGTTTATTATGATGGTATAAATTTGCCAAAATAGGACAATTTTACTTTATTTTTTCAATATTTTTTTTCATTTTAAAATACTTCAAACCAGTAGAAAGGACACAAGGAAAATACCCGTGTAGGAGAAAAAAATGGTGTTGATCTAAGTAACTTTGGGAATGAGTGCATTCTATCTGATCAAAGGCAAAAGGAACAGCACATAAGCGTTGTATTTTATCAATAAAATTGTGTCGATAAAGGAGATAAGGGTTAATAGTTCTAAAACTACTATGTATATGTATACTGGAGTTGAACAATGAGGTAAAAGTATGGTGGATGGTAGGTGCCACTTTTCTCATTGCTGGCATGAGTGGCTGCATTTGAGCAAGGGAAGAAGACTAGAATGATCCTTGTAGCAAGGATTCAGGTTGAAGACATCAATATGAACTCATGTATTATATTATATATAGGTTATAGACACTGTATATTATATATTCATGATTAATATACACACATGTATTTCCTTGTTCTGTCCTCTGAGAGAGTCTAGAAGCATTGACACTCTACAAGCAATAGGCATACTTGGAAACCAGATCTTGCTTTTTTTTTTGAATTTTTACAAATTTTTATTTTTTTAATGTTTATTTTTGAGAGAAAGAGAGAGAGAGGGAGGGAGGGAGGGAGAGAGAGAACATGAATGGGGGAGAGACAGAGAGAGATGGAGATATAGAATCTGGAGCAGGTTCCATGCTCTGGGCTGTCAGCACAGAGCCCAACATGGGGATTGAACCCATGAGCTGTGTGATCATGACCTGAGCCGAAGTCTAACGCTTAGCCAACTGTGCTACCCAGGTGCCCCAGATCTTGCTTTTTAATAAACTTGTACTTATTTTAAAAGAAACCAGGGTCTTTGGAGAAATCATTGATTGTGGAACCGGAGAGCAGGATATATACAAGATGAGCCTAAGCATCTTGTAGTGTTAGAAAGTAAGGAGGTTCTTTAAAAAAAAAAAAAGCCCACAATGATGGAAATATGTCAAAAGGGCACAAGAGCCCACTGAAAAAACTCCCAATGGCAAATCTGGAGCAATTTGAATAAAATAAATAAATAAACTGGTATTAGATTTTAATCCAAAATGTAAAATAAATAGCCATGAATCCACACTGATATAAATAATAGATAGATAGATAGATAGATAGATAGATAGATAGGGAAAGCACACGAATATCCTATGCAAGAGAATTACAAATAATTTATGTAGATACTTTGCCCTCAAGGTGGAAGGAGGTGAATCATAACTCCTGTCTTAAGTGTGGGCTGTGGAGAATCACTTTCTTCCAAAGAGAATAGTAAAGTAAGGAAGGAAAGTAACCTTACAGTAAAGGTACCTGACAGATGCTACCCAGCTAGGTAGTCAAGGTGAACTCAGTTGTGGTGTCATGTTAATAATATGTGTTCTTGTTATAATGTAGCAAGAATGTCATTTTAATTCTCTGGTATTTATCCCCAAAACATATTACCCCCGTCTATGCAGGAGAAAAACACCAGGCAAATGCCCATTGACAGATACTCCACAAAGTACCTGACAGCCCTCACAGCTGTCACAGTCATTAAAAACAAAGAAATTTGAGAAAATATCATAGCCAAGAGAAGCCTAAAGGAGATTAGCAACTAAATGTATTATTCTGGATGGGATCATGAAACAAAGGACGTTAGAACGAAACTAAACTACATGTGTATATATGCATGCATGTACCTATTTATGTAGGCATGCGTGTGTGTGTGTGTGTGCATTTAAATAATCAGGAAGTCATTTTCATATTTGTAATTCAAATCCAGCAACTGGGAGTTCTTTCCCACCTTCCCGTATTCAATCTGTATATGCCTTCTCCCATAGTGAAAATTCCGGTTCCCTAAACATCGGTGTATTTCCTCATTTGCTCTATGCTTAGTTACGTATGAACCAGTTACAGAATTTCTACACTGATGTCACTATCTACTAATTTGAAAAGCTCTACTAATTACAGTTAGGATTGCTTGGCATTTCTTTTTATTCCTACAGAATGTCTAAGAAAGTAGTATGATCAGAGTACTGTATTTACAGTAGTTAGAATTACCGTGTATGTGTGGTTACGTTTATGTTATTAATCTGATACATAATGAGGCATATTAGTTTCCCTTTGTATGTGATTTTAGAATTTTTATTTTTAATTTATTTTAAACCATGTAAAACACTGATTCCTGTAGTTCTGTATTTTCCAGAATATCATCTAAATTGAGCCATACAACATAATACTTTTGGTTCTGGTTTCTTTCATGTAGGAAAATGTGTTTAAGTTCCATCCGTGTTCTGCATGAATTGTTAGTTTGTTCCTTTTTTATTGCTGAGTTGTGTTTCATGATACGGATGTACCCTAGCTTGTTTATTCATTCACCTAGGTTGTTTTGGTTTTTTGGTAATTATGAATAAATCACTCTAGGTATTTTCCAGTAGGTGTTTGTGTAAATGTAAGTTTCATTTTACTTGGGTAAGTTCCGCAAAGTGTGATGGCTGTGTTGTATTGTAACTGTATTTTTAACTTTAGAAGTAACAAACTTCTCCAGAGAAGGGTTTTTTTTTTTAATGTGTGTGTGATTTAAGCACCTTACTCATTTTGTTCCTTTCTGAGGTGATGACATAAAAATACTGTGTTTAATAAAATGCTTTTCTTTTTATAAAATGAAACTGTATTTTCTGAGAAAATGTGTCAGAACTAAAATTAAGGCCAAATAAATGACTCACTTTTTTTTCAGAGAAGGTTGAAAATAATTCTACTGACATACTCATTTGGGACTTATAACCAAAAAGGATTTATTCCCTTTTTTCTAAAGACAAACCTATAACTTTTTTAAAAGTGAGAAATGCCCATAAAAAGATAAAGTGAAATGAAAAGTAGAAAGATAACATTCTGATGATAGGCAATGCTAACATTTCTAGATGAAATTTTGCTTTAGGTGCCATGTTAGAGAGAGGTAGAAGAAAGAGGTGAGTTGCCTGGAAACAGAGTCATATTTGATTTAAATATGTGCCTTCATGGGAAATATTAATGCTTGTTTTGGTTATACTTTCTTACCTTTGCTAACTTCATATACAAACAGGTTCAGCCTGAAGATATTTTCATTTGCTGCACTCCATCTTTTCATTTTGTCTTATTTCTAAAGACAGATTTACTTTGGGGATTATTGCACAAAAGAACAGTGGCAATTCATCATAAGTGCAAATTTAAATGTCCCTGCAGTGGGTAGGATAGGGAAAAACAGTAGCCAAACTAACACAGATTTAAACAGTACGATGAGCTGGGCCAGAGTGAACTGATGTATGAGATGCGAGTTGGGTCAGTCTGTCCGTGCACTTAAGGCCTCTTACAGAATGAGCACGTAGCAGTACTGAATGATATCCTGGAGCATAAAGGGGCATATTTTTCATTCATGGGTATTGCTGAATTAGTATGCAAAATGACGTATACTAGAAGTACCAGCATACAAATTACTGTATGAAAGTCACTTTTAAGAAATTTAGATAAATTTTAATGATATTTTCATTTTATATGCTGGCTCTTTGTCTAACTCATTGTATCTTGAGTTTGTTATTTTCTCAAATTTAAGCAGTAATGGTGAGTGTGTATAGAAGGCATAATTATTAATGCTTTTGTCAATTTATGATTGGTGTACAATACTTCCTAGGTTTTGAGAGTAAATTTAGTACTTTGGATTTGTTTGTTTGTTTGTTTTGCTTTAACAGGAAAAAAATTGGCACTTCTTTGCAGAGTTCAATGTATATAAATAATAATGTCTTGAAACTGTGTTGGAACAATGAGTATTTCCGTTTAATACTTGCAAGGGTTGATTGCACCAGTAAGTTCATAGAATGGTCTAGTTGAAGAACCTAACTGTATTTTTTTTTTAACAAAGGAAAACTTTTTCTCTAATGTAGTTGAACTCACTACTTAGATTATGTACTATTTGAAAATGTAAGCACTAATATATCTATATCTGTATAGATGTATAGATATAGATATAAATATAGATATATATAGATGCACTTTTTATGTATTTGAGGATCCCTGGGAAATTTAATAAGACCAGTATTTATATATATTGTAGAAGTCCCAAGCATTTTGAAACTACATAAATATTTGTTAGTAGTGACAAGTGACTTTTTTTAGTATCTATAGAACAAATCCAAAATCAAAAAAAATTGTCTGTTCATATATATTAAGTCAGTTTTGATGGAAGTGAAGATATCTGTGGCTCTCCTTTGTGTCTCTTCCTTCTGAAGAGTGTGCCATTCTCTTACAAAAGGCTATTTTATTGGAAATGCATAATGTTAAACCTCTGTTTTTTGACAAGAACATTAGCTTTTTTAATCACACCCTTAAATTTTAGTCATTATAAAATTGAGTTTTGTAGAGTATTAATGATTTGTCCAAGATCATGCAGTTGGATATTGTTAGGACAAAGACAGAACTTATCTTGGTGCCTATGACTATTCATTACATAAGATTAGGCTGGTACTTAGGTCTCTTTGATATTTTAAAGACATGGGGTCTCAAAAAGGTGAAATAAAGATATATTCATACATAAAGCTTGTTTACATAAAGATATGTTCATTAGCCTAAAGTCTCAGAGGTGTGATAGTGGAAAGTATCAACTATTTTATCTATCTATCGATTGATCAATCAGGGGGAAAAAAGTGTTGAGCAAAATAGTAGATTGGTATTGCAAAATTTTAGCCAAGATGTATATACAGCCTTTGCTTCTGTCTCTAATTTTCCAATCTCAGGTAATATTTGAGCTTTTTAACAGTGAAGAAACATTTAAATATTTCTCTTCAGATTCTACTTTCACAGTTTTCTTTTATTTCTCATAGATTTTCATGGCTAACATATTCACACACCAAGTTTGTAGAAACCTCCAAGTTTTTTCTTTTTAGTATCATTCCTATTTATGTTTTTGTTTTTTGTGAAGTTCTGATTTAGATTTTAACAAGATACTACCCTAACATTTTTCTTGTTACTAGATGGAGCACTGATGGAATGTTTCCCACTAGTGCCAACGATTGATGTTTTCTTATATTTTTTGCCCCCTTTCATTGCCCTGTGCATATTATGAGTGAAATATTTTTATGGTCTTCTCCTTCATTGTGGAGGTACAGAGAGTGCTATCCAATAACTAATTTATAAAGAACTCTAATACACACACACAGACACACACACATATTAGGGGTTGTCAAAAATAATTAGTAATAGAGATTTCTTTTGAAAATGAGTTAGTTGCCTGTGTCAAGACAGGGAACAATTTTGATGATTACTTACATTAAGACAATTCTATAAACAAAGAGACTATGGTAAGGCCTTAAAAATGATCTAATATTCTTCCTCTGGAATGAAAAGTGAAAGTCCAAATAGGTAATGTGACTTAGTTGAGATTATGTTAGTTTAAAAAATGCTGGGGCGGGCGCCTAGGTGGCTCAGTCAGTTAAATGCCCGACTTCAGCTCAGGTCATGATCTCACAGTTCATGGGTTCGAGTCCCTCATCGGGTTCTGTGCCGACAGCTCAGAGCCTGGAGCCTGCTTTGGATTCTGTGCCTCCGTCTCTCTCTGCCTCTCTTTCTCTTTCTCTCTCTCTCTCTCTCTCTCTGGCAAAAATAAACATTAAAAATTCTGGGGAAACCACAATGTTTGATCCGTCATTTCTGTAGGTTTACAAATGAGTTTCAAAGTAAGTAACAGGTTTTCTGTAGGTTCACAAATGAGTTTCAAAGTAAGTAATAGGTTTTCACATTTTATAAAGCTCTGAGATACACCATAGAAGAGTTGTGGTATGTTGCTTCTTTCGGGAGGTAGATGGTGATGAAAGAACTACTTCACTGATCTTGCCATTCTTTTTGGTTAAGTTTTATTAAAAAAAATTGTTTTTAATGTTTATTTATTTTTGAGGGAGGGAGGGAGGGAGAGAGAGAGAGAGAGAGAGAGAGACTGAGAGAGAGATGTTAGTGGGGGAGGAGCAGAGAGAGAGATGGAGACACAGAATCCTAAGCAGGCTCCAGGCTCTGAGCTGTCAGCACAAAACCCCATGCAGGGCTCAAACTCAACTAGCTGTGAGATAATAACCTGAGCCGAAGTAGGACACTTAACCTACTGAACCACCCAGCCCCCCCCCCCCATCTTTTTGGTTAAGTTTTAAATGGGTTAAGAATGCTTTTCTATTTTAATCTTTCAAATGAGTGTCACTGCAAATGTTGCATTATTCCATCAAGTTCTCTGGGGAAATTTTGCATTTCCAATGTCTTCCTGGCAAAGTCATTGGGACTATTCAGTAAGAAAACACAAGAAAAGCACACATAATATCTGGTCCCAGAGGAAATAAATGCAATTCTGGGGCCAGAAGATAAAATTTAAAAATAAACAAAATTCTCTGTGATAATTATCCTAATTCTCTGTGCTAATTATCCTCAGAAAGATATGAGAAGATAATGTGACTTCCACTTTCAAGATTGGTATAATGGAGGCTGAATGCAAGCTGGTAAATAGGTGAGTTAGGGACAAGGGGCAGGTTGTGGTACCAGTTGATTTAACATTACGATCCTAACAATATAAGAATATCAAGAAGCAACTGGAGGTACATATAAGACAGAGATAAAAGGGAAGTGTGAATTGGAAAGTAGGAAAAAGGCTGTATTTCTTTAATAATTTACCACCAGTGAATTAAGTATAGAGTCATCTTTAAATTGAGAGCTTAAAATAGAAACAGATCATGTGAGCATTAGTCCATTTTGTTGTGTTGAGCTGGCCCCCCAAAAACTAACATAAATGAAAACATCCTTAATTTGTAACACAATAACCACTCTATACTCTGTGTTAAATCTTTTATTAGGTGTTCATTATTACCAACCAGACCACTTACAAATGAAGTATTCTAACATTTTAAAAGTAATCCTTTTATAGTTGAAATTTTTATTTAGTTCGGTTTTGGTGCAGAAGGAGAAACGGAGGTATACACCTGACCCAAAAACTCAGCTTTAATCTTTGTCAAATCTATTTTAGCCATTAGAGATGGTAATAGATCATGATTTTGTAGTGGTGCTAGGAGCTCTGCTGGAGGATTTATTCTGAAACGATTCTGTGAACTGGTTGCCACTCACTGCCCGCGTCAGGGAGTGAGGCACTCAGCACCAAAGGAACATTAAGGAATTGGATGACATTAATGGCTCTTCTCTCTGTCAACCTTGTTCTCATTGCTTTGTGGTTGTTGAGTTAGACTTTCCAAACTAATACTTTTCACTTAGAAAATAAGATACGCTTTTAAAAATGTTGTGTTTAAGTTTCCGATTGAGACATGAGAGGAACATCAAATATAATGTAATGAAGCTTGTCCTTTTCATGGTGTCCCCAGTACCTGGGAAATAAAAAGTACTCAGTAAATATTTTTTCACTGAGTTAATAAGTCATTTGACTAAATTGCATTGATTCTTACATATGCAAGTTGCTTAATCTTCACAGAAAAGGGTGTTGTAGTTAGTAATAAACCTTCATTTCACAGAGGAGAGACAGGGTTTGGGGGAGCTCAGATGATTTACTTAAGGTTGCCCAACTGATAGTAGCAAACTGAGACTGAAACCCAGTCTGTGTCTGGTACTGTTTTTTCTCCAAACCATAGGGGCTAGTTTAGGAGCTTGGTGGCCTGGGGCTCCAGGCTTAATGTTGCTTTTTATCAGTCAGACTGTTCTGAGCAGTGCATGTGACTTAACTGCATTTGTGCATTATTTCATATTCATAAAATTGGAAATTTGGAATACATACATAATTTCTTTAAAAATATGCCTCCAAAATTATATAATTCTATACCACAAAACCCATTTAATTAATCTACAGCACTGAAATGTATATAGTGTGAGCTATGATAAAATCCTATGTTTAGTTACTTTCTTATATATAAGACGTTTATCTCTAACTTAACTTTTTATCCTGATGATTTGTGCATAACAGTATATACTGACAGTAAAGAACAGTTTTTCCCACTCCAGTAGTTTGCTTCTTGTCATGGTAGTCTATTGCTATAAGCCTGGACCACTTGTGAACTCCACCCTTGGAAATGGACTGACATAACTGATTAATAAATTTGTGAATACTCATTTCAGCCCCACCTGCTTCATCCTGAGAGACAAGAACGTTAGGAGAGAGCACACATCCAGATCTATTTCCACAGGGGGCAGATCTTTGTGAGGCTCCATGTGGGTTAATGAACACATTTAGCTTACAGACTAAAATTGCATTCTCCAACCTGGCCCCTATCATCAATGAAGGCAATATTTTGACCTTCACACAGCCTTTATTTTAGCTCTCATCTTGATCTTAACTGAGCATGGGAGAAAGGTGCTATTTTTTGAGGATCCCATACAGATCCCAACAGGACTTGACTTCATGATTATTGTAGGCAGCTATCAACGTGAAACCTAGTTTTCTGATTATATCTCTCTTTCATTGACAGATTTTTGAGGGGCACTTGGGTGGCTTAGTTGAGCATCTGACTTCGGCTCAAGTCATGATCTCACGGTTTGTGGGTTCAGCCCCTGTGTTGGGATCTGTGCTGATAGCTCAGAGCCTAGAACCTGCTTTGGATTCTGTCTCTCCCTCTGTGCCCCTACCCCCCTTAAAAATATATAAACATTAAAAAAATAATAAAAAATCAAGATGTTTGAAAACTGTGCTATTCTTAAAGATCCATATATTAAATTTCTTTTAAATGTTAAAAACTTGGGGCGCCTGGGTGGCTCAGTCAGTTAAGCGTCCGACTTTGGCTCAGGTCATGATCTCACAGGTTGTGAGCTTGAGCCCTGCGTCAGGCTCTGTGCTGACAGCTCGGAGCCTGGAGCCTGCTTCAGAATCTTTGCCTCCCTCTCTCTCTCTGCCCCAACCCACTCTCATTCTGTCTCTGTCTCTCTCAAAAATTAATAAACATTAAAAAAATTTAAATGTTGAAAGCTCAGCAATTAACTTTATTGGTAGAGTATGAAAATTGAATCTTCAGTTTTGTGATATTGATAGCTTTTGGAGAAAAGTATTGAATTTCCATTTCATACTTTCAAGAGGCTAGGACTATTGAGACGGGAGTGGGGTGAAGGGACTGAGAAGGAGACTGTTCGATGTGTATAATGACTCCTTACTAGTTATTCTTTCTACCTTTCCATTAGAAGCCAGATATTGCTCTGGTGTCTGAGCCTCCTTCACCCAGCTCTGTGCTGAGGACGCTACCCCTGCCACTAGTGTCAAGAGTAGGTCCCAATTAATCTAAAGCAGTCATCATATGACATTTTCTTAGCAACTGTGGGTCACCTAATATAGTCCAGTAAGACTGAAAGGAAGGACTATGGTCATGGTTCCAAGAATGGTCTTTCTTCATGGAAGATGTGATAAGGAACCATGACTTCTCTTTGGTGGGGTGGCAGAGCAGGGAAAATCAAGTTCTCTGTGACCCAGTTTTACTTTGTTCATGGACTCTAGTTCTCTGGTAGGTGTGCTTTAATTCTAGTATGCCAAATAATCACTTTCCTTATTATACCCATTTGAGTTTGTTTTCTGTTCTTAGCAGCTAAAACCAACCTCTAACTGATTCTTGTAAAACATTTTGAGAGAGAAAGTTTCAGAATAGAAAACAATGAGCGAAAGAAGATAGGAATCTATTTACCTGGCTCTATGAAGGTATGTTTAAATAAAGTATTAAACACAGTACACTCATTGAGTTTCAGTGTGTGTGTTTCGGATAACTTTGTGTAAGTATCAGATTCATGGGTGCATATGTGTGTTTCAGGTATGTGTTTTGTTTCATTGGGAAAGTGACTGGTACTTTTTCCTGTTTTGGAATTACTTTAGCATATTGCACTGTTCTAGCATCTGTAATGTCCATGTCAGTTTGAAATTTGTGTAAAAATCAAAATGTTCTCTGCCTTCTAAGAAAATTATTTGTCCTAATAATTTCATTTTTTGTGACTAAAAATGATAGTGTAACTCAGATTCAATAATGTAACTGCGCTCATGGAATACAGAAAATGAATACATTAGAGAGGCAAATTATTTAAAAACATATTAACCTAGGAAACCCTGTATTAATTCATTAGTATAAAATATGATAAATTAATATTTATAAGAAATATTTTAATAGTGCTGCATAAGAATTCATCAGGAGGCAATCAAGGCAGATTGGTGTCTTGAGCAGTCCATCATAATGAAGTAGACCATTTATTCCACCTTATCTCAAACACTGTGAGTAATGCTTCCAGAGAAATCAAATTCTTCAGAAAGCTAAAACAAAGAAAAAATGAAAGATATTAAAGGTATCCTTTGGAAATTAAGATGTAGTACAACCAATATTTTATAATTTTTGCCAATTAGTTGCACCTAGATATGCATAATTTATTAGGCTTGATGCAAAGTACTGTTGGTGATTTTATTTTCCATATTGTTGAATATTCTTGGCATGTTTATTTCTGGGGATGTTTTACATTTGTGCTTAAATTTGGACCTCTTATACAGTGATTGGATTATGAGGCATGACCATATGAGGCAAGGACTATTCTATGACCTAGAATAGCATTTTCCATTTGCCTTGACGCAATTCCCAGTCATTTACAGTCATCACACACTTTTATATGAGCTGCTGATCATATGGTGATTGATGGGCCCTAGGCTATTCAGAAAGAGGAAAATAATCAAACCAGTCAGATTCTTAGCACATGTAGTTGTTAAATTCCTGTTACTGGCAATATTGTCTGATTTAGTCAAGCTGAAATATCATAGTTTGGGTTTTTCATTGGCCTCCAAATTTTTATTTGATTTTTCTTTCTCCTTACTTTCAAAAGGTTTTGGAAGGTAGTAAATTGGGTAATATAATAATATTTAAATAGTTGAAATACAATGATTAAAAATTTCTGCTAAGTGCTAGGAACTATCACTTTCCACATATGAAATCCTCTTAACTTGCTATAAAGTAGAAGGGCTAGGATTTGATAACTAGCAGTCTGGCTGTAAATTCAGTGATAGCCACTACTGTGTAATATTGCTATAGTTTGTACAAAACAGTCTTTCATAAGGGAAAAAGATCATTATCCTATTACAAACTGGAAATTCCAGCTGAATCTCATAGTTTTATTAATAGTTTACTTAGATATTAATTCTAATAGCTTTTTTAAAAATCAACTTAGAGAGGCTGTGAGTCACTTAATGATGGTAGAATACTGCAGAAATTTCATTCTCGGGCTTCTTCCGTCTGTCATTGTATTTGTCATTTAATTTCCTGCTAAATTTGCTCCAAAACTAAACAAAAACTATCTTGTGCCATTTTATGAAACATTTTTGCTTTAATAATTTATAGACCTGAGGAAAATAAACAAAAGGGTATTGAAATAAATGTAAAATATGCAGATAAAGCAAACTAGCCTCTTTCAGGTCTGCACATTGCATATTGAAGGACATAATTCATTCAGATTTTCAGCAAACAATGAGTTTGTCCTCCACCAATATGCCAATTTCAGAATCATGATCTCTAGATATGCATAAAGGGGATCTCCAGGTTTTATGAGAATCAGTGTATTTCTCATGCCAGTGTGTAAAATAGGAAATAATTTAAATATTTAAATCCTACTTAAGTGAACACATTCCAAATTGATACACTAATCATATTTCTTCCTCCTGTCAAATATGTGATTAAAAGTTTCTTTCATGGAAGTGTGAATAGTTAACTAAAATTATATTGAGTTTACAGATGATGAGGGTAAATATATCCTAATCTTTATACCTTAGATTAGTTTTTAATTCCTTATTGTAAGGATGGTTTCTGTCCAATATAGAAAACATCAAAGAAAACAACACAGGTTTACTGTTACACAAAGTTCGGAAAGGTAAGAAAACCGTCCTGAGTTGATTGGATTAGACCAGGGTTTCTCGGTGTGGCACTACTGACATTTTGGGCTAGGTAACTCATTCTTGAGAGGGACTCTTTTCTGTATTGCAGGGTGTCTAACAGCTTCACAGGCTTCTATCCTCCAGATTCTGGTAGCATCAGTTTTGAAGGAAACAGTTTCCTTCAGTTCTGAAGGAAAAATATATCTCCAGATAATGTCAAATATCCCCTTGGGGTAAAATCACATGCAATTGAGAATTAATGTATTACCCATTATTAGAGGAGTATCAAAACCAAAAATAGCCCAGTTTGAGGGGATGGGTAAGCCATCCAGGAAATGTGTGTGTGTGTTTATATTAACATATCAGATATGGGTATTTTTTAAAATTTTTAATTCTTATTTATTTTTGACAGAGAGATACAGAGTGAGAACAGGGGAGAGGCAGAGAGAGAGGGAGACAGAATCTGAAGCAGGCTCCAGGCTCTGAGCTGTTAGCACAGATCCTGACGCGGGGCTTGAACTAAAGAATTGTGAGATCGTGACCTGAGCTGAAGTCAGTCACTTAACCAATTGAGGCACCCAGGTGCCCCAGATGTGGGTATCTTTGAGCATGCAACTTTTCTCTCTGTTGATATTTGGACAGTGAGTCACTTAATTCCTTTTCTTTGGTGGCACTATAACTCAGAAAGTCACAAAGTGGCATATAAAAGACATTGGAAACTTAAATCATGCTTCCACTCCTAAATATTTCATTCTTAAACACTTCATATAAAATTTCCGAGATGGATTGGACTGACTCTTGTTTAAATATTACATACAGATAAATTCTAAAGTCAGCACGTAAGGAGAAAATTATATATGTCAAAGTAATTATTGAAATCTATAGGATAGTGCCAGGTTGAAAAATGGTATTGAACCTGTCAGTAAGTTTACATAACTAGTGTTTCTGAGTACCACATGAGAAGGTTATGTTTACGGAGTCACATTCACATGTGTACTCGTACCCTTCACAGACACATAACACACACACACACACACACACACACACACACACACACACACACAAAGAATGAACACACACGAGTACACACTGCATCCCATGAAGATGTGAAAAATACTAATGTTGTAAGAAGTACACTCAATCCATTTCTGTTACCTCTCACACAATTTTAAATTTTCCTTCATTTTATTACTCAATTTAAAACAGTTTCTGGGCGCCTGGGTGGCTCAGTCAGCTATGCTCAGGTCATGATTTCATGGTTCATGAGTTCAAACTCCACGCCGGGCTCTGTGCTTACAGCTCAGATCCTGGAGCCTGCCTTGGATTCTGTGTCTCCTCCTCTTTCTTCCCCTCCCCTGCTCGTACTGTGTCTCCCTGTCTCTCAAAAATAAATAAACATTGAAAAAAATAAAAAAAAAACATTTTCTAATTTCCACTGTGATATCTTTGATCAATGGTTTATGAAATATATTTCTTAATTTCTAAGTATATAGGGATTCTACTTATTTAATCATTTTTAAATTTGTTTCTAACTAAATTGTATTATGTAATAAACTACAGACTGTATTATTTCAATTATAAAATTCGCAAAAACTAGTTTTTGGATAAGCAAAACAATTTTGTAAATTTGTGAACTTTCAGGTGTTATTGAATAGACTATTCTGTTAACATTAATGAAAAGTAGTTGTCTATCTGTTCATGAATTTAAGTTTCAAATTGTTCAAAATACTGATTTCCTTTTTTTCTGTTCAGTCTATCAATTTTTGTAAGGATCAAGTTTAATTCCAACTGAGATAGATTTTTAAATTTTCTCTCAAAGTGCTATCAGTTTTTGCTTCATATATGTTGAAGCCATGCAATTAAGTGTTTAATTAAGAAGTTTTATATCTTCCTGAGAAAAGCTAGTTTTTGTGTGTACCTTTTTGATACTAACAAGACTATTACAGCTTTCTTTTCTTTTAGTGTATGCATAGTATATCTTTGTATATCCTTTTATTTCCACTGTTCTTTTGCCTTAACCTAAAGATTTTTTATAAAAAGTAAATTATTAAATATTTCTAATCAAACATTTTTCTTAAATTGGAACTTTAATTTCATTACCATTAAAAATAATCATTGATGTATTTGCTTTTAAATTTACCATAGTCTAAATGCTTTCTGTATGTCTTGTTTGATGTCACTATACTTTTTCTTGTATTTGATATTAGTTATTCAATTTTTACTATACTGTGAAGTTAAGTACTCCTTTAAAAAATTTTTTTTTAAGTTTACATCCAAGTTAGCATATAGTGCAATAATGATTTCAGGAGTAGAATCCAGTGATTCATCCCCTACATGTAACAGTCAGTGCTCATCCCAACAAGTGTCTTCCTTAATGCCCCTTGCCCATTTAGCCCATCCCCCCAACCCCCTCCAGCAACTCTCAGTTTGTTCTCTATATTTAAGAATCTCTGGTGTTTTGTCCTTGTCCCTGTTTCTATATTATTTTTGCTTCCCTTCCCTTATATTCATCTGTTTTGTATCTTAAATTCCACATATGAGTGAAGTTAGATGATATGTCTTTCTCTGACTAATTTTGCTTAGCATAATACTCTCTGGTTCCATCCATGTTGTTGCAATTTCATTCTTTTTGATTACTGAATGATACTCTATTGTACATATATATACCACATTGTGAAATTATGTAGTCTTATGCTATTCTTTCATCTATTGCCCTAGAGATTACAATATATAATGTCCAATGTTGGAGGATAACAGTCTAATTTTAATTACTAATTCCACTTTTCTCCATAGAACACTTTAATTTCACTTACTCCTGATATTCTTAATATATGGTTTATTCATGTATGTGTCTGCACATGTGTTTATACGTATAATTATATCAAATATGTGTGCCTATATGTGTGCCTATTGTATAGTGTGTGTATGTATTGTTTGCTTATATATGCCCAAGATCCTGTTATTGTTATCATTTTATAAAGATGATAAGTCATTTAGATTTCCCCATATAGATACTATTTCTATTGCTCTGCTTTGCCTTTGCATGTTTGTGTTTTCATCTGAGATCATTTTTCTTCTGCTGAGAAACACTCTTTAATATTTCAGTTGCTTGTGTTTGTTGGTAGCAGATTCTCTCAGCTTGGTTTTGACTGATTGGCATTTATTTTTATTTCTCTTTTTAAAAATTTTTATTTGATATAGAATTTTAGGTTTCTGGTTGTTTTCTTTCACATATTTGAAGACATTATTCAGTTGTCTTCTGACTAGCCTTGCTGTTATTTAGAACTTATCTGTCAGTCTCATGCTCCCCTTCCCTTCGTTTCTCTATGTAATATATTCTCTTTATCTTTACTCTGTGCTATTTTATGTTGGCATAATCAGATGTGAATTTGTGTACAATGCCAACAGTAATTAATTTTAAAAATTCATTTACTTGAACTTTCAGGATTCTACATTTTGATGCCTTATGTTGCCATAATTTTTTCTTTGGCTTTTAAAAAATAAGTCCTTATGATTATGAAAAGCAAATTATACTTCCATATTATGTATTTAAGACAGTTTGAGACGTTTTCTTAGAATCATACTTTTCTAATCAAGATATCAGTTGGTCATTCTACTAGAAAATATAGTGTCATTTTACTTATGAGCCTATCTCTGATATTCTAACTAATTTTTCATTCTTTATCCCTTGGTACTTTGCTAATTCTTCTTATCACACTTATCACATGGTATTGCCAATTATACATTTGTAAACAGTTCTTCAAAAATAAAGATTGAATATCATTAATATTTGTATCCACAGCACCTACCATAGCATCTGGAATTTAGTAAGTCCACAATAAATGTTTAAATAAATTTAAAATATACTCAGAAATATTAGTTAAAAATAATCAATGACATGGGATTGAATATATACCCCTTAAATACGAAACCACAAGCTAGTTGTTAAAGGCTCCATTCTTTTTTTACCTTTTTTTTTAAATATCATGTTGATTGATCAATAAGAATCTCAGTGTGAGTTTAGTGTATGATTTAAAAATTTTTAAGCATTTTTATTTATTTTTGAGAGACAGAGAGACAGAGCACGAGTGGAGGAGGGGCAGAGAGAGAGGGAGACACAGAATCCAAAGCCAGCTCCAAGCTCTGATCTGTCAGCACAGAGCCCAACACAGGGCTCAAAGCCATAAACCATGAGATCATGACCTGAGCTGAAGTCGGACGCTTAATGGACTGAGCCACCCAGATGCCCCCTTTTTAAAAATGTGTGTGTGTGTGTGTGTGTGTGTGTGTGTGATTTCAGATTTGTGAGAGACTCAGCTTCCTTTTGAAAAGGGCACAGAGACATTTTGCATGCATTATTGAAGAACATGTATTATTCTTTGAATTGATTCAATGTTCAGAATAAAAATGTAGTGGAGTGGATGTTGGTGATAACAGGAACAGTCTCAAATTTTGTTCTTTGACACCTAATGTTTTTAATCAGATCATCTTTTTTTGAGAATATCTGAAGACCTTAAGGCCATACAACTTCTATAATCTGTTAGTCCACTTGCCCTTGATCCCCAAACCCTATAACTACTATTAGCATGTCTTAAGTTCATTTCAATAATAGTACTTGGTTCTCCAGCAATGAAAATTACACTTCTGGAAAATTTGTCCATATACAAGTTTCAGGTTCCTAATATCCAGCCAAGGTTTAGGGATCTAGGCTTTAGTCTACCCTGTGCTACTTGAAACTTGCTCTTCTTCCATTGAGAGAAAAACTACAAGCGCTGAATTAAAAAAAAAAAAAACAAACAGAAAGAAGGAAAGAAAAAAATTATCTTCAAATTATTTGAAGAAAGTGGAGCAAATCTTAGTTATGTGACTTCTTTGCTTTGCTTCCCAACCCACCACCATTGCAATGCATAATTGTAATGAATCTTACAGAACTAAAGTCTCTCAGAGACCTTTAAAATAAATATATTTTAAATGCTAGGGTATCTTATTTAGCCCATTTAGACCTCTAGCCTTTAAGTAGTTTATTGCTTTTATGTCATATAAACACATCTGTGTATTTCATAAGAATTTTTAGATTCCATGTTTAAAAAAAAACAGATTATATAAGCTTTTTTGAGAGATTTTGAAGGTCCACAGAATAAATCGGTGTGTCACCAGTTTAATTTAGAAATTATCACTCAACCATAATTTTGATCATATTAGTCAGACTTTTGTCACATGATTCCAAATTGTCATTGAACATTTTATGTAGCAGTGTAAATGTTTTTATGTATGGTGATTCTAGTACTTGGAAGTCGATTTTATTGAGTCCTTTGAGGATTTAAATGTAAAATACAAAAGGAGTCTTAAATAAAAATTTCTATGCTTCGGATTCTGTCTCCTTCTCTTTCTGCCCCTCCCTGCTTGTGCTCTGTCTCTCTGTCTCTCAAAAATAAATAACTGTAAAAAAAAAATTAAAAAAAAATTCTGTAACTCATGTACAACCCGTATAGCTTATGATTAAACAGAGATTACAATGTTGACTGCAACCAACATTTGATCAATTCAACATGGATAAAGATATTAATATGTCCAAAATGTTTGAAGTTTAAAAAAATTCTACATTGTGAAATATTTTTACTGTTACTTAGTTTTAAGTTTATTTATTTATTTGGGGGGGGTGCTCACACAAGCCAGGGAGGGCAGAGAGAGAGAGAGAGAGAATCCCAAGCAGGCTCTGTGCTGTTAGTGTGGAGCCCTATGTGGGGCTCGATCCCATGAACCATGAGATCATGACCTGAGCCGAAATCAAGAGTCAGATGCTCAACCGACTGAGCCACCCAGGTGCTGCTTTTCAGTGTTTTTTCTAAATGCGATAAAAAACCTTGTGGAGATATATGTAGTTCATGGCATGTAAATAAGCATAAAATTGAAAATTTGTCTTCAAATGTCCTGTGTTAATTTACAAAGCAAAGGCTGAGTAATTCACACTGTTTAGATATTATTTGTGGTTTGAAGAAGATCCCAATTTAAGGAAGATGAACCAAAACTATAAAAACATCAAATGTTTATTGTTATTGCACTGGATTGGGAAGATAATGCTGAAATCTGTGACTCAGAATGGCTTAAATTGCTAAGAAGACTTTCTTCACTTCTCTTTCTTCCTTCCTTCCTTCCTTCCTTCCTTCCTTCCTTCCTTCCTTCCTTCCTTCCTTCCTTCCTTCCTTTCTTTCTTTCTTTCTTTCTTTCTTTCTTTCTTTTAATGTTTATTTATTTTTCAGACAGAGAGAGACAGAGCATGAGCAGGGGAGGGACAGAGAGAGACAGAGACACAGAATCCAAAGCAGGCTCCAGGCTCTGAGCTGTCAGCACAGAGCCTGACAAGGGGCTCAAACTCATGAACAGTGAGATCATGACCTGAGCTGAAGTCGGAAGTTTAACTGACTGAGCCACCCAGGTGCCCCAGAAGACTTTATTTTCTAATATAAACATTAATATGTATTATTTTTTAAAGGATATTTTCTTTTTACTCTGTTTAGGAATGGCTACTTTCTAGTACCTACTATTTCTTTTCATCTGTAAGAATTTTCAGTGACTTAACACACCAGACTGCTCTGTTTTTCCTTGGTCAGTTCTGTCTAGGAGGAGGAGTGGCTTATATGATTGAGGAAGGCACTGAGTGATACCCATCCTTTATCTCCTTCCTTCTGCAGAAAGCCTCTTTCCCATAGGAAATGTGTGTTTTCTCTGCTTCTCCTTGTCCTATAATTAAATGGGCAGCATTCCCACCCTCCTAGTGAGGAGATGGCTTAGCGCTGCATATGACTAGGTGAGGAGGAAAGTTATGTTGATTCTAGGGTTAAGAATTGGAAAATGCACTTCCTTGCATAACTAGGTTATGTTTTTAAATTTCTCCTTTTGGCCACTCTGAACAAATCAGGAGACTATAGATGCTGGAGAGGATGTGGAGAAACGGGAACCCTCTTGCACTGTTGGTGGGAATGCAAATTGGTGCAACCGCTCTGGAAAGCAGTGTGGAGGTTCCTCAGAAAATTAAAAATAGACCTACCCTATGACCCAGCAATAGCACTGCTAGGAATTTATCCAAGGGATACAGGAGTACTGATGCATAGGGGCACTTGTACCCCAATGCTTATAGCAGCAATCTCAACAATAGCCAAATTATGGAAAGAGCCTAAATGTCCATCAACTGATGAATGGATAAAGAAATTGTGGTTTATACACACAATGGAATACTACGTGACAATAAGAATGAAATATGGCCCTTTGTAGCAACGTGGATGGAACTGGAGAGTGTGATGCTAAGTGAAATAAGCCATACAGAGAAAGACAGATACCATATGGTTTCACTCTTATGTGGATCCTGAGAAACTTAACAGAGACCCATGGGGGAGGGGAAGGAAAAAAAAAAAAGAGGTTAGAATGGGAGAGAGCCAAAGCATAAAAGACTGTTAAAAACTGAGAACAAACTGAGGGTTGATGGGGGGTGGGAGGGAGGGCAGGGTGGGTGATGGGTATTGAGGAGGGCACCTTTTGGGATGAGCACTGGGTGTTGTATGGAAACCAATTTGACAATAAATTTCACATATAAAATAAATAAATAAATAAATAAATAAATTTCTCCTTTATTGGTAATAACATGAACATGGGTATTTTGGTCTTTGTAGTGCCTCACTTTTATTTCTCAGCTGGTGCTGAATTTCCATAGGGATAAAGGATGCTGTCTACAGGAATCCTTTTTGCTTTCCAGGAGAACAATGACAAGTTTAATGAACTTACCCACATTTTTGTATATTTTAAATTTATTTTCTTTCACTTATGTCTTGATTTGCATGTGTATTTCTTTCCTTAAATTAACTGAAATAATAAACATTGTCAGTAACACATGAAGGAAAAAGTATTTGCGGGGCAGCTGTTGATAAAAGTGATGAAAGCTTTCAGCCAAGTTTGGGAGAAGTGGAACGGTGTGGAAATAAGAGGAAATTGATTATTGTGATCTGTTAGAGAGGGAAAGAAAATATATGTGAGGCATACCTATAGTCCAGTTAAATTCTGCTACTGTGGGTAACATTTTATGTGGCAGAGACGTCCTAGATGTTGCTCAGCCAATTTCCTCTTTCTGAGTACTCAGATTAAAGAAAAAACAAACAAACAAACAAAACTGCCTTTCAGGTAAGCTCCAGTTGTGTGAATGAGTTCTGATCAAAAGGATGTGAGTGAAAATGATGTCAACTATTTCTAGGCATGCTTCTTTTCCTTTTTCGATGCCTTCAATAAGCCTTCATTTTCTTTATAATGATTGGTTTTATTTTTTGTTTTCTGAGGGAAGATCGGTCTGGTAAGATCTTACTCAGCCATTACCACATGTCAACTTTTAAATAGGTTTATAGTTCATGTATGTTATTATATCTAGGAAGCTTTATTTTCTAAAATTTCATATTGTGACTGCTTTCCAGGGTTGCAGTTCTATCGAGCACTAAAAGAAGATCATAATATCTTAAAATTCCATACCTGCATTTATATAATCACGCCTGGTGGTTCTATTATGATAGACAATCCTTTTCTGCATATGGTGGAATCGTATAAAATGTGTGTAGTGGAGTTCAAAAAATAAAAGAGAGCAGCAGTCACAATAGTTATTTATTTTGCACCAGGGAATTTTGCCGTGGATGCATTTTCTGCAATATAAATCACATCTCAAAAGTAAACAAGTGAAGCATCAAAAGGCATAAAACGGGATTTGAGCATGCAGAGAGAAAGATAGAAGACAAGGCTGTCCAATTTGCCATGGACAAAATCTTGGAGTTTGACAGTTATCTTCTAAATATATTTTACACTTAAAGTAAATGCCGAAGTGTTTTATCATCATGTGTGTTCCTTGGCATAAAACCTATTTGAGAAAGCAAACACATATATATTAGAATTGAAAGTCTGAGGTATTCATTTTCCATTACAAAAAAGGATATTATTTCCCAGACTTGTTTCATCTTTGAAATCTTATGAATGCAACCTGACTTTTTTTCCCCTTTGAATCTACGAAATCTGTTCTATCAAGGGTCAGTTCTCTTGAGAATTTTGTTTGTATAGTAGGTTTTTAAGTTAATATTTTTTAAATTTTTAAAAATTAAAAAAAAATTGTTTAATGAGAGTGGCAAAGGGACACAGAGAGAAGGAGACACAGAATCTGAACCAGGCTCCAGGCTCTGAACTGTCAGCGCAGAGCCTGACGCGGGGCTCGAACTCACGAACTACTAGATCATGGCCTGAGCCAGAGTCGGACGCTTAACCAACTGAGCCACCCAGGTGCCCGTATTTATGTAGTACTTTCTGTTCCAGAAATCTAATGTTCCAGAATGATATTACTTGAAAAGGAGCACACATTGTATGTTTTGGTAAGGACTATCTGATGTTTACAAGAATTCAGATGCTTAATTTATGATATTAAGTTTGTTTTTTCAGAGATATCCTAATATAAGAGATAAACGAGGGGATCTTTTAGAACTGTGTGAGTGTTTGCACATGTGTATTTAGAGAAAGAAACAGGTGGGGTTAGCGTAGCTTTATTTATTTATTTTCAGTATTCATTACAGATGAAACTTTGTAGTACATTAGAGTGTTACTAAGAAAAATTCATTGGCTTGGTGGTCTATACCTGGGGCTTTCTCTTTTATCTTTATTTTACAGAATATTTTACAGAGAGTTTCTTAACCTTATCTTTGAAATCATTAAAGTAAAATCAGTGATATTTAGTATTATACTGAATCAGTGTTAATTGAACCATTCTTGTTCAGGTTTCTCTGATAAAATAATTTGTCCTATGAATAATGCTTGAATTGAAACACATGAAAAAATATGACTTTTCTAAAAAAGAGGTAATTATTTGCTGCTGACTTTAAAAATACTAAAATAAGGGGCACCTGAGTGGCTCAGTCCATTAAGGTCCAACTTCAGCTTGGGTCATGATCTCATGGTTCGTGAGTTCAAGCCCCTCATCAGGTTCTGTGCTGACAGTGCAGAGCCTGGAGCCTGCTTTGGATTCTGTGTCTCCCTCTCCCTTTGCCCCTGCCCCCACTCACATTCTGTCTCTCTGTCTCTCTCTCTCTCTCTCCCCCCAAAATAAATAGACATTAAAAAATTTAAAAAGAAGACTAAAATAATATGCTTTTTATTGTTCCATTGTGACTAGCATGTGTTAAGTGTTTATCAGGAAGTTATTATTTAACCAGAGAATTCTTAAGAACATCGCCTTCATTTTCTGCTGTTCTATCCAGGAAAAGTAGATGTCCTGGTATTCTTTGATAATAATTTTTCTTAACAGATAAATACAAACCAAATTATTTGCAATATTTCTTGCTTATGAGATATTAGTTCTAAATGGCACATCGTGCACTCTTCCCAGTATCTAATGATAGTATGGTAGCAAGCGTGTTTCTGTGTGTGCGTGTGTGTGTGCGTGTACATGGGCACACAGCCGTATGCATGTGAGGTATGTAGAACTTTATACAGTGTGTACTTTGAGGAGTGGTCTGTAAAGCACCAAGAGTGAAGCTCATCCACTTTCACAGAATAATACGATCTGCCTCTGTCTTACTCTGTCTTTGATTCTTCAAATCTCCTTCCCTTTTGACTTAACATTTCTTAGATACCAGGATGAAGAATGGTAGATGTTGAGAAGCACTTTTTGCTTTTCATATCATCGTTTTCCAATAATCACTTACTACTTCCTCCTTTAAAAAAATCCAGTACCTTATAAAATAATCTTTGCATGAACACTCCCCCAAATGGAGAGATGGCATTATGGTTAACCATATGACAATCAGTGGGGGCCACAGATGTCAAAGACAGCTTAGCTTCATATAATAATGTTTAGGTAAGAATAGAGTTTTGTGGATTCCTTTTACATTTCTTTAGGTTTCTGTGTACATCTTTTTGTTGTTGTTGCAAAGTTTTATTCAAATTTAAAATCCACTTTCCCATTGATTTTCATTTTGGCTTCAGGTAATTTGGGAGATAAATTGGTTGGGTTTTTTCCACTCACTCTCCTGGTTAAATAGATACCAGGTTTTGTCATGTGAGGACACTGGTTCCTGTTTCTTTAGTGTCTGAGATTAAGCTGGTAGATAGATCCAGCTGTCTTACTAATCATATAAACCAAATTAGTCTTTGAGTTTGTGGATAAAATAGACATTTATAACACATATTGGAGTACATTTCTGTATAGCAAATCGTCCCATTTAAAATGATTAATTTTGATGTTATTAATGTGTTTATATGTGTACATATATGATACTTTAATTTTTATATTATGGCTTTCAGAGTTAAAAGACAATTATTTTTTTGTTTCCTGATGTGTCCCAGTCACTTTGAACAATGCCTATCACTAATAGATAATATTTGTTGAATATACAAATAATTTCTGAAACGTGGATACATAGATTGAAGTTTAACAGTCGCAAGTGTAGGATTCCTTAAACATTTTTGGTTCTGCTCTTTGATTATTTGTATATTATTCTTTTTCTGCCAATATCATTTTTTTAACATTTATTTTTGAGAGACAGAGAGAGACGGAGTGTGAGCGGGGGAGGGGCAGAGAGAACCGGAGACACAGGGTCCGAAGCAGGCTCCAGGCTGAGCTGGCAGCACAGAGCCCCACATGGGGCTTCAACCCACAAGCCATGAGATCATAACCTGAGCTGAAGTCAGACACTTAACTGACTGAGCCACCAGGCACCCCAGTTAGCCAATGTCATTTTTATTAATGCTTTATGTATGTGTGGGTGGGTAGGTAGATAGCTAGAAAGATAAATATGGTTAGGTGGAAATTTTAGACTGACTTCATTTGTTAAATGATGTATACTGCCTCAGCACTGCCTTGGTAACTGAATATGGAGAAGACAGATCAATAGCGGTGTGCCTACATATGAAATAAGAATACTCACAAAGTCAGTAGGGAAAAATCCCATTTAGCCATTTACCCATCCATCCATCTCTGTCTGTGTATCTAGGTGTGCATCTATCAATCATCTACCTATTTCTGTGTATCTCTGCATAGCATAGCTTCTTATTTCGTACTTGAATATGGATGTATCATGTAAGTATACACGTATATACATGTCTGTATCCTGTACATGAAACTTTGTACAGGAAACTTTCCTGTACAAAAGTTTGTACTTTTGTAACTTTCAAATCCTGAAAGATTTGAGTGATGTCTTCAATATGTAAGGATAAAGAGATCAGGGGAATTGCTGGACTTCTATGTTTTTGAGGTACTGACAGATAATGAAGTTGAGTTGGGAGGTCAGTTATTAGAGTTGGCATGGGAGTTTGAAGAACATAGTTTCTGAACATTTAACAGCAAAAATTCCTGTTCACTGATTATAAAGTTTGGGAAATGGTATAACTTTATTATAAAATACTATTTCTAATGTAATAGAATGTGTATATCCGTTAGAAATGTATAATCAGAATCAACAAACCTTTCAAGTAAGTTTATTTTCATATACAGCTTAGAAACTATATTTAAAAAAAAAACAAATATTTGCTACATTAGCCAATAAGTGACTATAAAGAATTTTTGACCCTAAGGGCTAAAGATGACTTTTTATTTTTATTTTTTTATTTTGATTTATGTTTATTTCTTTAATGTTTATTTTTGAGAGAGAGAGGGAGAGAGGCAGAGTGTGAATGGGGGAGGGCAGAAAGAGAGGGAGACAGAATGTGAACCAGGCTCCAGGCTCTGAGCTGTCAGCACAGAGCCTGATGTGGGGCTCGAACTCACTCACAAGCTATGAGATCATGACCTGAGCTGAAGTCAGACGCTCAAATGACTGCGCCACCCAGGCTCCGCAAAGATGACTTTTTAGATATCCACAAGAAAAAATTAAGGAGATAAATGACAAATCCCCCATATCTTCATCTTTAATTTTTGAAATTTTATTTTTTAAAGTGTATAAGTTTGAAATGTGTAAACATCGATAATACTGAACGTTAGCTATCATATAGACTATATATAGACTCCTCTCTACTAGCTTAAGTCACTATGCACAAATGACTTTATAACAGTGACTAATGTTTTAAGGTCATAGGACAGTATATTTTACTCTTATCACCCATTTTTCTGAAGCAAAATTGAAAGTTTGTTTCATAAATCAATTTACTTTTGTTAGATGCATGTATTTCCCCATGGGTAGCTCATTGTCTTTTATTATTTATACTAGCTAGATGTCATTTATGTGATGTCTTAAAGTATCTTGGACATTTTAATGTGAATTGCACACTATTGTTCTAAGCATCTTTAAAAATTCACAATGCTTTCTTACAACTTTCAAAATGTCTTTCAAATGTCTGCCACATTTGCCACATTTTAATTACACCTTTTCTGTTCTATTTTTATGTAAGCTTCTTTCATCTGTTTATATAAGCATTAGAATTCTTATCCCTACTCTAAAATCTATATTTATAAATTCATGGACTTTGTCTCTACTAGACACACTAGAGGGCTTTTGTGTTTATTAGTCTGAAAGACTGGGCTCAAGAAAGCTCATTTTTAATGCTTAGTGTGATAAATACTTGAATTGGCAAGTACGTGTCTTACTAGAAGAGTAAACTCCTTCAGGACCCATTATTCTTAGAAGCAGTGTTCTTAGAGTAATCTTAAGGAACAGTTTCTGTAAATGATTGGTGATGTATTGTATATGATACCAGTTGGAATTCATGCTGATATGATTGGATCACATCTTTTCCTTAGTAAAATACAGGTTTTCAGAAATACTGTTTGATCTATGTTTACAATTGAGTTTGCAAGTTTTAACTTGATGTTATGGTAAATATCTTTATCACATTTTTTTCAGGTTATGATGGGATTTTAGGGAAAACGTAAGACTGTTAAATTTGCTTACATATCCAGGGGACCTTGAAGTTACTTATACATGACAGATTTATTTATTATAATCTAATACTCCATTTTTGAGGGAAGATTTCAGGTTCTGAATCCTTGTTCTGATTTTTTCCCCACAAGATTAAAAGCTTATATAGTTACTTTAATTATTGTACAAATTCTTTTGTTCTTGGTTTTTTATCTTGCTTGGTAAAATGCAAGATGACAAAGTAGATTATAGAATGACCAACGTGGTACCATCGTTACTAACCCTGGGCCAGAAGGGCCCTGCTCTGAGCTCTTTGCTTTATGGAAACACCTTATTGTTCTCCTCTGGCTGTGCCTTCCTCATGGGGCAAGGAGTCTCATAGGACCAAACAAAATTTCTCTGCTAGAAATTTAGACATGATTCATTTTTACGTTCATTCAGTGAAAACTTTATTGAGTGTCCAGTAACCGGGAGGTTTTTTTTTTTTTTTTTTTTTTTCATTTCTTAGCTCAGAGAAGATTCTCAAGGTACTGTCATTATTTCAAAGTATTTCAAGTTTACTATAATAAAAAAAAATAAGCTGCACTTTATAACAAATGTATTTATTTTTCCAGGGGAGAAATTTTGTTGTGCCCATATAGAGTCACAGCCTCTATCCCCATTCTCTAGAGCATACTCTGAAACCCTCAACTTCCTGCCTGTTTGGCCCAAACCCACCTCTAGAGCCTATTTAAATATATTCCTCAGGTCCATCTTTCTGAGGGCAGATCTCACTGCTAGTGTTTGAATGTAGCCTGAAGGTTTCCAAGGAGTTGGCTCTGTGCAGGGCATGTATAACTGAAGCTGGAGGTATAGGCTGGGTCTTCCATCTTCCTGTGGACAGACCACAACACATGTATGCATACACTGAGCCTCTTTTAAATTTTTTCTTTTTAATTTTGTTTGAAAGACGGGGGGGCGGGGAGAGAGAGAGAGAGAGAGAGAGAGAGAGAGAGAGAGAGAATGGCAGAGGGAGAGATCTCAAGCAGGCTCCATGCTCAGTGCAGAGCCTGACATGGGGCTTGATCCCATGACCTGAGTCAAAGTCAAGAGTCCTATATTCAACTGACTGAGCCACCTAGGCACCCCATGAGCCTCTTTAAAAGAATGTGTACAGGTGATGTATGGCTGGAACATAGAGGTGTGGGCTGGATATCCATCTTTCCAAAGATAGTCTACACTACAGATGTGACCCCCGAGGCTTAAGAATTCCAAGATATACATGGTTCTTTGCAAAGATGGCATTTGGTAATGTGGGATGGGTGTCCACACAAATGTGGGCATGGCCTTTTTCAGTACTAGGTAGAGCTGAGAGTGATCCTGGCTCTTCCTGTACTGTTATGGCAGAGAACTTGGCAGAGAAAGTTCTAGACATCTGAATTCTATTAGGCAATTAACCTAATTGGAAGCATACCGATTAGGGAGTAGTGAATGATGATACCAGCATTAAGTAGGAAAGTCTCTTTGTCATGTTAAAAGAATAGAACTTATTTTATTGAACAGTTTTTTAACTTGGTTTATAACTTTAAATATTTCGACTTATGATATAGGGCCTTCTATTTGTAGGGTGGCCACCCCAGGCCCTTCAAATGGTAGGAGTTGGTCTGGACAGTGGTTCCAAATTCTTTTTTCCAAGGGCAATATTTAAATTTTATTAAAGACCTGAATTCTTTTTACCTATAGGATGATAGATCTTACAGGCAACTTTGAGATCATTTGGTTTGTTTCTCCCCCCTAGAATAGAAAGTCACTTTGTAGAATCATGACAGATGCTTTATTCTGCCTCTGTTTTAATATGTTTAGACATCAGCATCTTAACAGTTTACAAAACAGTACTCCCAATTATTTCTTTAATGTAAATAAAAACAATATTTTTTAATATTTAATTAGTTCTTTTTTCCCTCCATTTGTTCACAAGAAATAGAACTCAGTGCCCTTATGTCCAGCCTAAGCCAAGAATCAGTGCTGGAACCATCGTGTCTGCAATGAGACTTTCGAATAGGGATGGGAATTTACTGATTTTTCTTAGGTAGACTGTGCATGCCTTATGTATTTTTATACACACCATTCATTTTTACATTCATTCTATGAAGATTTGTTGAGTGTATAATACCCAAGGACTTTTTTTTTCATTCCTTAGCTCAGAAAAGATTCTCAGAATGCTGTCATTATTTCAAAGCATTAATTTCAGTTTTACTAGAATAAAAAAAATATGCTGTGCTTTAAAACAAATGTTTATTTTTCTAGAGGAGAAAATTTGTATACTGACTAAGAAATTTCTCATTCAGGCATTGCATCTCCCTTAAATTTATTTTATTAAAAACTTTGCTGACTTGGAAGAACAATGTTATGATGCTCTGTCTTTCAAAGAGTTTATGAAGGAAACAAGTTCAGTAGATTGTTAAACAGAATGTAAATGTCAAAATGTAATTGAAATAGAAACTCTGAGGAATCTAAACAAAAATATTAGAACTAATAAATAAAAAAGTATAACAAGGTTGCAAAATACAAGATTATACAAAAGTAAACTTATTTCTATATCAGAAATGAAAGTTCCAAAAATGAATGAAAAGAATAACTCCATCTACAATAGCATAAAAAGGAATAAAACACTTAAGAATAAGTTTAATAAAAGAAATGTGAGTATTGCATACTGAAAGTTATAAAATATTGTTGAAAGAGTTAAAGACCTAAATAAATGTAAATGCATCCCATGTTCATGATTTGAAAGAATAAATATTATTAAGATGACAATGTTC
This sequence comes from Neofelis nebulosa, assembly GCF_028018385.1. Lineage (NCBI taxonomy): Eukaryota > Metazoa > Chordata > Mammalia > Carnivora > Felidae > Neofelis > Neofelis nebulosa. The sequence goes on along the minus strand of NC_080787.1, from coordinate 59,839,399 downwards.
CCTTATTGACCTACGAATAATGCTATCCCTATCAGAATTAAGCTGCTTTCTTGCATGAACTGGCAAACTAGTTCACATATTCATAAGAAAATCCAAGGGACCTAAATAGTCAAACCAGTCATGAAAAAGAGGAACAAATTTGGAGAACTCATACTTCATGATTTCAAAACCAAAACTATAGCAATCAGGACAGTGTGATACTGACTGAAGATTACACAGATAGGGCACCTGGGTGGCTACGTCGGTTGAGTGTCTGACTCTTGATTTAGGCTCAGGTCATGATCCTAGGGTCATGGGATCAAGTCCCACACTGGAGCCTGCTTAAGATTCTCTCTTTCCTTCTGCCCTTTCCCCCACTCTCTCTCTCTTTCTCTCTCTCTCTCAAATAATAATAATAAAAAGATATACAGATCAATGGGATATATTTGAAATTCCAGAAACATATCTTCACGTATAGTCAACTGATTTTTGACAAGGGTGCCAAGAACATTCAATGTGGTACAGATAGTCTTTTTAAAAAATGGTAGTGGGATATCTGGATATCCATGCAACAGAATAAATTTGGACTCCTACTTCACACCATGCCAAAAAATGAATTCAACATGGAACAAAGACCTAAATTTAAGAGCTGAAATTATAAAATTCTTTTTTTTTTTTTCAACTTTTTTTTATTTATTTATTTTTGGGACAGAGAGACAGAGCATGAACGGGGGAGGGGCAGAGAGAGAGAGAGACACAGAATCGGAAACAGGCTCCAGGCTCCGAGCCATCAGCCCAGAGCCTGACGTGGGGCTCGAACTCACGGACCGCGAGATCGTGACCTGGCTGAAGTCGGACGCTTAACCGACTGCGCCACCCAGGCGCCCCTGAAATTATAAAATTCTTATGGGGAGTAAACTTTTGTAACAATGAATTAGGTAGGCACTGGGTTCTTACATATGACACAGAACGTAGATGACAAAAAAAAAAAAGGATAAATTGGACTACATCAGAATTCACATTTTTGGGTGCAAATGATATCATCGAGGAAGTAAAAACATATAGATTAGGAGAAAATTACTTGTCTGATAAAGAACATGTATCCAAGAATGTAAAGAACTCTTACAACTCAATAATAAAAAGAATCCAATCAAACATGTGCAAGGTATTTTAGACATTCCTCCATAGAATACACACAATTACATGTAATCACATTAAAATATGCTTAACATAATTAGTTATTAAAAATGCAAATCAAGGGCACCTGGGTGGCTCAGTCAGTTGAGCATCTGACTCTTGATTTCGGCTCAGGTCGTGGTTTCATGGATTGCGGGTTTGAGCCCCGCATTGGGCTCTGTACTGATGGTGCAGAGCCTGCTTGGAATCTGTCTCTCTCTCTTTCTCTGCCCCTCCTCCTCTCTCTCTCTCTGTCTCTCTCTCTGTCTCTCAAAATAAATAAACTTAAAAAAATTTAAAAATGAAATCAAATTCATAATGATATACAGCTTCACACACACTAGGATGACTAAAATAAAGAAAGACAACAAGTGTTGATGAAGATGTGGAGAAGTTGGAACTCTTATACATTGCTGCTGGGATTTTAAAATGATACAGTAACTTTGGAAAGCAGTTTGGGGGTTCCTCAAATGTTAAGGATATAGCTACTGTTTGAATAATTCTACTCCTCGGAATCTATCCAAGAGAACTGAAAATGTATATCCACACAAAAACTTGCACACAGATGCTTGCAACAGCATTATCTATTTTATTGAAATAGTAGAAACAACCTATATGCCCTTGAACTGATGGATCGGTAAACAAAATGAGGCATATCCATACAATTGAATATTATTTGGCTGATAAAAGGACTGATGCATGCTACAAAACGAATGATCTTGAAAACACAGTAAGTGAAAGAAGCAAGGCACAACAGAGTACATGTTGTAGGAGTCCATTTTTTCTGAAAAGTTTAGAATAGGCAACTCCACAGAGCCAGAAAGTGGTTGCTGGTTGCCAGGAGCTACAGTGAGGGGAGCAGAAGTTGTGACTGCTAATGGGCATGGAGTTTATTTTTTTGGTGAATGAAATGTTTTACAATTTGATAGTGGTGATGGTTTCACAACTCTGTCAATGTATTTAAAAAACCTCACTGAATTGTAACTTTGAAAGCATCAATTTGGGGCTCCTGGGTAGCTCAGTCAGTTTAGCATCTGACTCTTGATTTCAGCTCAGGTCATGATCTTACAGTTCGTGAGTTCGAGCCCCGCATAAGGCTCCATGCCGACAGTGCAGAACCTGCTTAGGATTCTCTCTCTCTTCCTATCTCTCTGCCTCTCCTCTGCTCTCACTCTCAAAATAAATAAACTTTTTTTAAAAAGAAAAAAATTAAAAAAAAAACCTAAAAGCGTCAATTTTATGGTGTGTGAATTATAATCTCAAGCTTGATAGATATAGATTTATATAGATTTATAAATATATGGATAGCTATCTTTATATGTAATATTTATACATCTAATATCTATATAGCTAATTATCTATATCTATACCTAGATATATCTCCTCCCAAAAAATGTAATTCAAGGAATCCTGTCTAACTCATCTACTTTGTCACACACACACACACAAATCACTTTTTATTTATAAAATATTGTTTTGACACAGGAATACTTCCTCTTTTACCACAGCTGAGATTTGGAAATAAAGACACCAAGTTTCAGCTATCTAAACAGTCAGGTTAAGTCTGTGAATAACTAACATAAATAAATGCTGTGCAGGATAGAGTGACATAGGTTCTCCCTTATCCTGTTGACTCTTCCTTTAACTTTAGTTCCAGTGAGTCTGCAGTTTAGGACTACAATGTAAGCATGGTGTTTTCTTCTACAGGTAGATTCATGGACATCAAGAATTACAATGACAGCAATAAAAGTATATCAAGTAATATTGTAAGCAATTTAGTTGTTATTGCCATTAGCACAAAGACAACAGCATGAAGTAATAATATTATTTTTTTTTTTTTTAAATTCTTTTTTCAACATTTTTAATTTATTTTGGGACAGAGAGAGACAGAGCATGAACGGGGGAGGGGCAGAGAGAGAGGGAGACACAGAATCGGAAACAGGCTCCAGGCTCCGAGCCATCAGCCCAGAGCCTGACGCGGGGCTCGAACTCACGGACCGTGAGATCGTGACCTGGTTGAAGTCGGACGCTTAACCGACTGCGCCACCCAGGCGCCCCTGAAGTAATAATATTATTATCTGCATGTGATAGATGAAGAAAATAGGGCCCTATTTGTTAGGGCACTCTTAACCATTATAATATAGAATCTGAGCAATAGCAAACTTGATAAGTAAAAATGGGAAAAAGATTAAGTCACATAAAGAGAAAATATCTCAAATCAAGTTAACATCTAGCTCTTTAAATAAAGGACCAAATAATTATATTGAACCTGTCTACCCTGTAGACATCACATTCTATTTTTGCATTAAAGACTCAGCACATGTCAGAATTTGAAGATCCTTCAGATTTGTGAAGGGAAAAAAAATATCATTTGTAGATAATGAAGCTTGGTACTAAAAGTGTAAATGGACTTGCACGAGGTCAAGTAGTAAAGTACTGGGCCATCTTAGTAATAATGGTCATGGTTAATTCCTAGTTTATAATCATATGGCTTTGATAAAATGGGCATATTTTGGCTACCTGTGTTCGGCACGGGAATAGTAATGAAAACCGGACTTCGTGTTCTAGGACATTGTCAAAATGGTAACAGGCAACAAAGAGAAATGAGAAGCTTTTCAACTCTGGTTTATGTCTTCATATATTTATTTATTTAATTTTTTTTTGTCTTCATATATTTAAAAAAGGAAAACGTCTAGTGTGACAAGGGCGTGCAAAACATGTGACACAGTAGAAAGAAAACAGCAGACAGTTGCACCTTCTTGGGTTCCTCCAGAGTGGCTGGTACAGTTGTGTCTGTTGAGGAGAGAAATCTCAAGATCCAGATTTCCAAGTCTACCATCAGCCACCTGTTCCCACATGCTACTGAGTGAGCAATGAAAAAAAAAAATTGTTAACTGGGATTTTGCCACACAATCACTTTCTGGTTTATCATATGAAAACCTGTGCCATTTGTGAGATGTATGGATCTATTGAGATTAAATTCAGACTGAGTGCCAACAAGACACTGGTGCCTTTTCCTTAGGACCAGGGCTTAAATTCATTTCTCAAGGATTTATTGCTTTGTTGATGAGGAGAGGCAGAGGAGGGCAGGCTCAAAGAAAATAAAACATTTCTCACTACATCTAAAGAAGAGCAACCAAAGACAGGCCCTTAGTGTGCATTTTGTTCAGGACCACACCATGGTGGTAAGAGGCCCGTTTTATTATTTCATCTGCATAAGAATAACTAAAAAGGAATAGCAAGACTGAATGGAAAGTAGAATATCATCTTTAAGCACTATAGAAACTTTGTTTTCTAATGTGGCCCCTGATTATTCGACTTTGATTTATTAGATGAGTTTCTCTCTTTAAAATTGGTTAAAGATGATTGGGGTAAAGAGAAAATGTTGGCAAACTTTTTCTAGAGAATAGAAATTAGCCCAAACACCAAGTCCATAAATTATACCCTCTCCAATTTTTAAAGCAATCCACCAAAGTAGGAACTTACATATACCAAAGTAGGAATTTATGAATACACACACATTTGTATATATGGAATCTTTTAATTCCTTCTATATACTAATGTCATAATTGAATATTATTTGCATATATTATATTCAACAATAGGGTTGATGCTAAGGAAGAGGACTTTCAATTATAGTTATGCCATTCATAAATACTGCATATATATTTAATAAACTTCTAAATTTGCCTTTGATAGTTTGACTACTGAAATATACAAATAAGAAACTGGGCATGATATGAACAGCAGTAAAATAAGAATTGTTTCATCGTGATACTTGCAATTATTAGTCACTAGATAATTAGCAACTGAAGACAGAATGTTACTTCTTTTTCTCCTTCCCAATGACATACATAATAAGAGACTCTCGGTAACATTTGCTGAATGAGTAAAAGTATTGGACAAAGAAATTGTGTCCCAACATGATGAATGTGAGGCAGGTCATATTCAATTCTATTTAAATACCTTCTGATATTGGCATATTAGGAATTTTTAACTCCAGTGAATAATAGCTCACCTTTATTCAATTCAGGAAAATTGATTTTCAAGCACAAGGAATGCCTAATGTAATTAGACTTTTGAACATCTTGAAAATAAATTAATACAAATTCGAGCACATCTGGGTGTAGTATTTCTGTAAAATTAGTCTAAATGGTGAATAAATGCTGATTTAGATAATTAACACAGTAAAAGTAGACTCAGGAAAAAGTCTTTTAATTTGAACCAAATGAATGTAACTTGAGCTGCTGATTTTAAATGTGTTGTTTTCTTTTTATGAAGATAGTATATCTCTAAGTGTCTATGGCAGAAGTAAAGTCTCATACTTTCCCTCACAAACATAGGATAGATGTTCTACTCATTGTGTAGAAATGACTATAGTTGAATATGAATATGAAAAAAATCAGAAATAACTTAGTAATGACTACAGACTCTTCCCACTTAACATTAGTAATACATTTTAAAAAGTAAAATACATTGAATAAAAATGATGAGACCTTACTTTCCAATATTTTACATAAAAACATTATAATGCACATCATATCAACTCAAAAGCTTCAACCTGTTTTCTAAAATATAACTCAAATTATAGCTAAACAACAATGTTATAAGTAACAAGAAGTCATATTTGGTTGTAACATGCCTAAAATATCACTTGAGCACTAAACGATAAAGCTGTAAAAAAAGTTGTGCTGAATACTTTATCCTCTCTTTTAGATGTTACTCCTCCTTTCTTTAGGCTTTTCAAAACATATAAATGAGATTAAAACCACTCCAGAATATAAAAATGTTGTATTACATTTTGTGGAAATAAATATGGATTTTAAAAGGATATTTTATGCTTTGTGAAAACGAATAGAAGTTTCCCCATGTAAACAACAGTCAGTGCGTTTGAAAGTCACATATGTTCTAAGAAATTTTTGTATTAAAACCAAGAAAAATTGTTCTAGAACAATTTATTCTGACACACAGTCTGGTGAGTATTCTGATTTTGAGCTTATATTTCATTGTCCCTTGTCCATTGTAATGAGTGCTGGAAGTGAAGAAAAAACGTGATGTTGTACTGGCCTCAAGGAAGCCACAGTTTAATAGGGGAAAACACTCATAAATAACACATTACAAAGTGATAGGAGCACTACTAAAGTGTACTGAGGGTAATCCAGGATTGGGGAAATCCTGCAAAATGAGTGTTCAATCTGGGCCTCCATGAAAGAGCAGTTCTTCACTGGTAGAGGAAGGAGGAAAAATCGTGAGTGAAAGCCCAAGGACTCTGAAGGCACATGGTTTGCTTAAGGTATGTGTGATGATAGAATGCAGTGTTTTCTTCAGGATGGCAAGACCCAAGACTAGAACGTGGCAAGAGAGGAGAAAGGAATGGTTTATCAATTTGTAGTGACAGAAAACATTAAGAATGTAACCTTCAGGCAGTGAGATGCAGGTACCTGTTAGAGTAGTGACACTCATTCATTCAACCTAGAGAATCTGAATGCTCAGTATAGCTAGGGAATAACCAATACAAACACCACACTCCAGCAGAAAAGGGGAATGTGTAATGCTCAAATCTGTGTTTTCAAAATAGAGCTCAGGTGTGAAAGATTAGTTATGCGTGGGTCTTCAAGGAAACTAGTTGAAAGCCCCCTGCCATGGGTGAGAATGGACGGCAAAGGGATCGGAGTAGTGGTGGAGCACCAGGAAGGGAGAAGCTGGATTTGGGAGGAGGCCCGAAGATGGAATTAATAGGGCTTGGTGACTACCGCAGGTAGAATGGTGAGGAGCAGGGAGGAACCAATGTTTAAATGGTTAAGAATGTGTTCTCATTCTTGTGTGACTGCAAAGATTGTAGTGGAAGGGAAGACAGAGAGAGAATAGGCTTTAGAGCTAAGGGGAACCCAGTTTGAGGTATACTGAGTTTTACCTATATAATTTTAGAGTGGAAACATAAAGTAAGAAGTAAAGAGAAGGAGAAGAAGAGATTTGAAACTCAGGGAGGTAGGTTGGGCTTGACGTCTGAAAAAGATGAAAGATGGTCGATACAGATCGTGGCCATGGCTAAGGTCATCTGGAAGTGTGCTTAGTTCAGGTCACCTCAAAGAAAGTGATTTAATTCTAAGGATAGAAAGGGGAAATCAGGTGGAAGGAGCTGCATTACAGGAAGGTCTCAGAAAGCTTAGAACAGGGTTTTCAGGAAGGCAATGAGTCAGAGTAGCTGTCGGGGGAGACTTCTTACTATATCCACATCCTCTCCACCTTATTCTCTCATAAATCTACTTCAGTGAGTGATTTTCATCATTCTTAGAAAGATCGCCAGCATCCTTCACCTTGCCAAGTCCAGTGATCAAAATGCAGTTTTCATTAATGAAACTTCTCAGTGGGATCAGTTGATTTCTTTCCCATGCCTTTTTTTTTAATGTTTTATTTATTTTTGAGACAGAGAGACAGAGTACAGCAGGGGATGGGCAAAGAGAGAGGGATACACAGAATCTGAGGCAGGCTACAGGCTCTGAACTATCAGCACAGAGCCTGATGCGGGACTCAAATTTGTGAACCATGAGATCGTGACCTGAGCTGAAATCCGATGCTTAACAGACTGAGCCATGCAGGGGTTCTGATTTCTTTCCCATTCTTAAGGTATTTTCTGCACTTGAATTTTGTGCTTTGCATTTTCCTGGTTTTGCAACTGTTCAACAAAACAAAACAAAAACATACAATCCCCGAAGGTGTTACTTGACCGAGTTCCCAAACTGGTGCTTACTACAAAATCTAACTGCAGTTTTAACCTCCCCCACAGAGATAGTCTTACTAGGTAAGTCAGAAATTTTTCAGACTGCACCAGTGAGGCTGCCACAGGGATCCTCTCCACCCCCAAAGAAAGATGAGGTTATCTCCATGATAAGACACCTTGCTTTTCCCCTAGAAAGCCCTCCCTGGACCAATCCTTTTCTTTTGCTAATAACTTACTTGCCCCTACCCTTCTATAAAAACCTTCCATTTTGTACAACTCCTTGGAATGTGCAATAGCAAGTACAATAACTCTTTACTTGCTAGATGGGGTGCTGCCCGGTTTATGAATAATTTAATAAAGCCAATTAGACCTTCAAATTTACTGGGTTGAGTTTTGTTATTTAACACAACCTTTGCAATCCTTTGCTGGTTTCCCCTTCTTACTTCATCTGTTTAATCCGTTTGCTCTCCTTTCTTCTATTCAGTGGACTTAGTCCTTGGCAATCTTCTTTTCCCCATCCCAATCTACAGCTATGAATTTGAGCATCAACCATGTGCTGATGTCTCAAAAATCAATATGTGAATCCTCAACCTTTTCTGTGGGCTCCAGAATTACACCAACTTCCCATCATACATATCCACTTAGATGTTCCCTAACAATAATACAAGACAACTCATAATTTTACCTACCAAGCCTGCTGTCTGCCAATCATTTTCATGTCTATAAATGCAGCTCTTCACCTACTTGCTCATGACAAAAACCTGAGAATCATTGTTGATTCCTCCCTTTTTCTTAAATTTGTATTCCAATGTACAGCAAACTTCTACCTTCAGAATAATCCGACCAGTTTTTAGATCTCCACGTCTAATACCTTACTTAGCCTTCATAGTATCCCACCTGATCTCGGGTAACTACCTCACAACTGGTCTTCCTGTCTCCTCTCTGACCTTTCTACATAGGACTGCAGAATAGTCTCATGAGAACACAAATCAATCAGATCAAAATGGTGGTAAAATTCTTCAAACTCTTTGCATCACACTTAGTAGAAAATAAAAGTTTTATATCATGATGTATTATTTATTGTTTCATAATAAATTACCTCAAACATAACAGCTTAAAATGACTAACATTTATTATCTCACAGTTTCTGCAGGTAAGGAATTTGGGAGAAGCTTGAATGGGTGGTTCTGCCTCAGGGTCTCTGAAGAAGTTGCAGTCATCTGAAAGTTTTACTAGGGAGAGAGCATCTGCTCCCATATGTTACTATTAGCAAAAGGCATCCAGAACATGGGAACTCTACACAGGGCTGGTTGAGTGTCCCCAATGATATGGCAGCTACTTTCTCCAGACACATGATGTAAGAGAACAAGGGGGAAAAAACCACAAAATTTTGTATGACCTAATCTCAGAAGTCATACATCATCACTTCTGTCTGCCATATTTTATTCATAAAAACTGTGTTACTCTATCTACATACAGACTACAAGGCCTTATGATATTACTCCTACCTCTCTCACCTTATCCTCTACCATTTTCTCCCATATTTCCACCACTCTAACTACACGGCCCTTATGACACTTTATTAAATATGTCAAATTCTTTGCAGTCTCAGATGCTTTGCACTTGCTGTTCCCTCTGCCTGGAAAACTCTACACCTAGATGTTCATGAGTTTACCCCCTTACTTAACTCAGGTCTCTGATCAAGTATTACCTCCTTAAAGAGACCTCTCTTCCCTCCCTCCCTTCCTTGCTTCTTCCTTCTTTGCTTCTTCCTTTCTTTCTTTCTTTCTTTCTTTCTTTCTTTCTTTCTTTCTTTCTTTCTTTCTTTCTTTCTTTCTTTTTCTTTTTAGAGAGAGAGAGAGAGAACAAGTGGGGGAGAGGGGCAGAGAGAGAGAGAGAGAGAGAGAATGAATCTCATACAGGCTTCATGCTCAGTGCAGAGCCTGATGCAGGGCTTGACCCCGTGGCCCTGGGATCATGACCTGAGCCTAAATCAAGAGTCAGATGCTCAACCAACTGAGCCACCCAGGTACCCCAAAGACACCTTTTTAAATCACACCTATCTAAATATCACACCCTTCCCACCATTTTCTGTGCCATTATGTTTCTTTGAAACATTTATGCCCACCCAGATTATGTCATAATTTACTTATCCACTTACTTTCTACCTTATTTATCTGTAAGATTTAAGAGGACAGGAATGCTCTCTCTCTGCTTCACTACAATGTATCTAGTTCCTGGAATGGCACCTGGTACACAATAGACTCTCAGTAAATATTTATTGAATGAAGGGGTGAGTGAGTGAGAAGATGAATGATCGGTTTTGTGGTTAAGAAGCAGCAAGCAGAGATATGTGTTCTGCATTTGCTTTGCTGTGTGTAACTTTGTGTGTGTGTAATGTAGCAAGAATTAAAATAAAAACATTGAATGCATTCAGAGAAGAGGGCCAAACCAGGAAGAATGTGAATGGATATATTTGGAATGAGTAGTAATAAAATATTCTATTTCTTTTAAAAGGTATTAATTTTAAACCTTAAGACCTTGTGTCTGACACTTTACAAGGTTGAAAAAAAATTAACTTGACCTCTCGTGTTTTGTGAAGCATCACTGCTTAGTGTTAGGTGACAATACTATCCAAAAGCTGCAACATATTTTTGATGAGGTTTCAACAAATTAATTCCACACCCTGTTCTTACTATCACTATGGGATTATTTTTCTTATTCTTTTTCATTTTGTCCTATTTCTCATTTCAATCAATACATATGATATTACAAACATATACGTAATGATATTAGTCTGGTAAAGAAAACACAGACATGTAACAAGTCATGGATGTGCCCTCAATAATTAAGTCTACCTAAAGACTAGGTGTAATCATGTGAAATAGGATAGTATTGGCTGTCATGATCTGTTAATAATGGAAAAGACTTCAGTGAAACCCTATGCCCTGCCATCAAATGCCAACAGTTTTATGAGGATATTACACTTGTTTTACAAGCAAACAATGCATCACAAAATTTTTTTTTAATATATGAAGTCTATTGTCAAATTGGTTTCCATACAACATCCAGTGCTCATCCCAAAAGGTGCCCTCTTCAATACCCATCACCCACCCTCCCCTCCCTCCCACCCTCCATCAACCCTCAGTTTGTTCTCAGTTTTTAACAGTCTCTTATGCTTTGGCTCTCTCCCACTCTAACCTCTTTTTTTTTTTCCTTCCCCTCCCCCATGGGTTTCTGTTAAGTTTCTCAGGATCCACATAAGAGTGAAACCATATGGTATCTGTCTTTCTCTGTATGGCTTATTTCACTTAGCATCACACTCTCCAGTTCCATCCACGTTGCTACAAAGGGCCATATTTCATTCTTTCTTATTGCCACATAGTACTCCATTGTGTATATAAACCACAATTTCTTTATCCATTCATCAGTTGATGGACATGTAGGCTCTTTCCATAATTTGGCTATTGTTGAGAGTGCTGCTATAAACATTGGGGTACAAGTGCCCCTATGCATCAGTACTCCTGTATCCCTTGGGTAAATTCCTAGCAGTGCTATTGCTGGGTCATAGGGTAGGTCTATTTTTAATTTTTTGAGGAACCTCCACACTGTTTTCCAGAGTGGCTGCACCAATTTGCATTCCCACCAACAGTGCAAGAGGGTTCCCGTTTCTCCACATCCTCTCCAGCATCTATAGTCTCCCAATTTGTTCATTTTGGCCACTCTGACTGGCGTGAGGTGATATCTGAGGCATCACAAAATTTTTTTTTTTTTTTTTTTTTAATTTTTTTTTTTCAACGTTTTTTATTTATTTTTGGGACAGAGAGAGACAGAGCACGAACGGGGAAGGGGCAGAGAGAGAGGGAGACACAGAATCGGAAACAGGCTCCAGGCTCTGAGCCATCAACCCAGAGCCTGACGCGGGGCTCGAACTCACGGACCGCGAGATCGTGACCTGGTTGAAGTCGGACGCTTAACCGACTGCGCCACCCAGGCGCCCCACAAAATTTTTAAGTAAACGAAGTGAACTCAACTAGTCCATGTACAGGATCACCGCCTAGCAAATAGAAAATTTTTAGAAAACACTAGGTATCATCCTTCTTGATGTCAAGTGTTATACAACTGAGAAGTTACAGATACTATATACTATGTTATGAAGGCTATGAGTTTGAGAATATATTAGGATGCCCTTTCTACAATTTGATTCCCATTTTAAGGTGGGTTGGTGGGTGGGTAGGAGGGAACAGATGGAGCCCAGAATGCTGACCGTGACTCGTCCAAGGTCATTGAGCTAGGGTGTGGCCTTGTGTTATGACTGAAAGGTAGTACTGACTGAATATGCAATACACGAATTGAATGGTAGGAGTTCACAAAGAGAAATCCCCATGAGTTACTCTGTACTCCGTCCGGGCAGAGGACCTGTGAGCTGAGACAGTGAAAGCAGCCAGGGAAAGAGGGGCAGGTAGATATCAGTAATTTCACAGTTTTGGTAAAGAAAACACAGACATGTAAGTCATGGATGTGCCCTCAATAATTAACAGTCTACCTAAAGACTAGGTTCGGGGTACTAAAATGAATTGGTAGTCATTAAAATAGTTGTGGTACAGTTAATCTTGTTGAAAACAAGTAGTTGGGTTATTTTTAAATCAAGTTTAGCAGTTTCTATTTCTGTTTGAATTATCAAAATGATTACTTTGTATGTACTTAATACTATTTGCAAAATTTTACTATGATTTACCATTAGTGAATCTGAAACAGTTATTCATGTCTTCAATAAAAGAAAAATATCATTCAATGATTAGGAACAACTTTCCATCCCTTAAAGGCTTTGGAATTAGACCATTATCCACTATCCCTGCTGACTTTGAGTCTGAGAGATCCACTTTTTACAACATCTCTTATTGGTAGATCATTGTTCACACATAAGGCTCCTTTCTTATTATTTAAGCTGTTTTGTAAGAAACAGATGTCATTTTTCTATGGTGGGAAACACAGATTTAGGGCATAGGTTCTTCTTCTACTTTGTTAGTCTTTGGGCTAAATTCAGGGGCTTTGAAAATGAATAAAATAAATCTGCTCAGACATTAAAATATAGAAGGAAACAGATATGAAACATTATACTATCAAAAAACATCATAATTATTGCGAGTGAAGTGTACACAAAATGCTAATTCCCATAATGTCATCATTTGATAGATTTACTTTCCTTTTTTTAGAAAAGGAATTGAGGCTAATTTGCTTAAGATTATGTAGCTAGCAAGTGACAAAGCTGCTTTTAACACCCAGAGTTAACTCCAAAGACCACAAACAGAACTTAGAGAAATTTTGTATTAGTAGAGATTGTTGGCTTAATAATTGATTATTAATACAGAATATTAAATGATTTTAAAATAAAGTATTTATTACTTATTTCTGAAATGGTTTTGAGGTAGCTGATAATAAAGCATGAGTGAAATAAGGCTAAAAATGCTATCACAGCATTGAATAAACAAAAAGTTGTAAAGAGAGTGAAAAGAAAAAAAATTACACAAGAAATCCTTATCATAGGCAAGTTAGAACAAGGCAAATTTGCCTTAAAGACACTCAGCATGAGCTTCTTGGGAAGCAGGTAAGGCAAGACATAAACCTTCATGCCTCCCTCCCCAGAAGATATTTTATATAAGAATAAATTGCTAAATGATATTTTCAAGCAAAGTCTGGCTTGGTTTTTTTAAAAATCATTTTTGATTAAATAGCAATTCTCTCTACTGAGAATTGCTCTTCTCCAATTTTTAAATCATTTTTTACCCCCTTGTTTTCCTTCTTGTATTTATAATATATGTTATATTAGCTCTTTGAACTCCTGCTTATTTATTTGAAAAGGGAGATAATTGTTACCCCACAGAGTTATGCTGCTAAAAATAAAATTCATATGTCAAAGTAACATTGGTATTTCTTCACCCATTCTTTGAGACTGACATTTGAAAGTCTGTATGTTTCTGATCAATATCAATGAAGTAAAATTTGTGCTAAATCATTTGTCAGATACTTTTATTATTATGTTAAGTTTATGTTTCACAAGCAGCAGTTGTTATTTATGGTATAATTAGCCATTCATTTTAGACTTAGATTTTTAGAATTTGAAATGCTAGAATAATACTATATTTTAGAATACTGATGTCTGAAATTTTACATGGGGGATTCTAAAAGGAAGATGAAAATTATTCTATATTGCACTCTTTCATTCTATTAACATTAATTAGTAAAAGTTTGGTTCTTATTCAAATATGAACATCAGAAAACATTTTTACTTAGAAATTAAAGGGTATAATTTGAAGGTGGAACACATAGGATAGGCTTTGCTTAGTTATATTATGTAAATCTAAGTTGTTCATGCTCCATTTATAATAAGGACTTCTAATCATTAGGCACTTGAGCATTATTTGTATTATAAAGTCTATTCGGAAAATGTCCATAAATAAAAGAATTTTTTATAACCTCTTATTGACTTTTCGGTTTTAGACAAGCATAAATTTCAAAATAACTCAATACTGGCATCATTCCCTGTTGTTATATTTAAAGGTCATTTATATTTTGACAATAACTTGTTTTCTTCCCAGACTAATTCCATGTTCTTTGCTTCAATATATTTTACCTTGCATATAAATGTTCTTTTCTCTTATATCGCACTGAAAATTATTTCCAAAGTCTATTTGGTAATTAAATGTATCTTGATTTTTTAAAATTTCCTTAGAACTACAGGCTATTTGAATTTTAGAATTATAAGTCCTTGGAAGACCATGTATTTCACTTCATGAAAAAAATTTAAGCACACACACACACACACACACACACAAGAAAGGAAAGGAAAAGAAAAAGAAAAGAAAAGAAAAGAAAAGAAAAGAAAAGAAAAGAAAAGAAAAGAAAAGATTAGGCATAAACAGCTCTATGTAATTTGCTTGACTAAGAACATATTTATTATTATTTAGTATATAGTTCTAACACGATTGGTTATTCTTGGTGAAGTAAGTCAGCGTGTGTGCGCACACAACACACACGCAGACACAAGATCAATGTTATCACTAAGATCACTTATCTAGGGACTATCCTTTATTCTTCTTTCCCTCCCCCTTCACTTTCTATCTATAGTTAGGAGAGGATGTCTTACCTTCAGGATTTATCCGAAGTTTGGCCATTAGTGACTCTTCAACCTCAGTCACTGTTTCCCTCATTATTTCCTGATTTTTACTCATTTCCTTCTATATTAATCCTCCACACATGAGGTAGACTATAATTCAGTAGTAGTTATTGAGTTAATGAAAGAATAAAGTCATTACTCACATCGATTAGCTTTGATAGAATAACTGACATTCTTAAAGTCCCTGAATCATGCAAAGTATGTTCTTTTTCAAATGACTGGGAGATTAGTAATTTATTTTACAAAGATTGCTTAAAATATGCAAATGCCCAATTTTAAATTTGGTTTTAAGAGAAAAGTTAATTTATATTAAATAACTGATTTTCCATGAAACAAAGTAATTGTGATTTCTCTTATTGTGTAATTATATGTCATTTATATTTAAAAATATGAATCTCTATAATGTGCTAGTTATAAAAATAAATATAACCATGATAACTAGTGTAAAGCATTAATATACAGACACAGCCAAACACATCAATTTTAAGGCTTTTGATATTTCTAAATTCTTAAGCCAACTGTATTCTGAAGGTCGAAAAAATGCTAAGTAGAAGTGAATGGGAGACCACTATTAAATACTCAACACACCCAGTTTAGGAAGTGTGAATTATGACTGCTGAAAAAAATCACATGTATTAAGAAAGTGACTTGGGGGCGCCTGGGTGGCGCAGTCGGTTAAGCGTCCGACTTCAGCCAGGTCACGATCTCGCAGTCCGTGAGTTCGAGCCCTGCGTCGGGCTCTGGGCTGATGGCTCGGAGCCTGGAGCCTGTTTCCGATTCTGTGTCTCCCTCTCTCTGCACCTCCCCCGTTCATGCTCTGTCTGTCTCTCTCTGTCCCAAAAATAAATAAAAAACGTTGGAAAAAAAAAAATTAAAAAAAAAAAAAAAAGAAAGTGACTTGAATATGGAGGTATACATTCAGATATTCAAATAGAATCCTCTTGACTGAAATTTTATTCATATTTTCAGAATGAGTTTAATCTTACTCATATTTTTAGAATGAGTTTAATCGAACTTTAAATGATTTGACACTGTTTATGCCTGGGGCTATAGAATATACTAAACTACAAACATAGGTCAGATATTAAAATATTTTTAAAAATTATCAGCAAAATGAAAAGCCATTCTTGATATGTAGAAATTATATAGTATGATTTGTGAGTCCAGCCAGTCACCTTCCCTATTTCTCTGTGATGCTTTCTTAACCTAGAGATCAGTTCCTGGCTCCCTCTTCAGTGACATTTTACCATATCGCTCTAGTGCACTTGGTCCTTTTAAAGCTAATGTATAATAACGAGAATAATAATAAAAACAACAATGCTTTTGCCAGACACTTTTCTAAACACCTTGCTTATTAATTTAGTTAATCCTCATAATACACCAAGAGTTCTTTCCTAATTTCCAGGTGTGAAACTGAGGCAGGCATTTGCAGCATGTCATATTCTAAAGCCAGAATTGTGTTTTTTGTCTTTGTTTTTTTTTTTTTTTTTTTTCCTTAGAGCCAGAGCTTTAACCGCTGTCTGGAACTAATTTTGTAGCAATTATTTCTAGTCCATTAAACCTTGCATTATTGTTTGCACCTCCAGGTCTCAATATCAATCTCCTTCTCTTTTTCACCCTTCTTCCCTCTCCCTCTCTTCCTTCTTCTGCCTTTCCCTCTCCCTCTCCCTAGGTCACAGTCCTCAGTTCATGTCACAGTATTATATAGTTTTTTATGAAGCAGTTTTTAGTCTGAATTGTTTTTAGTGTTTCTTCGGTTTTATTGCTTTAGTTTTCATCTTCTCAGAGCTCCAGGTATAGCTCCCTTGGAGATGAAGACATTACCTATCTTCTACATCTTTCATTTTCTGTCAAAACTTTTCAACTTTCTGATTTTATAGTAGTGTTTAATTCTTTCCTTTGCTTCTATTTCTCTTCTTTTATCTATTTAGTCTTGTGTTATTTCTAGTTTATTCTTCATTTATGATATAAACTATTTCCACTTCATTCCTGAGCTCTGAAGTTTTTACATGCTCCTCTAATTTATTGATTCTTATATAACCCATTTCTATTTCTGATACATTTTCCTCTTTTATTACTTTTCTAATTACATGCTTTCTTCCACTCATTTTAATATTCTGTTTTTCTGCTTTGTTATCATATATTTCTCTCCTGCTTTCATTTTCTGTCAATATATTATTTAGTTCATTTTCGTTTTTTGTTTCTTATTTAGTATGCTTGTATGAGGTTCAACACTATCCGTTTCTCTTTCTATTGTTTAAATGATTAAGTTTTGCCTGTGCTTTTAAGAGGTTTCTGTTGGAATAGACTGTTCAGCTTGGGTAGTGTCCTTGGTTTATGCTCCATTAGGATCTTGCTTGAGGCAGTTTTTCGCCTCTCAGGAAGGGACTTACCCTTAAAGAAGGACATTTTTGTTGTTTCTCTTTTGCTTTCTGAGGTCCTGGAGTGCTTATGCTGCCATAGTACCTTCAGCTTTTTCCTCAGACATTGTATGGTCTCCATTGTTTATTTCAGAATCATTCATGATTTGAAGCTTGTATAGTCTTGTCCAGTTTTATGGGGTTTTTTTCTTTCTTTCTTTTGTTCAGATCATTGAGAATTCTATGTTAGAGGTCATCTATTCTTTTGAGAAGTACTTGATCGAAATTCCTATGTTCTAGGACTCTTGGAACCATCTGAATTTTCCTTTTTCCACAATCTACGCCACACAGGACCCAGCAGAATTCCTGCTATGTTCAGTGTTTTCAGAAACCCACTTTTTAAATAGGGTTTTTGTAGATCGCCTGGATTGTGGGGATATTTTAAGAGTTTAGGGGTTTTTTTACTTTCTCTTTTTTTACTAGGCATTCTGACTTGTTTCTATAGGAGAATTAGGTGAGGTTACTCATCTAAGCCATTGGGGGGAAATGCAAGTCATAGAAACACTTCTGCTCTGTTTGTGGGAATGTGCCTAGTATATTTTATAGAACAAAATACTGGAGTTTAGTCAGATTAAGTATGTGAATACTTTATGAACCAAAATTCCGCTCATATGCATATTCCAAAGAAATTCTCACACACCTTTTTCACTCCAAGATGGATCCAGTATAGGTTAAAAAAGATCTCACTGATTTATAGCTAACTTTTAACCCAACAACAGAGAATATACACCCTTTCCATGTAATGCTTATAAGTCCTGACCCAAAATTTACCCACTGCGAAATGCTTCATTGAATTCTAAAATACAGAAATAATACAGGGGCGCCTGGGTGGCCTGAGCATTTGACTCTTGATTTTGGTTCAGGTCAGGATCCCAGGGTCATGGGATCAAGCCCTATGTTGGGCTCCATGCTGAGTGTGGAGTCTACTTAAGATTCTCTCTTCCGGGGTGCCTGGGTGGCTCAGTCGGTTGAGCGTCCGACTTCGGCTCAGGTCACGATCTCACGGTCCGTGAGTTCGAGCCCCGCGTTGGGCTCTGTGCTGACAGCTCAGAGCCTGGAGCCTGCTTCCGATTCTGTGTCTCCCTCTCTCTCTGACCCTCCCCCGTTCGTGCTCTGTCTCTCTCTGTCTCAAAAATAAATAAACTTAAAAAAAAAAAAAAAAAAAGATTCTCTCTTTCTCGCTCTGTCACTCTCCCTCTGCCCATCTCCCCTGCTTGTGTGCTCTCTCCCTGTCTAAAATTAAAAAAATATAAAATAAAGTAAAATAAAATAAAATAAAAATACAAACAATGCAAATAAAAAGAGAAATTAATATCAAAGTTAAAGGCTGGAAAAAGTAAATGAATTAAATATGCAAATGAATCAGTTTTAAAAACTCAAAAAAACAAGAAAAAACACAATTAAAATTATATGCCCAAATAAAATGAAAAAGTGAAGCAAAAGCAGAACTAAAAGTTCCCTTCAAAATATCTTGTTACCTAAAATCTGTAAAAGATAACTCAGTAATATCAAGGACGATGCAAGTGAGAGGAAGGAATCCTTTGTGAAGTGGAACATTGAATATTGATTAAATTTCCATAGTACCCTAAGCAATCTACAGATTCAGTGCAATCCCTGTTTAATTCCTATGGCATTTGTTTTTCAGAAATATGAAAAAAATTCTAAAATGTATATGTAATCTTAAAAGACTCCAAATAGCCAAAATAATTTTGAAGGAGAAGAACAAATTTGGAAGATTTGCAATCCTGTTTTCAAAATATAATACATTGTATATATACGCCACATCTTCTTTATCCATTTATCAGTTGATGGTCATTTGGGCTGTTTCCGTAGTTTGACTGTTGTAGATAACTCTGCTATAAACCTTGGGGTGCATGTATCCTTTTGAATTAGTATTTTTGTATTCTTTGGGTAAATACCTAGTAGTGCAATTGCTAGATTGTAGGATAGTTCTATTTTCAAATTTTGAGGAACCTCCATACTGTTTTCCGTAGTGACTGCACCAGTTTGCATACCCACCAACAGTGCAAGAAGGAAAAAGTGAGAATGAGAGAGAGAGAGAGAGAAACAGAAACCGAAACCAAGACTCTTTGCTATAGAGAACAAACTGATGGTTACCAGTGGAGAGGCTTGGGTTAAATAGGTGATGGGTATTAAGGAGTGCCTTGTTATGAGCACCAGGTGTTGTATGAAAGTGTTGAATCACTGTATTCTACACCGAAACTAATATTACACTATATGTTAACTAACTGGAATTTAAATAAAAACTTAAAAAAAAACCAAAAAACAAAAGAAACAACAACAAAAATATAATAACAAAGCAACAGTAATCCAGACAGTGTGATATTGGCATAAAGATAGAAATACAGAGCAGTGGAACAAAATACAGAGCCCAGAAATAAGCCCTTGTGCATATGGTCAGATGTTATTCAACAAGGGTCCAAAAACATACAATGGGGAAAGGACAGTCTCTTCAACAAATCGTGTTGTAAAACTGGATATCTACATGCAAAAGAATGAAGTTGGAGTCTTGTCTTACATCATACATAAACCTAACTCAAAATGGATTAAAGACCTAAAAGTAAGATCTAAAACTATAAAACTCCAAAGAAAACTTAGGGGGAAAGCTTCAAGATTTGGATTTGTCAATGATTTCTTGGATATGACATCAAAAGCATAGGCAACAAAAGTAAAAAATAAAAGGGAACTACATCAAACTAAAAGAAAACTTCTGTGCATCAAAAGAAACAATCAACAGAGTAAAAAGGTAACCTATGGGATGGGAGAAAATATTTGCAAATCGTATATATGTAAGGGGTTAATGTGCAGAATGTATAATGAAATTCTACAACTCAACAACAATAAAACACAGAACCCAATTAAAAATGGGCAAAACACCTGAACAGATAATACTACAGAGAAGATAAACAAATGGTCAACAGCATATGAAATGATACTCAAGATCACTAAACATAAAAGAAAATAAAAATCACAATGAGATATCACCTCATGCCTGTTAGGATGACCACTATCAAAAGAATAGAAAATACCAAGTGTTGGCAAGGATGCAGATAAATTGGAACTCATGTGCACTCTTTTTGGGAATATAAAATGGTGCAGTCATTATAGAAAACAGTATGGAGGTTCCTGAAAAAATTAAAACGGAATTACCATATGATTCAAAACAATTGTATATGTCCAAACAATTGTGTATGTCCAAAACAATTGTATATGTCCAAAAAATTGTATATGTCCAAAACAATTCAAAGCAAGATCTCAAAGACACTTCCACACCCATGTTTATAGAAGTACTATTACAATAGCCAAGAGGTAGAAATAACTCAGATATCCACTGATACAGAAAATGTGGTATGTATCTACAGTGGAATGTTATATAGACTTTAAAGAGGAGGAAATCTTGACACATGCTACCACATGGATAAACCTTGACAACATTATGTTAAATGAAATACTCCAGTCATAAAAAAAGCAAAAACTGTGTTATTCTACTCATATGAAGTACCTAAAGTGGTCAAGCGTAGAAAAGATAGTGAAAAGATGGTTGCCAAGGCCTGTGGGAGGGGGATGGAAAATGAGTGTTTCATGGTTCTAGAATTTTAGTTTTGCAAGCTGAAAACATTTTAGAGATGTACAGCCAACAACCGAATAGACTTACCACTATTGAACTGTACACTTGAAATTATTAAAATAGGAAGTACGGTTATATGTTTTTTTTTATTACAAAAAGTATAATTTCTTACTTTAGCTTCCATCTGACTAAAACCAGTTGGGTACAAGGTGAATACACCGATGCCCACAGGTTAACTCTGTTGTAATCTTCTCATAATTTTAGTACTATGGAGAGGGCCACTAAAAATAAGTCAATGAATGCTAAAGCAAATTCTTGAATGAATTTGGGCATTGGAATGAATATGGGCATTAATAGATAAATGGTGAAAGGAGAACAGAAGATACTAAAATCTATGTAATTTAACATTTTCAACAAAAAATAATCCTGCCCTAGTATATTAAATATGTTTTCCCAATAATATGGAAGGCAAATTTAAAGAGAGGTCATACAAATATAAAAAATTATTCAACTCCTCTACACAAAACTGTTTAGTGATTGTTAGATGACCATGGATACCATTAAATCTTTATGGATACCTATATTGTCTGAATGTTACACAATGAACATGCATTAATTATAAAATAAACAAAGAATTATTTTAAAGTAAAATTTAAAAAGGAAAGGTGTTGTATACATTGCTTTTCCTGGCTTTAAAATCAGGCATATTTGGTTTATACCTTTCCATGACTATCCAGTTGACAAATGCAATGACTGAGCTGTTAGTCATGTAGAGGTGTCAGGAAAGACAAGATAACTCCCTGAAAGTATCAGAAGGGCAAAAGACATATCAACATTTTTAAAAAGAAAGTGTAGAAATGAACAGAAAAAGCAGTGGAAATGGTATTTTTTTCAACTCCATTTCTTGATGGAAAATTTATTGGAATTAATAATCGATCAAATTGCAAATGTTTAAAAATGCCTAGGGTAGTAGTAGTTTTGTAGAGAACAAATAATGTCAGACAAATTCAATTTATTTTGTGATGGAGTAAGTGATAAGGGAGAAACTGTACATTTAATAGATTGGGAATTGAGTCTTTGTGTCCCACATTACAATTGCTTCAAACTAGGTATGGTATTAGGTAGGTGCATGTACCCAAAGGGCAGTGATCAAAACTTCATTGTCAGGATCAGAAGATATAATGAATATTATTTCTTTGCAGTTGTCAGAGTTCTGTATGTAATAATTGTATAAGGGATTGAAAGCCTGAATAGAGAATGCTTTTTGGTTGAAAACGACAGGCACTTAAAATGACTTGCTGGAGTGGAATAGTGAGAATCTGATGTCCTCATTCTACATAGAAATTATAGACGTATTACATATAACTTTTTTTCAAACAGTACAGTTTATTCTAAGATAATTGTCTTCAGGGAAATTATAGTATATACCTGAAAAAAGTGATTGTAAATGACTCTGTGCAAACCATGCAGTATAGCATTCATTCAGCCACTATGTGGGTAAGCAATGTGATCTTACTTCAGAAAGATTTTTTAATAATTCCACATGAGCCAAATAAACGATATGCTAAAAGATTATCTTTGGGAATACTACAGGGATTTTATGTAATGTATGTGAAATAATTTTGGGAAAGATACTAATTACAAACAACAACAAAGAACAAAGCTCTTACATGCAATACAGTATTGCTTTTACCTCCAGAAGTAGTCAGATCTTTAAAAAATGTTTCAAAGCAATATAAATTAATAGGAATTGAGAATTTCCATACTTAACAAATATCACCACCTTTCCTTCACTCCAAAATTACAGAAACAAAATTTTCTTGTTCCATCTGACAAAACTTTAAAAAGCTGTCTTAATATCTTTATTTTATTTATCCTTTACCCCCACACATAAATATGCATGCACATATATATTCACTTTCTATTAGCAATGATCGCGCCTCGGATAAACCTCATTGGCTACGATACTGCCACTGCGCAAAGCTATATATTCACTTTCTAATTGCTCATTTTTCCCATCAAAATATAGATTCCATAAAGGCAGGGACATTTTCCTATTTTCTGCTTTCTGTTTTATCTGTGGTACCCACAATAGAGGTTTAAGAGTCTTTGTGGAATAAATTAATTTTAAAGAGAAAGAATAGATAAGTAATGTACATTTGCTCAAAAACATCCATTTTGGGAATATTCTCATAAGGCAAAATTAGTAATTCCTCTTAAACATATGGACAGATCATTTCATGTTGATGAATATGAATGATAGCATTTACAGATTTAATCCTTTAGAAGACTTTGCTATGTCCCCCTTTATAATTACCTTGAAGTTTTGTTAGAATATAAAATAATATGCTATTTATCATTACTATCCTATTATAGAGAATAGGAATAATTCTTAGTAAAAATAAAACATATAGCCTTAAAATATATTTTATTCTATTTATTGTCCTTAGGAAAGTTATGTTTGCTTAGATATTTTAAATAATTAAATGGCATATTCTTCCTCCCTTCCTTCTTCTTTGGTTGTAGATGTTAAAAATTAAGTTCATCGTTTGTTTCATGGCAGGCAGTCACATCTTCAATGATAACTTTTTAGTTAGATTTGACAAAGGTCATCTTAATATATGGTAGCATTCACGTAGCTGTTAACAAGGTGGTGTTTAGTCCTATCAAGATTCTTCAAAATCTTTTTTAAGAAGGCAAGTAATAAGAACAATCAGCATTATTTATGACTTCTCATTTCACTTACTATTTTTTTCTTGTGAATTTTTTTTCAGAAATTGAAAAATTTCAAGGTTCTGATGGAAAAAAAGAAGATGAAGAAAAGAAATATCTTGATGTCATCAGCAACAAAAACATAAAGCTCTCAGAAAGGGTATTGATTCCTGTCAAGCAATATCCAAAGGTACTACAGTATATGCTTACAAAGTATATGCTTTGTTCCCATAGAATTAAGTAAAAATGATAAAAATAAGACTTGATGTTTCATTCATTGCCTTTCATGAAATCAATATTTAAAACTTCATTATATTAGTATACACAAATATATGATACTGATAAAGAAGAAAGAGAAGTCTTTGAAAGTACACTGATGAAAACAGTTTTCAACTAAAGACTGTAGCACTTTTATTCTATGAATATGTAAAACATAATTAGATATTTTAATCATTCATTTAACATGTAAATGGTTCAACAATTTGTCCAAATATGCACGCTCACTTGATTATGTTTTGGTTCATGTTACAGTGCATATTCCTATTGTAATAAAGAGTAGAATTAATGAAACTAAATATACAGAATTAGCCAATCCACAGGAAATTATTATATGCAGGAAAGCAATCTAGTCTTTATTAGACACTTAGATTATAACCTGTAGTCTTCTGTAGTCAGGGTTCATTTATAAAAATAATTATGATACTGCTCTCTTGAGAGTAATTTTTCACTAGACATTTTCATATCATATGACATTTGTATCACCAGAATCATGATTATAAGATAGAGCATTCAGTGGCATGGTTTCATCACTTATATTCATAAATTCTAGTGGGTAAAAGGAGTTTCTTTTCTTTTCTTTTCCTTTCTTTTCTTTTCTTTTCTTTTCTTTTTTCTTTTCTTTTCTTTTCTTTTCTTTTCTTTTCTTTTCTTTTCTCTTTTTTAATAAATTACGTATCAAACAATGGAAACTCAGGTTAGGTGGTAATTTACTTTCTGAAGAGTGAATTGTAAACAATGACCGTGTAATTATCCTAATAGTAAAGATTACAGAAATAAGTGCTCTAGTTTACCAATTGTCTTCTAATATGATAAATTTTAATAAGTATAATTAAGTAGAATACTGTGTTTATAATTATTTCAAACAGGAATAAACTGCTGTAGCCCACCAAACCATAAAATTTAACTTTCAGGTGAGGTTTTTGGGCATACCAGTTTTTGGTTTTTGTGTTTTGTTTTTATTTTTGTTTTAGCTAGACTTACTCTATTACAGGAAAGGTGCGTTCAATAGATATATATTTTACACTTAAGTTTTATTAGATTTATTTCATAATCATGTTTTTATGAATATTAAATTGGGTTGCAAAATGTACATGAATATGTTTACTTAGTAATGAAATATGGTAGAAATATGGGTATTAAGAATGTGTCTTTTTTAAAGGAATTTGATTAATTAACCTATTTTGAAGTACAAGATCAGTTCTTTATATCATATATTTAACTATTATATAACTTGATCCTGTTTCTCAGAATAACACTTGTCTGTTCGCTGGGTATGGGAAAGCCAGTGACAGATTCAGTATCTCCTTCTCAATAAAACGTAGCTGTATATCTCTGACCAAATCAGGTTGGGAAGGTGTGAAAGGCTTTTCAAATTGTGGTGGTTCTTCAAATGGCAGTATGAGTGATTTTTTTTTAAAGTTTTTATTTATTTATTTTGAGAGACAGAGTGTGTGCGTGCATGTGTGAGCCAGTGGGGGAGGGTCAGAGAGAGAGGGAGAGGAAGAGAATCCCATGCAGGCTTCCTGCTGACAGTACTGAACCCGGTGTGGGGCTCCATCCCATGAACTGTGAGATCATGAACTGAGCCGAAATCAAGAGTCAGACCCTTAACCAACTGAACCATCCAGGAACCCCAGTATGAGTGATTTTATAGTGAATATTGCGATAGTCTATATTTGATGCATAATGGTAAATATTGAAACAAGAATACTGTATAGTGTCTAATTTTTGTGTGTGATTTAATTTCATGATTTATAGGAAGATAATCAAATAACAAAACTGCTTATTTGTATTGAAACAGACCATATCTCACCAGCAAATTCATGCATCTCCTAGAATTTTTAGAATCTCAAAATGTTTAAGCCGGAACTAATCTTCAAAATCACAGACTATACAAAACTTTTATCTTGCAGATGAGGTAATTGGGAAATTATGAATCAAAGACATATCTTTGTTGCAGATGGAGATACCTAGAGGTTGCTATTATTTTAGATTCTTCACTTTTTGTGAGTCATTGCATTTTTTTTTTTTTTATTTATTTTTGGGACAGAGAGAGACAGAGCATGAACGGGGGAGGGGCAGAGAGAGAGGGAGACACAGAATCGGAAACAGGCTCCAGGCTCCAAGCCATCAGCCCAGAGCCCGACGCGGGGCTCGAACTCACGGACCGCGAGATCGTGACCTGGC
Source organism: Neofelis nebulosa (assembly GCF_028018385.1). NCBI lineage: Eukaryota > Metazoa > Chordata > Mammalia > Carnivora > Felidae > Neofelis > Neofelis nebulosa. The sequence goes on along the minus strand of NC_080787.1, from coordinate 59,813,159 downwards.
TGAAGTCGGACGCTTAACCGACTGCGCCACCCAGGCGCCCCAAGTCATTGCATTTTTAACTTGACTGATATGCTCACATTTTTTGTTGTTGTTTTGTTTATTTAGTTTTGAGAGAGAGAGAGAGCATGAGCAGGGGAGGGGCAGAGAGAGAGAGGGGGAAAGAGGATCCAAAGCAGGCTCTGTGCTGACAGCAGAGAGCCCATGTAGGGCTTGAACTCACAAACCTTAAGATCATGACCTGAACCAGTGGGACGCTCAACCACCTGAGCCACCACCTGAGCCCCTGCTCATTTTTGTGTTACTTGTTCATGTGAAAGGAATGGAAGAATGTGAAGAATGAGAGCTCCTAAAGTTAGTAGTTTTATGGAATACTATCAAATAACAACTTATGCCTTAGAAAACTTAGCATTTTTAATTGATGAATAGAATGCTAAACCACTTTAAATTATTTTTAAAGAGACGTGCATTTCATACACCCCGTTATCACAATGAGAGAACTCTTAAGAGCCCTTTTGCAGAAAAAGGTACTGAGAAACGGAACAGAATCATCTATCAAGTTGACCTACATTTGCTGTTGTTTGCTTTTATACTATAATAGATTAAAACCAACTTTTTGAAAACTGTGTTTGTTTCAAAAGTGGTGATTCTCTCCTGCTGAGTGATTATTGCCTACCTCTCACAAAAATATCAGTGGGGTTAAGATTACAGTCACTAGACTTGAGCCATATTTGATGTACATTTGGGGCTGTAAAATGTGTGGTGTGTGTGGTGTATAGTATGAACTGTTGAGCAGAACACAGTCATATTTATGGGTTTAAAGTTTAATCTTTTATAACAAAAAGTGATTTATCCCTGGGGGGGTACATTGGAGAAAGACCTACTTTTCATGACTTCTCTCAGGGCCATCTCTCCACTTGATGCCTGCTGTCTGTTTGAACTGGTAATTAGTGTATTGATGACACAGCCCTCTCCAACAAAGGGCATTAAACAACTATGGGAATTCTTGAGGAAATGGCCTTATCCTGACTTTAAGACATGACCTTTTTTGGATAGATTTTATTTCAATTAGTCTCCAGTTTCAAGTTGCTGACTTATTTGAGTAATACAAGGGATTGAAAGAAGTTTAAGATTTTGAATTATAGAAAATATAAGAATGCTGTTCAAACACATTAAGAATGATTTATCTAGCTCTAGTGCTTTATGTTTAATCACTTAATTTGCGAAAATATGTCACATTACCAAATTATTACAATGAACAGCTTTTCTTATTTGTTTTCAATATTTTTGTTTGTAACAAGATTAGCAAAGAGATAGGCTTTGCACATTGATTGTTTGCATTTATAGATGTTTCAGAATCAGTGCAATTATTTCTTGATAGTCAAGTCTTCAAGGAGGTAATATGTGGCAGTGTGTTTCTCTGTCATCTTAAGCAATTCATGCAGAAGGCCTGGAGAGATTCATGCAGAAAACTCACCGTCCTTAACATGAACTCTTTCTCCTTAAATCCACACACACTGTATTTCATAGTCCAATACGCATTTATTTTTTAAAATTTTAACATCTCCAACAGGTACGCATATTATAATCAGAATCGTTTTACAGTCTCTATCAGGAAAGCAGTGGTCATAACTCATTACTGTTGTCTGTGAACATTGCACACGTGAACTTGTCCGTGCCTTCTCATATCCAGTTGTTTATTGTGTTGAAAAAATGTGGATTGAGTTTTGGTTGCTGTTTAAAATGTCTTCAAAGATTGCAATATGATTTAGTATTCACTTGCCAAGCTATTACATGTGCAAGAAAAGAATAGAACCATAGCTTGGGCTATAAACTTTATATTAATGAAGGCAGTATTCATCCTTGGAAGAATGAGAAAAATGCCATGATTTCTTGGTTCTCAATAAGCAAGTTTCTTACAGGACTTAAGAAACAAAGATACATATAAGTGGCTAAGTCTGTATTCTGCTTTGTTACTGCTAGACATGCAAAAGGACCGTCTATCATAAGCGTAGACAAATTGAGAGCACGTGAGAGGATGGGAAGGCGGCCTCCACTTGTGGGGGATCTACTCCTTGCTTTTGCAACTACACCTGTTTGGCCACCTGGGCAATCCAACCTCTCAACGCCTTTTAAAAATATCTTTTGATGTTGCCTTCAGAATCCTCTGAAATGCATCAGACCTTTCCTTCAATTAAATTTGCCTCAAGGCTCACTTTTTAGTTCTCAACTTGAGCTACTGCCAACTTTTTAAAGCTGTAGATCACCAGGAGTGTAAATCGGCCCCAAATTTGGCCCCTTTTAAGATCAAACATGGCCACGTTCCCCAGTACTGCTTTTCAAATCAATTCCTTATGTAGATTAATGCAGAAAATTAAAGTTCCAAACTATGTTCAGAAGCACCACACCTGCCCTCTAGTTCCTCTTACTCTGCTCGGTCCCAGAGAGAGGGACTGCTTTTGTACCTGTCTGGAACCAGTCTCTGAAGCCTGGTGTGTCTTCTCACAGAACTTGTTTCTTTCTTTATACCCCAAACTACAAAAACCCAAATCCAAATTCTTGATGAGTGTTATTTTTTCTAACTTTATAAGTAATCATCAGATCACTTAAGAATAAGTAGTAGAGACCCAGGGTTACTAACTGTGGAAGCTAGGACCGTATTTCAAAGCCAGTATCACCACCTACGATCTTGGAAACACCTCTCTATTTTTCTAAGCAATGTGGTTTTCTAAAAGCCATTCAGAAGCTTACATCCTAAACCTGTTTTATCTTTACCAGACAGAGACTACTGCATAGTGTTGCTTTTTGCTTTTCTAAAGGAAAGGGAAGAGAGGATTGATCGAGCTTTGTGATTTCAATTTCACTCGTATCAGTTTCCTAGTCTCTCACCTGTGAATGTAAATCTCAATTGGAAAATAACATGACGCTCAGATTCACATTTTCTATAAGAAAAAAAAAAATTCCAAAATGCTATGGACTGCATTCTCTGTAGTAGAATGGCCTGTGAAATAACTCTGTTTTCTAACAAAATTTAGAAATTTGCAGTGATGTTATGTCTTGTCCTTGTCTTTTCCAATGACCTTTTAACTGATGCCTATCCTGTGTATGTATGTATGTGTTTTTTAAAGTTTATGTATTTTTGGGCACCTGGATAGCTCAGTCGGTTAAGCTCAGTCTGACTTCGGCTCAGGTCTATGAGTTCATGCCCTCCATCGGGCTCTGTGATGACAGCTCAGAGCCTGGAGCCTGCTTCGGATTCTGTGTCTCCCTCTCTCACTTCTCCTCCCCCTCTCACACTCTGTCTCTGTCTCTGTGTCTCTCTCAAAAATAAATAAACATTGAAAAAACCCCGAAATTTATTTATTTTGAGAGAGAGCAAGTGGGGGAGGGGCAGAGAGAGAGGGAGAGAGAGAATCCCAGGCAGGCTCTGCACTGTCATCATGGAGCTTGATGTGGGTTTTGAACTCATGGACCGTGAGATCATGACCTGAGTTGAATCAAGAGTTGGACACTTAACCGACTGAGCCACCCAGGCACCCCTTTCCCATGTGTTTAAATATTATTTTCTATTTAGTACTTAAAATATTTTTTGTCTCTGTGCAACACCTGTGTCTTCCTAATCCTGAATTATGTGCTTCTCATCACATCCTTTTTTTTTTTTTTTTTTTTTTTTTCAACGTTTTTTATTTATTTTTGGGAGAGAGAGACAGAGCATGAACGGGGGAGGGACAGAGAGAGAGGGAGACACAGAATCGGAAACAGGCTCCAGGCTCTGAGCCATCAGCCCAGAGCCTGACGCGGGGCTCGAACTCACGGACCGCGAGATCGTGACCTGGCTGAAGTCGGACCCTTAACCGACTGCGCCACCCAGGCGCCCCTCATCACATCCTTTTTTTATGGGCTCAGCACAACCTCACAAAATTTGTCCTTGAAATAATCTTTCTTTACTATATCTAGATCTCTTAGAGAATAGTAAGTCTGTTTTAATTTCTTGTTTCCTCTCTGCCAGGTTATTTTACATTTACCTTCAAATGGAAAACTGAAAACTACTTCAAAAGGATCATTAAAATGCAAGTGCCTTTTGAAATGTGTCCAAACCTGTATCTCAACTCAAGAGTTCCTTGAGGGTGAAAAGATCATCCACCTCATATTCCCTTCTGTAATCTTGCCATCCTTCATTTGCTTATTTGTTCATTTATTTAAGTCAGTGAGCCTTGAGTAAGTTTCTTTGCACCCATTAGAATACAGATGGTTTTTCTGTCATTTCTTCTGTTGTTGCAGTAGATGTGGCCTCTTACGTAGATAGATCTTTAAGAGACTAGAGAAGAAAGACAACTTAAAATTAAGAGACAGTACATTACCAATCAAGTGGATTCCTATATTATTACTGACCTTGAAGGACTTATTGACATATGGAAGCAAGTGAATTTGATATAAATTCAAGCACTGCATATATTAAGACTGGCAGAAAAGCACACTTTCTTTGGAAAGGATACAGGAATTAAAAATTAACAACCAAACATCTAGATAAGGGATTACTGTTACTTGTAATACTAAGTTAGAACCTGACTATAACCAAATTTTGAAAGAAATTTAGATTGATGTAGAAAAATTGTGACTTTTTTTGGCTTTTTCAGATTTAAGTGATTGGTAAATTTATGTAACACATTTAAATGTCTACCATGTTATAAGAAGTGTTCTTAAAAATATATAGCTTTCACAAGGATATCAGAAAAAATAAAATGTTCTAAGAATTCAGTTATGAATATCAATGCAAGAGCTTTAAATTATTACCAAATGTTGTGTACCTGTGTTCATATCATCATTATTCACAATAGCCAGAAAGTAGAAATAACCCAAATATCCTCAACAGATAAATCAAAAAACAAATGTGTATATATATATATATATATATATATATGTGTGTGTGTGTGTGTATGTGTATATAAATATACATACATAACAATATTATTCAGCCTTAAACAGCAATGAAATTGAGCTACATGTTACAAATGGATGAACATTGACAGCATGTTAAGTAAAATAAGTCAGACACAAAATTACAAATATTGTATAATTCCACTTATATGAGGTACTCAGAACTGGCAAATTCAGACACAGAAAGTGAAATAGCGGTTACCAGGGGCTGTAAAGAGGTAAAATGGAGAGTTATTGTTTAATAGATATAAAATTTGTCTTTAGGATGATGAAAAGTTCTGGAAATGGATGTGGTGATGATTGCACAACATCATGAATGTACTTAGAGTCACTGAATTGCACATTTAAAAATAGGTTAAACTAGGTCACCTCAGTAGCTCAGTGAGTAAGCCTCTGACTCTTGATTTTGACTCAGGTCGTGAGTCGGGGTCTACACTGACAGGGCAGAACCTGCTGGGATTCTCTCTCCCTCTCTCTGCTTCTCCCCAACTTGTGCATACCTCTGCTGTCTGCCTTTCAAAATAAATAAACTTAAAAAATAATTAAAATAGTAAATTTTATATCTATTTTATCACAATAAAAATGATGTTATAAAAATACTAGCAAATGCATTTAAGTGGCACATTACAAGCAAAATAAATTACACCCAAATGTGTTTTATTTCAGGGATGCAAGACTGGTTTAGTACTGAAACATACTTTTAAAAATTTACTGAATTTTAGCATCAATCATTTGATAACATAGATTTCCCATTCCTTGTGAAATAAACATAGACATATATTCTATAATGTATGTATAATGTGTAATCAGAGTGAAGAAATCCTTTCTCAATAAATGTTGGAAAAATAACTAGTGAGGCATTTAGGGGCAAGGGAAAAGTAAGACTAAATCCTTAACTCATCTCTTACACCAACATAAATCTCAACTGGCCTAAGATTAAATGCAGTAAAAAAAAGTAGAATATATTATGGGAAATTTATTTCCTAACATTTAATTGAGGTAAAGCTTTTCAAAGAGAAATGGAAAATACTAAAGCCATAAGTGAACAATTAAAATATTTTGTAACATAAAACTGAAACAGGCAAAAATATTCTGTATATGTTCTGTACAGGCAAAAATGTAATGATGATTACCAGAATTAAAGGTCACAATAAAATGCCGAACTGGTATGACTATTTGAGAAATATTTGAAACACATAACAGAAAGTGCATTTTCTTTATATGTAAGGGGCTCAATTTTTCTAATTAGACAAGAAATTAATGATACTGACACATGTACTATTTAAAGCAAATAGAAAAAAGTCCTGAACCTTACTTATTAGAAAAATCAAGTCAGATGAATTTGAAATGCCTGTTTTCTATCAGACTGACTAAGAAGTTTGATTATAACCAAAAGTAATATTAGGGTATGGGGAAAAATACACTCCATAACCTGTTGCTCAGAGCATTGAGATTTGGGGGAGCAATTTTGCAAAGTCAATGAAAATCACAAAGGCACAGACTTTTGGAAACAGTTGGATATCTAACAATTTATTTAAGAATTATATATTTACACACATATGTAATGTTAAGTGAAAGCATAAAATATTATAGTTTGTTCCTCTTGAGTATAGAAAGAATCCATTTATGTTTATATATATACATACATGTTTAAATATATATATAGTATATGTATAAGATGATAGATTATAAGTAGAAGGAAGAAGGCCCTTTTTTTATTGTAGGCTCTTTGTGCTGTTTGAATTAGTTACTATTAACATGTTATCTTCCTAATAATAAAGGTATGTTAAAATAGTTTGGGTGCCTGGGTGGCTTAGTAGGTTAAGTCTCCAACTTCGGCTCAGGTCATGATCTCATGGTTCATGGGTTCAAGACCCATATCAGGCTCGGTGCTGACAGCTCGGAGCCTGGAGCCTGCTTCTGACTCTGTGTCTCCCTCTCTCTCTGCCCCTCCCCCATTTCACTCTCATTTTTTCTCTCTCTCTCTCTGTCTCTGTCTCTGTCTCTCTCTCTCTCTCAAAAATAAACAAAAAAATTAAAAATTTTTGGGCTAATGAAAAATTTAAAATAGAAACAATGCTGTTTAGAATTTTTTCCTAGAATAGAGGAACAAATAAGAAAAAATAAGGATTATTGATGTTTTTTATAAATCAGACACTTTATTTTGTAGTTTACGTATATATTAACTCATTTCATTTTCACAAAAAAATCTAATAATTCCTTCCTTCCTATTTTATGGATAAGGAAACTGAGTCTCAGAGGGGCTCATTTGCCAAAATCACATTTTTAGGAAATTACCAATTCAGGATTTATATCCAGCCACTCTAATTTCAGAGCTTCTTGTCTTTACCTCCTTGGAATATGTGTTTCAATTATTATAATGTAAGTAAACGACATCGTAAAACATACAGTAGAAAAGTTGACTCCAAACATGACTCCTCAAAATTTATTATGAACTTCAAAACCAAATAAAACTGTCTTAATGAAGACACCATACACTTCTTTTTCTGGTTTATCAGTAAGTATATTGCTTAAATGAAGAGTGTATTCTAAAACTCAATGTTAGAGGAACAGCTAACTTTAGAACATCAAAATAACCCTTAAATCTGGGACCTCCCACTTAAAGAATTAAGGTTTTTGTCAGAACCCAGGGTGTATCAAACACTGAACAAAGCACAGTGAACTGTTTCATTCCTTCAAGAATACTGTGAGAGTTCTGAAGAAGAGACTAAGGTTTAAAAATATTTAAGGAGCTTTCCTAAAGCCAGACGATTTAGTAGTAGTGTTAACATTGAAATTCAGGTATGTTTGTACCAAAGCGTCTCTTTGCATTGAAGCGTAGTTATGATTCATTTTCTTTTTCTGTCAAGAGGCAATGAGACAACTCTGGACACAGATTGCTTAGATTGCAAAGACCCACAGATGGAAAAGCAGATGTATTTCTCCTCTGGTGTTAAGTGAGGCAGAAATAATAGACTCATTAGTTGGAGTGTATCTCATAGGTCGTATGGTCTAATCTTCTACCCAATTAGGAATCATTTCCAGAATATCTCTGATACTCATCAGCCTGTCTATGAATACCTCCAGTGATTAGAAACAAAGTTCACTGTATTATAAAACAGCTGGATCTAATAATGAATAGATGTTGCTTTCGAATTTTTTTCTCATTGAAATACATCTTTATCCTTATAAGTTGCTATTGGTCCTAGTTCTGCCTTTTGCATCACTGAAAAACTGACTTGACACACTTGAACCATGGTCTTAATTGAAGTATCATTGATACATTGTCTTCATTTGGCTTCTAAACACCACAATTTATTTTTATCTCCTGTTAAAAACTGGTTCTATTTCTCAGCCTCCTCTTCTGGTTTCTCCTCTTACACAACTTAATGTTGGAGTTTCCTGGGGATTATCCACAGTGCTCTTCTCTATGTACATTCACACTTCCTTCATCATCCCACCTGTGACATGGCTTTATAGACCATATAAACTAATGATCCAGTCAAGACCTCTCTGCAAGAGTTAGATATGGAGGGACCTACTTGACCTCACCACATGGAGGTCTAAACATGTCATATTCAATTGATATTCCTCTCACCCCACGTGTCTGTCTCACTGGTTGGCAATACCATCCTTTTATTTGGTCAAATCAGGATTTGTGGACTCTTCCTTGACTCCTTTCTTTCTCCCACATATGAGAGAAACAACTTGCCAGGCAAATATGTGGTAGTCTTATCTTCAAAATACATCAAGGCTCAAATAGCTCTCACCACCTCCACTGTTAACTACATTGGCCTAAGCCATCACCTTCTCTTACCTGGATTAATCTGATGGCCTCTTAACCTCTTTGCTTCTACAAGTGCCTTCATCTGTCACTATGCAAGTAATCACAGTCCGTTTACCCTTCTCTAGTTTTCTTTTTTTTTTCCGTAGCAAGTATCACCTTCTAACGTACTTTGTGATTTACTTCTTTGTTATTTTTATGGTTTCTCCACACTAGTATGTAAACTGCAAAATGTCAAGTCTCCATCTCTTTCTGGATCAATCATGTATCCCAATCACATAGAACAATGCCTAGCACATGGTTAGATGGTTTATAAATAATTGCTGAATGAATGAATGTAGAAGAACTACATAGTTTCTTTTCTAAGACACTCTTGATGGAGGAAAAACAGTTACTATAGAACAGACTCAGAGCAAGGATTTCCCTATTCTCACCTATTGCCTCTTACAGAATTTTCAGGGGACCTATCATACTTGTAGCAGTGACATCACAGATTTCCAAAAGAAACCCCAGTGTTGCTGTCTTCACCAAAATCCCAGTGCTGCTGTAATCTTTCCAGACAACCCAAGTACAAGAAGAAAGCAATTACAGTGAAAATTTTACTCAATTCTAATGCCCAGATAATCGGTTACTTTACTTAACCAAATTTTCTAATTAAAATGAAGTTAAAGGTTAACTCAAATTACTTTCAAGTCATTTTTGAATATGTTATAATTTTATTATTTAATTATCCATTTTTAGTAAGTGCAGTATATTGAACATCATTTGACCTTTTACAAAAGAGCCTATGAGGCCCCCACTTCATAATTCTGAATATTAATTCCAGTTCATTCATTCAGGAGATATTTATTGGATCTGTGTGGCAGTCACTTGGTATTTGACTTATAAATGTGAAAATTAAAAAGATGTTTTCTTGAGTCTCAAGACGTCCTATAGTAGATTTAAACAATTGTCCTAATATGGCTTTGTTCTGGGGTGGATCCTGAAGCTTTGGAATTGTGTTAGTTTAAATAAAAGCCTGAAGTCAGATTGTCTTTAACAATTTCTTTTAAACGTAAGAGACCGAGGCATTAAAAGTTGGCAAAAATATAGGAAAAGTAGGCCATTGTTTGAAAAAACAAAGCAGATGAGAAAAAAATGGAGAGGGTATTATTTGGGATATAGAGCTGAGAGGAGCAGAGGGATAAGATCAGGGGAATGTTTATTTTACTGTCAAGTTCTCTCAAAGAGAAATTTTAATTTATATGGAGGTTTTTGCAACCTGCTAACTTTTAGTTCTGGTCTCTTCTCTGTTTTTGGAAAGAAATCTGTAAGAATATATTAAGATGTAGAGTTTTTGAGAAGCTAAAGAGAGCTGTGAAGAGACAGTATAATATACAGGGAAAATAATAGAAATTTGGACCAGATAGACCTAATTAGGTGTGAGTCACAGCTCCCCCTTCATTCAGCTGTGACAGTGGAAAGTTCCATAAACACCTTCGTCCTCAGCATTTTTCAGCTGCAACATGAGTATAATGATATGCCATGAAGTTTCATCTGGGATGAGAATATATGCATATACTTGGCAAGTATCGGCATACAGTGTAAGCTTGCACAAGTACAATCCCTAAGTATAGTGATTTTTCCCACTTAATAACACTCTTTTTGGTGGGGAAGCACCTTACTCTGTGCCAGGTTCTGTGTATGTGTGATAGAACAGATAATTGGAATTATTTCCCTAAGAGGTCTATAATATCCTGAAAGGGAGACATTAAGAAATTAATAAAAATAGAGATAAAGTAAATGAAAGAGGAAAATGATTAAATTGGTGATAATAAAAGTTTTTATTTGTTGACTATTTACTATGTATCAAACAATTTTATCTGTGATTTATAGTATTACCTGATTTATTCCACTTAATATCTCTGTGGAATCTGTACTATATAGAGAAAGAAATTGAGGCATAGATAATCAAATTGTTCAAAGTCATATAGACATTTAATAATTAAATAAGAGTGAAGAAAAGGTAACTTACACATAAATATTATCTTGAATATCTACAATGTTTATTTACAAACTAAATTTCATCCTTATTTATTTAAATACAGCTATAAAACATTTCTCACATACAGTCTCTACCTCCTTGTTCAAATGTTTGGAATTGAAAATTGAAGTTTGTGAATGGTCATAAATTGTCATTATTCATTAAATTGAATATTGTGCATATAATATTAAATTATGAAGTGAAGTTGATATAAACTGTTGCTATTACTGAATTTTACATATTAATTCTTTGACTCATAGTTATATACCACTTTGTATAAAAACATGAGTACATACTCTGACAGTGTATTTTGTTTACTTCCTATATTCCTATCTGAAGGTATATCCTTAGAGACAGAAATTGATGCTGCTGCTAGTTTATTTTTAATTACATATGCCAACTAAAGGAGAGTGAAATGTTCTGTGTCTCATTTAGTTGGAAATCTTTAAGGGAGTTCCAAAACTAAACAACAAATATTGAAGCTTCACAAAATTTTTCATTATCATTTGTGCCAATTGTAACTTTGTTTCATTTATATGATAGCCTGTGTAATGTGAAATTGGAAGGCATAACCCATGGGCTTAGCTTACATCATTTTTATTTTCTTCTTTTAGAGTAAGGTATTATATTTAGCCTAATGGAAAAATTATTCATTTTATGGTGTCATAAAAAGCTACAAGTTTAACTTTTTGGAGAAAAAGTAATAACAGTTTTTTTGTTTTATGATTTCAGTGATGGAATCTAACAAAATGCTTAGGAGAGTATTTCCCTTTCTGTACTCTTATTTATTGGAATTCAAATAGAATGCTCACATTAGGTCCAAAATAGAATTTATATTTTAAGGTAAAGTTGTAATGAGGAAAGTTTAATTTCTGAAGTGGTCAGTGCTCATCTGAATTGTCATCAAATTAAGAAAGAACAGTTTAGGAAAACTTTTGATAGTTTCGGTTATCTGTTGGGATCTAATTTTAAAGCCTTCAAATAATTTTTGATTTTACAGTTTCACACTAACCATGCAGTTGACTTTATTACCCACATTTGTTCATGTATCCCCATTATTCCGTCTTGCTTTAGTACAATCTAAAGCTACTGAATTAGTGAAAAAAATGTTTTATTGTAAGACTTAATGTAGTCTTCAAAAATTCTCTATGAAATTGACTATTAAAATGTAACTTCTTGGTTGATAAAAAATATATAGTACAAGACACAACAAAAAAGCACATAGTTTAATGGAACTTGGGAAACATTTTTCACATGTTTATCATTTTTATGTTTGTATCACAGATGGTTTGAAATTATTAAAAGCATCTTTACACACAGTGAATCTGTACCTAAGCTATCAAATATAATTGGATCGATGGCATTACTAAGAACCTTTTATTTTTCTAGTATGGATAGAATTGTTTCTGACTACAACCTGGGAAATGTATGGGGAAATGCATTAAATTAACATACACAATTCTGCTGCCAGACAATATGTTGTCTAACTAGACAGAGAAATTGCTGCAACTATATTTCACACATGTGAGAAAAGGAGTGAGCCCATTATATACTCTGAAATTATGATGGGATTTTTCCCCCAACACACACCAGTGGGATAGAGCACTCCAATTTTCACAAAAATGGAAAGATTATGCAGAAACTATCACTTTAGCCCCCCCATTTCCATTCTTCTTGCAAATGACTTATGTGAACTCTTGTATTTTTGTAAACTATAGAAGACACATCTGGGAATAGCTTATTCTGTGCATTCTAAAAACAACCATGTGAGAGGAAAATAGTTTTAGATTATGTGAATAGCATTTGTACATTAAAGGAAAAATAATAGCTTAGCGATAAAGTTGAATAAGATGATGCATATGCATTTTTCTAGTCTGGGCATTGTTGAGAAGAGAGCCAAACCTAGTGGCCTTCTGTACACAAGGCAGAAGATATATGGATTATGGTCTTGGTCCAGGTCCCTTATGTTGTTCTGAATCAGTTCCTGGCAATTCTACCTCCTGCCATGATCTTCAGAACCATGTATTTGCTAATGACTTTAAAATCCAAATCTCTAGCTGATATCTTTTTTTGATTTCCAGATGTTTTCAGTAACTTAGTTGACATCTTCACCCGAATGTGCCTAAGGCCACTCAAACTCAGCAAGTTCAAAACCAAATTACTTCTCTTTTCAATAGAATCTGCTCTTACTCTTTCATTCCTATTTCAGTGGATGGCACATCATCCCCTTTGTTGCAAGGAGAGAAATTTGGGTATCATTTTTTTTTGAGCCAAGTGATCCACTGCCAAGAGTTCATTTTTGACTCTTGATTTGACTTTATAATCACCAAAGCCTATACATTCTTACCTTCTAAGCACAGTTCAAATCCGTTTATATTTCTCCAGGACCACTGCCAACCCTTCCTCTTCTAGGCTACCATACATTTCTGCTATAGCCTCTGACATGTTTTGCAGAATTCAGTCTTCCTCCTTCTGATGCATTCTTCATAAAGGATCTTGAGTAAGTATTTTTACATAATGTTGTTCTCCTGCCTAAGACCCTTCAATGTTTCCCCACTACCTAAATCCAATATTCATGATACTTCTTTATGATTTGAATGGTTTCACTCTCCGTTCAATCCTACTATCAATCGTTTCCATCTTTTGGTATATTTGTGGTATGACTAATCCTCCAAAATCAAAGGTTTGTGTGATTATATAACCAAAATTTAAACAAAATAAAGACATGTGCTCTTGCTTTTATTTTTTATTTTTTAAAATGTACATCCAAATTAGTTAGCATATAGTGCAACAATGATTTCAGGAGTAGATTCCTTAGTGCCCCTTACCCATTTAGCCCATCCCCCTTCCCACACCCCCTCCAGTAACCCTCAGTTTGTTCTCCATATTTATGAGTCTCTTCTGTTTTGTCCCCATCCCTGTTTTTATATTAGTTTTGTTTCCATCCCTTATGTTGATATTTTTGGTCTCTTAAAGTCCTCATATGAGTGAAGTCATATGATTTTTGTCTTTCTATGACTGACTAATTTCATTTAGCATGATACCTTCCAGTTCTATCCACGTAGTTGCAAATGGCAAGATTTCATTCTTTTTGATTGCCGAGTAATACTCCATTGTATATATATTCCACATCTTCTTTATCCATTCATCCATCGCTGGACATTTGGGCACTTTCCATACTTTGGCTATTGTTGATAGTGCTACTATAAACATGGGAGTGCATATGTCCCTTCGAAACAGCACACCTGTATCCTGTGGATAAATGCCTAGTAGTGTAATCGCTGGGTCGTAGAGTAGTTCTATTTTTGTTTTTTTGAGGAACCTCCATACTGTTTTCCAGAGTGGCTGCACCACCTTGCATTCCCACCAACAGTGCAAAAGAGATCCTCTTTCTCTGCATCCTCGCCAACATCTGTTGTTGCTTGAATTGTTAATGTTAGCCATTCTGACAGGTGTCAGGTGGTATCTCATTGTGGTTTGATTTGTATTTCCCTGATGATGGGTGATGTTGAGCATTTTTTCATGTGTCAGTTGGCCATCTGGATGTCTTCTTTGGAGAAGTGTCTATTCATGTCTTTTGCCCATTTCTTCATTGGACTATTCGTTTTTTGGGTGTTGAGTTTGATCAGTTCTTTATAGACTTTGGGTACTAACCCTTTATCTGATATGTCATTTGCAAATATCTTCTGCCATTCTGTCGGTTGCCTTTTAGTTTTGCTGATGGTTTCCTTCGCTGTGCAGAAGATTTTATTTTGATGAGGTCCCAGTAGTTCATTTTTGCTTCTGTTTCCCTTGCTTCCAGAGACATGTTGAGTAAGAAGTTGTTGCGGCCAAGATCAAGGAGGTTTTTGCCTGCTTTCTCCTCGAGGATTTTGATGGCTTCCTGTCTTTCATCCATTTTGAGTTTATTTTTGTGTATAGTCTAAGAGAGTGGTCCAGGTTCATTCTTCTGCATGTCGCTGTCCAGTTTTCCCAGCACTACTTGCTGAAGAGACTGTCATGATTCCATTGGATATTCTTTCCTGCTTTGTCAAAGATTAGTTGGCCATCTGTTTGTGGGTCCATTTCTGGGTTCTCTATTCTGTTCCATTTATTTGTTCTGTGCCGGTACCATACTGTCTTGATGGTTACAGCTTTGTAGTATAGCTTGAAGTCTGGGATTGTGATGCCTCCTGCTTTGGTTTTCTTTTTCAAGGTCACTTTAGCTATTCAGGGTTTTTTGTGGTTCCATACAAATTTTAGGATTATGTGTTCTAGCTCTGTGAAGAATGCTGGTTATTTTGATAGGGATTGCATTGAATATGTAGATTGTTTTGGGTAGTATCGACATTTTAACAATATTTGTTCTTCCTATCCAGGAGCATGGAATCTTTTTCCATTTTTTTTTTTTGTGTCTTCTTCAATTTCTTTCATAAGGGTTCTATAGTTTTCAGTGTATAGATTTTTCACCTCTTTGGTTAGGTTTATTCCTAGGTATTTTATCGGTTTTGGTGCAACTGTAAATAGGATCGATTCTTTGATTTCTCTTTCTGTCACTTCATTGTTGGTGTAATAGGAATGCAACTGATTTCTGTGCATTGGTTTTACATCCTGCAACTTTGCTGTATTGATGAATCAATTCCAGCAGTTTTTTGGTGGAATCTTTTGGGTTTTCCATATAGAGTATCATGTCATCTGCGAAGAGTGAAAGTTTGACCTCCTCCTGGCCGATTTGGATGCCTTTTAATTCTTTGTGTTGTCTGATTGCAGAGGTGAAGACTTCTAATACTGTGTTGAATAACAGTGGTGAGAGTGGACATCCCTGTCTTGTTCCTGACCTTAGGGGGAAAGATCTCAGTTTTTCCCCACTGAGGATGATATTAGCGTTGGATCATTCATATATGGCTTTTATGATCTCGAGGTATACTCCTTCTATCCCTACTTTCTCGAGGGTTTTTATCAAGAAACGATGCTGTATTTTGTCAAATGCTTTTTCTGCATCTATTGAGATGATCATACGGTTCTTGTCCTTTCTTTTGTTGATGAGATGAATCACGTTAATTGTCTTGTGGATATTGAGCCAGCCCTGCATCCCAGGTAGAAATCCCTCTTGGTTGTGGTGAATAATTTTTTAAACGTATTGTTGGATCCGGTTGGCTAATATCTTGTTGAGTATTTTTGCATCCATGTTCATCAGGGAAATTGGTCTGTAGTTCTCCTTTTTAGTGGGGTCTCTGTCTGGTTTTGGAATCAAGGTAATGCTGGCTTCATAGAAAGAGTTTGGAAGTTTTCCTTCCATTTCTATTTTTTGGAACAGTTTCAAAAGAATAGGTGTTAACTCTTCCTTCAATGTTTGGTAGAATTCCCCTGGAAAGCCATCTGGCCCTGGACTCTTGTTTTTTTGGCAGATTTTTGATTACTAGTATGATTTCCTTCCTTGTTATGGGTGTCTTCAAATTTCTATTTCTTGCTGTTTCAGTTTTGGTAGTGTATGTGTTTCTAGGAATTTGTCCATTTCTTCCAGATTGCCCATTTTATTGGCATACAATTGCTCATAATATTCTCTTATTGTTGTTTTTATTTCTGCTGTGTTGGTTGTGATCTCTCCTCTTTCATTCTTGACTTTATTTATTTGGGCCCTTTCCTTTTTCTTTTTGATCAGACTGGCTAGTGGTTTATTACTTTTGTTAATTCTTTCAAAGAACCAGCTTCTGGTTTCATTGATCTGTTCTGTTTTTTTTGGTTTCAATAGCATTAATTTCTGCTCTAATCTTTATTATTTCCTGTCTTCTGCTGTTTTTGTGTTTTATTTGCTGTTCTTTTTCCAGCTCCTTAAGGCGTAAGGTTGGCTTGTGTACCTGAGATCTTTCTTCCTTCTTTAGGAAGGCCTGGATTGCTATATATTTTCCCCTTATGACTGCCTTTGCTGCCTCATGTGTGGTGTTCCATATACTTTTTAATTTCCTCCCTAACTTTGTGGTTAGCCCATTCATTCTTTAGTAGGATGTTCTTCAGTCTCCAAGTATTTGTTACCTTTCCAAATTTTTTCTTGTGGTTGATTTCGAGTTTCATAGCATTGTGGTCTGAAAATATGCATGGTATGATCTCGATCTTTTTGTACTTACTTAGGGCCGATTTGTGTCCCAGTATATGGTCTATTCTGGAGAATGTTCCACGTGCACTAGAGAAGAATGTATATTCTTCTGCTTTAGGATGAAATGTTCTGAATATATCTGTTAAGTCCATCTGGTCCAGTGTGTCATTCAAAGCCATTGTTTTCTTGTTGATTTTTTGAGTAGATGATCTGTCCATTGCTGTGAGTTGGGTGTTGAAGTCTCCTACTATTATGGGATTGCTGTCGATGAGTTTCTCTATGTTTGTGATTAAGTGATTTATATATTTGGGTGCTGCCACATTTGGCACATAAATGTTTACAATTGTTAGGTCTTCTTGGTGGATAGACCCTTTGATTATGATATAATGCCCTTCTTCATCTCTTGATTCAGTCTTTATTTTCAAGTCTAGGTTGCCTGATATAAGTATGGCTACTTCAGCTTTCTTTTGTTGACCATTAGCATGATAGATGGTTCTCCATCCCCTTATTTTCAATCTGAAGGTGTCTTTACGCCTAAAGTGGGTCTCTTGTAAACAGCATATAGGTGAATCTTATTTTCTTATCCATTCTGTTACCCTATGTCTTTTGATTGGAGCATTGAGTCCATTGACATTTAGAGTAAGTAGTGAAAGATATGAATATATTGCCATTATGATGCTTGTTGAGTTGGAGTTTCTGGTGGTGTTCTCTGGTCCTTTCTAATCTTTGTTGCTTTTGGTATTGATTTATTTCTCTCTCTCTCTCTCTATATATATATATATATATTCATCTTTTCTCCACTCAGAGATTCCCCCTTAAAATTTCTTGCAGGGCTGGTTTAGTGGTCACAAACTCCTTTAGTTTTTGTTTGTCTGGGAAACTTTTTATATCTCCTTCTATTTTGAATGACCCCCTTGCTGGATAAAGAATTCTTGGCTGCATATTTTTCTGATTCAGCACACTGAATATATCCTGCCACTCCTTTCTGGACTGCCAAGTTTCTGTGGACAGGTCTGCTGCAAACCTGATCTGTCTTCCCTTGTAGGTTAGGGACTTTTTTTCCCTTGCTGCATTCATGATTCTCTCCTTGTGTGAGTATTTTGTGAATTTGACAATGATATGCCTTGTTGATGGTCAGTTTTTGTTGAATCTAATGGGAGTCCTCTGTGCTTCCTGGATTTTGATGTCTGTGTCTTTCCCCAGGTTAGGAAAGTTTTCTGCTATGATTTGCTCACATAACCCTTCTACCCCCCCCCCCCGACCCCTATGATTCTGATGTTGTTCCTTTTTATGAGTCACTGATTTCTCTAATTCTTAAATAGTGCTCTTTTGCCTTCATCTCTCTCTTTCTTCTTCATTATTCTCTACAAGTTTGTCCTCTATATCACTGATTCTCTGTTCTGCATCATCCATTCTTGCTGCCGCTGCATCCATCCGTGATTGCAGCTCAGTTATAACATTTAATTTCATTCTGGCTATTTTTTACTTCTTTTATCTCTGCAGAAGGGATTCGAATCTATTTTCAACTCCACCTAGTATTCTTATTATTGTGATTCTAAATTCTGGTTCAGACATCTTACTTGTATCTGTTGTTTCTTTGTGCTCTTTCTTTTGGGGTAAATTCCTTCTCTTTGTCATTTTGAAGAGAGAAAAGGAATTAATGAGGTAGAAAAATTAAAATAAAAACATTAAATTAAATAAATATTAAAATTAAAAAATTAAACACACACACACACACAAATCAAATGAATGATGGTAGATCCTGGGTGTGTTTTGGTCTGGGTGTTGAAAGTGGTTTGACAGATTAGAGAGAAAAAAGGTGGGGGGAAGGAAATTGTTTGAGAATTTGAAAAAATGAATACACTGAAGTAGACTAAAATGAGATGATGGAGGTAAAACAGAATTTGAAAAAATATACACAGAAGTAAAGAATATAGTAGAAAAAAACTGAAGAAAAATATTTTTAATAAAAATTAAAAATAAAACTGAAAATTTTCTCTTTCTATATTCAAGAAAAGAAAAGAAATGAAAAAGAGAAAAAAGAAAAAAGAAGGAAAAAAGGAAATCGTTTGAAAATTTGAAGAAGTGAATACACTGTAGTAGACTAAAATAAAATGATGGAAGTAAAATAGAATTTGAAAAAATTTACATAAAAGTAAAAAATATAGTAATAAAAATAAAAGAAAAATATTTTTTATTAAAAATTGAAAATAAAAATGAATTTTTTCTTTCTGTTCAAGAAAAAGAAGTGTAAAAGAAAAAGAGAAAGAAAGAAAATTGAGTAGATGGACCTGCTAACAGATTGAAGTAGGAATGAAATTACTTCGTTTTCCCTCAGAAGTCAGTATGTGGCGCCGTATAGTCCATAAACTAAGCTGGCGGTGAGACTTGTGTTCTTGAAGAGTGAGGTTGACCCAGTTGGGCGGGGCTCAGTGTAATGGCTCCGTTCTCCACTAGATGGCACTGCTATCCTACTGGAGGGGATTGTTGCAGCTGCTGGTAGGTGTGTATGTGTATGTGTGGGAGGGGTGTAAATGGCCCAGCCCATCCACCAGTCGTACTCCCGGATCAACAATCGCGCACCTGTCCTCTGTCTTCAGCTTTCTTCCACTCCCTGCTTTTTCACTTTCCGTGGCCAGGCCCCAGGCAGTACTCTCTCCAGAGTTTTGTCTCAGATGCGGCTGTTTTCCCCGGCCCCTTACTTCTGAAGGACCTCGGCTTTGACCTGTTCCGCCCCTCTGTGGGAGGGTCTCACCAAGCAATGGCCGAATATCGGCTGCACCCAGGAACACTTTGTGGACCCTGCTGCTGCCGGTGCCTGAGACTGCGGCCAGGTGCCAGCCCGCCCCAGAAAAAGTTCAGAGATAGTGTAGCAGCAGCGTTTCAGGGATTATGGAAAATCACAAGACACATCTGGCATCAGGCTTCACCCTAACGACCTTGTTCCAGTACCAGCAAATGTGGCCGCCTTCCGGGGTCTGCTGGGACCAGGTGGCCTCAACAGTCTCTGCCAAATGTCCTTCCAGAAGTGGAACCGCTTTTCCCCGTGTGGCACGAGATTCTCCTGGACCCCACTCTGTTCCTGGGGATTCGCCCTTCCCACCAGAGCCCTGCCAGGTATGGAGCTGCAGAGTGGCAGACTTTGTGCTCCCCTTGTTTACAGTCTTAATGGAATTTAAACCCTCTTCTTTCTCCTTTCTCCCTTTTTAGTTTAGTCCCTGCAGCTGTTTCCAATTTTCCACTTTCTCTCCAGCTGCTTTTGGGGAGGGGTGCTTTTCCCGTATTCTCCCCTGCCCGGTCTCCATCCTCTCTCTGCTTGCAAAAGCACCTCCCTTCCTGCTCCTTCTCGCTCCCCAAGTTCACTTCTCCGTGCCACGTACCTACTGGATTCTGTGGTTCAGGTTGTGCACATTGTTGTGTTAAACCTCCAGTTTTCTAGGTGTGCAGGATGGTTTATGTTGGTCTGGCTGTATTTCATGGATGCGAGATACACACTAAACTTCCATTGCTGTTCCGCCATCTTGGCTCCTCCCTTTGTGGTCTTGTATTTTTAAAACAGTGTCCCGTCGGTTGATATTCTTCTCCTCAACATCATTTGTGATAACTCTTACTATTTTATCATTTTTGTCTCCTTGATTCTTTTACCACTTTATCTATAAACCCTTTAGCTTTTTTGTTTTATTTCCATGCACTTCTTAAGATGGATTGAAGAAACTGAGAGAATGCCAAGAAGTGAATCCTTCTACAAAGAGACATTAGCTGAAATTGCAAGAGCATATAAGTTGGAACCCTTCTTCTTTCTTCAATATATAGCCTAAAACACAGAGGTTATATTATTTGCTGTTTTTTTGATTCAAATTTTATATATTCTTCAAGTATTCTGGCTGGAAGTCCTATAAAGTCGCTAAATAATGAAGTCATTTCAGGGCTTTTCATTCCCTTTTTCTTTCATTCAAATCTAAGTTAGAAAATAATGCAACAGATGAAATAAGGCAGAAGAAAATAGGAATGGAAGAGGGAGATATCAAGAGAGAACACAGAGACAGAAATTGCAGTGACACCTGGTGGTGTGTCCCGGGAGCCCAGGCATATTTGTTCCACTCCTATGACTACCTCTTCTGAAGGAGCACTTGCTCGTGCCAAGCCTTCGCTGATGCAGCCTCTTATTATGCAGCATCAGTACCCTGCTTGGCTTCCCCGCTTTTGTCTTGTCTGGGAAGTATTGTGCCCATTCTACTACAAAGATGATTAATCCAGTGATAAAAGAGCTCCTGCTAGTGAAAAAGAGAAAGCAAATACCCAGGATTCTAGTACCCCAAACTCCTTAAGAAGGATCTGTTTTGTTCTGTGACTTTAGGGTAGGCGGATGTGGGATGATTAAGTAGGATGCCTATGAGAAATGTTTGAGATTGTTACCTTTAACTTCACACTAGCAACGCTTGAGTCAAAATCTTGGTGGAAGTTTTCTGGTGGTTGCAAAAGAATCTCCTTTGCCTTATACCCATGGTCCAAGAGAACGGAGTGCAATTATGCCAGACATTTAAAAAAGGGGAAGAGAATGTTCTTCATTCGGTTTAGTGACCAAGAAAAATGTGGCATCAAAGAAAGATGAGTGGGTCTGACAGTAGCTGTTCTTAAATCTCTGCCACTCCGCCCATGCACCATGATGCAAGCATGGCCTTGGGATGCACTGATCATATTTTATTATTTTCTCCTCATGTTTTAAAATATCAACAAAAATATTGGAATGAATATTTATATCACGTATCTTTAAATGCACACTTGTAAAAAGGGGAACCATTGTGCTTATTCTTTTATTTTTAACAATATAAAGGCTAAAACCTCTTATCTTTGTTTTCTTCCCTCTTTTCAAGGGCCATGCATTACATTTTTTATCATAACACCAATCATAGCACATTGTATGAAGAAAGTGCTCCCTTGCCATTTGAGATGAAATATGCACCGATTCCAAAAATGTGACTCTGTATTCATATTTTTTCTTTGTTACCAGATTTTGTTTTACAATAAATAAGCATTAAGGACCTTAACCATTTGCTCAGCATTAGAATTATACAAGCAAATTTGGATTTGGAATTTGTGCAGCATGTCCTTTTAAAACACTAAGCGGGTTATTCCCTAATGCTCAATTCATTCATAGTTTATGGTAATGATTTTAAGTCTTGGAAGAGACTGAAACTAATCCTTGAGATATGACCTTAAAATGTGAAGTTTAATGTTTATCCCATTGAGCAAGCTATAAACTGTGAAATAATGTTTCACAATCCAGGGTTTCCCCTCCAAGCCCTTCATTCACATACCTAATCACCAGTGAGCCTCACGCCGGCCCAAGCCCCGATGATATCAGGTGGATCCAGGCCTCCCTACCTTTACCCTGTTGTGTTCATGGAATCTACTGTGCAATTTAAAGAGCTTGTAACAGGCTGAAGATATTAATTTGTTTATTTCAGATCTGAGTTATGTTCCCTGAGGTTGCTTGTCATGCACAAGTTACTTCTCAGTCATTCCAGAGGAGTAATGTGTGTGTGTGAATGACAGCCACAGAGCAGCCTGTTCCAATTTATGCCAGCCGTCTCCGTGGAGCAAGCAGGTGGCAAAGGGATAAATGAACCGCAAAGAGGAATTTAGTTGGGTCAAGATTTGAATATAGATTTTCCATCATCATCTTTAATGATATTTTGGACAGTCTCCTACAAAAATTCTACCTCTTCGGTTTTTTTAAATAACTTGATTAAGTGAGTACTAGTATACCACACTAAGAGCTCTTTTATGTCAATTATGTATTTTCTCAAGAGTCAATGGATTAAGTAAATAAAGTAATGCCTTTTCTGAAGCGAGTTACCCAACCCCATTTGTCTTAATATGCATAAGGATTAACATTTAATGAAATCTTATTGAGTGCCAGGCACTGTGCTTTTTACTTGTATTATCTCAGTTAAGCCTCACTTAAGTCCAATGTGACAGTATTATTTTTTTAAGTTTATTTATTTTGAGAGAGAGGAAGAGAGAGCATGGGGAAGGGGTGGAGCGGGAGGGAGACTGAGAATCCCAAGCTGACTCCATGCTGTCAGTGCAGAGCCCAATCAGTCCAGGGCTCGAACTCACAAACTGTGAGACCATGACCTGAGTTGAAGTCAGATGCTTAACCAACTGAGCCACTCAGGTGCCCCCACAATGTGATAAGGATTATTATTATTCCCATTTGATAGAAGAAGACACTAACTCATAGACAAGAAAAGTGTATTGCCTATCTGCATACCTATCAATATATGGATCTAGATCAACCCAGACAGTTGGCTCTTAATATTAGCTGCACTGTTCTGTTGTATGTATTTTTACTTTCTTTAAATTTTTTGCCCATATGATTAATATTTGCTGCATAAAATTTATCCTTTTGCAGATACAGCCTTTTTACTCCATGTGTTACATGTCATCTTTATCCGAGATTAACATCAGTGCTGAATCTTTGTTAGGATAGCCTACTGACATTTTTATTTATCTTGCAGTGTTGGAAACTATGTGTATGTTTCTGTGTGTATACAAGTGCACATGCATGCATGAATAACCTTTCTTCTTCTTGTGCTAATACCCAGTTTGGTTCACCACCCAACAGCTTGAATATCTTGCTGCCACTTGCTTCGGTGTTTGTTTAGTTAACTTGTGTCTCCAAGATATGTGTTATTATCCATCTTAGATTATACAGGTCTGAAGAAGACTAAATAGCATATTTTTCTGTACTCTTAGAAGCCTTTTTCTTGCTTAAGATAAACTTTAAAGAAAGCCATAGTCATCACTAAAGGGGAAAATCTTAAATCTAAAAGCAATCCTATTGTTTAATTTTCAAGAAAGCAGCATTTCAGGAATATTCTCAGAGGGAAAAAGATTAATTCTGGGACTGTGCTTATGAAGCATAGAAAAAGATGGGTTTTATGTGACAGTATGTGAATCCAGTTTGGTTTTGGAACTGGAAGGAAGGGAAAGTAATATCTATTGACTGTACAACAAGGGGGGAGGTTCTGATATAATAAGTTCTTATATCCAATTTAGAGATGAGGAAATCAAGGTTAACAGAAATTTTTCAATACCTCAGGGTTACATCAATAGTATGTGGCTAAGCCAGAATTCCATGGGCTGAGTCCAGAGTCCCTGTATGCTCCCTCTCTCCATCCTGCTGCCCTGTAACAAAAGATGCAGGTAAAATCTCTTGGGAGGGTGGGGGATGAAAGTTACAAAGTGAAGCTGAAAGATTGTCCGGGGAGAATTGAGATCCAATTAAGATCAAGGATGAGTTATAAAGAAGGATTATCTTTGGCTTTTGAGCTGATCTAAGAACATGATAGAGATCTGTCAGTTGCTTACAGAACTATACATTAAGATCATTAACACATTGATTTGATGTCTTCCTTATAAATTTCACTGGATTCTGGGAATAAAGATTTCTATGGCACAGCCCTAGACTCTGAAGGACCAATGAACTCCTTGTGGGAAAAATGGTTTCTACATTGAAGCAGAATATCCAAATAACTGAAGAGAGAAAAAAATAGTATTTTTCATTTGGGTGCTTTGAAAACAGCCTGTTTGGATTGAATATAATGTTTATTTATTTTTGAGAGAGAGAGAGAGAGCGAGCACACAAGTGGGGAAGGGGCAGAGAGAGACACAGAATCTGAAACAGGCTCCAGGCTCTGGCTGTCAGCACAGAGCCCAATGCGAGGCTTGAACTCATGAACCACAAGATCATGATCTGAGACGAAGTCAGATGCTCAACTGACTGAACCACCCAGGCACCCATGGATCAAATATTTTTTAAAACAATTCAGATTTCAGTCTTTAGTAGAACACCATTTAGAAAGAAAGGACAACATTATGGTTTGATGTTTGGGCACTGTAATGGGACTGCTCTGATCTCAAATATTGCTCTACTACTTACTATTTGCAATGAGTGCAAACAAGGTACTGTCTTTCCCATGTCAGTGATGTATGGCCATCTCTAACACAGGAATACAAAGAGTACCAACCCCATAGGGTTTTGTTTTGTTTTGTTTTGTTCTTTTTTTTCTGTTATTTTCTCTTCTTTCTTTTCTGTTTTTTAAAAGTTAATGAGATAATGAATATAAAACACTCAGCACACCTTATGAACCATGGTAAACAAGTCCCAATGTATCCTATAGTTTATATATATATACATATGTATATATGTATTATATGTATATAAATATATATGTATATATATGTGTATATATATATGTGTATATATATGTATACACACATATATGTGTGTGTGTGTGTCTCTCTATATATGTGTATATGTGTGTGTGTCTATATATATATATTTTTCTTTTTTTTTTTTTAAATAAACCCTTCCGAATGATCCCTGTATTGACTGCCACCAACCACATGGTGGCAGCAAAAATATTATCAGGGCCATTACTGAAGAGCCATTTATTCCCCCATATGATGAGACTGGAATGTGGCAATAAATGAACCAGCCCAACAGAGTGGGATTGGATGTAGTATTTCCTCTTGGCTGGGTGACTTTCCAAGATGACCCCTGGCTCCCATTGCTGATCTATTTTGCCATGGCTTTAAAGTGAAGAAAGGAAGATTATTATGAATTCAAGATGTACTGCATGCCAGTCACAGAGCTAAATGCTTCACATCTGTTATCTCATTTAATCCTGTTTAATAATTTATGGTATGGACACAAAAACTTTACTTCACATGTGAAAAATAAAAATTGAGTTCAGTTGGGTTAGATAGATTGCTTACCATCCAGTGTTAGTACATGTTAGTTAAAAGGTTAGAACACAGCTTTGTCTAACTACATAGGCCGATATGGATGAAAAAGCTTTTGATACGTATCCTTATATAACCATGTATCTTTAACTGGGGTTATTTTTCTTAAATCTTTTTTCATCTTGATTTTTTTTTTTACTGTGACTTATTCAGTTAAGTTGTTACATGCTAAATCATATTATACTTGATTTTAAGAGGGCTAATGTTTGTTGAATTCTTTGAAAGTGTTTTATTTGTATTATATCAGTTAATCATCACCTATATTCCCTGTAAATTTAATAAATATTTGTTGAGCATATTCCTTTTGTCATGCACTATGTTAGGCAGTAGAACTATAGACACCTGTAGTTATACTTGTTTCTTAAGTGCTCACTCTCACTTCAACGACCTTTTAGCTTGGGAAATAGACAAGTAAGCAGACTACTACAATACAGTATGAGTAGACCCTGTGAAGTGAACTGCACCGTGGTTTGAAAGCAAGTAAGACAGTCACTGTCCAAAACTCCAGAGTAAGGAAAGGCTCCTCAGAGGATCTGGAAGAGATTTAAGACATTTAGGAATTACTTACATGAAGAGGGAAGGAATAGGGCAGTGATGAAGAGGTAAGATTCCTCTAGGTGTTAAAAGTGAATACCCACTGCCCTTTCTGTTTTTGCTGTATTGTTATAAGTAACTTTGAGTGCAATTGAAAGAATTCTGGGTGTTTACTTTTTTTTCTCACTTGTTTTAGTTCTTAGGATGGACCTTGTGCTTACTTTACTTACACTATCATGCTTATCATGTTGCACTATAAATCTCTATTAATTCACAGTATCTTGTTTCTGAGACTAATGGGCATCTTGGAGCTAAGGACTGCCTTTTACCTCCTTGTTCTTAGTGCCAAGCCGAGTGCCATGCTTATAAAGGGCAGTCAGCGAATGCTTTGTTAGATTAACATTTATGTCCATATTATGGACCTTGTTCTTTATAATGATAAACAGCAAGTATTAGAGGTTTGTTCTATGGTAAGAAAAGAGAATATTTAAAAGGAGGATACCAGGACTTTCCTTTTATTTGTATATTGGCCCTAATCAATTAAAAAAAAATATGACCAAAGATAAACCATTTACAGACAATTTCTTTTTAATTTCCAAAGTCAATTCTTGAAGTCAATCTGTTCTCTAAGCATTAAGATAAAAATGTATGTCAACCTATTTGCCATAAATAGCACTTATATTTCTAGTTTGTTGGTTTCAGAACCTTTAACTTTTTACTATAGCTATGGACCATGTCTGTCCTTGTTCATTTGCTCCTAGCTCCAAAATGGATAACATTTGTAGGAGCTTTGTATTATCCTTTCATATGCAGACTTTTGGGTGCTAAAATAAATTATTTAGTCACTGGCTATTTGACCTCCTCAGACACAGGTATAGGGAAAGGCAAAGAACTCTTGGTGTAAAGAAAAAAGATGTAATTAGCATTATCACACACATACACACCCTTTCTTAACAAGACACTGGAAGTGGTTTAATGATTACATTTATCATCCCCCTCCAGCCACTGCACTTCCCTATTACCTACCCCCATGGAAACCTCTCAGAAATGTTGGCAATTGCTAGGGTTTAATTTGAGTTCTTTGTTATTACACATCCCTCTTGTAACATATTATTTCTGTAAAAGTTCTTTGAATAGCAGGTTTTTTTTTTTTTTTTGTGGTGGTGATCTGGAAGAGTCATAGCTGCAGCCTAACATGATTTTGGAAAAAAAGAAAAGAAAAGAAAACCTGTGATGAAATAGAACAAAGTGAAATTAAGCAGTGTCCAATGACCAGTGACTTATGGGAAATAAGATATTTTCTCTTTCCCTCTGTAAAAGACACATTGATAATGTAATTTGTAAAATCAGAGAATACTAGCTTACTAAACATATTGCCCTTATTTGGCAGATTTAAAGGAAGACCTTCTGCTTAGTAGAGCATTTCTGGGAAGAGGTAGGGAAAAAAAAACTTGCTTACTTCAGTTTGGGCCATCTCCAGAGTCTGAATCCCTAAGATTGATTGTCCTAGGGAAATTGAGGCAACATAATGCAAATTTCTAACCTCATGGGATTAGGCAACTCCATAAGCAAGAATAATGAGACATCCAAAATGTAATTTCTGAAGAACCATCCTGAAGACTAATTGTGTGTGCGTGTGTGGTCACTTGAATGTCCTTTTGTAGATTGTATGCTGTGAACATTTTTAATGGTAAGAGATCTAAATAGCTGATGGTAAATGTAAGTGCTGGGGGTGTAGACTTGAGTCTAAACATGCAGAGTTTTGCAGTGTGAGCTGCTCATCCACACATTCTCTAGGTCAAAGTTCAGAGCCAGTAGAAGAGCCTATGCAGATATTTTGTATCTTCAGATGAGTGTTTCTGCCAGTGTTTCAAATAATTAGCATTGTCATAGACGTGTACACTTGTCATTTTTTTTCTTAACCCTTGAATTGGGGCTGGTGCAAAGGAGATAAATCTTGCTTTTTTGCTATTGGGGCACAGTGCTGCGATTAGTCCTGTGCTTAATTGTGGTAATCAATCTGGAAACACTTATGAAAGGTATAATTATGATTTAGGAGGCAGCTTTCTTTTGGTCACTTTATAGATGTTAGCACATGAATAGATTTTTTGTGCATGTGCTCCCTTTATTTTTCTTTTAAGGAAAATAGTTTATTACTCTGTGGATAAGAGACCTTGGTGGTAGAATGAAAGCATTGTAGTAGGGAATACATTTTATAGGAATGGGAATCAAATCTGTAGAAACTCATGTAAAAACCATACTTTAATGCAGCGTATATAAAGAAATTCGTAAACCTTTTAATTTTCTTCTTTTACAATCCATCTAAAAAGTAGTTAATTAAAAGCAAGATAATGAGGTAAGGGATAGCTGAGAAAAGAAGCAGCAACGTGTGATTTCTTCAACTATTTTCTTTTGTTTAGGTGATTTGGGACACTGGTCACCCAAGATAGAAACAGTTTAGGGAGAGATTATGGAAATAGGGAGCTAGGACTTTTAGACGCCTTTTTTGTCTTTCTGAGGTATTGATTTATAATAATTAATTTACTGATAATTAATAATAATCAATGATATTCTGAGTGTAGTGGCCAAGCAGTTTTGCCTTGTGGGTAGAATAAAGGCGAAATTACATGATAATTCTCAAGGAGAGAAATAAGTATATGGAATCTCTGAGAAGACAGATGTGGAAGAGACACAGAAAACACAAGCAGTGGTTTTGTTATTTCATCAACATGATTACCAAATTCCATTTGAGGATCCTTTGCTGACTTCCAAATATGGAAGCTGAAGGCAAGATGAGTTTCTGACTAGAATGAAAGAACTAATGCAAAACTGACTCCAAGAATCAAAAGCAGGTCAGTGAGAGGAAGTTTTCATTCTCAGATGTGAGAAGCTGGAGAGGAAAAGGGTAACTTAGGAAGGGGAAAAAGAGGTAACACTATACCAGAGAGGCTGTATAGTAAATAGGATGGTCTTCACTCAAAGGAAGTATTATCTGTTTCTATGGACTAATTGTGTCCTCCCCCAAATTTATATGTTGAAGCCCTTAACACTTCTCACATCAGATTTGACCATATTTGGAGACAAGGCCCTTAAAGAAGTGACTAAGTTAAAATGAGGCTAGGACAGTGGGCCCTATTCCAATCTGGTGTTTTTATAAGAGGAAATTTGGATTCAGCAAGAAGGTGGCCAGTTTGCAAGCCAAAGAGAGAGGTATCAAGAGAAACCAACCCTGACAACACCTTGATCTTGTATTTCCAGCCTCCAGAACTGTGGGAAAATCAATTTCTGTTGTTTCAGCCAATCAGTCTGTGGTATTTCGTTATGGAAGCAAAACAATTGCAGAGAGTCCTGAGTGGAGTATGGGCTTAAAAAAGGAAAGGAGGATGGAAATGGTTGCTCAAGTCTATCATTGTGCTAGAAATTACTGAATTGTACCTATAAAATGGACATACCTGTAAAATGGTTTCCAACCTCAAACCCAGTTGGAAAAATTATAAGAATTATAACTAAGACTGTCATCTCTTTCAGGGGATAGGAGAGAGAATACTTCCTAACTCATCCTATGAGGTTAGCAGGACCTTCATGCCAAAACCAAAGACATCATAAGAAAAAAAAAAAAAAAACAAAAACAAGTGCAGACCAATTGCCTCTCCTGAACATAGATGCAATATCCTCAACAAATCATTAGCATATCGAATCCAAAATAGCATAAAAAGAATGATATTCTACAACCAAGGGGGGTTTATCCTAGGCATGCAAGGCTAGTTCAGCATTTGAAAATCAGTTAATGTGATACATTACATCAATAGCCTAAGAACAAAAATCACACAATCATATCAATAGACATAGAAAAAGCATTTGACAAATTCAAAAACCATTCATGAAAAACCTCTCACTAAACTAGGTATCGAGGGAAACTTTCTCATTTTGATAAAAACTATCTACAAAAACTCTGCAGCTACTATTATTTTTAATGGTGGGAAATTCAAAGCTTCCCCATTAAGATCAGGTACAACACAAGAATGTCTCTTCTTATCACTCTTTTTTACACTGCACTGGAAGTCCTTATTAATGCAATAAAGCAAGAAAGGGAATAGAAGGTATACAGATTGGGAAGGAAGACATAAAACTGTCCTTATTCACAGATGACACAATTGTTTCTATAGAAAATCTAAAAGAATCAACAAAAAAACCCCAGCTTGAGCTACTTAGCAATTATAGGAAGTTTGCAGGATTCAAGGTTAGTATACAAGTCAATTGTTTTCCTATCTACCAACAATGAACAAGTGGAATTTGAATTAAAAATGCAATGCCATTTAGATTACGACTCTGAAGTGAAATGTGTAGGTATAAATTTAACAAAACACATAAAATGTCTCTATGAGGAACTACAAAATTCTGATGAATGACATCAAAGATGAATGAAGTATTTGAGAGATATTTTATGTTTATGGATAGGAAGACTCAATATTGCCAAGATGTCAGTTCTTCCCAACTTGATCTGTAGGTTCGATGCAATCCCAATCAAAATCCCATCAAGTTATTTTATGGATATCAACAGATGTTTTATAGAGTTTGTTTCAAGAGGCAAAAGACTCAGAATAGCCAACACAATATTGATGGAGAAGAGCAAAGTTGGAGGATTGATACTACCTGACATCAAGACTCACTGTAAAACTACAATAATAAAGACAGTGTGGTGCTGACAAAGGAATAGACAGATAATGGAAGAGAATAGAGAACCCAAAATAGAGCTGCCCAAATACAGTCAACTGATCTTTGAAAAAGGAGCAAAGGCAATAAAATGGAGCAAAGATATTCTCTTCAACAAATGGTGCTGGTACAACTGGACTTCCACATTTTAAAAAATGAATTTAGACACAGACCTTACACTCAAAATAGATTATAGACCTAAATGTAAAATACAGAATTATAAAGTTCTCAGAAGATCACATAGGAGAAAACCTAGGTGATATTGGGTATGGTGATGACTTTTTAGAGAAGAAACCAAAGACACGATCTATGAAATAGATAATAAGCTGGACTTTATTAAAATTTAAAACTTCTGCTCTGCACAGAATTAGAAGAAAAGCCACAGAGTGGGAAAAAATATTGTAAAGGACACATGTGATGAAGAACTCTTAACTAAAATATAAAAGGAACATTTTTTTTTAAATTTTTTTTTAACCTTTATTTTTGAGACAGAGAGAGACAGAGCATGAATGGGGGAGGGTCAGAGAGAGGGAGATACAGAATCTGAAACAGGCTCCAGGCTCCGAGCTGTCAGCACAGAGCCCGACGCGGGGCTCGAACTCACGGACCGCGAGATCATGACCTGAGCCGAAGTCGGACGCTTAACCGACCGAGCCACCCAGGCGCCCCTAAAAGGAACATTTATAACTCCACAATAAGTGGTTCCTGGCTGGCTCAGTTGGTTAAGCATCCACTGTCAGTGTTTGCTGAAGAAAAGGAACATGTGTATTAGGAGGAACTCTGAGGGACCCAGGATGGATATAGTGCCTGCTAATTTTTATAAAGCATTAGCAGATAGAATTTATGAACCACTGACTGGTTGACTTGCTATCAGTCCAGACTGCTATCTTAAAAGAATTTATTTTAAAAAATACATATTTTGTTAACATCTAAAACAGGAAAAATGTGTAATTAGAAATAGCTAGCACAGGTCTCTAAAGGCATATCATGCCATACTAGCTTTTTAGGCAAGAAAATACAGTAGACTTAACATCCTTGCCTTTGTAAGGAATTTTACCAATTACTTCATGATATAATAGAGAAATACAGGTCACAGGGAAAAGTATTTAGGAGGATTGGTGCCTGGTTGAAATAATGTGCCTGGTTTTAATTGTCACTTTTGAAAGACATGTTTATTGGTGTGCTACAGAGATATGTTCACTACTTCTATCACTGGCTTGAATGTGGTGCTAAGAGTAGGTTCATCACACTTTTTTGATGTTTCAGACTGCAAAGGATGGCTTTTATATTGAATAACTGAATTAAGATAGGCTTTGTATCTTAAAAAAGGATAGTTTCAAAAGAGGTAAATAAAAGAATATGTATTTTGTTTCCAACACATGTCATAAGTCTTGTCTATATAAATCCATACTGTAGGACAGCCTTAAGAGCAGCATGCTATTCAGAAGAAGTGAGTAATCCTATTCTGCATTACTCAGATTCTTAGAATATTACATTTTGTTCTAAGCATGACATTCTAAAATACAGGGAAAAAGTACCCTGAGACTTAGCAAAAGGGAATTACTGTTATATGATCCACAGTTGCTCAAAATCATCTCCTATGAAGAAAAGTGCATGGGGAACTGGAAATTTATCTTGGAAAAGAGAGGCCTCCAGGAAAGAAAAAAAAAAGTAACAATCTTCAAACCTTTGAGGTTGATCCCTGAATGTGGAACAAATACAAAGAGGCATTTCAGCCCAGTACAAATAATGTGAATGATATTGACTGTTGTATTTAAACTGTTTAATACATGCATTAAAATGATTTTATCAATGTTAAAATAGCATGTGTCTTACAAAAAAAACAGGCCATATATATTTCTGAGTTCAGTGTAATGAAAAAATGTAAGTCGTTTTTCAGAAAAGGAAAGCCTTTGTGGGAAGTGTGTAGATGAGTTAGGAATGACACCCATCAGCTTAATTAAAATAAATTGGTTTTATAATATATCACATAAATTTTATTGGCAGGAGAATAAGACATCAAGTGTATGCAGAAACTTTGCTAAAAGTTTGGGTATATTTTCTCATGTTTTTGCAAAAAGTTTGGATATATATTTCTCATATTTTTCAAACCAGAATAAGTCAATTATGTGGTAAGTAGCTTTTAAGGTAACCTTATTTTTGAGCTTAATAATTTGTGGATGCTAAAACAAGGGACTTTAAAACTCAGTGATTCATACAAAGTTAATACTTTTGCTATCCAAAATATAAGAAACCCTTGTACTTTAGATGTTGATGAAGTAAAATCAATATATAAAAATTGATATCTATCTATAATATAATGCGTAAGTGTTTTCCTGGATACATTTCACCACTTGCTTGTTTGTAATATTAGATGTTTAACTACAGGACTTCAGAATACAGTTCTTTAAAAAGGTATAAGCATATAGCTGATGGAAACTTTAACATTTGTCTCTTCCTTCTTAAATTTATGGACATAATGTATCCTAACTTAGAGTAGTCCTATTTCCTCATTGACATGAATTTTTTTTTTTACTATTCATGTTGCTTATTCCATTGTGGTGTTCTAGATGTTTACTTAAGTTTACAGTGCTATTGATGTTTACTTTAGAATAATTATATTGATTATATTTTTAGATGGAAAATAAACCCATATTTACATATAAAACAAACATGGTGATTAGGCACTTATGTTTATGGACACTAGTATTAAAGAGTTCGCTTTACCAACTACTTCTTTGGAATAAGGCTACATCCCGAGACTTGTGTTCTTTAAAATAATCTTGTGTTCTTATAGTGCATATATAGTCTCTGGGTATAGGTTTAGTTTATTAGAACCTAAATAAAATCATAATTCCTGGTCAGTAGTAACAGATATATTCAGAGATATATAAAGATATATTCTGGGGGGATGTTTAAAATACAAATGAACTTGCCTGTGCAATTTGAGGCTAAATGCTGAGGTTTACAATTTGAAATTTATGTTTCAAGCAAAACAATTTACTCCATACGATAGTAATAATGGTAATAAAATAGGATCACTACTTACTCTGCAAAAGGTGTGAGTTTTTACTGTCTCTGTTCCCAGGTGGAATATATTTTAATGTTTTGAAAACCGAACCTGCATAATATCTACAGTTTTTAAAAAAAGACTATCTTGTAGGGAAAGCTACATGAAGTAAACAATAGCGTCAACTTTCAACTAGCTAAAGTGACATGAATATGAATAGATAGAATGGCAAAGTGTAAGAATCAGATCATCATACCTAACATACAACAGCAAACATTTTGGATACATGACCATCCAAGTGTGTGTCAGTAAAACAGCAGCTTGTCAAAAACAGCTGTAGCAGACACTAATTGTATTCCCTCTGACATGTGCTGATGTTGTCCTACTTGAAATACCTTCAAATAGCTGTTTGAGGGATTTTTCTTAGTCCAAACACAGATCATGTCAGGTGTGCCAAGAAAGTATTGGCTTTGGTAGCAGCCCTTGGCCAATGACAGATGGCATTGGGGGATTATTACTTCGTTTCTTCACTTCTTGGGTGGATAACCTGAGGGATGTTGTAGTGTTTCACAGAGGTCCCCACAGTTGCTCATAGCAATAACCTAATGATTAGTAGCATTTTCTTGGCTTTCTTCCCTTCCTTTTTACTTACTCACTTCCCCAGAATCCCCTCTCAACTAAGGGGAATCCCCTCTCAACTAATTCTGCACAGAATTAGAAGAAAAGCCACAGAGTGGGAAAAAATATTGTAAAGGACACATGTGATGAAGAACTCTTAACTAAAATATAAAAGGAACATTTATAACTCCACAATAAGCGGTGCCTGGCTGGCTCAGTTGGTTAAGCATCCAACTCTTGATTTCAGCTCAGGTCACAATCTTATGGGTTTGTGAGATTGAGCCCCGCATTGGGCTCTGCACTGAACATGGAGCCTCCTTTGGATTCTTTCTCTCCCTCTCTCTGTACCCCTCCCCTGCTCATGTGCGGTCTCTCTATGTCTCTCAAAAATAATAAACATTAAAAAAATTTAAAAAATATATCTCCAATCATGAATATTGCTTGAAACAACTTGATAGCTTCCCAGTGCACTAAAGAAATGTCCTTAATGTTTGACAAGGTCTGTTACATGGTTTCCTTCCCTAACTTTGTGGACATGCTGCTGTTTTTCATTAACATCATTATTCTTCATACACTGTACATTGTGCCACATGCAGTCTTGTCTCAGAGCTTTTACATACCCTGTATTGTCTTTCTGGGATATTCTTTTCACGCTACTTATCTACCTGAAAACTGCTTATCCTTGAGATACTAGGTCAATGTTATTTTTGCAAAGGAGACTTTCTTAAATCCTTCAAACTCTATTAGGTAGTGCCTGTCATCAGAAAATGACAGTAAATATTGATTGGTAAGATGAACGTGAGATCCAAATAATTGAGTAAAATTGTGAAAAACATGTAGCTATTTCACATGAGCTTGGGTCCCCTAGAACATAGAAATTACATATCCAGGTATTAAGGGAACTTGAAGATATTTAAAACCACCCAGGAATATTTCCTACTCCATGTATTGTTTGATAAGCATTAGGGAAGGCAAAACTTTTAGCTCAGGGAAATCACACTCACAAACATGTTTTTGATACAATAAATTTCATTAAAAGCTCTATAGATCAGCTTTCTTTCTAACTGAAAGATCTAAGGGTACAGTGATTTTAGCACTTATGTAAATGTAAGGTACAAGAGGAAACCTACCTACCTTATATGTTATCATGTACCAGAGTAATGTGTGGGATAGGAGTAAGTGCTCAGAAAACAAACAAAAAAGTAAATAAAAATTTATAGATTGCATAGATATAGCAAGACTGGCTATATAAAAATATGATTATCATGAAGCCTAATGATAGAATCATTTTAAAAAACCAAAACTTTTTCATCTCATTTAAAAACAAAGCATTGTGTCTATTGTGCACAGGAAATGATATTAAAAAAAAAAAAAAGATTTGCTACTGTAAACAGAAGAAAAATAAGTATCTACTACACTGAACTTCAATTCTTTTTTGTGGAGAAAACTGAGGCCATGTCAGAATATCCTGTCCCTAAAACCTAAGGACAGCTCCTTTGTCACATAGGATGAAGTTTCCTCTGTACTACTTAATTTAAAATTAGTTTTGTTTTTTTTTTAGCCAATTCTTACATCATCTGCCAATCTTCTCTAGAGCCTTGTCTTATTAGTATTGTTTGTCAGTATCACCTTTCTGCAGGCTTTTTCTTCTTACTCAAAGTTAATATCTAAACCTTTCCCATTCAGAAAAGGAAGAATAAATATTTAGCTGCTGTCTAATATCTTTTCCCTCTTTTTAATTTTAACTTTGAAAAATAATTCTCATCGTGTTCACTTCTGCACTGCCATTAACTTCCAAGTTTACCCCATTCTGGCATCCATGCTCATTTCTTCATTGTTCAAGTCTGTCCTACATTTTTGAAAATGTTTAGCCTCATCTGATCCTGTGAATTAAATTTCAGTAGTTCTAACAATCAGAAAATACTTCATGTATTTTTCCATGCATCCTGTGTAATAGTATCTCCACTGACTGTAAATCACTGTTCTTTCAAAACTGTTCTCTTTAAGAGCCGTGGTGGCATTCTAAGTGTAACCACCAATACAATTTCTTCCTGTGCAAGACTTCCATACTAAATTGTACACAATTAATCTCATTCTCCTTTTTAAGCCTTTATATTTCCTTTGATTGTAAAGCACTGCATTTACCACTTTCCCCTTATACTTCCCTCATTTTCCTCTTTGCCTCTTTTCTCTCTATTGAGTCCTTAAATATCAGTGTTTCTCAGAGTTTCATTCCTCATTCATTGCATGTAACACTCTACACTAGTGATCCTTAATGCTTTTGGTTTTAATTTATACATCTCTTTGAAACTCTATAGATAGCTATGGCCTTTTTGTTCCAAGAAGGGGGATGAGTGGGTGATAACATACATATTACACAAGGACACAGCATTTGTATATTTCAGAGGACTTAATGAATTCTCTGAAGCCCATTAGTGGACTTTTGATTTAAAACTTTTAATCATCTACTCTCTTTAACTATCCATTGATAACTCTCTGAAACTTACATTATTTATCTTTATGTTTACTATAGAGGTCTCCCAACTGTACCAGCCTCTAGTCTTGCCCCAACAAATGCATCTTCCATTCAGTTTCCAGAATTATCTATAAAGGAAATCTATTTATAAAATCTAAGGTTTTAAATATCATGGGTTCTTCCCATTATTTGTACACTATCTGTCTCTCCTGCCATTACCTCTTGTCATCTCTTGCACATGAATTACTTTTCATGATGTGCATGCTATTGGCCAGAAACGATATCAGTTATTTCACCTTGTTTATCTGAAAAATGTGTATCTTTTTAAAGTATTGCTAAGAGATTTGGAATTCTTAATGGAAAGTACGGAAATCTAGGAGCTTAAGAGAGAAATACGGAAGAAATATAATTAAGAAGGCTGGAAAATTTTTGTCTTTGTAATTATGGAAAGAGATTAATAGACCATAGGGTTTGGATTATTTTTATTCATATCCAGACATTTTAAATGTTCTAAATGAATATTTGAAAATAAATACGATGGGGAGGGTGAAATAATAGCAGCAGCAAAGGGCAAGTCTCAGTTGGCAAAGTCGAAAGTGGGCCTGGCATTAGGGGGCAGTAGCAGAGCATAAACCATCTGCAGAGAAGCTGGGTTAATTACTGCTAAGGCAGCCCTCATGGTTGATTGTCATTTAGTGAATGATTTGACTTATGTCATGTTACTCTAATGGTTTAGAAGTCAGTGACCTTCTCATTGTTCTCATCAGTATCAAGCAGCTCTGATTAAGTGTATGTTGTATTGATAAAGGGGCTGTATAATGAGAACTATGTGGATTGAATCAATATTTAGGAGATGGAGTAATAAATGGTAGTCTCAGAATATATTTATATTTATTCGAGATTTGTCATTATATAGAAATGATAAAAAAATTTTTAACTCAAACTAAAAAGTCATTTTTAGAAAATATATGTTTCCACTCTTGCCTTTCCACTGGCATCCATTTTTTTTTCCGAAAATTTTTGCTCTTGGAAAAGTAATACAATCTTAAACTACAGGTTTCAAAATGCTATGTTTTAAGTTTGTTTTTCATCTTAAAAAGTCAGAGTTGTTTTCAGCATTGCCCATTTCAGGATAAAAAAGGAAGCATTGCATTGGCTAAGAGAAAATTGCATAGGAAATATTACTTATGACTTACCAGTGGCTGTTTTATACACTGCTTGGAGTAGTTTAAAATACCCAGTTTTACACTCTTCCTGTAAGAACATGCTGGCAGTTTGATAAGATAAAACATTAAAGACGCAGTTTTGTTTATGTTTAGCTTTATTCTATGTTGTAATGACAGCACTTGTAGTTTTTGGTGACATTTCTCTATTTTCCTTAAATATTTCTTAAGGCAATAACCTGTATAAGTCATATCTGCAAAATATAATGGGTTGTAAATTCTAGTTCACAGTTAATTTCACACAGAACCATTTCCAGGTTTCATCACCCTCCTCAATGATCTTGACAAGCTTCAGTTATTCGTTGTTCCTTTTGTTTGGCAGCAGACTACCATTTTAGTTTTAAGTGAAAATGCAATATGAGCAACTCACTGTAGAATCACTTTTTTTTTTATTAGTCTTTGAATTGGTCACAGTAATAAGAGATAACATTTTTGGGTAAGTTTTGCGTAAGTAGAAATTTAGAGGCCTACTTGCTTTACAAATAACAAGAATTTCACATAAATCACAATTGATAGTATAATTTTCTCCCGAAATATGTATCCTTTAAAATACCAGGCGAGTCTTATCAATATTGGTTTTATTGCAGAAGTGGCACTGCATCTTCAAGTTATCTGATTAGTCAGAAGAGCAAATGCATTCCAAGGGCACAACTGTTGAAAAACAGAGGCAATTACCGAATAATTGAAGCTTGTCAAGATCACCTAGATGCCTGAAGAGGAGCATATGATAACCTTTATGCATACAGTATTTGGAATCAAGAAGACAGAAGGTTATTGCGTGCCTTTGCAGGCTATTGCATTGATTCTAAGTCTTCGTCAGAATATAGTAGTGATCAATCATGGTTGTGCTCCTATATAGTAGAGTTAGTCCACAAGTCTGTCATTAA
Source organism: Neofelis nebulosa (assembly GCF_028018385.1). Lineage (NCBI taxonomy): Eukaryota > Metazoa > Chordata > Mammalia > Carnivora > Felidae > Neofelis > Neofelis nebulosa. The sequence goes on along the minus strand of NC_080787.1, from coordinate 59,774,069 downwards.
CATCTGTCAATGGTGGGCCCAGGCAACGAAGGAATAGGAAATGTGCAAGTGAACACAGCAGCAAAGCAAACATGCAGAGCTGCAAACATTAAAAGGTTACACACTGTGAACTTTTTCATGTGATTTGAAGATCCCAGCTAAATAAATCTCACTGAACAATAATTATGCCGCTTAGAGGAAATTTTGTTCATTTAACTTTGGGAACATCAGGATATAAACTCAAAGATTTTAAATAATTTATTAAACCTAAGTCAAGGTTTCTAAAGTAGTAGCCCATGCAGTGTGTTCAATAATCACAATATTTAAGAAACAGGAATTAGTGGACAGCATAAAAACCTAAGTACTTCACATAGAGAATCTGTTTCAAAATATTTTTTAAAAAATTTGGAAAAGAGGTTATTACTAGGCTTTTATAGCCTAAGGTCATTAATCAGTTGGTGAGAAGTAGTGGGTCTTTCCTTTAGATGGGATATGCCCTCTCTAGTTTGCTCAAGTCTCTAGCACCTTTCTATTGTTCACTGACACTGAAGACAAATTAGCAGTTGTCACTTAATATGAATCTTGCAGTGCTGTTTAATTTATATCTGGAGTTTGCTTTCATTATTGTTTCCTGAATTGCCCCTGAAGATCTTGAGTTTGCAATTTTGCTCTAATTAAACTGATTTTGAAATTATATACCTAATATGGGTAATCCCCAAAGACTATCTGCTTTAGCATCAAGAAATCTAGAAGATGAAACAAGCAGTCTCTGAATCTGTGCATTACACTGATTTAAGAAAGAGCTGAAAGTCAATCAAATGAGGTTTGGCATCCAGAGGCTCAGACCAAACAGTAGGGAATGGGAAGGAGCACATTTCAGATAAGGATACCAGGCCAACTTTGCAGGTGCTGTTAGTAAATTCTTACATATGTCACCAAAGAACTATGTATGAGTCTTGCCTCAGGGAACAGAAGAAAAGACTGTCTGCCTAAACCGCTGTGCTTTTAAAGTGCTTGGCAAGCATTTGCCAGGCAGAAGCCAGAAATCTCATATGATTGTGACTGTTGGCTGTGGTAAAGAGGCCAAGCTAACCACTCACACTGACAGTTTAACATTAGTGATAGTCTTACAGTGTAATTGGTTTTCTAATGTTGTTTTCATAAAGGAGAAAAAAGTCAAAGCCTTAACATCATAAAACATAATTTCAAGAAACCAAATCTATCATCTAAGTAAAAGCAAACACTATTCCATTTGCGATAGTCATACAAAATTAAGATAATCTTCAATAAACTGTAATGGATAAAAACATTTATATAGTAATGGAATGCTGCTGAATCTTAAGTTTTAATGAGTTCCTCATATTTAAAGAAGCCTATCTCCTGATTGGGAATCATTTACTGAAACCACCTCTTAACTAAGCTATATATGATTTGGAAAAAAAAATCCATCTTCCGTAGTTCTATTTTTCATGTGTAAAGTGTTATCAATAGATTCCTTAGTTCACTAGAGTTGACAAACCCATGGACCAAATCCTTGACCTTTCCTGGTAAAGTTTTATTAGAATGTAACCACATCCCTTTGATTATGTATTGTCTACAGCTAATTTGTGTTATGACATAGCAGAGTAGTTCAAAGAGACCATATGGTCTGAAAATCCCAAAATGTTTACTATCTGGTCCTACACACACACAGACACACACACACACACAAGCAATGTTGACCAATGTCTTAGATACTCAACTAATTTTCATAAACAAATCAGACCAAAGTAGGCCTTGTTAATCTGGTTCAAAACTATATGCATCTCATGTTAAAAGGCATAATTTCTGGTGTTGATGGTGGAATTCATGGGGATTTTCTAAAATGCATCAGAAAGAAAGAAAATAAGAGACCTGATACTTTTTAAACACATTAAAAGTGGTGCATAATGAACATAATATTAGCATGTTGTATGTTTCTACCGGGTACCTTTCTGGAAACAAACATAATGATTGAAAGGTTAACATGGTGACAAATTCATCACATTAAATCAGACTAAAACTGTAGAAGAGTCTCCATTTTGCTTCCTTCCAGGTACTCAGGTTTCAGCTATATTGGCTGCCAGCAGTTGATTAAGGATAATCCATTAAAAGAGTGGTTTTTAAACTATAGTTGCACCAGGATCACAGGCAGGGCTTGTAAAGGGACAGATTTCTGGACTCCACCCTCAGAAATTATGACTCAGTGGGGTTTGTGGGGGGGGGGGACGGTGGGGGCAATAGTTTACAATTCTGACAATTTCCCAAATGATGCTGATTCAGCAGCTTGGTTAAGAGACCACACTTTGAAAATCACAACATTAAAGTATTCAGTGATAAGAAAATAAGGGATATCCTACTTGACGTATTCACTTTTACATTGTTATAAGGATGATTTAAACATTCAAGAGACGGAAAGAGACACAGCATGAGTATGGGAGGGGCAGAGAGAGGGGGAGACACAGAATCTGAAGCAGGCTCCAGGCTCTGAGCTGTCAGCACAGAGCCTGACCCGGGGCTTGAACTCAGGAACCACAAGATCATGGCTTGAGCAGAAGTCGGACACTTAACCGACTGAGCCACCCAGGCGCCCCTAGGATGATTTTAGCTGACAAGTATAGTAGTTTCCCTTATCTGTGAGGGATGTATTTCAAGACCCCCAGTGGATGCCTGAAATCCCAGATAGTATTGAATAATACATATGCTATGTTTTTCCCTGTACATACATACTTGTGATAAAGTTTAATTTATAAATTAGGCACAGTAAGAGATTAACAAGAACAGTAATAAAATAGGCCAGTTATAACCATATATAGTCATAAGAGGAATATGAATGTGGTCTCTCTCAGAATATTTTATTGCACTCTATTCATTCTTCTTGTGATGATATGGGGTAATAAAATGCCTATGTGATGAGATGAAGTGAGGTGAATGCCTTAGTCATTTGTGACATGGCGTTTAGGCTACTACTGACCCGATGATAAGTGAAAAGGAGGATCATCTGATTCTGGACTGTGGTTTACCATGGGTAACTGAAACCGTGGAAAGCAAAACCACAGATGAGATGACTGTAGATTAATCATTCAAGCAAAGGACAGAAACTTTAAAACCACAATAAAGACTTGAATCTGAGTTCTTGTATTCATCAGCCAGTTAAAATCTCAGTTTTCTTGTAATTATATACTGGACATGAATTTCTATCTATCTTATAGGATTATTTTGAAGTATTTTTAAATGCCTAATATTTTGAACATCACTGTTAAAATGTAAGACATTTACAAACATTTCAAAAATATTAACTAGTTTTTAGCAATGTCATTCATCAAAATAAACTGGATCATTTTGCTGATTTCTGTCCATAACTATTTACCTCAGCTTATTCTCAATATCTTGTTAATGAACAGATGTGATTTATATCATTAGATACTTTTATGTACTTGCTCAGAACACTGTCCACCATAAAGATAATAAATCATTCATTTAAAATGAGACACCATACAAGACACCTTATATGTAGGACATATATCTCCCATTTACATTTATTTTTTTCTTTTATCTCTTTTTTTTTTTTTTTGAGAGCGAGAGTGAGAGAGAATTCCAAGCAGGCTGCACACTGTCAAGGAGGAGCTGGATGTGGGTCTTAGTTTCATGACTCAGATCATGACCTCAGCTGAAACCAAGAATCAGATGCTTAACCAGCTGAGCCACCCAGGTTCCCCCTATTTACTTCTTCATTTCAGCTCCCTACTGCTGTCCGCCTTTTCTGCTATAGTCATGATATACATGGACTCCATCAACAGGCCTATATAGCCTCTGGCTTCCTGTTTTCACCAATTAGGACTCCAGCAGGAAATCAGGGAGGAGAAGGATAGAGAATGTGGTGAAGATATCTATTCCCTTGGTTCACTTCTGATATTTCTCAGGATGGCTATTTGTTATCAGTCTCATTGTTCCTCTTGTGGAATCCTGCTCTACAGCACTTCCTCTCCTGCTAACCTCTGCTCCTTCTTGTCTTTAGACTTCATGAAGATACAGCTTGATGTTATAGGCCCCACATGGAGACTCACTTGTGCGACCCTTATATGCTGCTTTTATCTTTCTAAATATATCTTTTGTAAATAAGCCCTCTGAATTATTGCAATTTTAGTGGATCTTGTTGGGATCCTAACTAATAATAACACCCTTACAATGAGCTTATGAAATAAATATTATTTTACCATTTTACAGATGAGGAAGCTAAAGCTCCAAGAAGTGTCTCAATCCAAACTGAGTACTAATGTTCAAGAATGCAGTCTTTCTACTACCAAAGTTTCTCAAATGGGGGTACACATAAGGATTACTTGGAGTGTTTGTGAAACATTTATCAGTAAGTTTCATAGGCAGAAATTCTGATTGTAGTAAATGGGATAAATTTTAGAAATCTGCATTTTAAAAGCAAGCACAGGTTTTTCTGGATCTAATAATGTTAATAGTAATCTCATTACCTTTACAAATACTACTATTAGTTAACATTTGTTATGTTTCCTATTAGCTAGTATTGTCATAAAAATCATAATGAAGAATATGCCATTCTTACCTTTTTATAGATGAAGAAACTGATGAATAGAGAATTTAAGGAACTTGACTAAGATGATATACCTCAGATCAGTGGCTCAGGAATCTTCTTCTGAGCCCATGCTCTTGCATACCCCACTCTGCAGAGGACCTTTGGGCCATTCTTAGTGAACTGTAGCAAACTACCTCTAGGTCCCCAACTTCACTGCCTGTCAATTTTCTCACCTTATTAAATGTCTTTATTACTCTTCTAAGGGGATAATTCTATCGTGATTATAATTCTAGTATTTCTAATTTATTTTATTTTTTACTTTATTTTTGAGAGAGAGAGAGAGGCAGAGTATGAATAGGGGAGGAGCAGAGAGAAAGGGAGACACAGAATCTGAAGCAAGCTCTTGGCTCTGAGCTGTCAGCACAGAGCCTGATGCAGGACTTGAACTTGCAAACTGCGAGATCATGACCTGAGCTGAAATCAGACGCTTAACTGACTGAGCCAGTTATAACCATATATAGTCCCTTTTTTAAAATTAAAAAAATATATATTTATTTTTGAAAAAATCCTAGTATTTCTAATTCACCTCCTCATGCCAAGCACTGTGAAAAGAATAATACCATCTGCTTTGGTTTCTCTGTTAATTTTATCAGACAGAGCTATATCTCTACTAAAGATTTTAGAATTTTTAAAAAACAGTGATCATGAGCAATGAAGCTAGTTTTATTATATATATATATAAAATTTATGTATATATACATATATACACATACATACATACATACATATGTATGTATGTGTATGTTTAATAGTTACATACAGATAACATGTCCACTCTTAAAATCTATGGACATTTTTTCAGCTAATCATCTACGAAGAATACTAGCTAATTTTTCCATTTTGAAATATTATATATAACATCTAGAACATTGGCTTCACATGATAAGAACAATTTGGTTCTATATTCCTATTTCTGCAGAGTAGTGTTTTCTTAAAACTCTAGACTGCTTTTCTTTAACAGAACTTTATATGATGATAGAGATGTTCTGTCTGTACTATCTAATGTATTAGTCACTAACCAGCTACATATGGCTTTGAGCATTTGAAATATGGCTAGTGTGACTGAGAAACTGAATTTTTAATGCTATTTAATTTCAATTCATTTAAATTAAAATAGTGAGATGTGACTTTTGGCCATCATATTGGGTAACACAATGCTAGAAAGCAAATAAACAGCATTCTTTGGTCACTGATTCTTTAGTTGACATATTTAAAACATATTTTAATCTGGTTCTTTTATTTATTTTTTTTGTCTTTTTTTAAATATATTAAATTTATTGTCAAATTGGTTTCCATACAACACCCAGTGCTCATCCCAACAGGTGCCCTCCTCAATACCCATCACCCACCCTCCCCTCCCTCCCAGCCCCATCAGCCCTCAGTTCTCAGTTTTTAAGAGTCTCTTATGCTTTGGCTCTCTCCTACTCTAACCTCTTTTTTTTTTTCTTCCCCTCCCCCATGGGTTCCTGTTAAGTTTCTCAGGATCCACATAAGAGTGAAAACATATGGTATCTGTCTTTCTCTTTATGACTTATTTATATACACAATGGAATACTATGTGGCAATGAGAAAGAATGAAATATGGCCTTTTATAGCAACATGGATGGAACTGGAAAGTGTTATGCTATCTAGGCCATTTTATTTTATTCTACTTTATTTTTTAAAATATATGAAATTTAGGGGCGCCTGGGTGGCGCAGTCGGTTAAGCGTCCGACTTCAGCCAGGTCACGATCTCGCGGTCCGTGAGTTCGAGCCCCGCGTCAGGCTCTGGGCTGATGGCTCGGAGCCTGGAGCCTGTTTCCGATTCTGTGTCTCCCTCTCTCTCTGCCCCTCCCCCGTTCATGCTCTGTCTCTCTCTGTCCCAAAAATAAATAAAAAATGTTGAAAAAAAAAAAATTTTAAAATATATGAAATTTATTGTCAAATTGGTTTCCATACAACACCCAGTGCTCATCCCAACAGGTGCCCTCCTCAATATCCATCACCCACCGTCCCCTACCTCCCACCCCCCATCAACCCTCAGTTTGTTCTCAGTTTTTAAGAGTGTCTTATGCTTTGGCTCTCTCCCACTCTAACCTCTTTTTTTTTTCTTCCGCTCCCCCATGGGTTTCTGTGAAGTTTCTCAGGATCCACATAAGAGTGAACACATATGGTATCTGTCTTTCTCTGTATGGCTTATGTCACTTAGCATCACACTTGCCAGTTCCATCCACGTTGCTACAAAGGGCCATATTTCATTCTTTCTCATTGCCACGTAGTACTCCATTGTGTATATAAACCACAATTTCTTTATCCATTCATTAGTTGATGGACATTTAGGCTCTTTCCATAATTTGGCTATTGTTGAGAGTGTTGCTCTAAACATTGGGGTACTAATCTGGTTCTTTTAAAACCTGCAAGTAGTTACAATATTTAAGTCCTTAAGAAGATGTAGATCTTCTTAATTAATAGCTCTATTTCTATTGCTATTTAAATTTAACCCAGAGTATCAAAAATATATAGTTGGTTTATGTATTCTATGTCTAATGACTTATTCTTTTTTGTTCCTGTGATATATTTTTTATGAATGCATTTTTTGCACTTTGGAACTTTACTTTCTGTAGCTGTGATGGATGTTGTCAGGGTGCTCTAATATTTGAGCAGTCATCCCCCATGAAATCATGACAGTTACCTATAAGAATGCAATTCAATGTATCTTCCATAAATCTTTAATCAAGTATATAACTTGTTGTGGGGTTTTAATAAAGTTGTAAACATAGGAAATTTAAAGCCATCATTTCATACTGTTTTAATCCATAAAACATAGAAAAATGGTTGTTATTTTATCCATCTTCAACAAAATAGAGTAATTTTAACAAGCCTTGGAATAAATACATTGAATATGATACACATTTTTCAGTTGAGTCTGACATCCAACCTCATGAATAAAAAAGGTCCTATTTATCATGCAGTAATAGTCATACACATTATATTTATCATGTCTATAACTGAGTCAGTTATATCCTGAAACTCTTCTGTTACTCCATAGTAATTATATAATTATAATCATGTCAGGTATATAAGTAGAAAATAACCACTTTAAATTTGTTTTTAATTTTATATTAATCTGTTTATTGGCTGGGATGTGGTTTTAAAATGTTGATGTTTTTAATGTGTTCTTATAATAGTCTTCATATGGAGGAAGTTATTAATTCTGTCATGCTTATGAATATCAACATTAAAGATGTATTTAGAAAGGTATAAATCTTAAATTTATCAGTTGAATGAAAATAGTTAATGCAGTTCATTCATTCAACAGATTTGAAAGGCAGTTATTATTTTAAGACTGTGACACTCTCACTTTCTTTATAAAATACAATATTTAAAAGAAATTTGGACTCTCTTTTTAAATAGTATTTATTGCCTAAAAATCATCCCTCCTACATTTCCACTAAAATACTTATTAAAATCCATCCTTAAAGAGAAAATCTTACACAGTGAATATTTGAATTCACAATCCATCTGTCCAGAATCATAGAGATCTTTTCATCAACTACAAACCAAAGGAAATGGACTGAAAAATTCAATAACAAGAATCATCTCAACCCTATGAAGTAACTACTGCTAATAGCCCCATTTGCCAGCTGGGGAAATAGGAACAGGGAGTAATTTGCCCTGAGGTCCTACAAGGAGTAAGGGTCAGAGCCTCGTTTGGCTCAAGAGTGAATGCTCTGAACTACAACTCTATGTAAACATTTACTTAACTGTCCCTGCCCTGGAGAAACTGTAGACTAATAGGAGGGCATAGATTTGTAAGCATTTAAATGCAGGAAAGTTACTGGTTGCAGTAGACTCAAGTAAGCTGATACAAAAGGATAGAAGGAAAAGTTATTAATTCTATAAAAAGTGGGAAATATATAAAACAGACTGTTTTTTATGTCTGTTTTCAGTGGCTTCTCAGCATAACCCATGGTGCCTGGAAGATTCCAGGCATATAATAATGGCATGATTGAATAAGTGAATTAATCAAACAGTGAATGGATCAATCAGTGAATGAGGAACTACAGAAAATCATAACCAGAAGTGTTCATAGGATCTCAAAATGTTATAAGGAAACTAGAAATATTAGGTTTAAAGGTAAATATAGCCTTTATATTGGTAAAAATTTTTCAGATAATTAAAGACCAGGAAGATACATCCTGTATGGTTACAGAGGGCAAAAATTAGTAGAAATTATAACACAGTAAATTTTGACACAAAATAAAGAATTACCTAAGAGTTGTTCCCATTTGTATCTTAATTTATGAAATTTAAGAAACCTTAGTCTAATAAAAACTTGATTTTGTTTTCAAATTCCATATATTTTACACTATTAGTTTGTAACCTATTAGATTACTAATATGTTATAGTAAGAATTTTAAATTTTGACCTATTTTTTAATTATTGAAGTGTAATTTACACGTTATATTAGTTTCAGATGTACAATATATTGATTTGATAGTTGTATACCTTCCTTAATTGCTCACCACAATAAGTGTGGTCATTATTGTCACCATACAATGTATTTACAATATTATTGACAATATTCGCTATGCTGTACTTTTCATCTGTGTGACTTATTTTATAACTGAAAGTTTATACTTCTAGTCCCCTTTATTTCACCCTTCCCCACCCCACAAAGCTTAAATATTTGTATTCATAAAAGGGAGTTTAATAATGTTGGAGAATTCAGTCACTTTGGAAGACAGTTTAACAATTTCTTACAAAACTAAAGAAACTCTTATCATACACTTCAGCAATCATACTTTTTGGTATTTACCTAAGGGTTTGAAAATTTATATCCACACAGAAGCCTACACATAGATGTTTATAGCAGCTTTATTCATCATTGCCAAAAGTTGGCAATGTTCTTCAGTAAATGAATGGATAAATAAACTGTGATAAATCTAGACAATATATCTCAGTTTTAAAAAGAAATGAGCTATCAAGCCATGAAAAAAACATGGAGGCAACTTAAACATATTACTAAGTGAGAGAAGCCATTCCAAAATCGGATTAATTCCAAGTAGATGACATTCTGAAAAAGGCAAAACTATGGAGACAAAAAAAAAAAATCAGTGGTTGCCAAGGATTTTGGAGGAGAGGGAGGGATGAATAAATGGAGCACATAGGATTTTTAGGGTAAGAAATACTCTCTATGATACTATAATAATGCATACATGTCATTATATATTTGTCCAAACCCATAGAATGTACAAGATCCTGAATAGTCAAAGCAATCTTGAAAAAGAAGAACATAGCTAGAGACATCACATTTCCTGATTTCAACTATATTAAAAAGCTACGGTAATGAAAATAATATAATATTGGCATAAAAACAGACACACACTTCAGTGTAACAGAATAAATATCCCAAAAATAAACCCATGAATATATGGCCAATTAATTTACAACAGAGGAACCAAGAATTTATAATGGGGAAAGAATAGTTTTTTCAATAAATGGTGATGGGAAAACTGGATAATCACATTAAAAAGAATGAAACTGGACCCCTATCTCACACCATACACAAAATCAACTCAAATAGGATTAAAGGTGTGAATATAAGACTGAAACAAATCAAAACTATAGTAAGATATAATCTCACACCTGTTAGAGTGGCTATTATCAAAAAGATAAGAGATAACAAATGTGGGGGAGACTATAGAGAAATGGGAACCCCTTGTGCACTGCTGGTTTGCCCACCATGAAAAACATTATGGAAGTTCTGCAAACATTAAAAACAGAACTACCATCTGGTTCAGTAGTCCCACTCTGGGTATCTATCCAAAGGAAATGAAATTAGGGCATTGAAAAGATATCTGCACCACCACCACCACCCCCCCCCCATGTTCCTTAGCAGCATTATTCACAATAGCCAAGATAAGGAAACAACCTAAGTGTCTGTATAAGGGTGAATGGATAAAGAAAATGTGGTATGTATACAATGAAATAATATTCACTATGAGAAAGAAGGAAATCCTGCCTTTTGTGACAACATGGATGAACCTTAAGAGCATTATGCTAAGTAAAATTAGCCAGAGAGAGAAAGAAAGACAAATACTGTATGGTATCATTTACATGTGGAATCAAAAAAAAAAAAAAAACAAAAAAAAAAACAACTGAAGCCAAATTCATAGAAACAGATCTACAGATCTATCATTTGTCAGGAGCTAGTGGGAGGGAGAAATAAGGAGAGGTTGATAAAAGGGCACAATCAACTATAAGATGAATAAGTTCTGAGAACTAATGTAAAACATGGTGATTATAGTTGATAACACTTATGTAATTGAAATTTGCTAAAAGAGTGAACTGAAATATTCTCACACTCAAGAAAAAGATTAAATGAAGTAAAAATGAAAACAAATGATATTGAAGTTTTTTTTTTCTTTATTTCTTTTGAAAGCCCGTGCTCCTTAGGAAGGTTCAATGGTTAAGTCGAGGAAACATTGGTAACACATAGTATTGTGAATATTTTAATTTTAACAACATTTCCAGCTTACACATAGTCATTGTGCATATCTTTTTTTGTTTGGTTGTTTCAGGTTTTTATTTAAATTTCAGTTAGTTAACACATAGGGTAATATTGGTTTCAAGTATAGAATTTAGTGATTCATCACTTACATATAACACCCAGTGCTCATCACAACAAGTTTGCTCCTTAATACTCATACCCATCTAGCCCATCCCCCCATCCACCTCCCTCCATTAACCCTCAGTTTGTTTCTCTGTAGTTAAGAGTTTCTTATGGTTTGCTTTCTTCTCATTTCCCTCCCCCCCACTTCTCCTATGTTCATCTGTTTTGTTTCTTAAATTCCACATATGAGTGAAATCACATGGTTTCTGTCTTTTCTTGACTGATTTTGCTTAGCATAATACACTCTACTTTCATTCACATTGTTGCAGACTGCAAGATTTCATTCCTTTTTATAGCTGAATAATATTCCATTGTATATCTTCTTTATCCATTCATCAGTTGATGGACATTTGGACTATCTCCACAATTTGGCTATAGTTGATAATGTTTCTGTAAACATTGAGGTGCATGTGCCCCTTTGAATCAGTATTTTTGCACCCTTTTTGTAAATACCTAGTAATGCAATTGCTGGATCATAAGGTAGTCCTATTTTTAACTTTCTGAGAAACCTCCATACTGTTTTCTAGAGTGGCTGCACCAGGTTGTATTCCCACCAAAATATAAGAGAGTTCCCTCTCTCTGCATCCTCACCAATATCTCTTGTTTCCTGTGTTGTTCATTTTAGCCATTCTGATGGGTGTGAGGTGGTATCTCATCATGGTTTTGATTTTCCCTGATGATGAGTGATCTTGAGCATCTTTTCCTGTGTCTGTTAGTCATCTGGATGTTTATTTATTTATTTATTTTTTGGAAAAATATCTGTTCATACCTTATACATATCTTTTGACTCCATTTCAGTAGCTTAAGTTTTGAATCTTTAATTGTATCAAGATAAGTGACTCCTCCTTACAAGGTCTCTACTCTAAACTCCACCAAATGAAATCTCTCGGTCTCGAGTTAAACAGGACTTTATCATATACCTCCTCACCATATTGTGAAAAATGTTGCAGCCCTGTTTCATGACTCACTCATTCAGCCATGTGGAAGAAGGCTAAAATTGACAAAAGGAGGGGTTAGGAGCAGGAAAACTCAAGTAAATAAAGGGTGTGCATAGTCTCTAGTTGTTCAGCCAGGGAAACCCATATATAAAATTAAAGAAATCATGGTTCTAAAGCTCAGGTGAGGTTTATCAGGTTCTTTCTCTGAATGGGAACCATCAAAATAGCAGCCTAGGGACTCCAGAAAGAATAATAGAAAGTGGGAGAATTTGTTTAAATTCATGAAGAATGGAAAACTTTGAGATGTGGGAGAAGAAAAATGTTTCGTAGAAGATGTATTCTTCTAAGGAAGGAGGGAAAATATGCCAGAGATACAAATAAGGATTGATTCATTGCATGGTTGTTGTTAAGATTAGGGTAATAATGAGTACTCTTGAACTATGATTAGGAAGTTTATGAGTCAGAGAAGAGGAGGGTGCAAAAGAAACCATAAAGACAAATGGCATTTGTAGGTAACAGACTAGACTTACACAAAGCCATTTTTAACCAGACCAAATTCTTTATGGATATTCTAGCTTATATCGATATCACTGTTTATAAGACTAAAAAAATCAGTGCTAAAATTAACCACAGTGGAAATAACTTTTTGTAATTACTGAACGTCTGTATGTAATACTGAATTACATGATCTGATAAGCCACAAGATCATGACCTGAGCCAAAATCAAGAGTCGGATGCTTAACTGACTGAGCCACCCCGGTGCCCCCAGAACTGATTCTTAAATTCAGCAAGTTTCCATTGAATTAAGAAGGAAATTCCACTAAAAAGGAAATATGTGAATAAGGTATGAAACAGGTTTGTGTACGAAGGAACTCTAATAGTTTGTGGCCCACAGCACAGTTCAAAGGGGTATAAGTTGAGGGAAACACTTCAGAGAGTAGTAGATGAACACCAACTCATGTATCCAACTCTAAAAACTCGGGACTTTATTTTACAGGGGATGCGGAATCAGGGACAGCCTCTATCTTGTAAGAAGTTGCAGATTGCTTGAGATTAGTGCTCAAGATTGAGTTTCCAAGTAGACATTTATTATGTGACACTGGAAGCCAAAGAGGTGAAGAAGGTCACGCAGGCAGGAGCAGAAGGCCACGTTCAGATGCCTGGGGACACCAGTATTTAGAATCTCCAACTCTTTACAAGCTGTGAGGTAAGACGAGAACAGAAAAGTGGCCATCAAATTTAGCAGTATTTGGAAATATTTGTAACCTTTGCCAAAGCAGTTTAAACACACACTGAGACGGGCACATACAGGAGGAAAAAATGATGAATCAGTGTGACACTGTTTTATCTACCCACATCTTATCAAGGCTCAAAAAGACAGCTATTTACAAAGAACATGTCATTTGTTTGTATTTTAATTGATAAATGCAAAACTGCCAAAACCAAAACATACCAATAACAAAGGTAACAGTGTTTATGAATGTCCACAGGATGGAGACTACCACTGTCTGATGTTGTCGAATAGCATCATAGGATTTGCCCACCTGAACACAAGCATATAAAATGCATCACATTGCAAGGTGCTAACATTCTATTTTGTGGCTTAATGCTTCTTAAAAAATAAGATACAACTTTGAACAAATGTAATTTATTGGATAGTGTGCAATATAAAAATTATGGAATCAATAATTTGAAAGCATTAGAGGTTTGGCAATGTTGTATTGAAAAACAGAAGGCAAAATTTAAGGGCTTAGGATAAATTTGTAGCATGTTTTAGAAAACTTTAAAAAATAGGATTGGAGGGGCACCTGGGTGGCTCAGTAAGTTGAGTGTCCGACTTCGGCTCAGGTCATGATCTCACCATTTGTGAGTTTGAGCCCCTCACTGGGCTCTGTGCTGACAGCTCAGAGCCTGGAGCCTGCTTCGGATTCTGTGTCTCCCTCTCTCTCTGCCCCTCCCCACCTTACGCTCTATCTCTCTAAAAAATAGATAAACATAAAAAAAAATTAAAAAATATGATTGGAGTTTGTCCTCAAGTAATTTGATAATGCTGATGAAGCTGACCTTGTTTAAATGGCCTTATCATTCATTTGTAGTGGACACTGGTGTTTTAAGAGAATAAAGAGAGAGAACAGATTGTATATTATTAGAGCATGGAAATAGCCTCACAAAATAAATTTGCTGATTAGAAAACAAAATTTTTCTGGAGTTTTGAAAGTTGATGTACCTTCAGCAATTGCTTGCACAAAGCAAGTCATTACACACACATAAATATATTTTTTTCCTCCGATTGATTCTGTCAGCATTCTATTTTTAGTGAAAGATCATCTCACAACTGTAAGATTAAATTAATCCAGATGCTTAAGACTTTGGAGTGTGCCTTTCATTTTACCCCTGCCATTTGATGCTCTACCCTTGGAAAATTTACTTGCCCTCTCTAAGCTTTTATAGCTCCATGTCTGTGAAATAATTAGTAATGAGATAATGGTAGCACCTACAGCCAGCAGCAAATTCTAATTCTGACTTCAACAGCAGGACGTCAGGCATGAACTGGACCATTAGTGGGTATGGTGTTCTGCACAGTATAAACATATCATCCTTGACTCTCTTCTCCATGGCCTCATGTTGTGGATACCCGTAATGTAAAAATTAATTGTGATTTATATTCAAACTCATTCTGTGTTGGAGTAAAGCAGACTTTTGAAATAAACGACAATCAAAACAATACTTTTGGAATTGAAAATTTACCTCAATTTGTGGATACTTTTAAAAGAAGGGAGAAACTGTGGTAGTTTAGAATCATTTTATCATACAGAATCAGAACCAACTGAACCATTCCTAAATTAACGATTGGAAATGGGTGGACAACTGAGAAGTAGTTTCAATGGGCAGATATTAGTTTCTTCTACTAAATACTTATGCCAGTAAAGTGATTCATAGATCTGGAAATTATTAAATATTGAATGTGATGTTTCTTCAATATTAAGACTCTTCAAATTTTCACATGATTTAAAAAAATTAACATAATTTTATTTTAAATTAAATTTTATTTATCTTATTTATTTTAAATTAAAAAAAATAACATGCATAGGGGCACCTGGGTGGCTCAGTTGGTTGAGCATTGGACTTTGGCTCAGGTCATGACCTTGCAGTTTCTGAGTTCAGCCCTGAGCTGTCAGCACAGAGCCTGGAGCCTGCTTCAGATTCTGTGTCTCCCTTGCTCTCTGCCCCTCCCCCACTCACACTCTATCTCTTTAAAAAATAAATAAACATTTTAAAAAATTTAAAAAATAACATGTATATTGCAACATGAATTTACCATGGCTTTTGCTTGTTTGTTTGATTAGGATTAATAAGATTGAAGTTGGGAATGTGTACTCTGGAACCAACGTGTGCTAGATTCCCCTTTAATTCTCCTGATTCTTTGTCTGTAAAATGGGCATAATAAGACTGTTAATGAGTTAATATAGATAAAATGATTAGAATAATGCCTAGTAAATGACAATGCATATTAAATGTAAGCTGTCATTGTTGATAATACCAAGATTATAACTTCTGTCACTTAGATCATAATATAATTAGTTGATGAAAAAAATACTTATACAGAATTGTAAGATTTTAAAATATTTTACATTTTATTTTATTTAATACTTTTTATGATTGATATTATTTCCATCCCATTTCTCAAATAAGGAAAAAATAGGCTCAGGAAGGATTAGTGACCTACTTAACATTCTAAAACTATTATATTGTAGAAGTAGGTCACTAAAACATGCTGTTTTTCCTTTTTGTAAACTCACAATTGAAGAGAAAAGCCCTCCTAGCTCCTTTATAGAAAGCAAATGTTTCTTGCAAGTGACATTTGATTTGGTCACTCAAGCATTTTATGGACTCTCATTAATTCCACAGAGTGGGAAACAGTAATTTTTTAAAAAATGTTTATTTTAAAAATAAACTCCAGGGGCGCCTGGGTGGCGCAGTCGGTTAAGCGTCCGACTTCAGCCAGGTCACGATCTCGCGGTCCGTGAGTTCGAGCCCCGCGTCAGGCTCTGGGCTGATGGCTCGGAGCCTGGAGCCTGTTTCCGATTCTGTGTCTCCCTCTCTCTCTGCCCCTCCCCCGTTCATGCTCTGTCTCTCTCTGTCCCAAAAAAAAAAAAAAAAAAAAAAATGTTAAAAAAAAATAAATAAAATAAAATAAACTCCAGTCTCTGAACTATCAGCACAGAGCCTGACATGGGGCTCAAACTCACAAATTGTGAGATCATGACCTGAGCTGAAGTCAGATGCTTACCCAACTGAGCCACCCAGATGCCCCGGAATCATTAATTTTTATTTTTTGTTGCATTTGGTTTTTCCAGTATATTGACATATAACTGACATATATATCCTTAAGTTTAAGTTGTACAATTTTTTCATTTGATACACTTATGTATTGTGAAATGATTACTACAGTAGCATTGGGTAAGACTTCCATCATGTCACGTAATTACTGTTTTTATTTATTTTTTTAATGGTGGGAAAACTTAAGATCTAAGTCTAAGCAACTTTCAAATATGTAATACAGTATTGTTAACTAACCCTGGAACTTATTGTGCCCTTTGAGTGGCGTCTCCCCATTTCTTCACTTCCCAGCCCCTGGCAACCACCATTCTACTCTTTTTTTTATATGTTCAGGTTTTTTAGATTGCATACATATCATAGAGTAATTGTCTTTCTCTGTCTCACTTATCTCACTTAGCATAATGCCCTCAAGGTCCACCCACGCTGTCACAGATGGCAGGATTTTCTTCTTTCCCATGGCTAAATAATATTAAATTGTATGTATGTATACATATACATACATATGTCATACATATGCATGTATATGTGTATGTATATCTATATATCCTATATAGATATGTATCTGTCTCATGTCCACTATATCCAACACAAGTTGTTTCTATATCTTTGCTATTGTAGATAATGCTGCAATGAATATGTCAGTGCAGATATCTCTTCAATATCCTGGTTTCATTTCCTTTGGATATATACCCAGAGTGAGATTTCTGAATAATATGGTAGTTCTACTTTTATTTTTTTGAGGAAACTTTATACTGTTTTACATAGTGGCTGAACAAATTTTCACCCAATCAGCAGTGCCCCAAAGTTCCCTTTTCTCCACATGCTCACCAACATTTGTTATCTCTTGTCTGTTTTATAATAGCTATTATAAGAGGTGTGAGATGAAATTTCACTGTGGTTTTGATTTGCATTTCTTTGATTGCTAGTGATATTGAGCATCTTTTCAAGTACCTATTTGCCATTTGCATGTCTTCTGGGGAAAACAATTTCTATTAGATCCTCTGACTGTTTTACTAATTGGGGTTTTTATTTATTTCCTACTAAGTTGTATGAGTTCTGTATATATTTTGGATATTAACCTCTTATCAGGTATATGATTTGCAAATATTTTTTCCCAATCCAAGTGTTTCCTTTTCATTTTGTTCATTATTTCTTTGGCTGTGCAGATGCTTTTTATAGTTTTATTTTATATATTTTTTAATGTTCACTAAGATTTCTTTAAAAATCACAAGAAATTCATGATCATGTTCTCACTACGGTCTGTTAATTTTTTGAAATTTTTTTAACGTTTATTTATTATTGAGAGACAAAGAGAACATGAGCAGGGGAGGGGCAGAGAGAGGGGGAGACACAGAATCTGAAGCAGGCTCCAGTCTCTGAGCTGTCAGCACCGAGCCCAACGTGGGGCTCAAACTCACAAACTGTGAGATAATGACCTGAGCCGAAGCTCGTCGCTCAACCAACTGAGACAACCAAGAGCCCAACGGTCTATTAATTTTTAACATAGAAGTACCATTTGCTTTTGACCTTGATATTTTTTTTTGTAATTTGAGTCATTTTATACATTTTGTTTAATTTTTAAAAATTTTTTTGAAATTTACATCCAAATTAGTTAGCGCATAGTGCAACAATGATTTCAGTAGATTCCTTAGTGCCCCTTACCCATTTAGCCCATCCCCCCTCCCACACCCCCTCCAGTAACCCTCAGTTTGTTCTCCATATTTATAAGTCTCTTCTGGTTTGTCCCTCTCCCTGTTTTTATATTATTTTTGTTTCTCTTCCGTTATATTCATCTGTTTTGTCTCTTAAAGTCCTCATATAAGTGAGGTCATATGATTTTTGTCTTTCTCTGACTAATTTCACTTAGTATAATATCCTCCGGTTCCATCCATGTAGTTGCAAGTGTCAAGATTTCATTCTTTTTGATTACTGAGTAATATCCATTGTATATATATACCACATCTTCTTTATCCATTCAACCATGGATGGACATTTGGGCTCTTTCCATACTTTGGCTATTGTTGATAGTGCTGCCATAAACATGGGGGTGCATGTTTCCCTTTGAAACAGCACACCTGTATCCCTTGGATAAATGCCTAGTAGTGCAATTGCTGGGGCATAGGGTAGTTGTATTTTTGGTTTTTTGAGGAACCTCCATACTGTTTTCCAGAGCAGCTGCACCAGCTTGCATTCCCACCAACAATGCAAAAGAGATCCTCTTTCTCTGCATCCTCGCCAACATCTGTTGTTGCCTGAGTTGTTAATGTTAGCCATTCTGACAGGTGTGAGGTGGTATCTCATTGTGGTTTTGATTTGTATTTCCCTGATAATGAGTGATGTTGAGCATTTTTTCATGTGTCGGTTGACCATCTGGATGTCTTCTTTGGAGAAGTGTCTATTCATGTTTTTTGCCCATTTCTTCACTGGATTATTTGTTTTTGGGTGTTGAGTTTGGTAAGTTCTTTATACGCTTTGGATACTAACCCTTTGATATATCATTTGCAAATATCTTCTGCCATTCTGTCAGTTGCCTTTTAGTTTTGCTGATTGTTTCCTTCGCTGTGCAGAAGATATTATTTTGATGAGGTCCCAGTAGTTCGTTTTTGCTTTTGTTTCCCTTGCTTCCAGAGACATGTTGAGTAAGAAGTTGCTGCGGCCAAGATCAAAGAGGTTTTTGCCTGTTTTCTCCTCAAGGATTTTGATAGCTTCATGTCTTACATTGAGGTCTTTCATCCATTTTGAGTTTATTTTTGTGTATGGTGTAAGAAAGTTGTCCAGGTTCATTCTTCTGCATGTCGCTGTCCAGTTTTCCCAGCACCACTTGCTGAAGAGACTGTCTTTATTCCATTGGATATTCTTTCCTGCTTTGTCAAAGATTAGTTGGCCATACATTTGTGGGTCCACTTCTGGGTTCTCTGTTCTGTTCCATTGATCTGAGTGTCTGTTGTTGTGCCAGTACCATACTGTCTTGATGGTTACAGTTTTGTAGTATAGCTTGGAGTCTGGGATTGTGATGCCTCCTGCTTGGTTTTCTTTTTCAAGATTGCTTTGGCTATTTGGGATCTTTTGTGGTTCCATACAAATTTTAGGATTATTTGTTCTATCTCTGAAGAATGCTAGTGTTACTTTGATAGGGATTGCATTGAATATGTAGATTGCTTTGGGTAGTATCGACATTTTAACAATATTTATTCTTCCTATCCAGGAGCATAGACTCTTTTTCCATTTTTTTGTGCCTTCTTCAATTTCTTTCGTAAGCTTTCTATAGTTTTCAGTGTATAGGTTTTTCACCTCTTTGGTTAGATTTATTCCTAGGTAGTTTATGTTTTTTTGTGCAACTGTAAATGTGATCGAGTCCTTGATTTTTCTTTCTGTTGCTTCATTGTTGCTATATAGGAATGCAACCAAAAAAAAAAAAAAAAAGGAAATCGTTTGAGAATTTGAAAAAATGAATACACTGAAGTAGACTAAAACAAAATGATGGGAGTAAAATAGAATTTGAAAAAATACACTCAAAAATATGGAATACAGTAGAAAAAATTTTAAAGAAGAATATTTTGAATAAAAATTAAAAGTAAAAATGAATTTTTTCTTTCTGTATTCAAGAAAAAGAAAAACGAAAAAGAGCAAAAAAAAAAAAAAAGGGAAATCGTCTGAAAATTTGAAAAAGTGAATACACTGTAGTAGACTAAAATAAAATGATGGAAGTAAAATAGAATTTGGAAAAATTTACATAAAAGCAAAAATTTATATTTAAAAAACTAAAAAGTATTTTTAATACAAATTGAAAGTGAAAATAAAGTTTTTCTCTTTCTGTATTCAAGAGAAAGAAAAGAAATGAAAAAGATAAAAAAAGAAAAATTAAAAAAACGGAAATTGTTTGAAAATTTGAAAAGGTGAATACACTGAAGTAGACTAAAATAAAATGATGGAAGTAAAATAGAATTTGAAAAAAAATTACCAGAAAATAAAAAATATAGTAAAAAAAATAAAAATTATTTTTAGTAAAAATTGAAAATAAAAATGAATTTTTCCTCTTTCTGTATTCAGAAAAAGAAAAGAAGTATAAAAGGGAGAAAAAAAAGGAAAGAAAATTGAATTGATAGACCTTCTAACAGATTGAAGTAGGATTGAAACTACTTTGTTTTTCCCTAGAAGTCAGACTATGTAGCACTTTATAGTCCATAAACTAAGTAGGCAATGATACTTGTGTTCTTGAAGAGTAAGTTTGGCCCAGTTGGGCGGGGCTCAGTGTAACGGCTCCGTTCTCCACTAGATGGTGCTGCTAGCCTACTGGGGTGGAGTGTTGTGGCACTTGTAGGTGAGTATGCACATGCACAATTGCAGTGAAAATGGCGCCACCCAGCTACCCAGTCTCTAGTATCAGAACTCTGTTATCCCGGATCAGCAGCCCCACACCTGTCCTGTCTTCAGCTTTTGTCCACTCCTTGCTTCTTCATTGCTGTGACCAAGCCCCAGGCAGTACCTCTCTCCTGAGTTTTGTCTCAGATGTGGCTGTTTTCCCTGGCCTCTTACTTCTGAAGGACTATGGCTTTGACCCGTTCCACTCCTCTGCAGGAGGGTCTCACCGAGCAATGGCCGAATGCCGGCTACACCCAGGCGCCTGCTGAACCCTGCTGCTGCCGGTGCCCTGAGACTGCGGCCAGGTGCCAGCCGCCCCAGAAAAAGTTCATGAGATAGTGTAGCAGCAGCTTTTCAGGGATTATGGAAAATCACAAGACACATCTGGCACCAGGCTTTACACTTAATGACCTTGCCCCAGCTCCAGCAAATGTGGCCGCCTTCTGGTGTCTGTTGGGACCAGGTGGCTTCAACATTCTCTACCAATTGTCCTTCCAGCAGTGGAGCCACTTTCCCCCATGTGGCCTGAGAACCTCCCAGACCCCACTCTGTTCCTGGGGATTCACCCTTCCCATCAGAGCACTGCCAGGTATGGAGCTACTGAGTTGCAGACTTTGTGCTCCCCTTGTTTACAGTCTTAATGGAATTTAAACCCTCTCCTTTCTCCTTTCTTCTTTCTCCTTTCTCCTTTCTCCCTTTTTAGTTTAGTCCCTGCAGCTGTTTCCAATTTTCCAGTTTCTCTCCAGCTGCTTTTGGGGAGGGGTGCTTTCCCCATATTCCCACCCCCATCTCTGCCCTCTATCTGCCCACAAAAGCACCCCCCTTCCCGCGGCTTCTTGCTCCCCAAGTTCACTTGTCTGCGCTGTGTACCTGCTGAATTCTGTGGTTCGGGTTGTGGAAATTGTTGTGTTAATCCTCCAATCAGTTTCCTAGGTGTGTAGGATGGTTTAGTGTTGGTCTGGCTGTATTTCATGGATGTAAGACACACAAAAAACACTGAATATTATAACTGTTTTTTGGTGGAGTGTTTGGATTTTTTGATATATATGATCATATTAGGTGCAAATGAAGACAGTTTTAATTCTTCCTTTCCAATTTAGATGCATCTTATCTCATTTTCTTGTCTAATCACTCTGCCTAGGAGTTTGGTACTATGTTGAATAGCAGTAGTAAGAAAAGTTTGTCTTGTTCCTGATCTTACAGGAAAAGCTTTCAGCCTTTCATTGTTGAATATGATGTTGACTGTGAGCTTGTCTTATGTGGCCTTTATTATATTGAGGCATATTCCTTCTTTGCCCATTTTGTTGAGAGATTTTATCATGAATGGATGTTGGATTTTTTCAAATGATTTTTCTTCATCTATTGAGATAATTATATGACTTATATCCATTATTCTGTTTTTACGGTGTATCACTTTGATTGATATGTGTATGTTGAACCCAGGAAGGAATAAATCCTGTTTGATCATGGTGTATGACCTTTAAAATATAGTGGTGAACTCAGTTTGCTAATATTTTTGAGAGTTTTTGTATCTATATTCATCAGTGGTATTGGACTGTAATTTTCTTTTTCCTGCAATGTATTTATTGTCTTTGGTATCAGGGTAATGCTGGCTTCTTGAAATTATTTTGGTTGTGTACCCTTCTTTTCAAATTTTGGAAGAGTTGGAGAAGGATTGGCCTTAATTCTTTTTAAAATGTGTGGTAAAATTTTCCAGATAAGCCATCTAGTGCTGGACTTTGTTTTATTAGGAGGTTTTTGATTACTGAATCAATCTCTTTACTAGTAATTGGTGTGTTCAGATTTTCTATTTTTTCATGATTCAATCTTGGTAGCATGTTTCTAGGAATTTATCCATTTCTTCTAGGTTACCAGTTGTGTTGGTATATCATTGTTCATAGTAGCTTCTTATGATCCTTCATATTTATGTGGTATCAGTTGTAATATCTCCTGTTTCATATCTATTTTTATTTATTTCAGTATACTCTCTTCTTTTTTTCTTAGACTAGCTAAAAATTTGTTAATTTGGTTTATCTTTTCAAAAAAAAGCCCTTAGTTTCATTGATCATTTCTATTATTTTTTGTCTCCTCTGTTCTTTGCTGTTTCCTTTATTTTTGCTAAATTTGGGCATTTTTGTTCTTTTTCTAGCTTCTTACAGTATAAAGTTAGGGTGTTTTTGAGATCTTTTCTTCTTCTTCTTCTTCTTCTTCTTCTTCTTCTTCTTCTTCTTCTTTTGAAGTAGGTATTTGCTGCTTTAAACTTTCCTCTTAGAACTGCTTTTGCTACATCCTGCAGGTTTGGTATGTTGTGGGTTTTTTATCATTTATTTCAAGATATTTTTTATTTTCCTTTTTATTTTTTCTTTTACTCATTGGGTTTTCAGGAGTTTGGTGTGTGTTGTTACTTTTCACAGATTTGTGAATTTGGTAGCTTTCCTTGTGTTACTGATTTCTAGTTCATATCGTTATGATCACAAAAGATACTTGGTATGATTTTAATCTTCTTAAATTTGCTAAGGCTTGTTTTATGACCTGTCACATGATTTATCCTGGAGAATATTCCATGTGGCTTTGAGAAGAATGTCTATTTTGCTACTATTGAATGGAATGTTCTATATATGTCTGTTAGGTCCATTTGGTAAAATACGTTTCAAGTCCATTGTTTCCTTACTGGTTTTCTCTCTGGATAATCTATCCTTTATTCAGAGTGAGATATTGAAGTCCTCTACTATTATTGTATTGTGTCTCCTTTCAAATATGTTAGTATTTGATTAATAAATTTAAGTACTTCCATGTTGGGTGTGTTATATTCATGTCTGTTATAGCTTCTTGATGACTAACCCCATTTTCACTGTATAATGACCTTTGTCTTTTCTTACTATTTTTGGCCTAAAGTCTATTTTGTATGATGTAAGTGTAGCTACCCTTACCCTCTTTTTGTTTCCATTTGCATGGAATATCTTTTCCCATTCCTACACTTTGGTCGTATGTCTTTATTAAAGTTGAAGTGAGTATCAGAATGGAGGCCTTTTGGTCAGCTGTGAAGATGGAGGATTAGGAGACCCCAAGGTCACCTTCTCCCAAGGATACAACTAGATAAGACCCAGAGCACTATAAATAACTCAGAAGATGACCAGAAGACTGGCAGAGCAAACTCCACAACTAAAAGTAGGGAAGAAACCAAATAGAAGAAGGTAAGAAGGGTGAAGATGTGACCTCGGAGCAAAACGGACTGTGGCTATTCAATGTGGGGAAGGAGCCCATTTTACAAAGGGCAGAAAATAGACTTTCATGCTGAGGAACCCACAAACAGAGAGAATTAATCTCCGCAATATTTACTTTGAAATTGAGAGGGGCTGAAATTCGTGAGTTCTTAAAACCAGTGGGAACCTGGAATCTTAAAAAATCTGTGGGCTTAGTTTGGGAGAGCATGGAGGGCATTGAAAAACAAAAGTCCCTGGCTTTAAAGAGACAAAACAACAAACAGCTTGTGTGGATACAGCCTAGAACTAGCAGTTTGAAAAACAATGGGGGCAGATGGGAGCAAGGATGATTTGTTCATGTCAGAGCACAGCCTGGAGAGACAGACTCGCAGGAAGATACCACAAGGGACCAAAGAGCTGGCAGGTACCATTTCCATTTCCTTTCCCCACCAGGATAAATAACAGCCACCTGCTGCAGCCAGCACAATACCGGCACTCCTTACCTAACTTGCTTGCACTGAGCCTTGCCTCCCATGCTTTGGCATATCTGCCCTTCCCAGTCAGGTTGGCCCCAGTCCAGGCACTTCAGACCCCTCCACCAGAAGATCAGCACAAATCCTGCCAACAATGCATCTCCTGACCCATGTGTTTTGTGGGACTTCAGTTCTGGCAACAGTGGGGGCAGGTCTTGTTTCACAAGCAGACCACTGAACACCTCACTGCCCATGATAGGCAAAGAGAGCCTCTGCAGATAATTAGACTGAAGGAAAAAGAGGCCAAGGCTCAACAGCAAAGCACATGCAAAACACCTAGGAGACATTCCCTGAAGTCCCAGGCCCTGGGGAATGGGGGACACTGCCCAGCAGGGCACTACATGACCTCTTCTTCATACGGCTATTATCATTAAGAGCAAAAGAAGTAGCTGACTTTCCTGACATAGAGAAACAAACACAGAAAGTTCAGACAAAATAAGACAGAGAAATATCTCCCAAATGAAAGAACCAGGCCAATCCGCAGCAAGAGACCAAAGTGAAACAAATATAAATAACGTGTGGTAGAGAGTTTAAAGTAATAATTATAAAGATATCCACTGGTTTTGAGAAAAGAGTGGAGTATGTCAGTGAGACGCTTAACACGGATATAAAAAAGAACCAATGAGAGATTAAGAACATAAAAAATGAAATTAAAAATACACTTTATGGAATAAGTAACAGGCCAAATGAAGGAGAGGGATGAATTAATGACCTGGAAGAAAGAGTCATGGAAAG
This sequence comes from Neofelis nebulosa, assembly GCF_028018385.1. NCBI lineage: Eukaryota > Metazoa > Chordata > Mammalia > Carnivora > Felidae > Neofelis > Neofelis nebulosa. The sequence goes on along the minus strand of NC_080787.1, from coordinate 59,748,698 downwards.
TAATCAAGTTGAGCAAAGGAGAGGAGAGAAAATTATGCAAATTGAGAATAGTCTTGGGGAACTCAGTGATTCCATCAAGTGTACTAACATCTGCATTATAGGAATTTCAGAAATTTAGACAGAAATTTACTTGAAGAAATAATAGTTGAAAACTTTCTTAGTCTGGAGAAGTAAACAGATATCCATATCCAGGAGGCACAGAGATCCCCAACAAAAATTCAACCCAAAGAGGTCCATACCAAGACACATAGTAATGAACACAGCAAAAAGTAACAAAAAAGAAAAGAAAAATTAAAGGCATCAACAGAAAAGACATATACATACAAGGGAAACCCCATAAGGCTATCAGCAGATTTTCAAGCAGAAACTTTCCAGGCCAGAAGGAGTAGCATGATATATTCAGAGTGCTGAAGGGGAAGAATCTGTAGCCCAAAATACTTTACCCAGCAAGGCTATCATTCAAAATAGGAGAGACAGTTTCCCAGACAAACAAAAACTAAAGGAGTTCATTACAACTAAAGGCTGGTGGTAAACCAGCCTTGCAAGAAATATTAAAGGGAACACTTTGAGTGGAAAGGAAGATGGTATTTGAGAGTGAGAATTAAAAAACACAAAAGCAATAAAAATATTTATATAAAAATCAGTCAAAGGATTGACAAAATGAAATCATGTAAAATATGACACCATATGTCTAAAACATAGGAGGGAGAGGAGTGAAGAATGGGCTTAAACCTAAGCAACCATCAACTTAATATAGACTGTTATATGCAGAAGATGTTATATACACACCTAATGGTAACTATAAAACAAAAACCAGTAACAGATACTCAAAGAATAAAGAGAAAGGGATCCGAGTATATCGCTAAAGAAAGCCAATAAACTGTTAAAGAGAGCAAGAGAAAAAAAAAGATCAGGGAAAATCTATAGAAACAATCACAAAATAAGTAACAAAATGGCAACAAATAGGTATCTATCAATAATTACTTTGAATGTAAATGGACTGAATTCTCCAATTAAAAGATTTAGGGTGACAGAGTGGATAAAAAAAATAAGAGCCCATCTATATGCTTCCTACAAGAGACTCCTTTTTGACTAAAAGACACGTGCAGATTAAAAGTGAGAGGATGGAGAGATATTTATCATGCAAGTGGATGCCAAAAGAAAACTAGGGTAGCAATACCTGTATTGGACAAAATAGACTAAAATGAAGACTGTTAACAAGAGACAAAGAAGGACAGTATATAATAATAAAGAGAACAATCCAACAAGAGGGTATAACAATTGCAAATATTTATTCACCCAACATTGGAGCACGTAAACACATAAAACAGTTAATAACAAACATTAAAGAAATAATTGATAGCAGTACAATAAAAGTAGGGAACATTAACTCCCCACTTACATGGATGGTCAGATCATGCAAACAGAACATCATCAATGAAGCAGTGGCTTTGAATGACACAGTCAACCAGATGTATTTATTAGACATATTCAGAACATTCTGTCCTAAAACAGAATACACATTGTTTTCAAGTGCATACAGGACATTTTTCAGAACAGATCACATATTAGGCCACAACACAAGTCTCAACAAATCCAAAAAGATCGAAATAATATTATTGCATCTTTCCTGATGACAACGCTGTGATACTAGAAATCAACCGCAGGAAAAAATCTGGAAAGAACACAAATACATGGAGGTTAAATAACACGCTATTAAACAATGAATGGGTCAACCAAGAAATCAAAGAAAAAATAAAAAATTACATGAAAACAAATGAAAATAGAAAAACAGCCATCCAGAATCTTAGGGATGCAGCAAAAGCTATTCTAAGATGGAAGTTCACAACAATACAGGCCTCCCTCAAGAAGTAAGAAAAATCTCAAATAAACAACCTAACCTTACACCTAAATCATGAGATTGAGCCTTGCTTGCATTGGCAGCTCCAGGGTCAGCACAGAACCTCCTTGGGATCATCTCTCTGCCTATCCCCACCCCTCTGCTCACGCTCGCTCTTATTCTCTCTCTCTCTCTCTCTCAAAATAAATAAAATAAGCCTTAGAAAAAAGAATATTATAAAAACCAGTTTATATGGCAATAAATTGGACAAGTTAGAAGAAATGGATAAATTTCTAGAAACATATAGCCTACCAAAACTAAAGCAGGAAAAAAATAGAAAATTTAAACAGACCAAACACCAGCAATGAAATTGAATTAGTAATAAAAAAAAAAAAAACTCCCCCAAAACAAAAAGTTCAGAACCAGATGTCTTCACAGGCAAATTCTACCAAACATTCAAAAAAGAGTTAACACCCGTTCTTCTCAAACTATTCCAAACAATACAAGAGGAAGGAAAACTTCCAAATTCATTCTTTGAGGCCAGAATCGCTTCAATACCAAAACCAGATAATAGCACCACAAAAAGAGAACGACATGTTAATATCTCTCATGAATATAAATGCAAAAATCCTCAACAAAATATTAGTAAACTGAATGAAATAATATATTTAAAAAATCATACCCTATGATCAAGTGGGATTTATTCCTTGATGCAAGGGTGATTCAGTATTCACGAAATAATCACTGTGATATGTCACGTCAATAAGAGGAAAGATAAAAACCGTATGATCCTTTCAATAGATGGAGAAAAAGCATTTGACAAAGCACAACACACACTCATGCTAAAAAACCCTCTTCAAAGGAGGTCTAGAGGGAACATATCTCAACATAATAAGGACCTTATGTGAAAAACCCATAGCCAAATATCATTGGTAAAAATCTGAGAGTTTTCCCTTTAAGGTCAGGAACAAAAGACAGAGATGTTAACTCTGACCACTTTTATTCAACCTAGTACTGGAAGTCCTAGCCACAGCAATTAGACAGCAGAAAGAAATAAAAGGCATCCAAATCAGTAAGAAAGAAGTACAACTCTCACTATTTGCAGATGAAATAATACTATATATAGAAAACCCTAAAGACTCCACCAAAAAACTACTAGAACTGATAAATGAATTCAGTAAAGTCACAGGATAAAAATTAATGTACAGATATCTGTTGCATGCCTATACAGTAATAATGAAGTAACAGAAAGTGAAATTCAGAAAACAATCCCATTTACAATTGCATTAAAAACAATAAAATATCTAGGAATAAATTTAACCAAAGACATGACAGAGTACAGTACTCTGTACTCTGAAACTATAAAACACTGATGAAAGAAATTCAGCACAACACAGAGATGGAAAGATATTCCCTGCTCATGGGTTGGAAGAATATTGTTAAGATGTCTATACTACCCAAAGCAATATACAGATTTAATGTAATCCAAATCAAACTACCAACAGAATTTTCCACATAACTAGAACAAGCAATCCTAACATTTATATGGAATCACAAAGAGACCTAGAATAGTGAAAGTGATCTGGAAAAAGAAAATTCGAACTAGAGGTATCACAATTCCAGATCAAGTTATATTACAAAGTGTTAGTAATTAAAATGGTATGGTACTGGCATAAAAACAGGACATATATCAATGGACTAGAACGGAAAACCCAGAAATAAACTGACAATTCTATGTTTACCTAACCTTCAACTAAGGAGGAATGAATATACAATCGGAAGAAGTCTCTTCAAGAAATAGTGTTTGGAAGTACTGTACAGCCACATACAGAAGAATGAAATGAACACTTCCTTTCACCATACACAAACATGAACTCAAAATGGATTAAAGACCTAAATGTGAGACCTGAAACCATTAAAATCCTTGAAGAGAGCATAGAGTAATCTCTGTGATAATAGCTTTAACAACATGCTTCTAGATTTGTCTCTTCAGTCAATTGAAATAAAAACAAAAATAACCTATTGGAACTACATCAAAAGAAAATGTGCACAGTGAAGGAAATGATCAACAAAACTAAAAGGCAACCTACAGGATGGGAGAAGATATCTACAAATGACATATCTGATAAAGGGTTAGTATCCAAAATAAATAAAGGACTTAAAAACAACACCTCCCAAAAAAACCCAAATAATCCAATTAAAAAATGGACAGAAGACATGAACAGACATTTCTTCAAAGAAGACATACAGGTGAAGATGCTCAATATCACTCATCATCAGGGAACTGCCATCAAAACTACAATGAGATATCACCTCCCACTTGTCAGAATGGCTAAATTCAAAAACACAAGAAACAAGTGTTGGCAAGGATGTGGAGAAAGGCGAATCCTCTGGCACTGGTGGTAGAAATGCAGATTGGTGCAGCCATTGTGGAAAACAGCATGGAGTTTCCTCAAAACAGTTAAAAAATAGAACTACCCTATGATCCAGGAATTACCTTACTGGGCATTTACCTAAAAATACAAAAATGATAATTCAAAGGGATACCTACACCCCTATGTTTATTGCAGCATTATTTATAATAGCCAAATTATGGAAGCAGCCCAAGTGTTTATCAGCAGATGAATGGATGCAGAAAGAATGGTATATATATATATATATATATATATATATATATATATATATACATACATACATGTATACATGTATACATATACATCCATACATGTATACATATACATACATACACACACACACACACACACACACACACACCTATATAGGAATATTATCCTGTCGCCAAAAAAGAATGAAATCTTGCCATTTGCAACAACATGGATGGAACTGGAGAGTATAATACTAAATGAAATAAGTCAGAGTAAGGAAGATAACCTATGATCTCACTCATATGTGGAATTTAAGAAACAAAACAAATGAGCAAAGGAATAAAAAAGAGAAAGACAACCAAGAAACAGACTCTTAACTATAGAGAAGAAACTGATGGTTACTGGAGGGGAGGTGGGTGGGTGGATGAAATAGGTGATGGGGATTAAAGAGTACACTTATGATGAAAAAAATAAAATTAGATTTAAGAAATTATAAAAAAAATGACGTTTTATTAAAAATGAAGTGAGTCTCTTACAAGGAGCATATAGTTGTGTCTTGTCTTTTTTTCTTCTTCTTCTTCTTCTTTTTTAATCCAGCCAGCCATTGTGCGTTCTTTAATTAGGGCATTAAATCCAAGTACATTCAGAATAATTATTGATATGTAAGGATGTGGGAATACCGTCCTTTTTTTTTTTTCCTGTTTATTTTGTAGCTCTGTTGTTTCCTCCTTTCTTGCTGCCTACCTCTCTTTGTGAATTGATGGTATTTTCTAGTGGTGTGCTTGGATTACTTTGTTTTTATCATGTATCTACTGTAGATTTTTGCTTATATATAAAACATCTTATAGATACAATAATCTATTTTAATGCTGGTAACAATTTAAATTAGAAGGCATACAAATACTCTTTTATTCCTTCCCTGTATGTTTTTAATATCACAGTTTATCTTGTTTTTAAATATTGTGTATTCATTAACAAATTTTTGTAGCTATATTTGTTTTTAATGCCTTTTTACTATAACTTTTATACTAAATTTAAGTGGTTAATATCACCATATTATGATGTAGAGTATTCTTAATTTAACACTTACTTTTATCAGTGTCTTGTGTATTTTCCTATTTCCTATGTTTTCTTTACCAATTGCTATCATTTTGTTTCATCTTGAAAAATCTATTTCACTGTTTTTTGTAGTGCACGTCTTAGTGGTGATGAATTTTCTCAGCTTCTGTTTGTCTGGGAAAGTATTTATCTCTCCTTTATTTCTGAAGGATAACTGTGCTAGATATTCTTCATTGTTAGTTTTTCTTTCAGCTCTTTAAATATATTATTCCACATTCTCCTGGTCTGGAAGTTTCTGCTGAAAAATCCATTGATAGCTTTATGTGGGTTCCTTTGTATGTTACAAGCTTCTTTCCTCTTGTTGACTTTAAGAATCTCTGTCTCTGATTTTTGACAGTTTTATTTTAATGTTTCTTAGAGAGATCTCTTTACGTTGAATTTATTTGGTGGCATATAAGCTTCATGAATTTAGATATCTAAATCTTTCCTCAGATTTGGAAAATTCTCAGTAGTTATTTCTTTAAAAATTTTTTTAATGTTTATTTTTGAGAGAGACAGAGACAGAATGTGAGTGGTTTGGGGCAGAGAGAGGGGGAGGCACAGAATCTGAAGTAGGCTCCAGGCTCCAAGCTGTCAGCACAGAGCCTGAGCGGGGCTTGAACTCACAAGCTGTGAGATCATGACCTGAGCTGAAGGATGCTCAACCAACTGAGCCACCCAGGCGCCCCAGTAGTTATTTCTTTAACTACTTCCTTCCTCTCCCTCTATCTTCTTTTTTTTTTTAATTTTATTATTATTATTTTTTTTAACGTTTATTTATTTTTGAGACAGAGAGAGGCAGAGCATGAACAGGGGAGGGGCAGAGAGAGAGGGAGACACAGAATCCGAAACAGGCTCCAGGTTCCAAGCTGTCAGCACAGAGCCTGACGCGGGGCTCGAACTCAGGGACCGTGAGATCATGACCTGAGCCGAAGTTGGACGTTTAACCGATCGAGCCACCCAGGCGCCCCCTCTATCTTCTTTCTGGAAGTCTAAGAAATCACAAATTGTTGGTATAGCATAATTCACATAGGCTTTCTTCATTGTCTTTCATTCTTAATCCTATATTCTCCCCTACTGGATAATCTCAGTAGTGCCTAAAGTGCCTACTTTCTAAATTGCAGATTCTCTCTTTTGTTTGATCCGTTTTGATGTTGGTACTTTCCACTGCATTTTGAAATTTTCATTCATTGTATTCTTCACCTCCAGAATTCATTTGGTTCTTTTTTATGATTTCTGTTATGCTTCTCATTTGTTTCTGTATTGTTTTCCTGATTTCATTGACTGTCATTCTGTGCCTTGTGGTAGCTCACTGAGTTTCTGTGAACAGCTATTTTGAATTCTTTATCTGGTAAATTGCAGATCTCTATGTCTTTCAGATCAGTTACTGGACAACTGTTTTGATTTTTTTGGTGGTGTCATGCTTCCTTAATTTTTTGTATTCTTTCAAGTTTTGTATTGCTGGCTTTGCATTTGAAGTAGTAGCCACTTTCTCTAATCTTTATTAAGTACTTTTGGAAGACAAATATCCATTATATCCTGCTAGTCCTTTTATTGGATACATTTGTTTCACTCTTCTTTCTTGCTTTTGTGGCAGAATGTCTTTAGCTTGTTTTCATTCTCTTGATCCTGTAACATGGCAGGCCAGGTGCTCACAGCCTAGCCTCCCTTTTATTTTCCCACAACTGACACTAAAGCTCAAGTTTGTGGTCTCTTCCTGGTCTTCAGATTCAGGCCAGTTTTCTGCACATGTTTACTAAGCTGTCTGCCAAAGCTCTCTCTCTGCCATCATGAAGAATGGGCATAGAGAGGTAGCCACAGGATAGGGGTGTGTGTGGGTAAGGCCTGTACAGTTCCAGTTGAGAGGGGGGTGGGGTGGGAGTCTGCAAGCAAGGCATCCCCAGCAATTTTGGGGCTGGCTCTTGATGGAATCCATGACACATTTAGTAGGATTCATGTCTCTTTAATGCCCTCCTAGAGTTTTATCTATAATCTCTTCTTGCCCCGAATTATGGAGCTCATGATTTAGTACTCTGGTTGTGGCAAGAGAGAAATGGGCTTCTTTGGCAGCATCCTGCACAGCTCGAGTAGTGGATGCTCACTCACATGCTGTCATTTTTCCTGCATGGGAGAAATCACAGGATAAGAAGTTCTTTCTTGGTCCTGAGCTAAGTTGCTTTGGAGGGATAGTGCAAGTAAAATCAAACTGTTTCTCCTATCCTCTCCAGTGCAGCAAAATTGTATTTTTTTTTCTTCAATGGTGTGTTGAAACTTCTCTGCTGAAAAACCTGGACTTCCACAAAGGCTCATTCATCCATGGGTGATTGTCTAAGACAGAATTGTCCAGACCATCCTGGACCATGGCTCAAATGGGTAGGAGTCGGTTCATATGCTACTTCAGAATTCACAACTGTAACCAAAGTCTACCCATACACAGGTGGGCAAGACTCTTCCTGGGTCTCTTGGCATATGGCACTGGATCACACAACTCTCACAAGGGCACTTTTGTCCATGTAGTGATACCAAATTGCTGTTGTTAAGGGGGAAATATGATGAAAGATGTCTTATTCAGACATGATGATCCACAGAGTGGGCATATTGCCATCTTGCCAGCTCCTGAGCATCATTACCAATTGTGTAAATTGTGATTACATTAAAGTTTGGGATTTACAGATTCCGTTAGTGAAAATATTTTGTCAGATCTCTGATTATTCCTGCTAACTTGTCATATAGCTTTTCTCAATTGATAAATACCAAGTATCTAAGTTATTTCACACATTTAAAAAAGTCTCTAGGGAGAGTCAAATGTCCACAATATTATTCAGTTATGAACACAGAAGCTGTGTAATTTTTTGTTTATTAAAAACAATTTTTTTTTAATGTTTCATTCATTTTTGAGACAGGGAGAGACAGAGCATGAACAGGGGAGGGTCAGAGAGAGGGAGACACAGAATCCGAAACAGGCTCCAGGCTCTGAGCTGTCAGCACAGAGCCCGATGCGGGGCTCGAACTCATGGACCGCGAGATCATGACCTGAGCCGAAGTCGGCCGCTTAACCAACTGAGCCACCCAGGCTCCCCGTGTGTAATTTTTTAAAAATAGCAATTGGAGAAACATGGAAAGATGATAAGGTTTGTTATCTCTCCGTAAAAATGCCTTGCCACAATTCTCTGAAAGAGGTTAAAACAAAGCAATATTTTTATTATATTTTCCACATTTAATATTAAACCTAAAGGTATGTTTCTGAAACCATTTTTTCCAAATTAGCATTTTATAATTTATATTATCTCAGTAAAAAATATATTTTAACCATGTGAAAAATTATATTCTCATCTGTCCCTAGAAATTCAAACTTGGACTAGAACAGTTTGCCCTTTTTTTCTTAATTTTAGATCTTAACTTAATCATGAGCTTATATAGCAGTCCGTATATTCCATGAAGCATCTGCTCAGACAAGAGCCTGAATACTGTGAGATAATGTGTGCATAAAAATATTAACTCAGGGGCACCTGGGTGGCTCAGTCAGTTAAGTGTCCGACTCTTGATTTTGGCTCAGGTCATGATCTCAGGGTTCGTGAGTTCAAGCCCCACGTAGGGCTCTGTATTGACAGTGCAGATCTTCCTTGGGATTCATATTCTCTGTCTCTCTGTCTCTCTCTCTCTCTCTCCCTCCCTCCCTCCCTCCCTCCCTCCCTCAAAATAAATAAATATTTTTTTAAAAAGAACATTAATTCAATTAGTTGTTTTAGGTTTTAGTACATAATGTACGACACCTGTAGTGGCACAATTCCCTTAGATTAGATCCCATTAAAAGAGATACTTGAAGCAATCCATCCTCTGGGCAACTTCGTTGTTTTAACCAAATAACCTCAAAGCATTTTGGATACCATCAATTAGAAATAAGTGGTACTTTAAAAGAAATGATAGCTAACTACATAGAAACGCGGGTGTGTGAATGGATGAATGGATGGATATAGAGATAGCTATCACAAATTTGACTCATATTTTAGTTTTTCTGTGAAATGTTTCCATTTACATGAAAAATCCAGGGAGGATCTCTGGCTAAAGATGATTTTGATGCATTGGCTGCTCTGTTATTCTAAAAATGTTTGTATTGCACCATTTTGCAGAAGGCATGGTTTCTGTTGAACTTTTTGGTGGATAATCATTCTTATTTGTCACCACAAAGTAGTTTATATAAGTGTGATAAAAATACACAGGAAGTTTACACAGTAATTTAGCATCTTTATTAGATTCTGCTACCACCCTTCATTATATAAGTCTTATCATTTTTGGAAAGGATTATTGTATAAGATATGAGGTTGATTTTATTACCTTTTTCTATTTAAGTTCCAGTCTTCTGTTTCACTCTCCTCATGAGAACTCAGTGAACAGATTTGCTGGTGTATAAATCCCAGTGGAGATGCCCTATTTATTCAGTGTTGCCTGAATCTCATGTGCCCAAAAGGTTTTTTCTGGTTCTGTTGCTCCACTGTGATATTTTAATATTCTCAGGGTAGAGATATAGATGACTCGAGCCATATGAATGCTCAATGCTCAAACATACAGTAATCATAATCATTTGTCCAATCAAAGTTGCTATAATATGTCTTTCCCATTAACTGGAGAAGTCAGTCAGAAAGACATTTTCCCCCCAATTTTGTTAAGAAATATTGCAAGTGTAAATGGCCACATACGGGAATGCTTGCTCAGTTTAACTACAGACTTTCACATTTGTAATCATGATATGATATGTGAAGTGAAATTTAAAGTAAGAGGTGTTCCCTATTTTTTTTCTGTTGAGGCACCTTGTCTTTATTACTCCCCAGGATCAAATTATTTTCTTAATTATTCACATGGAAATTATAAAATTATTTCTAATAAATCAGTGCTTCACAAACAATGGCTCCTGGGCCAGCAGCACCAGCTCACCTGGAAACTTACTGGAAATGCAAATACCCTGTACCCAGCTCATTCTTCTGAGTCAGAAACTCTGTAGTTGGCGTTCAGCAATATGTTTTTTAGCATTCTTCCCAGTTGAATTAGCTGCAGCTAAGGTTTGAGAACTACTGTAATAAATCATGTAACTTGCCAAAGGAAAATTAAATTGATATCTAAAGTATGTACATTTATTTTTTAAAATATACTTATTTTGGGGAGAGGCACAAAGAGGGGGACAGAAGATCTTAAGTGGGATCTGCACTGGCAGGCTGACAGTAGCACACCTGATGTGGGGCTCAAACCCACGAGCCAAGAATCATGACCTGAGCCAAAATTACACATTCAACCAACTGAGCCATCCAGGTGCTCCTGAAGTGTGTAAATTTCTTAAAACATACTTTCCACTTTCACAAAATACTTGTTGGACCTCACCATCATATAACTTTATATAAGGTATGCTGTGATAAAGGTAACACATAAATGAGGCATTCAAAAATATTTATTGAATGAATGAATGAATTCTATGCAGACCCAGTTTATTTAGGCTTTATAATTGTATGCTCATTTTAGAATTAAAAAACGTGATCCAATATGCAGCATATTTGGCATATTTTTATTTCAGGCAAGAGTTAGTACATTGCACATTTTTTCCTAAAATGGTAATAAACAGATCTAGCTATGAATTCTAGGTACATACGTGGATACTTTAACTTTCAAAAGAGTCATAAAGTATGTCTAAAGTATATTGTATGAGAATACAATAGAATTAAATTGCAACAACTGATCAGGTACTGAATTTTGTTGTTAAAAGATGGAAGCATTTACTGTAGTTCTTTAGCTATTACAGAAGAATAAAATAGTTACTTCATATATTTAATGGCATTATTCCAAAGGTCCACTATACTTAGAAGCAAGTTCTAAATTTTAACACACAAATATATTAGCGGAGTAGGCTGTCAAAATGCACTTTACATTTTTTGTTATTTTTAACAGTTTTATTGAGATAAAATGACATACAGACAATAAGTTGTACATATATGACATATATAACTGAAGCTTTTACGTGTATGTGCACCAGTGAAACCATCACTAAAATCAAGATGATGACCTCATAACACCTGTTTTCCTTTCCAAAAGATTTTATTGTAGACCCTCACGCCTACCCTCGCTAGTCCACCTTAGCCCAAGGCAACTGCTGTTCTTTTTCAGTTACTATATATTGATGTGCATACCCTTGAAATTGATATAAATGGAATCATACAGTATGTGGTGTTTCTTTTTAAGGGGAAGGTCTTTTTGGCTTCCTTAATCCAGAATAATTATTTTGCAAGATTTTTTTATGTAAGATTTGAATGGTAAGATTATATGTTAGGTGTATGTTGGCATTTTAAGAAACTGTCAGATTATTTTCCAAAGTGGTGGTATCATTTTACATTTTCATCAGCAGATGTTTTTCCACATCATCACCAATACTTCATGTGGTCAGTCTTTTTAAGTTTAACCATTGTACTTGGTGGGTCATAGAGTCATATTGTGGTTTTCATTTGAAATTCCCTAATGCCTAATAATATAGAACATCCTTTCATATACTTATTTACCACGTGTACATCTTTTGGATGACTGCCCAGATTTTTTTTGCCTGTTTTTTAAAATTGCATTGCTTTTTCATTATTGAATTTTGAATTTTATTATTTTTTTCTTTTTTTTAATGTAGATTTATATTTGAGAGAGAGAGAGAGAGAGAGAGAGAGAGAGAGAGAGAGAGAGAGAACCTTAAGCAGGCTCCATGCTCAGTGCAGAGCCCAACACAGGGCTTGATCCCATGACCTTGGGATCATGATCTGAGCCAAAATCAAGAGTTGGATGCTCAACCGACTGAGCCACCCAGGTGTCCCGAATTTAGAATTTTTTTAATGTATTCTGATTACAAGTCCTTTATTAAATATATGTTTTGAACATATTTTTCTCCCAGTCTGGCACTTATCTTTTTATTTTCTTACTCTGAAGATCAGAATTTTAATTTTGATGGAATCCAGTTTATCAGTGTATCAACATTTCCCTTTATATGGAACTTGCTTTTGGTTTCATATTTAAGAAATCTTTTCCTAATCCAAGGTCACAAAGTTTTCTCATATGTTTTCTTCTATAAGTTTTCAAGTTTTAGGTTTTACATTAAGGTGGATCCATTTGTGTTTATTTTTTATTTTTTATTTTTATTTTTTTTAACGTTTATTTATTTTTGAGACAGAGAGAGACAGAGCATGAACGGGGGAGGGTCAGAGAGAGAGGGAGACACAGAATCTGAAACAGGCTCCAGGCTCTGAGCGGTCAGCACAGAGCCCGACGCCAGGCTTGAACTCACGGACCGCGAGATCGTGACCTGAGCCGAAGTCGGATGCTTAACCGACTGAGCCACCCAAGCGCCCCAAGGTGGATCCATTTTTAGATAATTTCTATGTGCAATGTAAAGTTCTTAGAAAGAAATTATTCTCCTTCCTTCCTTCCTTCCTTCCTTCCTTCCTTCCTTCCTTCCTTCCGCTCCTCCCCTTACCTCCTCCTACTTCTCTACTTGCTCTCCTCCATTTTTTTGGCATACATATATATCAAATGTTTCCAGTACCATTTGCCAAAACGATTGCTCTAAGTTGACTTTGAACCTTTGTTGTAAAAGCATTTGTACATATATGTGTAGATTTTTTCCTGAACTCTCTTTTTGGTTCTATTGATCTATCTTTTTTAAAAAAATTTTTTTTTTTCAACGTTTATTTATTTTTGGGACAGAGAGAGACAGAGCATGAACGGGGGAGGGACAGAGAGAGAGGGAGACACAGAATCGGAAACAGGCTCCAGGCTCCGAGCCATCAGCCCAGAGCCTGACGCGGGGCTCGAACTCACGGACTGCGAGATCGTGACCTGGCTGAAGTCGGACGCTTAACCGACTGCGCCACCCAGGCGCCCCATCTATTGATCTATCTTTATAATAAGACTCAAATAAGTAGTCTTACTCCTCCACTTTGTTCTTCTTTTAAAAAGTTGTTTTGGATATTCTAGTTCCTTTGAGTTTCTGTATGAATTTTAGCATCCATTGGTAATGTCTTTCAAAAAAAACCAGTTGGGATTTTGATTGGAGTTGCATTGAGTCTGTAAATGAATACCGATGATGTAGATTTGGGAAAAAAGGACATCTTAACAATATTGAGTTTTCTAATTCTTTTTTTTAAGTTTATTTATTTTGAGGGAGAGAGTGAGTGAGAGAGAGTGAATGAGTATGAGTGGAGGAGGGGCCGAGATAGAGGGAGAGAGAATCCCAAGCCGGCTCTGTGTCCTTAGCACAGGGCTGGGCTGGACAATGGGGCTTGATCTTAGAAAACTGTGAGATCATGACCTGAGCTGAAACCAAGAGTCAGATGCTTAACCAAGTGAGTCACACATGTGCCCTGTGTTTTCTTATTATTGAACACAGTGTATCTTTTAATTTACTTAAACCCTCTTTAATTTTCCTCAGAATATTTTGTAGTTCTCCACATATTTTTCAAATTTACACCTAAGTACTTCACATTTTTGGATATTTTAAATGGTATTTTAAATTTCAATTTATATTATTTATTTTCACTATACAATTTCTTTTTGTATATTGACCTTAATATACTATAACCTTGCTGATCTACCTCTTAGTAGCTATTTTGTAGATTTCATGGACTATTTTGCATAATTGGTCACATCATCTGTGAATGGAGTTTTACTTCTGTTTTCAAATCTGGATGCCAGTTTATTCTTTTTCTTTCCTGACCATATCGGCTAAACCTCCAGGGCAAGGTTGAATAGAAGTGATGAAACTAAACATCCTTGTACAATACCTTTTACTCCACTAAGTATAATTTTAGCTGTAGGATTTTGGAAGACGCCTTTTATACAACCGATGAATTTTCCTCCTCTTCCCAGTTTGGTGATCATTTTTTGAAAGGAATGGATGTTGGATTTTCTAAAATATTTCTTCATTATCTTGAGATGATTAGAATGATTACATAATTCCTCCTTTTTAGATTATTAATGCAATGAATGTGTTGATTAATTTTCAAATATTTAAGATAACCTTGTATTTTTGGATAAACAGCCCTTGGTAATCCTTTTTATACAATATTCATTTCTATTAGCTAAAATATTAGAGTTTTTGAATTTATGTTCATGAGGCAGATTGACCTGTAGTTTCCTTATATATTTTTGTTTATGGGGTAATGCTAGCCTGACTGAATGGGTTTGCTCCTCTTCAGTTTTCTGGAGGAGTTTGTATATATGTGTGTCCCATACATGTTTGATAGAATTCATCAGTGAAGCCATCTTGACTTGGTTTTATTTGTAGAAAATTTTTTCAGTAAAACACAAATTTTTAAAATGGATATAAGACTATACAAATTATTACTTTCTCTTTGATGAGATATGCTGTAGTGTGTTTTTCAAGGAATTTGTCCATTTCTTCTATGTTGTCAAATTTATAAGAACAATATTATTTATGACATTAAATTTTTTTCTTTTAATATTTCTAGATTCTGTAATGATGTCACTTCTTTGATTCCTGTCATTGATATTTTGTATCTTTGTTTTTCATGACCAGTTTGTGCATATTTATCAGTTTTATTCATCTTCAGCAAGAACCACTTAGTTGTTTAATTGATTTTTCTTTAATTTCCTATTTCATTTGTATCCACCCTAGTCTTTTTTTCTCTTCTGCTTATTTTGGATTTCATTTGTTATTTTCTTTCCAGTTATTTAAGTTTGAACCAAGAGTGATAGATTTGAGACGTTTCTCTCTTAATATAAGAACATATTGACATTAGTTTCCCTTACAGAGTGTTTTGGTGAAATTGCAGGTGTTGATTTGTTGAGTTTTGATTTTCATTTAGTTTGGAGTACTTTCTTATTTCTCTTTGGATTATACTTTGACTGCTATGCTATACAGAAGTATGTTATTTACTTTCTAAATATTTTGGGATAATCAAGAGGTCTTTCTATTACTGATACACAGTTTAATTCCATTGTGGTTACAAAACATACTTTGAATGATTGGAATCATTTTAAATTTAATCAGACTTGAAAAAATGATCATACTGGGCTCTATTTTGGTAAATATTTTATGTATACTTGGAAAGAGTGTGTATGGGCTATTGTTGGATAAAGTATTCTGAAGACTTAGCTCAAAGTGGTTGATAGTCTTCTTGAAGCTTCTATTTCCTCACTGATTGTCTTCCTTCTTAGTATTTTTAACCAATCAATTTGTCTCTCAAAGTGATTTTAAAAAATAAAATCTTATATGTTTTCCTATATGCTTTTATTTCCATGTTCTTCATTCTTTTTTAATGTTTTTTTATTTATTTTTGAGACAGAGAGAGACAGAGCATGAACAGGGGAGGGGCAGAGAGAGAGGGAGACACAGAATCCGAAGCAGGCTCCAGGCTCTGAGCTGTTAGCACAGAGCCAGACGTGGGGCTCGAACTCACGAACTGTAAGATCATGACCTGAGCTGAAGTCGGACGCTTAACCGACTGAGCCACCCAGGTGCCCCTCCATGTTCTACATTCTTTTGTAGATTTATATTTCCCTGTGGTATCATTTTTCTTTTGCCAGAAGGGCATTGTTTACATTTCTGGTGATAAAGATCTATTACTGATGAATATTTTCAGTATGTCTGAAATTCTTTTATTTCACCTATATTTTTAAGAGATATTTTACCTTGTATAGATGGACAGTTTTGTTTCTTTCAATACTTGGAAAGTCTTGTTTCACTTTCTTCTCAGTAGAATAATCTCTGATGAAAACTGTGCTGCATCCTTGTTGTTTGTTCCAATATTTTTTATTATTTGGCTGCTTTTCAGATTTTCTCTTCATCACTGGTTTGAGCAGTTCAGTTAACTTGTGTCTTGGTGTAGTTTTGTTCATGTTTCTGGTGTTTGGTAAGTGATGAACTTGCATTTTGGGTTCATAGTTTTCACAGATTTGGGAAAAAGGATCTTCAAAAAAATTTTTTTTGTGCACTGTGGGTGCTTCAATTACATGAAGTTGTCCCATGGTTCACTAATACTCTTCATTTATTAAAAAAAATTTCCTGTTGTGTTTCATTGTGGATAGCTTCTATGTATATTTCTATATATATTCTAGCTATATCTTCAAGTTCACTGATTTCTTGCTCTGCAATGTTTAATCTGTCACTTATCCCATCCAGTCTGTTTTTTATCCTAGGTATTCTAGCTTTCATCTCTTGAAGTTATCTGGGTCTTCTAAGAATCTATATCTCTTTAACTTTTTAAATATATGGAATATAGTATGGTAAGTATTTTCATGTTCTTGTCTATTGACTCTATCATCTGTATTAGTTTTGGGTCCATTTCATTTGACTGATATTTCTCCAAATAGTGGATCATACTTAATTGCTTCTTTGCACATTTGGAAATTTTTGGCTGAATGCCAAATTGTAAATTTAACATTGTTGAGTGTTGGATACTTTTGCATCGTTATAAATATTGCTATGCTTATGAGTTGGTTTTGTTTTTTGTTGTTTTTTTCTGAACTGCAATTGAGCTACTTGGAGACAGTTTGATTCTTTCAGGTCATGCTTTAATGGGATGCCAGGCAATCTTGGAGCAGTATTCAAGCTAAGGCTAATTATTCCCCACTACTAAGACACAGCCTTCCATAGTGTATGGGCACTATATCCAGTACATGTGAATTTTTAGTTTTTCCAAGCTGACTTATGGGAAAGAGGACTATTCCCAGCCCTGTGTGAGTGCTAGGCACTCTTCCCTTGAGTCATTTCAGGTGACTGTTTTTTCCACCTCAAATAATTTCCTCATATTTATCTGCTAATCAGTATTATGCTGAATACTTGAGGGAACACCCTGGAGATCACAGGTACTCTTAGATGGACTCCAGATGCCTTGGTCTGTCTGTACTCCTAGGCTTGCCTCTTAAATTCAGAGAATGCAATGCATCTGTCTGTGATTTCCTTCCCTATCTCACTGCCTAGAAACTCTTGTCAAGCAGTAAACTGGAGTAGACTTCGGCTTCACCTCATCTGTTTTCTGTTTCTAGGGAGCTTTCCTTCATTACCTGATAAGCAGTACCTACTGATAAGCACTATCTTGGAAAGTGTTCCCCTTGCCCAATTAATATATTTTTTTTCTGATTTATTTTTGGTTGTTTCAGTCAGGAGGGTAAATCTAATCCTGGCTTCTCTATTTGGCCTGGAACTTGAAAAGCCACCTGTCTTTAGCTCTGATTTTTCACCGGTCGTTCCCCTATAATTTTCTTCAGTATGTAAGAAAACCTGTATTTGAGGCACCAGAAAAAAATGTATATAATTTTTGTATTTTATTTGCATAGCTATTTTTGGTATGCTATATGCAGTGGCTCAATATTTGCCCAATGGCATACTTAATGTATGCTCAATGGTATATCTCAAAATTACATTTCTTTCAACTGTAGGCAGTGAGGAGTTTCATTTTTACTTGCAGAAAAATAAAAAAATATTATTGCTAGTCTGTCTCTGTGCACAACCGCACTAAATTAAATGGAAAAGGTTAAAAATATTAACTAGTGCAAATGGGCAAGTATTATTTTGCACTTGTGTTATCTCTGCTTTTGTGTTTGGTTATTATTCTGTTAACATCCTTAGATTATTATTTGTTTCAATTATTATTCTAGTGATCACTGATTATCTTGGAAACATTGAATCAAAACAATTTACATTTTTAAATTATCTACTTTTAATGATATAATTTCTAAAAATAAATCTTAAATAGGAGCATATACAATATATTAGTCACTCTATTATAAATATTTAAATATTGCAGTGGGTTTTTGAGACTCCCTCTATGTTCAAAGTTTGTGGGTTTCTTAATTGATGAGGTTAAAGGATCATGTATTTTTAGGACCGATTAAATAATTACTGTAGAATATAGTGCTTTACTATTATCTTATCAATATAACTGTAAAAATAAACATAGGCAAAAAATTTGATTTAGATATTCTAATTAAAGAATGTTGCTGAGTACCTGAAACAATGGCACAATTAGTGCATTTGCTTACATTTCAGGTCTTACAGACTCAGGGGAAAAAGCTCTATTAATATGAGTAACTTAATAGAGTCATAGTGCTCGAAGAGTGTAAGATCATGTTATGCTAATATGATTGTTTCTTTGAGTTTATGAATATGTGTGGAAAAAGGATAATGCAGAAAGAAAAAAAAGAAGAAGAAAAGCCATGTGGCCCTTGCATTGAATTTTGGGTCCTTAAGGATGAACTTTTATATATAAAAATGAACATCCCCTCAGTCAGTGTGTCAAAACTCAATTCCTGGTCTTCTACCCACCCCACAAATTTCCTTTACTTTTAATTCTTCCTTTTGCTAGACCAAAACAATTTTTTGATTACCCCTTCTCTCAGACCCCATATTCATCAGTCAAGAAGTCCATGAACTCCTCCTTTAGTACGTATCAGGAATCTCACTCGCCATTCCACTATGGCTTTCCCTTTGATTGAGCCTCTGTCATCCCTTGCAAGGACATTGCAGTGGCTTCCCAACTCATCTCCTTGCTTTTTGCTTTGTATTGCCTGTATCTATTCACAACGAAGCAGTCAAAGTGATCTTTTCAAGTGGACTGTGACTTTCACCTGCTCAAAACCTGTGGAGGTCCCTGTTTCACTCCATAAAAGCCCAAGACCTTGCAGTTGCCTAGGAAGTACTATATCATCTGTTTCAACCTCACTTCCTCCTTTGAGTACATTGCCTCAATGACGTGCTTGTTGACATTTTTTAGTATAACCTGAGATGGACTATTGTATCTAGCTAGGTAGAATGATACCTTTTAGAACAGGAGTATCTTAGGTAAAATTTGAATTATTTTGATTATTGAAGCCTAGGCTTTTATACCTTGCATATTTTACTTTCCCTACGTTATAAATAAAAAATGAACTATCTGATCAAATACCTGAAGCTTTTAAGCTCAAGGCCACATTGCAAATGAGCTTTACTTCTCTTCTTCCTGTAAATATGATTTTAAAATTCATGCTCTTTCAGGCACTAGAGATAGATTTTTCTACCCATGAACCTATTGGAGGACTACCCTGATTGGTAAATTTCTCTCCTCATCAATTTGTTAATCTTTGTAAAAATCTACAGCTGTGACACAATAGCCTCATCTGTTTCTTTAGTCCAAAGATGCTTATTTTGTGCCTATTATAAAACGGGCACTGAACTAGAGTCTGGGTGAGAAAAATGAACAAAAGTCCTGCCCCAAGATATTTTACATCCCTATGGGATAATGACAGTAGTTAAATAGTTATAGAAATATTTAATTATGGTAGTTTTGATGGATTTTATTATAGGATCTCATCTAGAGACCTTGTCTCATTATTTCTAGTCTCATCTAGAAAATCGGATATAACTTCCCCAAGGAAGTGAGATTTGAACTGAGATCTGAAATGTGCAAGGGATATCTTTGCAAAGCCTAGGAAGGTAGAAGTAGACTGATAGACTGATAGACTGATAGATTCAATAGTGGAGATCCTGAAACAGGAAGATCTTTGGATAGGAATTGAATAAAGGCTGGTGTGTATGGAGAGCAAAGAGCAATGAAGGGTGTGGTGCCAGAAGAGGTTAGAAATACATAGAAGATGAAGATTGTGGACCTTAAACTGAACCAAGGATTGACGACTTCATTCTAATCATGCTCTTGAAAATTTTTAGTATCAGAGTAATATATTATTTATTATTTAAAAAGTTGTCTTACTGAAATACACATGTATTACAGATTTAAAAAGGGAGAGAATGAATGTTATAAAACTGGTTAGGAGGCCAATCCAGTGTGCCAGGCAGGAGATGGAGGTTGTTGGGTTGAGGTGGTGACAGTGGAGATGGATAAAAATGAAAGGAGGATATTTAAGGTGGAAAAGCAGCAGGATTGATATTGCTGCAAAATAGAGAGCTGTGTCAATGAAGATTGTATGTTTGGACTTTCACAACTGCATGGAGTGTGGAGTACAAGACCTTTTACTATAATTAGGGAATGTTGGGAAAGAATCATGTTCTCCTGATTGTGAATTCTGATTTAGGTATGTTAATTTTAGATACTTGCAGATGAAACTTGGTGATGGCCATTGGCAAATGGAAATTCATATATGGAGTTCTGAATAGATGCCTGTCCTAAAAATATGAATACAGAGTCATCAGCACATCGACAGTTATTAAAGTCACAGACATCGATGAAGTAATCTACTCTTGGGTGAAAAAAGACAGTGTCCACACTGTAGCGTATTTTTTTAAGTTTATTTATTTTGAGAGAGACAGAGAGAGAGTGAGCAGAGGGGAAGCAGAGAGAGGGAGAGACAGAGTCCCAAGCAGGCTCTGTGCTATCAGCACAGAGCCCGACACAGGGCTTGAACTCACAAACCATGAGATCGTGACTGAGCTGAGATCAAGAGTCAGACACTTAACTGACTGAGCCACGCAGGGGCTTCTACACTGTAGTTTATTCTATTTTAAATATAAAAACTCTCTAAACTGCCCTTCTTTCAATTTAGGGGCTTATTGTAGTGATTTATATTCCATTTTAAAAATGTAACTTTTTCTCTCAGTTTTTTGTAAATCTGGCCTTTCAAGATAATATCCTATGTGAGGAAAAGGCAGGCCTTGGGCACATCTGTTCTGTTACTGATCAGTGTCATACTCACGACAACCCTAAAGAGAAAATATTTTAAGAAAATCATAAACTGGTTTGTGATATTCCCTGGCTTTTCCTAGGCTTTTAAGATATGAACAAGAATTAGTATTGGACTAAGATGTGTCAACTTGATAGAAACACCTGCTTTTCTAGAATCTCAACTAATTCTTTTCATGTGTCATGGTCTGTAGAACAATTTTGTTTGGTTTGATTTTGGTGTGGGGAAGGAGTGACAGTGGTACACATAAAATTATAAATTTCAGAGGGGCAAAACAGAAGTGCGTTTTAGCTTGTCTTTTGAATTTGAGCTTTAATGACTTGACTCTAGTTTCTGATCTGAACAAGTACCCTATCTCTTCCCCATTACCCACATTTACTATAGATAGCAGATACATATGTGTTTTCTTGTATTCATATTACATTTTTGTTATTGAGTTGATAGAAATTTAATAGGTGCCTTAATAGACAACTGTATAATTGGCCCAGTTCTCTTCTGGCAGAAAGAGTTGTGTAAACACAAATGTTCCTTTTATGTCTCCTTTTCATCCATAGTCATAGCTGTGGTACTTTGAAGAAAACCAGAGCTCTATGACCTAGAATTTAAGACAGTTAGTCACTGTGTTGAAATGCATTTAGAATCTTTGCAATAAATCCCTTTTCCATCTACTTCTATGCAGAAGTACTGGTCATCTCTTCAGATGGTAAGAACCAGGTTATTTGTTTTTCTTTCTTTAATAAGAGAACGTCTATCTTATTGTCAGCCATTAACCCTGTTTAAAAAAAAATATGGATCTTACCTCAATCTGCTATCTAGACTATCTGAATTCTAGGCATTCGTCAGATGATTTAACCTCAGACTTACTGATATCTAATACCTCTCAAAAGCTTGGTTGAGAGAAGTGGCATTGACAGAGAATTTCCTGAAGTTTATCCATTCATGTAGAAACTCTAAATTTTACCCCTGGATTTGGGGAAGCCACCTGAGACTTGTGTTTTGCATATTATTCTTTTTCTTGACTTTATCTTACTTTACCTAAGGTCAGAGCAGTCTCTCCACTTATTTTTTATTCTGTTTTACAATATATATTGTTGAAAGTTGCTTTATGGTTTTTTGAATAGTTTGTGCCTAATTAACTCAATAAAAGGTGGAGCACCTTAATTTGTCAGTTGTTCATAACTGAATGTGAAATACAAATATTTAAACATCTACTTAGCCTTCCATTGATTTCTCAATATTAAATAAACCAGTAATATAAAACTCTCCAAATCTTGCCATCAGCCCTTTCGAAATTAACCTGTCTGGTAGTCCATAGTGGTTTTATCTAAATTAATGCCTGAATGAAAGCTAGAGGCGAGACGGTGGATATTCTTTATATTATCCTTATCTAACATTCATATGCCTTACAAATGAACTGCTAATTGATCCTAAAACTATAATTCCTTTTTTAGCAATGGAAATTAAATGATTACCTTGCCCTTTCATTGTTCAGTGCATTTTTTCACTTTTACCTATAAGGTAGAGTCAGGGAAGAGTGATTAAGATAAAGGTCATTTATAAATTCATATCTATTCCAGAGAAAGAAGGTTTTAGAAAAACATGTAATAGGAGAGGCAGAAATGCAATGAAATATTATGTTCCTTTGAATCAAGTAGGTATTTTTTTAATTAATAAAGTTTATTTTTTTAGAGCTGTTTTAGGTTCACAGCAAAACTGAGCAGAAAGTAACAGAGAGTTCCTGTATACCCCCATTAGGAGGGCAATTCTGATTAGCATGAAGTATGTTTTTCCCATGAGCAGAGACCATAAGGGAAATAAAATAACATATATTAGTTCTTAACAATCCAACTTTATAGGAAACTTTTTTAGAATCTAGTAAAGTTGCTTTGTGTAATGTTGGTGCCAACACTTTCTGATGTCAATGGGTGCTGAGAGAAAACATTTGGAGCTGATCACCTATTTGGAGATGTTTATTTCCTTAAAGTTATTACCTATTTCCAGGTTGTGTTCATCAAATCATTCTCAAGAATATGATTTTATTGGCCTCTTTGTGATTATCATAGTACAGTAAATGCCATTTGGATGAGTTATGCAGCAAGATATCCAGGGCCAAACTCCAAATCCACTAATTCTGACTGTGGGGGATGTGAATAAGGGATTCTTATATTGCTAGGGACTGTAAAGGACTATTGGAAACAGAATGGCAGAGGGAAACAAAACAAAACAAAACAAAACAACAACAACCCTGGAGCACATAGGAGTAAGGACTTTAGGAGATGTGTAATTGGATGTGACTAGAGATCAACAATAATAGTCCTCGCTATCAAGTAGGGTAATTTTATACTAGCTTTGAAGTTTGCTCCCTACAAAAGCCCAACCCTGTGCATCCACCTAGAGGCTCCTTGATTTAGTGAGGTTTCATTACCCAGAACATGGATAATAATTATAATTGATGATTAATATGGTATGGAGCTTTGAAAAGCACTATTCTTTTTTTTTTTTTAATCCAAGTTAGTTAGCATGTAGTGCAATAATGGTTTCAAAAGAATCCAGTGATTCATCCACTACATGGAACCCCCAATGCTCATCCCAACAAGTGTCCTCCTTAATGTCCCTTGCCCACAACCCCTCCATCAATGCTGGTTTTCTCTATAATTAAAAGTCTCTTATGTTTTGTCCCCCCCCCCATTTTTATATTATTTTTGCTTCCCTTCCCTTATGTTCATCTATTTTGTATCTTAAATTTCACATATGAGTGAAGTCATATGATATTTGTCTTTCTCTGACTAATTTTGCTTAGCATAATACTCTTTAGTTCCATCTACATGGTTGCAAATGGCAAGGTTTCATTCTTTTTGATCGCTGAGTAATATTCCATTACACACACCACATCTTTATCCATTCATCAGTCAATGGACAGTGGGCTCCATACTTTGGCTATTATTGATAGTACTGCTATAAACATCGGGGTGCATATGCCCCTTCAAAACAGCACACCTGTATCCTTTGGATAAATACCTAGTAGTTGATAAGCACTATTCTTGATGTTTTTTATGGAATCCTTATAATAAATCATAGTATTATTACCAACATTGCCTTATCAGTAGAGAAATGGCAGTATAGGAGAGTGAAGTATATTTCCAAGGATTCCAGAAGTAAAGCAAGGATGGGACCTAGGTCATCTGGTTCTAGCATCTGTAATTTTTAACTCTATGCTCTACCTTCTGATAACGATGAGATAATATGGAAACCTTGGTACTTTTTGTGGTAAAAAATTTGTATCATAATGATTATTAAGTACGAATTCTGGCAGCTCACTTGCAACTATGAATTGCAAGCATACAGGCTATCAAGTAATTACAGAGAAACACAGTTATTGAGAAGAAGACGAAAAATGTCAACAACCTCATTTCTATGGAGTGGGCAACTTAAGTAGATTAATTTCATAATTTTATAAGTACCAATGGAATTATAGTTTCAAATTACTATTACTTTTATTTTCCTCATGAGTAGCACCAAGGTAATTAAATAAATATTGATATTTCATGCTAAAATTATTAGAAATTGATAGTTTTTTATGTATGTTATACAACCTAACTAAAAAAAAAAAAACAACAAAAAAAAGCATGTAGAGTACTATGATGCAATTACACCATTAGCAGCTCTGTGTATGAACTAGGTGACCTTTAAGGCCAATTCTAGCTCAAAGGTTTTATGAATATACTCTTCAGGACCTCGCCCTGAGAATATAACTGAGTGTAACACAAACAGAGTTACATGTACTGTTCAGTGAGATAGACTGTGGCAGTGCTATCCTTTTAGGAGGGTGCTGTGCTTCAAATAGGCACCCAGATGGTACTGTAACTATGTTCCCCATTGCTGAGCAGCAGCTGAGTTGCAATGAAGGATGGATGGGACACGTTCTACCGTTCCCAATTACTGTGTCACCCATAGGTTGTGGGAATGATATTATATCTGTGATAACTTTATTTCTCCTAGGAGGACCTGCCACTCTAGCCCTATAGAGGGGTATTTAGAGTACTTGTTGGTCAGTATTTTTTGTGACACTTGCTAAAGTCATGTACCTAAATATACCACAAATCAGTGATGCTTCCACCTTCATTTACAGGAGTTTGGGATAAAAATGACGTCAGGAATGCCGAATTTTGAGTTCCTTGGAGAATTTTTCCATTTAAATGCAGGCTAGCATTTGTAGTGTGCATTTCATTTCAGTAACTTCTATTTCTTTTAAAATCAGACTGTTGGGTAATATACATGGTACCTCTGTTCTCTCTGGTGCATAAACAGATTCAGGGCTCGTTGGATTATCATGCATGACTGTTGCTTAGTAAATGCTAAACAGAAGCTTTTCTATAGCCACTGGGGGTTACTGGCAGATACAGCATTGCTCCATTATACAATTTATGCACCATAATGGGATTTGCTTTGCTACTGTATTATCTACCAGTATACTGCACTTAACAGTGCCAAACACAAAAGTGTTGACTAATACATATTATTGATAATGATTGTTAGTTTCTTTTGCTTTCTTGAGATAAATGAACAATATCTCCCTTTGGGGCCAACCACTCTGGGGGCTTAAACCTGTGAGAAGATCCTATTAAAATAATTCCAAGCTCTTTCAAGGATTAATTTCATGAGTACAGTTAAGGAGCTGTTTCTTTAAACAGTTCTTGTTGATACCCCCTCAAGTCCCAAATTATTTTAAAAAGAAACCTTCTTATTACATCATTTTATTTTTGTTTTTGTCATTGTCTTTGCTGTGCTGTCATTTCTTCATCTCTTTTACCATCATCTATAACCGTAAGCATCTGCCAAACATTTATTGAGGCTTTTTTTCCCCAGAAAAGTTTTATTTGTGCTCCAAAGTCCACAATCTTTGTAGGAGACATCTTCATCTGGGTGGATACTCCAGTTAGATGAGGGCTTCTCAGTTCCTTGACTATCGCTGTTGAGTACTCTTTCTCAGAACTCCTGTCTGCGGCTTCATTATGAGTTTTGCCTAAATCTAGAACTGCTTCATCCCCCCCCCTTTTTTTTATCTTTTACATACACTTTACACACAAACATAACCACTGCGAAGAGTGAGATAAAACATAGATTCAAAAAAGTATGCAAAACAAATATGTAGCTTAAAGAATTGTTATAAAACTGAAACCTTATACTTAACACGTAGCTTAAGGAATAGAATTTTACTTGACTCCCTCCATGTACTCCATTCTAATCAAAACCACCTGCCTCTCACAAAAATTAGCTAGCTTTCAGATTTTTATGGTACTTTTAATTTATTTTACACTAAACACTTTCCTGCAATTCTTTGTAGTTTCACCACTCAAATGTTAATTCTTCAACCGTAAAACTTTGATCATTTGTTGTTTCTTTTCTATCCCTGATTTTTTCTTACTATTTAATGTTTAGAAGGACTATTTTGATTTGTCGAGTTTCTCACAGCCTAATTTTGTTCTGTGATTGCTTCTGGTATAGTCTAATACGTTCCTCTGACCCCTTTATTTTTACACACTGGAAACTAGAACCAGAAACTTGATCACTTAGGTTTAATCCTTTTGACAGGACCATACCTACTGTATGTAGTGTGGCTTGTTTTTATGACATCGTCAGTTGTTGATACCCAGTGCCTGAATCTGGTAATACTTTGGGAGATACAAATTGGTAATTTGTAAAATCTTTTATTGCTTTTTATTTATTAGCTAGAATAACATTACAAATAAATGCTTGTACTTATCTTCGATTTGGCAGAATAAATGTATGACTCTTTCAGTTATGTAACAGCTTTCAAGATAATAAATTGACTCCCTACAATTTGCCAAAGTTGGAAAATCCACTTACTTTAAAGTATCTTTCTGAACTCAGGTTGAAATATATTTGAAAGGTTTCAATACATTACAATTTTGACCCTTTTGGAAACTCAAATTATTCCATCTTAGGCTAGTTGAAGTTTTGTTCAGTTTTAAGTTGATTTCTGGGTTCTTTTGACATCACATTAGTGTATTTTAGTATGACAGTATTTGATAATTTTTTCATTATCTGCTATGGCAACAATTCTAATGTTCCATACTCACCTTGTTGATTTTTCCACCCCCAATGTACTTTTTGTCCAATAAGCTCTTATATTTTAGTGGAAAATGTTATACAAGACCATAGTCTGTGGTAGGGATTCCCATGTATTGGTCAGAGTTTCTGGGACTTTTCAGTAACCAAGACTGAACACAAGACAGGGCACAGAATACAGAGGTATCGGCATCGAGTTCTCACTGATACCCTCAGTTAAGGACTTTGGGATTTATACTTAACTTTGTCTATATTACTTTTATGTAACACCCATACCACAAATGCTTGCTCTCCAGAAATATCTCTTGTGGTAGAAAGACTTTAACATGATGCCCAATGACCCCACCTTCTATTATTCATCCTCTTATAATCCCTATTTCTTGACCACAAGACTTGTTTCTGGGGTTTTTTATGTTTGTTTATTTATTTATTCATATATATCAAGCATCATTCAAATTGACAAATGGAGTTGATAGACACAATTAGACACAATTTCCAAACTCTTTGAAACATTAAGGATTGAGTTTTTAATGTGCATTGGGAGTTACTTTCCTTATCTTTACTTAGCACTTATTCAGATTTTCCGCAGCAAATTCTAAATCACCACGAAGTCTTCAGAAGCCCTCTAGCCACTCTTCTTAACTATTAGCAGATCGTAGTTTTCACTAATTCCCAAGGAAAATAGACTCCATCAGATACTGTCCCCTTTCTGTATTGCTAACACTAACTTTATGCAAGTTCATTATTTTGTTGGATTCCTTACCATCCCTTCCTTTCAAGATCCCCCCTTGCATGCATTTTCAATGTATAATAACATTCCATGACCATGCAACCCTACAATTAACCCTAACCCTGACTCTAACCTTACCTCTCATTTTCTGTTTGTTTCTCAATACATTGACATAAGGCCTTATACCTCTCATCATTCTAGCGAAAATACCTTCCTTAGTACCTCCCCCAGTTTCCTGAGAACTAAGTTCCGTGGACTTGGTTCCTTCACAACACTTTGTATTTAATACAAGGTTTTATTCACTTATCACATTAAGATTTTACTACGATGGATTCAGTACTTTGTGTATTAAATAAAAAGGAACTGGGATTTTCTGTAGCATGTTTTTCCATTAATTTTTCCCTTTTTTGTGAAACTTTCTTTGCTTCCTTAGCAGTAATCTTCCCTATTCTTTTAGAATTCCCTTTCATGCTCTCTTCCACTTTTATCCCCCACTCCTCTACTTTGCTGATCCTCAGCTGTCTTTCCTTACTCTACCGTCTTCCTGGCTTATCCATTGAATTTTACTTTTCTTTTTTTTTCTTTTTCCACCTACATTCTTCATTGCCTTAATTCAGAACATCTTATCTGGCTAACACAGTGTTACCTGGCAAGCCTCGAGACATTTTGTATCTCCAATAAATAATATGATTATTTCTTAAGCACCTTAAGATTTGTAATTTATCAAACATAATAGGTAGTTAATATGAGAATGAGTAGGTACTGAAGGGTACTTCTTCAGAATTCTGAAGTATAGAGTAATATCTAAATTTTAATTTGTAAAAACTTAAAAATATGCAGATAATTTTATGAGGTCATTTGATTGTTAGATGTTTGAGCTTCACTTGTATGTGCTTAAAATGTTTTGTTGTAATGATTTTTATAGGCACTAGTGTTAATTTACATGTGGTATAAGAATTCGGAATTCACTGAATCATGTATCCTCCTTGAAGGAAAAGGAAAATAGTTGTAATTTAATTTGTCATGAAAATCATGTTTCTGTAATGGGTGAAATAAGTTTAATGAACTATTTAATGGAAGAGCTTTTCACAGCTGAAGCATATTTAGAGAAATGTGAGAAACCATGATTATAAATCCACACAATACTTCATTAAGACTATTTACAGAAAACACATTTTTCATCTTTAATGATGCAACATGAATAATTTCATGTATTTTTTCTTTAATCTTTGTTACTAGTTCAGAATAATTGTATTGTTTCCAGAGAAGCATTTAACTGAATATTACTTCTTCTGCTTCTTGTCATTTTAATCATGCCTAGGAGATATATACATAAACATCTTTCATATTTTCAGAAGTGGATCTGAGTATATACCTGTATGTTCTTTAGGGCTATCTATTGTTCCTCTGGAAAAGTGCTGATTTCCACAAAGTTCTCATTCCTGGGTACACATGGCAAAGTGCCATGACCTTTTTCTCTTTACTGACTGCCTCCTAGGAGCTCTGCTTATTCCATCCAGAAATGGGGAAAATGTCTGCACCAGCTGGAGCTATATCACCAGAGCTCTCCAGCATCATTGGATAGTGGTGAATCTCCAAATATCTCTTTGGCTTTTGTAATGGTCTTTGTTCTTCACAAGCTAAAAGTCAATCCATGAAGGTGAGCAGAGGCAAACATTGAATCATCTCCTTTATTTTCCTCCTCTTTTTTCACAAATCATACCCCCCTCTTCCTTTAGCCAGGCATTATGCAAAGAGGTACCAGAGGTAGATAAGAAGCCTTTGCAATCCCCATTTTCTTATATCTCTTTAGAGTTGCGTCTTATAGGACTATGTGACCACACAGAAATCTGTACTTATTGAAGGAGTCCAAGGAGAGAATAAAAAAATATTTGGCTTATAAACTTCTCTAACATATGAAAATTAGGAATGTATTCTATTCACCATGGAATTTGATCCATGGTTACATTTAGTTATTTCTGTATCTTTCTTGGTGATATCCATTTTTACCTTCTTAATTGTTTCCAAAAAGATAATATTAAATTTGGCAAACAACTGATGTGATTAGGTACTTTGGTGTAGCCTATTGTAAGCCTATAAAATACGAACATCTATATAATAGTTTAACACTGAATCTACATTTTTCAGGATTCTTTTGATTACAAGTGACAGAAATTCAATTTGTGCTAGCTTCATCCTAGGGAGATTTAAAAGGAGATTGTTTTGAGATGTGTAGCACAGAATTAAATGATAGATTTTGCCACATTGATTATTGATTTAGAGGGAGGACTCCCTCATATGCTTGAGGGAAGGATTGGGCATTCACATTTGGGGACCTGAAGGGATCAAGCTGGGCCTCAGAAACAACTAGTAGGCAAGACTCAGACAGCGCGAGAGCTCACTATTGATCTCCTGTCTGTATTTCTCTTAAGTTTTAACTTCATTCTCTCCCATTGACATCTACTGTCTGCACATGACTGGAGAAGAAGCTACTGTTAACTCTTAGTTTCATATTTAGAGTTCATTGCAGAGGATATGCTTTCTTGTCCAGCTTTTTTTGGTGTGTTTGTTTGTTTGTTTTTGTTTTTTGTTTTTCTATCCCAAGAAAGGGCAATGACTTGCATAGATTAAGTCATGTGTCTACCGCTGTGTGAGTTAAATGTGTGGAAGTAGATGTGGTAATGAAAGAATATGAAATAGTTACTCCCAAAAGGAAAAGGCCAACACAGAATAAATTCACTTGCTATTCTTAATTTTAATCCTTTAAATTCCTTTTTTCCCAACTCAGACCAGGACAGACACACCTTTTATTAATAAATGTGCAAAATCTCCATAGTAATATTCCTGTAATATGCAGTATTGTTTCTTATCTTCTTCAATAAACTAAGGATTGTTTTTGGCCCTTTTCCTTGTATGAAGACTGCTTCTTCATAATCTTTAATGATTTTTTTAGTAACTTTTTTCAAAGAGGAAGTGAGATTGGGCCATTATCCAGCTCCAGTTCTGGAATACCATTATCCCCTCTTATGAGAGGAGTCCAACTTTGACCCAGCCACCTCCTAAAGTAGCTGTTTGACTGGCAAATTATCAATTCCCACTGGCTGTAAAATTATTTTTTTCATTCTAAATTATCAGATGAATACCCTTTGGTGTTTTGTGATTTCTTGCAATTTTTAAATTTAATTTCTTCAATTATTACCAACAATAGCAATAGCATTTCTGTTTATCACTGATATTTTGCTTATACAAGATTCTACCTAGAGAAAAGGGGGAAACAAGTAACTTTAAATGTAACTTTAAATGTATAAAGGTACTTTATGTATGTATAAATGTACTTTAAAAGTAACTTTAAACGTATAAAATTGCTTTTCATGACCTCTTGGTCAGATCATCCAAGGAAACAGAGCACACTCAAAGGTAATGATTGACAGACTTTTATTGAAGAGGATATCTATGTAGTATGGTCAGTGTTAAGAGTAGCTGACAAGGAATGATGAGATGTCCAGGGATAGTAACAGTGAAGAGCCTTACTACTCTTAAGCCTAAAAAGCCAAGGGAAGATAAAGAGACTTTAAATTATAGAAGAGGACTAACGGAAAAGAACTGTGTCCTATAATAGAGGAACATAGTCAGTGGCAAACAAATGTGCATCAAGGAAGGAGCCAGAAAAATAGTGCTCTGATTTCTCTGTCTTATTCTCCAGTTATTTGAATTGTCTCTCATTGGCCAAATCCAATCAGAAGCCAAAGGGAGAGAGCATGGAGACATCAGCTTCCACAGACTAACACAGAGAGAATCTCGGGGCCACAGACTAGGATGGAGAAAAATAGGAGATCTGAACGGACAAATGGAGACTATCCAGAACAATAGTTAATGTACAACAGCTCAGTCCAGTTTGTTGTCATAAAAAAGAACCACAGACATCAGGGCACTGCTCAAGTTTTATCACATACTTGATTGAGGGAAACAGTATCTTTAATGCTATATTTTGGCTCACTTAAACATCTGGAAAATCTATAGGTTATCTCTAAGTTATCCCACATAGTTCAAAAGACTATATTTTCTTAAATCCTTGTGCCTAATATAATAACAGTCCTTGAAATATTTTCTGATGTTATTCCATGAAAGCTTGGGTATGCCATTTAGCAAATCCACATGAGCACTCTGTCTGTAAGATAGTACCCCTTGTAGGTTTGGATTAAGAATTAAATAAGATAAAGGGACTCCTGGTTGACTCAGTTGGTTAAGCGTCAGACTTTGCCTCAGGTCATGATCTCATGGTTCGTGGGTTCGAGCCTTGCATTGGGCTCTGTGCTGACAGCTCAGAGCCTGGAGCCTGCTCCCACTTCTGTGTCTCCCTCTCTCTCTGCCCTTCCCCTGCTCATGCTCTGTCTCTCTCTCTCTCTCAAAAATAAACAAACATTAAAAAAAAATTAAGATATTGAATATAAAACATTTAGCATGGTTATTAGCACATCACAAACATTCAGTAAGTATTGATCAACGTGTTTTTGGCTCACCTTGAAGAATGCTACAATAAACTGCATTATAAAACATGTCTCTGAATGTATTTCTACATGTAGTTGAGAATCTCTCTATGTGTAGTGCCATAAAAATTAATTTCACGTTTCAGTATATTTTGTAGGTACATGTACATCTGTATTTATCTATAAATATACCCTTTTTCACATTAGGAATGTTATGAATTTTATAACTCATCTTTTTAATAGGCCTTTGGCCGCAAGAAAGCTCACGGTCAGAAGTGCTATCTTAGAAACCTTATAGTGTCTCCATGCTTGCACATCTGTAGGCACTAATTTTTAAACTATTTTGTAGTGTTTGGTACAGCATTTTATTGTGTGATTTTATTTGTAAAAGTTCTTTTTGTAAAGCGAAAGGAGTTATAAAACTAAATGAATACATCTTCTGAGAGTAAGGTTTTAGTTATGTGCAAACTTGGGAAGATGTCTGTCTTATCTCCATTCATCTTAGGGTAAACATTAGGAGTACAATTAATATTTATCAAATTGAAAAGATCCTCAAATAAAGTACCTATTTTTCTAAATTTATGCATGCAGCAGAAGATTTTTCTTAGAATTTTCTGCAATGACAAATATAAAAGACAGTTAAAAATTTTTAAATTCTTGTATGTGCTGCTACATGATTCCTGACTTGTATTGTGGTGATTATTAACTTAAATAAAACCATCCTTTTTTAACGGTCATATTTTACAAGTATGGTTAATATGTTAATCTTTAAAGAATAGTATATCAAATTCATAGAAAAATCACTTATATTTACAATAGGAGATTAAAAAACATAGCATACTAAATAAAAACATAGTGAAGTGTGCATCATTTCACTGAGAAACCTAAGACCTACTTTATTCATAGTGGACAGACAGTTATGGATCATGGTGAGTTATTTTGTGTACTTAGTTCATGATTTAAAGCAATTGTTTTGAGATGTGTAGCACAGAATTAAATGATAGATTTGCCACATTGATTATCATCCTTTTGCAAGTCAGTTGGCAATGAAGTTTGCCTATGGAGAAGTAAGATATTAATTATAAAGATTTTGAGAAGAAATAATTTAAAAATATAGCTGACTTCTTCTCTATGAGCAAGTCTCCCAACAATGACATACAAAAATGTTCCCTTTTAGTAGCAAATGCAAGAAATATTGATTTTCTCTAAAGTATGTCATTTGCCATTTTGCATCAAAGCACTTTAAAACCTTTTAACACCACGGAAGTAGAAACTGAAGTACATTAAGTATGCTTTCTGTGGTGTAATTTTCTTCAGAATATTAGATCTTAGGTGTAGAATAATTATTACATTTCATACACACTTCCATGAATTTAGTAAATTTTTCTTTCAATTCCTGTCATGACTCTATGGTATAAATAATCACAAAGAAAGTGTCTTTTTTTAACTTCCTCTGATAAAGAGTAAATTATAAATTAAGATTTTCTGTCTTTAAAAGTCAAATAATCAGAAACTTCATCTTTATTTTGGGGAACATTTTTACAAATTCTGCAGGTACATAGAATGAAGTCATATTTGAAGATTTTTAAATACGTTTTAAATAAATATGTTTTAAATCTCTGATAAATCTGTGAAAATCTGATAAATATGTTAAGAACCTCAATAAAAGAAATCACACACACCCCCAAATAAGAGTATTTTATACTATAGTTCATTACTTGTATATTATTTTATGATATTGGTCATAGAGTTCTAAAGCACAGTCAGAAATTTCTAAATTTCCCTGCTACTTGGAATTCACATTTAGGCTGTATTATGTTCATAAAATATGTCAAGATGTTATGTGATTATAGTGAATTACAAAACTGCTGAAGACTACTTTAGGTGATTTTGCAAAAAGTTGTCATGCAACACCTTATAAATTCTTAGCAGTATTTATTAAGTCACTTTGCTAAAGACAACCAAAAATGGCATTGTAGCTACATTACACAAGCACTTTCAAATGTGTAGTAAGATGCGTTTTCCCTTATGTTTCACTTAGAAAGATAAATGTTGTATTTCCTAATTTTTTTTTAATCAAGGAGACATTATGCCTATTGTGTTGTGCGTTTCTAATGTATTCCGTTTGTACACCAATCTCGTATTTCCCTATGACATTTCTCTTATTAGATCATCACTTATTAATTCATCAATATATTCTTTCCATGCATTAATTAATAGAGCACCTACTATGTGGTGAGATGCCATATGTCAAGGTGGTTAGTTAGGGCAGTGAGTCAAACCAAAGGTAACATTTATGTTTTTATTCACTTACTGTGACAATGCAATCAAGGTGCCCAAAATGGTACCAGCCATTTTTCTCCACAGAATGACACTGGGTGAAGGCTAAATGGATGTAGCATAGATGGGGGGAGTTGTCTCTCTACCAAGGAGTCCCAACAAAAGACTCCTGACATTTTGAGGACATGGAGGCGGGGAAAGGCTAGGAGTGGAAATTACTAAATTAGAACTGGGAAAATTGCCTCATTCAAGACCCCAGATAAGGAGTTCTTCATAGAGGTACCTAGGACTAGGAATTCAAGTGTGTATAGAAGCATGACTGGCCTGGTGGTCCTGAGTCCTTGACTGCAGCTCCTTCCAGTAAAATGCCATTCAGTAGCTGTGCACTAACTCTGATATTGAAATAGCGGCTTCTCTGTAGGAAGCCTGTCTTGCAAAGTTTTGTCATGGTTAGGTTCTGAAAAGACAGGGACTGAAAGAGAGATTTGATTAATTACTGTCAGGCTGCTGACATGGTGTTGCATGGATATTGGACCACATACATAGTCTTTTGGGTCTGGATACTGAAAGCAGGGCCTCTATTGCCTACAAAAAGGTAATAGATTACCTTAATCAAAATTAAGGTAATTAATTTTAATTAATTAAGCAAGATTTTTATCCTTATAGGAGTTATGGTAGAGGAAAAATCACCTACATGAAATTGAAACCCCAATCCTGTGCCAAAAAAGTTGGGATCTAGATATATATTCCCATACGGTATATGAATCTTAAGCCATTAAAATCAGCATAAAATGTAAAGATGTATAAATATTTATATATTACAGCATAAAAATGTTCATATTTATAAAATCCAAGTCTGATTCTCACTTTTCTCTCAATCTCTCTCTCCTCTCCATTTTCTCCTTTACACACACACAGACACACACACATAAGCTCATTTTAAAATATTAAATAAAATATGTAATTGAAACAGCAATTTAAAATAAGTATGGAAGAGTGATTCTAAAAATCAAATTCATGTTGAATTTGATGTTAAACAGCAAAATTGATATAGCTGAACATAAACAATTACCTAGGTTATCTGAGAAAATCTTCTAGGGTGTAGCTAGAAATGAAATTATGACAAAGTGTTTAGAATCCTGGAGGACATAATGACAATACTTAACTTTATTTCTAATTGCAGCTTTAGAAGAAGGAAAAGATTATGTGTGTGTATATATATATATCTTTATTTCTGTATATAAAAGTGTGTATATATGTGTGTGTATTTAAGTTTATTTATTTATTTTGAGAGAGAGAGAAACCCAAGCAGGCTCTGCACTGACAGTGAGGCTCGAACTCACAAACTTTGAGATCATGACCTGAGCCGAAATTAAGAGTTCAAGAGTCGGACACTTAACTGACTGTGCTACCCAGGAGCCCTAGCTTTATTTCTAAAGCTGCTATTAGAACTAAAGCTAAGTATCATCATTATGTGTGTGTGTGTGTGTGTGTGTGTGTGTGTATATATACATATATATATATATATATATATATATATATATATATATATATGTATATATGTCATTGGATCCCCCCCATCTAGTCAATAAACACATCCATCACCTCATGTATTTTATCTTTTTTTGGTGTGAGAACATTTAAGTTCTACTTTCTCAGCAAATTTCAATTACACAATTCATTGTTATCATCTACAGTCACTGTATTTTACATGAGATCATCAGACTTTGCCATCTTATAGCTAGAAGGTTGTACATATTTACAAATCTCAAAATAGCATATTTGACCACATAATGACCAAAAATATGTGATACAACTACAGCCAGACATACTTAGCTATGAATATATATATTGAAAAACAAAGCAACTGAAAATTATTTAGTTTTATATTCATCTCAAGAAGATAGAAAAATAAAGTTAATATAAATAAAGTAGGAGATAAAAAAATAAATTTAGGACCAGAAAGGAACATAATAAAATGAAAGAAGCAATCAAGAGAGTCAATAATCCCTAAAGGAAAATTTCTTGAGAAAAATTGTCAAAAAAAAACCCCACCTCTGGTGGGGGATGCCTGGGTGGTTCAGTCCGTTAAGCATTGGGCTCTTGATTTCAGCTCAGATCATGATCTCAGTTGTGGGATGAAGCCCTGTGTAGGGCTCTGCACTGTGAGTAGAGCCTGCTTGGTATTCTCTCTCTGTCTCCCTCCGCCCAGACATGCTCACGCGCTCTCTCTCGCTCTCTCTCTCTCTCTCTCTCTCTCTCTCTCTTTCTCAAAACAAACAAACAAAAAAGACTCTAATGATACAGATCAATAAATATTAGGGACCAATAATCGATAATAGGAATGAAAATGATACATACGTATACATAGAGTATTGTCAAGAACTGTGAGGGGTCTGGGTTTTGCCACATTTCCAAACTAACATGTTAGCTTGCCACAATTTCATCGAGGCTGGCAGAAAATACGACTCTTGAGTCAGAGACACACACAAGCAGCATACACATTGGTCCATTTTTATCAGTCTTCAGAGGTGACACAAATTAGACCTTATTGAATGCCTGCATAAGCAGTGGGTTGCATTATAAGAGGGTAACTGAACTGAAACATTCCAAAATGTGAGGATAAGGGGGAGAGGGTATGATACTTTAAACTGTTTACAGTGATCATATGGGTAGGGTTCTATTAAAATTGTTATTCTCAGATTATTGAATGTGTAATTTGGGATAAAGCAAATGAGTGTACATGGGATGGAGTAGTTTTCTATTGCTGTGTTACAAATGGCCACAAACATAGTAGCTTAAAAAAACACACAGTTATTATATCACAGTTTCTATGAATCATAAGTCCATGCATTGCTTAAATGAAAACTAGCTTTTTATTGAGTTAGCATTTGGACACGGTTTGTGTTTAAGCCCTTTGTGCCAGTGAAGATTCAGCCTTATGCTGGTGGGTCTGTGTGTGGTTTGGGTGATGCTTTCAGGTCTGCTCTGTGTCTGCTCTGATTGCTTTTAACAGGGTGCATGCAGCCTAGCCCATGTTCATAGCCTTTTTGGCCCTCGAAGTTGATTCTAATCGACAATCATAAAGTGGAGGTTACCAGCTCCTATACCTGATTTGGGACAGTAGTGCTGAAGTTCTACAGAAGGAAGCAGGCCTTAAGTACAAAGCGATCTGCCCCTCTCCGGTGAGGACAGATATTATTTGGGACAGAGTGGAGAAGTACATGGCTAAGAGTGTTAATGAATAGTGGAGACCTTGGTGGAGAGCAATTAAGAGGAAGCTTAGAGGGGCGCCTGGATGGCTCAGTCGGTTAAGCGTCCAACTTCGGCTCAGGTCATGATTTTACGGTCCGTGAGTTCGAGCCCCGCGTAGGGCTCTGGGCTGATGGCTCAGAGCCTGGAGCCTGCTTCCGATTCTGTGTCTCCCTCTCTCTCTGCCCCTCCCCCATTCATGCTGTCTCTCTGTCCCAAAAATAAATAAACGTTAAAAAAAATTTTTTTTAAAAAAGGAAGAAAGATCAAAATCAACAAAATAACCTTCCACCTTAACCAAGAAAAACAAAACAAAACAAAACAAAAAACCTAAAACCAGAACAAGAAAAAGGCAGGAAATCATAAAGATTAGAGCAGAAATAAAGGAAATGGAGAATAATAGAGAAAATCACCAAAATCAAAAATTGTTTCTTTACAAAGATTGGCAAAGTTGATATTTAGCTAGACTGACCAAGAAAAAAAAAAAAGAGAGAGAAGCAGTCAAAGTTATTAAAATTAGGAAAGGAAGTGAGGACATCACTACCAACTGTAAAATAGTAAAAAAGATCATGAAGGAATATTATAAACAACTGTATGCTAACAAGTCAAATAGTGAAATGGATAAATTGATGGATGCAAATTATCAAGGACTCAAGGAGAAATAGAAAATCTGAATAAAACTTTGACAAATACAGATTAAAAATAGTAATTAAAAACTTCGCAAAGCATATCCTAGGTTCAGATTCTTCACTGGTAAATTCTACTAAGCATTGAAAAAAATTAATTTCAATTTTCCTAAGCTCTCCTAAAGATTAGAAAAGGAGGGAATACTTCCCAACTATTTTATAAAGCCTTTATTCTGTCTATTTTAGACAAAGGTAGCAAAAGAGAAAGGAAGCTACAGGCCAATATTTGGTATGAATGTAGGTGCAGAAAATCCTCAGTAAAAGACTGCACACCAATCCAGCAATATGTGGAAAGGATTGTATGCTCTGAAAAAGTGGGACTAATCCGAAGAATGCAAGTTGGTTTAATACCTATAGATCAATTAATGTAATACATTATTGTAATTAATAAAGTGTAAAACCATATGATCATCTCAACAGATGCAGAAAAAACGTTTGACAGAATCCAACCCTCTCTCACTACCCACCAAGCTAGGATTATAAAGGAATGTCCTCAACATGAAAGAGCATAGCGATGGAAAACTATGGAAAATACACAGTTAACATGATAATACAGTGGAATATTTCAACAATAAAAAGAAAGAACCAACAATAAAAAGAAAGAACCAAAAAGTGAACTTTTTTAAGTGAAAAAAGTCAGTCACTAAATGCCATGTATTATGTGAAACTTGTATTTCACATTTATATGAGATGTGCAGAGCAGGCAAATCTGTAGAGACGTAGAGACACAGAGATGTAGAGAAGGTAGATTTGTGGTTGCCTAGGTTTAGGGATGTGATAGGGAGTAAGTCTAATGGATACGGGGTTTCTTTCAAAGAGAACACCAACATTCTAAGATTTGGTATTGACAATGGTTGCATAACCCTGTGAATATACTGTGACTATGCTAAATATGAATATACCAAAAAATATACTGTGAATATACTAAAAGAATGAATTGTACACTTTTAATGGATGAATTTTATAGTATGTGAATTATACCTTAATAAATATGTTCAAAATATTCAAATCGATAGCTGACACTTTGTGAAAGAGTCATGTCAGATAATGAGGACTGGGCAGCTATGGCAATTTTATATTTATCAGCAGAACTCTGAAGATAATCTTTAGTTTTGACAGAATCCATTGTCCTAAAAGAATCAAGTCGAAGCAGAAGAATCATTGAGTTTAATATATTGTGTTTCTTTTTCTGGTATAAGAAGTTTCCTTTCAAATATATAGTACCTTTTATATTTTCTAGTATCACTAAATGGGTATAAAGAAGGACTTGCAATCTGGATTTCCTGTTTTCTCTTCTAACAGATCCATATCAGTTTCAGTTGAGGATTTCAGAAAAGCAGGTAGGAATACTACTTGTAGTCAGGCGAAAAGCATCCTGAGTAGTCTGCTCACAATACCCAATTTTTTAACCAATGTTGATCAACTTGATGATATTTAAATGAGCTAATCAAATCAACTTTCTTCTTACTCTACTACTGAATTGATATTTAACCTTAAGGAATTAAGATATCCTTTTAGAATGGTTGGAATTGTCCATATTGTATGCAATAAAATCCTAAACAATACAATAGTTGATTTTTACACAGCCTGAACCTTGGAAAAAGTAGGTAGCATTTAGGAAACAGAAAAGCAGTTACTTGATTTAAGTTGTAAATAAATGTTTGTTTGTTTGTTTGTTTGAAAGATTTTATTTTTAAGTAATCTCTACACCCAACATGGGGCTTGAACTTACAAACCTGAGATCATGAGTCATGCCCTCTACCAACTGAGCCAGCCAGGCACCTCTAAATCTATATTTA
Organism: Neofelis nebulosa; assembly: GCF_028018385.1. Taxonomy (NCBI): domain Eukaryota; kingdom Metazoa; phylum Chordata; class Mammalia; order Carnivora; family Felidae; genus Neofelis; species Neofelis nebulosa. The sequence continues at coordinate 59,708,179 of NC_080787.1, read as the reverse complement.
GAATGAAGCTCGCTAGGGTCAAAAAACACTGTTTCATGTGCTTCTATGTTCCTAGTGTCTAGAACAGTGCCGGTTACATAGTAAATACTCAATAAGCACTTCTTGAATGATTATGTCGTTATCAAGCACAAGCTCATATATTGATTTCATGACATTGTGTAGAGAAGAAAAAGTCCTGTAAAGGACAAATATCTCTAATTTGGACATGTAAACACAGTTTACAAGTTTATATGTGACATTTAAATAAAAGATTTAGTTTAGTTATTTTTTTAAAGTTTATTTTATTTTGTTTCATTTCATTTCATTTCATTTCATTTCATTTCATTTCATTTCATTTCATTTCATTTCATTGTATTTTATTTTTTGAGAGAGAGAAAGCACATGAGTGCAAGCAGGGGAGGGACAGAAAGAGAGGGAGAGAGAGGGAATCCCAAGCAGGCTCTGTGCTGTCAGCACAGAGCCCAGCGCAGGGCTTGATCTCACAAAAGGTGAGCCGAAATCAAGAGTTGAACGCTTAACCAACTGAGCCACCCAGGCTCCCCAAAAGATTTACCTTAGAAATTCAGGATTCTATATGATGGCACCATTGTGATTTATTTAAAGATTTTTAAAATTCCGAACTATACGAATATAACTGACTTAAGATGTTATTATAGTGACTATTTGAAAAGCCAAAGAAATATCTGCTAAGTATTTAAAGTGCAAACATGCAGATAAAAAAAGAGTTATGTGCCTACATGTCACTGTACTGAGTAAACACTTAATCATTAACCTCTACAAATGACTTTATGGTAATCTCATCATATAGTATTTTAAGCATTTTTATTCAGACAATTGTATATGTTGAACAAATTAGTGTTTGGGTTTGAGCTGTGGTTATAATTAAGATTATAGTTGTTTTTTAATGACACTTTTCACTTAATGATAGTGATTTAAATGAATCTTTCCAAATAAAAATAACTGGAGCTTGGAGAAGGTGCCCCTAGAGTTGTATAAATATGACATAGATGGGCTCAGAAGACATTTAAGGATGTTCCACACAGGATGAAAAACATTTAAAACATGACCAAAGGCTCTTTAGTTGTCTACGAAAGGAGAATATGATTTACACACATAGTGCTGAAACATAGGAAAGAATTATTTATAGCAGAACAAATAGGACATGAATTGTATATGTGTTTGAAATTATTAAATTATTTACATTATTAAAATTATTAAAATTTAAAACTGGTAAATTATTTACATTATTAAAATTCATGTCCAATCATTTTTTATCAGCATCTTGCCAAGTTTTTTGCTGTTTCTGTAAAATATGGACTGTTCTGTACAATGGCAAAAGACAGTGTGATTTTTAACCTTGACTATGCTTTTTGGAAACTTCAGAGACAAATATTGATTAAGCCCAAGATATACTGAATCACCACATTTTTAAAGGATCCACATTTTTATACTTGGTATAAATGGATTCTTCTTCTCCAACTCTGTATGCTTTCTTCAAATTCAAATATTTCCCTCTGAAGTGAGCAATCCCAAGTGGGATTTTATGATCTCATGGGGAAAGCATGAGTAATTGCTGCTTATGTTTTTGGTAGGCCTTTTTATTTAAACTCTTTTAGTTCATATATGTGTTGACATTTACTGTTATATTTTGAAATGTTATCTAAATTCTGAGTTTAAATATAATGTAATGATTGGTATTTTAGCACAGAATAAGAATTCTTCCTAATTGCCAGATTCAATGATCAGTTTGTTTTTTCTCAAACCCTAGGCTACCTCCATCTGTAGCCTCTGCTAAAATTATTGCTTCCTGATATCTCCACCTCTTTTGCTTACTCCTTCTATTCCTCACACTTCAGGCAGCAAGATGCCTTTAAAGGAAGTTAATGGGGGGGGGGGGGGGGGAGGAGGGCGCCTGGGTAGCTCAGTCAGTTAAGTGTCCCACTTTAGCTCAGGTCATGATCTCCCAGCTCATGATCTCATGGCCTGTTAGTTCAAGCCCTGCATAGGGCTCTGTGCTGACGGCTTGGAGCCTGAAGCCTGCTTCCAGTTCTGTGTCTCCCTCTCTCTCTGTCCCTCTCCTGCTAGTGCTCTCTCTCTCTCTCTCAAAAATAAAGACTAAAAAAAAAATTTTTTTAATAATAAAGCAAGTTAATCAGGCCTCAGTTCTCTTCTTCTACCCCTACTCCCCACCAGTCACCAGTTCAGAACTTCAAAGGCTTTATACTGCTTTTACCTAAGACCAGAATTCTCAACAGGGTCATAAGTACCTGAATATTTTCTCTATGTTTGTCTCCCTTCCAGCCACATGTCTTACACCTCCAAAGTGAATTTTTACCAGTTTATCAAACGTCATACTGGGGTTTTTTTCATGTTATTTCTTTTGCCTGGAAAGTCTCCATCAGAACTCCCCCATCTTTTGCCCCTGCCTCAGCTTCCTATACATCCCCTCTCTGCTTAAATGCTAAGTCGCAAGGAAACTTTCCTAAGGACTCCAGTTTTACATTCCCATGTAATCCTAACCTTCTTTTAGCACAGTACTCAGAACATAATTGTCACTTGATTCATATTTGGGGATTGAGTGATTTATTAAACAAATCTAGCATTCTTTTGTTTTCCCCATTCTCTTGTATTCCTCCAGACCCTAGTCCTTTGCCCCTCTTCCTTATTTTCCTTTCTAAATGTAGGGGCGCCTGGGTGGCTCAGTCGGTTAAGCGTCCGACTTTGGCTCAGGTCATGATCTCGCGGTGAGTTCGAGCTCCGCGTCGGGCTCTGTGCTGACTGCTCAGAGCCTGGAGCCTCTTTCAGATTCTGTGTCTCCCTCTCTCTCTCTGACCCTCCCCCGTTCGTGCTCTGTCTCTCTCTGTCTCAAAAATAAATAAACGTTAAAAAAAAAAAAATAAATAAATAAATAAATAAATAAATAAATAAATAAATAAGTAAGTAAGTAAATGTAAGTGTTCCTCAGATTTCTCTCCTGGGCTTTTTTTTTCTTTTCCCTTATCCCTTTCCTGTAGTAATTTCTTGACTTTTAAGTAGCACTTCTATGTAGAAAATTGCTAGACTTATATTTTTATCTTAACTCTCTCTCTCTCTATGTCTATCCATATATGGCTACTAGATTTCTCCAATTGGAGGGCATGGGAAGTGGATTATAACCCAGGTTTCCCTCTAAAACTTTCATTCTTGTCTTCCACAGTTTTATTAATGATACAATATATTTTCAGCACTCCAGATTTAGAATGTTTTGATTAATAATTCAATATCCTTTCTTCATATTCCTCCAATTTAATAAATTGCCAGGTCTTGTTGCAGGTACCACCCCGGTCCCTATTTCACTTCCTGTCCTCTTATATTTTCTATGACTGCCATTCTACTTTACGCTCCATTATCACTATCAACGTTACACCAAACAACTTCTGATAGGCTCCTCCATCTTTAATTCCCCAACTCCACTACGTCTTCGCTAACCTCCCTTTTTAGAGTTTTGCTATGTCCCTGCCTTTTTTCCATGCCCAGCTTCTGCCTCCTTGTTCAAGGTTTAACAAAAACATCAAACTTCCTAAGCTTTCCCATAGGGAAACGATTTCTTCTTCCTTTGAATTTTTGTTGCACTTAATGTACTTCTTTTATGGCATTTACCAGTTTCTTTTAAAAATTTTGACAGCTTATCTATACCCTTTTCCCCCACAGGAGTATGTTTCCTGAAAGAGTATTTATATCTAGGTGGTTCACTTTGTATCCTCCATACATTTCACAAGTTCTAGGTGCTAAACCAATGTGTTTAGTGAGCAACTGAATTGATTCCATCCTTGATTTTATATAAATATGGTTTTGAATAACAGTTTATGATAAGATATTGATACTATCTCTAATGGTTCTAAAACATTCTCCCCTACTCCCGCCATTTTCTTGAATACTCATCCTTGTCTATTTTGTTAAATTGGAAGTGCTTTTCTTTATAGAGTTCTCTGTTAATTCCAAATGGTATTATTTAATTCTACAGACATAGCTTGATATTTTTGTTGAAGAAAGCTCTGTTCCTTTACTCACCAGTGTCCTTTGATGATTGCTGAGATGAGTACCTGAAGTATTGTCTTTTCCTGTCTGTTTATACAGAAAGAATATTTTTTGATCTGTAGCTGTGGTCTCTCTTTGTGCAATCTGCCCAAATTTGCTTAACTTTGTTTTAATGGCAACAAACACAAGAGTAGAATACCAAAGGATGACTTAACGTTGAATTCCCAAATACAGAACAGCAAGCAGCTCTATGAATTCCTACTCATTAAAAAAGGCATTCATACTCAATTCAGGAATAGGATAGAGATGAAAATGGTGTTCAAATATAAAGAAATATTAGGACAAGGGGAATTTGAGGATTAGGAAATAAGGGAGCTCAAATCCAGTTGTGGCATATGAAAAAGTAGATGAAGCCAACAGCAGAGACTAGTAATTCAGAGATTCTTCACAAGTGGCCCTGGTGATAAACCCTGCCCTTTCATTGTAAAGCAGATGTAATTTTAGTGCCCACAAAAGGAGAACTAAGGCTAGGTGTATTGCCTCTTCTATTTGAGAAGAAACAGAACTGCCAGAATTAGTTTACAAACATTTCATTAGAAGAATACCACATGGTGGGGCACATTGGTGGCTCAGTCTGTTGAACATCTTACTACGGCTCAGGTCATGATCTCACAGTCTGTGAGTTCAAGACCCACATCAGGCTCTGTGCTGACAGCTCGGAGCCTGGAGCCTGCTTCAGATTCTGTGTCTCCCTCTCTGCCCCTTGCCCACTCGCTCGCTCTCTCTCTCTCTCTCTCTCTCTCTCTATCAAAAATAAATAAACATTAAAAAAAAGTAAAAAAAAAAAAAAAGGAAAATGCCACATGGTAAAAAAAAAAAAAGAAAAAGGTTTATTTTATACAAGTATTGATGAAATATTTTAAAAAGGAAGAAATGAACTAATCAAGAAAAAAGAGTAAAATGAGAGACTGGAGATTCTGGAGTACTCTGTACTTAAAGGGTGAATTGGTAAACCTTGAAATACATATACCCAATATTATTGAAGTTTATTTTCACCTAATTTTCTTTTGTTTTTATTTATTATTATTATTATTATTATTATTATTATTATTATTATTTTAAGTTTAAATAGGCTCCACAGCCAATATGGGGCTCCAACTCATGACCCTGAGATTGAGAGTCATATGCTCTATTCTTGGAGCCAGCCAGCCCCCATATTTTCACTTAATTTTAAACTGTTCCTGGATTTACTGTGTTAAAAAATGTCCCTGAAATATTTTGCTTAAGATGTCCCCATTTTTATGAAAAGCAATTGCTTTGCCACAAATTATATTTTATAGCTTTACAAATCCATTGAAATGTGTTCTCTTGGTTAATTTTACTTGACATGATTTAAATATTTCCTTTTAGGAAAAAAAATTAAAAATCTGATTAAAATGCTCAAAAGGCTTTTTGAAAATAAAAGTTATTACAAAACAACTGTTCAGTGACTTAAGCATAAATGAATTTGACATCCACAAATTTAATTTTCTTTAAATACATGTGGATAAAATACTTTCAAATTATTTGAAGATATTTAGCATACTGAAAACACAGCTGTGTTCACTCTATTAAGCCTTAGGAATCTTGGAGGTTCCCAAGTTACTAAATTATAGCTAAATATTGAAGACACTATGGTGTAGTGTTTGAGTTATTTTCCATGTTGAAAGAGATTTGCTTTAAAGAAAGGTTAGAACCAACTGTTTTCAGTGAACTGATAACTCACCTGTCATGACTATGTCATTTGACTTTGTTTGGAAGGGAACTGAATATAGGCTGAAAGCAGAGCAACAATAACAACCACAAAAAAAACAAGTCTTAATTAGAACAACTTTTGTATTGTGTGTTTTCCGAATTTATCTTAACATAAATTTCCCAAAACTAAGCACTGTGTACAAAATATGTACCAGCTTCATGATTACATCTTGTTTTAAAATATGAAACAGAAATGGTATCCATTCTTTGGATGGAAGTGCCTGCCTTTACAATAGAGGTGGCCATGTGAGGAGGTGTTTGTAAACATTTCTTCTTGTCACCACACTTTCTGTGAGATCATCCATGTAGAGGACTTAGTGCCCAGCACAGAGTGACCCTTCAAAATATGTTAATTGTAGCAAGTAATAGTAGCCAAAAATCAAAAATCATTATATATTATAAATATATAAAAAGAAAAATATTAATATAAAAATAAAAGAATAAGGGTTACCGAAGTCAAATTTCGGTATAGGTGTCATACTATTACAATCTACTGAAAAAAATAATAATTGTGTAATAATAACAACCCACTTTATAAAACTGAAGTATAACTAACATATGATGTTATATTAATTTCAGTTTTACAATGTATTGATTCAACAATTCTATACATTATTCAGTGTTCATCATAAGGGTATTCAGCATCTTTCACTACAGAATTTTATTAAAATATTATTGAATATATTCCTAAATCTGTACTCTTTATCTCTATGACTAATCTGTTTTATAACTGACAGTTTGTACCTCCTAATCCCCTTATTTCAACTATACTTCCCCTCTGGTGACCACCAGCGTGTTCTCTGTATTTAAGTGTCTGTTATTTTGGAGCACCAGGGTGGCTCAGTCGGTTAAGTATCTGACTCTTGATCTCAATTCAGGTCTTGATCTCAGGGGCATGAGTTTAAGTCCTGCATTAGGCTCCAGTTTAAGTAGGTGTGGAGCCTACTTAAAAAAAAAAAAAAAAAAAAAAAAAAAAGGTAAGGGTCTGTTTGTTTCTTTGCTTGCTTTTTAGATTAGATGTATAAGTGAAATCATACAGTATTTGTCTTTGTTTTAAATTCTGAAAGAGACTTATTTCACTTAGCATAATACCCTCTAGGTCCTTCCATGTTGTTGCAAATGGCAAGATCTCTCTCTTTTTTTTTTTTTTTTTTTTTTTTTTTGCTGATAATATTCCATTATACATACACTCACATACACACGCATACACCACATTTTCTTTATCCATTTATCTATCAGTGGACATTTGAATTACTTCCATATATTGGCTATTGTAAATAATGGTGCAATAAGAGTAAATATATCTTTTCAAATTAGTGTTTTTGCTTTCTTTGAACTACCCGCATTTACTGGGCACTTATTGTGCATGTATTATTATCTTTATTCTTCCCATTTACAGATAAGAAAAATGAAGTTAAGGGGAAGTTAAGTAATGTAGCTAAATGTATATAGCTAGCAAATTTACAAACCCATGTAATTGGTCTTCAGAACCATGCTCTTAATTATTATGCTCTAACTGTTCACTGGTGTTGGTGCATTTTACTTACCCAAATAATAATTGGGAAAAAAAGGTTTCGTGCCATTCCTCATTGTTGGCTCCAAGAACTGCAGATATTATGGAAGAGATAAAATCACATAAGCAAACTTAAAGTATTATAAATAAATACTTGTTTGCAAAAGCAAATGGTAGACTATGTTTATAAATTTTAAAAACACATTAAAAGTTCTGCATCTTTAAAATAATGTTAAAGATACTTTCCATCAGTTTAAATCTGATTATACAACATCTTCATTCCATTGAATCTGTGTGTTCTATTTCAAAATGTAGAGTTTGGGAAAGAATTGAAAGGGATGTCTCCCTTACAGCTTTAGACAATTTGGTTTCAGATTGGTCACTGGTTAGAAATGAAGCTACTGTATTGAGAAAGAAGTGTTGGGAAATGTGTCACAATAGTCAAGGCAAAAAAAAGAAATTTCTCAAGAGTATAGCCCATATATATATGTTGTTAATAACTTGTCCTCAGCCAGGAATGCGTGAAATGCAATCTCTTCCTTTCAGTCATAAGCATTCCCAGTGGAGATATCACTTTAAGTGCTTTGGTTTTTCTTTTCTTCTTTTTTTTTTTTTTAATGTGTTTATTTATTTTTGAGAGAAAGAGCGTGAGTGGGGTAAGGACGGAGACAGAGGGGGACAGAGGATCCCAAGCAGGCTCTGCGCTGACAACAGTGAGCCCAAAGCAGGAGTAGAACTCACAAACTGTCAGATCATGACCTGAGCCAAAGTCAGATAGATACTCAGCCAACTGAGCTACCCAGGCGCCTCACTTTGGTATTTTTCTATCTGATGTTTTACTACTACCTGTGAAGGGACAAGAAAGTTCTACAAGAGTATTAAAGAGAAGTTCAGTCAAAATTTACTCAACTGGAATTGATCTATTTTTTAAGTTATGTAGTATTTAATGCATTCAAGTATATATGTGCTTTTCATGTAGAGCATAAAATAAAATGGATACTCATGAGCCCCTAAGTTAAACTAAAGTCTAAAATATTACTTATCATTTTGACATCACTGTGTTTCCCTTTGATCACATTCTCCACTGTTCATTCCCAGAGGTTACCAAGACCGTGAATTTTATGTTTATTATTATGCCTGTTATTTGAGGATTAGATTAACTACTTAAGCATTTATTCATAAATAAAACATTGATATTGCTCATTGGGTTTTATAAAAACAATGTAATATGTCTAGAACTTGAATTTTTTACTCATAATTTTATTTCTAGGATTTAATAATGAGATTTCATGTAGTTATGGGTAATTTATGTTCACTGGTATAAATATCCCACTATGGATATGTCGGAGTTTACTCAATCATTTGTACCATCATGATTCTGGGAGAGAAGTAGGATCTACTCTCTAGATAATTGTTATAAGCTATAATTTAGGACTAGCGTGTTGTTGAAAGAGGTAAGGGACAGGACCTTAAGAGAGCTGTCACCCATGGGCAGTGAAGATCTGAGTCTGAAGCCTGACAGAACCTAGAACTGGAAGCTTGTGGACAGTCTGTGGAGCTTTTATATGCACAGAGTAGGGGCCATGTAGACGTCAGTAAAACAGCCATGTCTGAGCACCATGATTTGCCAAGAATAATGGATGCCAATTCATGTTCATCTTCCTCATCTCATGCAACTTCCTGTTATTGACAAAATCCCAAAACAAAAGGAAAACATATGTAGAAGATCTGGGAAACACATCTCAGACATAAACAAGTGTTAATATGGGGTCAAGTTGACAGCATACCATTCTTGAATTGATGGCTTTTCCCAATTATTTTTGCTCTTACAAGCTTTGAGACTTTTAATGTTCTTCTACATGCACCAAGACTTACCTGCAGAATATACCTGAGAACGGAATTGCTGAGACATGGGTTAAATACATTTGCAGATTTACAAGACAATGGCAAAATAGTTGAATCTATTTACATTCCTGTAAGCAGGGTATATGAATCTTTGTGTCTCCACATTCTGACCAGTGTTTGGTTTCTGACTTCTACCATCATTGGGTGTATAAAATGACATCTTATTGTCATCTTAATTTCACTTTTATTTAAATTCTAATGAGGTTGAAATTTTCATGCATTTTTCTTTTGCTGTTCTTTCCTCAATGACATATTCATGATTTTATCTTTTATTTATTAAGATAAAAATGATTTTATCTTTTATTTATCTTTTATTTATTTATTAAGCTGTTTGTCTTTTCCTTACAGTTTTGTACTTGTTTTTGTAAACTAATGTTTTATTGGTAACATAATGTAAATAGTTTTCAAATTTGTGACTTATGTTTTCGTCTTCTTTGTGGTTTACTTTAATAAATAGATATTCTTAATTTTAATCAAACTTTTACTGTTAGCATGTTTTATGTCTTGTCTTAGAACTCTTAGGCATTGTTTTCCTTTATTTTTCTATTAGAAATTCTAAAATTTTGCCTTTCACTCCTAAATCTATAATCCATCTCTATTTATCTTTTTTTTTTATGGTGTAGGAAACAATTTCATTATTCTTACTATGGGTAGCCAATTATGCTCTGTATTAGATAGTTCCTTCTTTCCCTAACATATTAGTTTTCTGTTGTTTCTGTAATAGTTAACACAAACTTAAGTGGCTCAAAACACAACAGATTTCTTATTTTACAGTTATAAAGATCAGAAGTCTGAAATGGTTCTCATGCACTAAAATTAAGATGTCAGTAAGGCTGCATTCCTTCTGGGGGTTTTATGGGAAAATCTGTTCCTCGATTCCTCTAGCTTCTAGAAGGTATCCTTATTCTGTGCCTCATGGCTTCCTCCTGTCTTCAAAGCCAGCAACTGCATGACTCCAACCTGTGATTCCATTGCATTTTTCTTTAATGTATAAGGACATTGAGCACACCTGGCTAATCTAGGATAATCTCTTCATCGCAAGATTCCTAATTTAGTCAGAGTTGCAGAGTCTCTTTTGCAGAGTAACATATTTACAGATCCTGGGTATTAGGCCATGGGCATCTTTAGGGGGCCATTATTCTGCTTTAGTGATCTGTACTGCCCCTGGTATCATACATCATTTTAACATAAGGAGGAGTTTGTTTCTGGATTCTGGATTCCACTGCTCCATTTTCTATCTGTGTTCCAGGACTATACATATCACATTGTCATAATTAATACAGCTTGATAATGAATCTTTGTATGTGATAGGCATAGTCCTCAACTTGTTCTTCTGCTTCTGAATGCTTTGACTATTCTTGGACTTTGATGTTTTCATACAAATTTTACAACCAATTGGTAAGTTGATCCAAATCCTATTATGATTGTAATTAGAACTGTGTTGAGCTATAGATGTAATTGAAAATACTAGAAATTGAGACTTCATGTCCATGAACATGATCTGCCTCTCAGTCTATGTATATCCATTTGACAGCTTTATTAATGTATTTTATATATTTTCTGTAAATGTTTTGATTATACAGAATTCCGTTTATTCTTAGGAAATCTTATTTATTTTTTACTGATACTGTAAATGATATCTCTCTTTTTAAAAAAATACTAATTATATGTTGCTTGTGCACAAAAATACAATTGATTTTTTATATTGATTTTGTATGAAACACCTTGCTAAGCTCTTTTACTTATTCTGATGATTTTTCTGAAATTACTTTAAGTTCTCTCTCTCTCTCTTTATATATATATAATATATAATTATATATATTTTGTTTCTTACTTTCTGATGTTTATGACATTTATTCAGTGGCTTGAATCTTCATTGTTGAAGAAAACAAGAATGTGGATCTTTACCTTGTTTTTAATATTATTTTACTCATAAATACACTATTCTTACGGGTTTTTAGTAGAAAGCTTCTACTAAAATGAAGGAAGTTTCCTTCATTTTTCAGATGATATGAGTTTTACAAAGATTGGAACTGAATTTCATAAAATTATTTTTCTGTTTAAATAAAAGGTTAGCCTTTTTTCACATCCAAATAAAACATTAACCATTTTTTCTCCATTGTTATAAATTAAGGGTTATAACTTAGGGGTTATAAATCTTAAACTACCTGTGTATCTATGACAAACACAATTCAATCATCATGTGTTTTTTGTATATACAGCAGGCTGGTATTTTGTTAAGTGGTTTTTATTTCATGAGTGGATTTGCTCTATAAATTCTCTTTTCTGATATGCTTTTATATCAAGGTTATACTAGACTGCTAACTGAGTTGAGGGATATTTCCCCATTTCTTCCTCTGGATAGTCTGCTATTAGCTCACAACCATAGGAATTTCCCAATGATTTTCAAAACTGACTCCCATACACGCAGGGCAAGAACAGACTGAAGGAAGAGGTAGGCCACTCCAGATTGGTAGGTGAAAGGTTTAATAAGCAAGGAACTTCTATATGAGACTTGTCTTGGGTGACTGCAAAATGAGTAGATCTTAGCACCTGCCCACCACAATCTTAAGAGTTTATACAGACGCCTTAATATGGTTCAGTCATGTTTACAGTCCAGATGGTCTAAAGGCTGTGTCCTTAAAGTGGCTCCTATTGTGGGAACAGTGGGTGGAACATAAATTCCAAGGATAAGGGAGGGGATAAAGAGCCTCTGCTTGCCAAAGTCCAGGTTGTGGGTCAATTGGCAGTCATACCTCGACGACTCCTCCAACATCTGCATAGATTGGAATGATGTGTTTCCTAAAAGTCTAGTGAAATTCCTATGTAGAAGTGCCTGCAATTAGTATTAGTTATGATACTGTTCTTAAATATTTCTATGTTTTCAACCTTCTAATTTTGCCTCCATTTTTAATTGAAGTACTATTTACGTACTGTGAAATGCACAGGTTTCAGTGTACAACTTGATAAGTTTTGACAAAAATGTACCTATACTTTCAACACAATATAGAACACTTCCATCACCCCAGATGTTTCCTTCAGATCACTTTCCCGTCAGTCCAATCCTGGCCTTCTATTTTCCATAGGCAACCATTCTTAGGAATTCTACCACCATGTATTATTTTGGCCTCTAGAACTTTGTATTAATAGAATCTAATGTGATATACTTTTTTTGTATCTGGCTTCTTTCACTCAACATAATTGTGAGATATATCCATGCCATTGTATTAATCAGTGAATTATCCCTTTCTATTTATGTATAAACTTGTTGATCTTTTCTCCTTGGATAGGCATTGGTTTATTTATAGTTTAATGGTGACTGTGAGTAAAATATTATGGACACTCTTGTACAAGTTGTTTTGTGAACATATGCTTCTATTTCCCTTGGTTAAATACCTAAGTAGAATTGCTAGGTCATAGCAGAACTCCATGTATAACTTTATACATAATAGCCAGTCTTCCCAAGGTAGTTGTATCGTTTTAAACTGCCAACAGTAATTGCTCCAGTACTTCCACATCCTTATCCTCATCAATATTTGGTCTTTGTTTGTTTGTTTTAGTAATTCTGATATATGTGTGTTTAATTATTGACTTGATGGAATTTTTTATAGATTCTAGATACTAATCTTTTTTTAAAGTTTATTTATTTATTTTTGAGAGAGAGAGAGAGAGAGAGAGAGAGCGAGAGCAGGGAAGGGGCAGAGAGAGAGACAGATTGAATCCCAGGCTCTCAGCACAGAGCCTGATGCAGGGCTCAGTTTCATGAACCGTGAGATCTTGACCTGAGCCAAAGTCAAGAGTCAGACAGACGCTAATTGACTGAGCTATGTAGGCACCCCATAGATACTAGTTTTTTTTAAAGTTTGTATTTTAATTCCAGTCAGTTAACATACAGTGTTACATTTAGATACTAATCATTTTTCAGATGTATACACGGGGAATATAGTCTCCCAATCTGTGGCTTGTCTATTCAGTTTCTTAGTGGTTTTGGGATCAGCAAAAGCTTTAGTGAGTGCTGTTTGCTTCATATTAAGTAACTTTTCCCAGTTTAACTTTGCAAAGGCATTCTTCTATGCTTTCTAACTAGAATTTTTATAATTTTAGATTTCATGTTTTGATCTACGATAGATCTCAAAATAAAGTTTGCCTAAAAGCGAGGTGGGACAGAAAAGTTTTTTTGTGTGTTTGTTTTCTTTTGGTGTTTTGTTTTGTTTGCATATGATTATCCAAATGTTCTAGCTCCATTTGCTAAAAAGATTTGCTTTTCAAATATTATTACTTCGGCACTTTTTCTGAACATCAATTTACCTTGTAAGTGTAGTCTTTCTGAATTTTGTCCTGTACTATTTATCTACTTCCCTCTAGGTACAACAATCCACACTTCAGTACAATATTAAATAAATGTGGTGAAAGCAGACATCCTTGAATTTATCCTAGACTTAGGGGAAAAGCATTTAGTCTTTCACCACTCAGTAGGGTGTATTTTTTACTACAGGATTATGGATTTTAAAATATATAGAGAAAAACTCTCGTTTAGAAAGAAGTTACTTAATTTTATTTATCTTTGTTTTTCATTTACCCAACACAGCTTTTGGTGCATTCTACGGTTTTTGGTGCATTCTAACCCCTTTTTATTTTTTATTTTATTAAAATAATTTATTTCTTTATTTTTGAGAGAGAGAGAGGGAAAGAGAGAGAGAGAGAGAGAGAGAGAGCGTGAGTGGGGAGGGGCAGAGAGAGAGAGGGAGACACAGAATCGGAAGCAGGCTCCACGCTCTGAGCTGTGAGCACAGAGCCCGATGCGCACTTGAACCATCGAATCAGACTTTGAGATCATGACCTGAGCTGAAGTCGGACACTTAAGCGACTGAGCCACCCAGGCACCCCAAAGCCCTTTCTATTTCTTAAATTAATAGATGAAAGATTATTCAAGTCATTTGGTGTGGAGTATGTTAGTAACTGACAATATACTCCAATAACTGCTTTTATTTCACTTGTTTTTAACTATGTTTTAGGAAGAATAACATACTGAATAGACCCTCTAGAATTTCCTGTTTAGAGAAACTGTTTTGTATGTATGCACTATCAGTAATGTTTTAAACTTTTCTGTATATGTGTAGTTTTCAATAATCTGTTTGGAGAAAAAAGCTTTTAGTAATTTTGTACCCATTGTGCTCCTCCCCAATTTGTTTTTTGTAAGTGATTTATTTATTCGATTATGTAAGTATATGACATGGTTCAATATATTATTGATTTTGGCAGTCTTTTAGGAAGAGGCATCCTTCTTAAAATGGATCGTAGATGAGAAGATCTGAAATAGTTTGTGTGTGTATGTGTCTCTGTGTGTGTGAATGGCATAACTCTCTTCTGCATGGTAAAGTTTGAAAAGCCCACAGCCCATCATTTATTTTTGGTGAAAATTATTACTTTTTTCTACTTTAAAACAGAATTCTATTGATTTTGTTTCCTAGTTCAATTTTGTGGGGAAATTGCTTGGACCAAGAGGAAACTCCTTGAAGAGACTACAGGAAGAAACAGGTGCTAAAATGTCTATCCTGGGCAAAGGATCAATGAGAGATAAAGCAAAGGTACTGAACTTTGAATTTGATATTTAACACATACAGGAGGTTACCTGTAACACGATGGCCAAACTTACAAGCATATCTGCACTGTTGTCCCATCATTTCCTGTGATTTTTCACCTTCTGGGACCACCCTATTGCACTCCCTGTTGATTCTTCTATTTTCGTAAAAATCAATTACCCGCCTTTTTTCCCCCAGAACATGTAATTCCATATCTTTATTCTCTTTAGTCCTTTGTGTAAATTGTTGTCAAATCTTTTCACTTCTTCTGTGTCTTCTGTAGGATGTTTCTATATGTCTGTGCTCATTTTCTTTAATTCCCTGTCTGGATCCCCTTTCTCTCTTCAACTATGTCACCTAATCATATCCATTATATCATTGTCTCTTTTTGTCTCTTTGCTCCATTTCACTCTGGCCCTCTTATCTAAAGCAATTTCAAATACTCATCTGCAAGTCTAAGAGAATTCCACTCATTTTCTTAAATGTTTCAATTCACCTGACCTCAAAAGAACAAATAAGCTAAGAAATATATGAACTTTGATATTTGAAATGATTTCCTTCATATCTGAATGACATCATTGTCCCATTTTATAAAGTGAAAGCAATTTTCAATGTGTTAGAATTCACTGTTTTGGAAAAATAACAACCATTTATAGAGATCTATTCATAAAGGATCCTTTAAGATTCATTGAGAAAAGGTGGGTGTGTTAAGGTAGTATTATATGATCAGGCCATGCTTTTCTGATTCAGTATGTTACCATGGAAAATATAATTTTCAAACATTTATTTCTGAATATGGGAATTACTTAGAAAATTGTTTAGGAGTTCTCCCTTTTAACTGTTAATGTGAAATCTTGAATAAATTTATAGTGGGAAATGTCACTGTACAGATAGCTCATAATCTTACAATGTAAACTTCATATTGTGCGCTTTTTGTATTCTTCAAACTTTCTTAAGAGTTAGATCAGGCATCATCTCCCCAACAGGGATTTCCTGACCTCCTGTGACAGGCTAAATCCTCTCATCACAACGTATTTTATTGAAATGTTTGGTTTCTCTCATTAAACTGTACACTCCCACCAGCTGGAGAAATATCCTTGTCAGCTTTGCCTACTCAGAGTATCTGTGTAGTCCCTCCCTCCGTAGCTTTCAAAGTAAATGAGTATTTATTGCTTTTTCCCATATATTTGGAAGTTTTTTTTTTCTGTTCACAAAGTTGTACATTGGATGCCTTTTTTCCTGTTAGGTACCAGCATAAGTATTTGAAAATCTAGGAGGAAACAAATTTGGTTCTATTAAGTTTCCATTATGTTTAATTTACTAATATTAGCTGTTGCTTGAAATCCAAGTTCTCATTGATTACTTTTTGGGTGATCCATCATGTTTGCCTATGCTTCAACTATTTTCATTGTTCTTCTACAAAATGAAAGAAAATAAGAACATTTAAGAACAACAACAGGGGTGCCTGGGTTGCTCAGTCGGTTAAGCCTCTGACCTCAGCTCAGGTCATGATCTCAGGGTTCATGGGTTAGACCCCGTGTTGGGCTCTATGCTGACAGCTCAGAGCCTGCAGCCTGCTTCAGATTCTATGTCTCCTCCGTCTCAGCTCCTCCCCCACTTGTGCTCTCTCTTAAAAATGATAAACATTTAAAAAAATTTTTTAATATTAAAAAAAGAACAATAATGTATTGTACTGTAAACTACATTTTATAGAATCTAGATAAGATCTTAACTGCCAAGGGTTGTGGGCACAAAGATGACATAAAACCACAGACGTGGATATGCAAAAGATCACCTTAGTAAACACTTTATTAAAATAAAAAAATAAATCCTTGTTAAAACATTGATTACTATGCTGCTGTTTTACCTCTTCCCAACATGACCTGATCAGGAAGAAAGATTTTATATGTGATTTTATTCTTTTAACAAATAAATAAAACTCACATGATTCTTCTATGGAAGTACCTTTGTGTGTATGTATTATACAGCCACACAGGAATATATTCATGTATTAATTGCAGAAGTATTTGTTGCTATGTGTCACACTATGTGTCATCCATAGTCTCCTCCTAAAGTTTACATTCCAATGGCAGAGACAGATAATAAATAAGTGAATAAGCACAATTTAATAATTATTATGGATTGAAATAATACGGATTGTTTTTCTGTGTTGACACTGCTATTAAGATGCTACACAATGTATGTCCTAAACTTGATCTTTGCTTCACGACAAAAAGGAGATACTTGGGTAGTTGTCTAAGTCAGGACAAAATAACTAGGCAAAAGTCTTGCACTTCTGCTATGTGCTTACCTGTAGATTAAATATCATGCTCTATAGAAAATAAATATTAGACATGAGTCAAGCCCTCACAAAACTTTTAATTTAATTAAACATCCTGATATGTTTAACGCTTTCTTTTTTTTAATTTTTTTTTATTGTTTATTATTTTTGAGAAAGAGAGACAGAGAGACTGAGAGCAAGCAGGGAAGGGGCAGAGAGAGAGGGAGACACAGAATCGGAAGCAGGCTCCAGACTCTGAGCGCTCAGGACAGAGCCCAGCGCGAGGCTTGAACTCACAGACCACGAGATCATGACTTGAGCTGTAGTCGGCCACCCAGCTGACTGAGCCACCCAGGCACCCCTGCTTAACACTTTCTTTAAAACAAAAGTTAAGAGGGGCGCCTGGGTGGCTCAGTCGTTTAAGTGGCCGACTTCGGCTCAGGTCATGATCTCGCGGTCTGTGAGTTCGAGCCCCGCATCGGGCTCTGTGCTGACAGCTCAGAGCCTGGAGCCTGTTTCGGATTTTGTGTCTCCCTCTCTCTGACCCTCCCCCGTTCATGCTCTGTCTCTCTCTGTCTCAAAAATAAATAAACGTTAAAAAAAAGTTAAGAAAGCATCAGTCATTGAATTAGTAGGTGGAAAGAGTGACATACTCATTTAATTTTATAATTCTAATAAGACTTTTTCATCCTTAGCAAAGCATGACATTTTAAGATTTATTCTAAGATCATTATAAAATTGCATGGTATAGAAAATAGTTCTAGTGGTTTAGTGTAGTAAAGAGTTTCTACCAAGTTTAATGTTTTTATTTGTGTTATTTTGGATTTGATGGATTTGGGGGAAATATTCCTTTTAGTTTTGTGATACCTAGCCAATAACTCTATAAGCAAAGCAAGGAAACAGAGCCAAAACAAAGTGAAGTGTGGTAATATCCAAGGTAATACCAGTGGCAAAATCCTACCGTATATTCAGTATTTTATTCCCATAGTGGTCAGATCACCGAATATATGAACTCACATTTTTACCTAAAACTATGCAGGAATGCTTGAACAGAAGCTGGCTTTTAAATTGTGATGATAAAGGTATTCTTAGAGAAAATTAGGAGGTAATATATACAGCATGTTTGCGATATTTCAAAATATCTCAGGAAATTAACTGGCAGTTCAGAAATTTCTTTAAAGTCTACGTCCCTCATGCACCATATGGCCAGCCAGTTCGAAATAACCATGCAGCTGCCAGCTTCACTAGCGGTTGCTTCTGAGCAATCTTCAGGGGTAACTTACTGTAGCTTCGGATAGAGTGTTGCTATTTTTAGTGATGCTGATGGCAGAGATTGGTGAGGGAGAACAGAGGAAGCAGTGGTCTACAGGCTTATCTTTGAAAAGAGTGAGGAGCAAACATATTATCTTCAAGAGAAAAGGTTTGAGAGTTTAGAGAAAATCAGACAAAAGCCAGTCACCCCGATAACAGTGAAGAAACAGCGGAAAGCATCAAAGCAAATTTCTTGCATACTTCCATTGTCCTTAAATGGAAATCACAAATAGACATGTTGCAAATAAATGATGTTGTAATGACAGGTATTCTGGCATTTCTGTTAATAAGCTTGGTTGAAATTTTGGCATGTAGTCTTAGAACATGCTGGTTATTATATGTTAAAAGTAAAGTGCCATTTGGTGGAGTTTTATGTGAAACTGTGTGATAATTCTCTAGGCAAGCCTTTCTCTCTTTGATGTGCTAATATCATGTGCAGTTTCTATTTTATAATATATCTTCTGTATTGGGTGATGGCTACTTTAGTAAATCCTTTCTGATTTCATGGCAATTTGATTTTCATCAACAATAAAATCAACCGAAAACCTTCAAAGTGATGCTGCTGCCTGGTGGGTGTGAACCCTGTACCAATCATCCTTCTCTCATTTGGCTTCTGGGCTATGCCTCACATCAAACAGCACTGTTAGTCTCTCAAATCCTGAAGGGGAGAGGCTCTGCTCACTGCCTGTCAGTCAGGCTGGGATCGGTTATGTAGACTTCTGTTTCAACTTTTTAACACCCCCAACAACAAAGCAACTTGTAATCCCACAAAATCAAGAGCCCAGACACCCTGATTTTAATTTTAGCTGTGCCCCGTAATAAACTGCACTGTAGATCAACAATATTTTTTTCTCATCTCCCCTCTGCAGGAAAGAATGCTTAGCCCAATCGTGACTTCCAAACAGAGATAGGGGAGTAAGCATTATTCTTTGCTTAACTATCACTTGAGTTTGTGAAGGACAAAGAGTATATCAGAAATTACAGATAGGTCGAAATTTATTTTTTATTTATTCACTGCATTCGTCTGTTTCTTGGATTTCTGAATTTTGAGAAATTAGATTTTAACAGACTAAACGATTACACCTGAGTAGTGGCACATGTGCTAAGGAACACTGGATTGCAAACATATATTTTGTGAGAATGCAAGGAAACCAGTTTTAATGGCTAACGAACACAAGGTTATATCAACCTATGATATATTACGACTCCAAGTGACCAAACAATTAATATAGTCAGGTTTGAGTTGAAGAGTGAAATATATCATCACACTAGTGAGAAATAATTTTTACATTAACATCTTCAACCCTTTTATGTGTAAATAATTTGTCATTCATTGCAGTGGGCTTTGACCTAAGAATGAAAACAAAACAAAACAAATTCCATAAATCTATCCAAGCTCTGGTCTTCATAAGCTTCATTGACAGAGCATGAGGTAGCAGTGTTTTGCATGTTGTGAATCAAAATTATATATATGTTTTATTTTTATTTTTGTTTAATGTTGATTTTTTGAGAGACAGAGTGCGAGCTGGGGAGGGGCAGAGAGAGAGAGAGACAGACAGACAGACAGACAGAATCCAAAGCAGGCTCCAGCCAGTTAAATGGAGAGGCCTTGTGTAGGTACCAGTGGGGAATCCCAGTGGAGCCCAGCGTTTGAGTCATCCTTGCCCAGGCATTACACATGCAAGTAAAGAACTCTCCAGATGGTATCGGCCTCTAGCCATTTGAGTGATCACAGATTGTTGGCGTCCTATGTGTAGCCCCAGGCTCTGGGATCAAAACACATTATCCCCATTGTGCTCTGTCCTCACCCACAGAATCCATGCACATAGTAACATGCTTGTTATTTTAGGCAACTAAGTTTGACATGGTTACTTATATAACATTAGATGACTGGAACATATTCCTACAATTTTATTTATAAAATTAAAAGATTCTCAACAATGTGAGCAATTTTCCGAATACTGGATTTGTTCTCTTGTGTTTCTGCTGCCCTCTCATGGCAATTACTACAGACTTTGAAAATTTCTGGGGATTTGTGTGGGTTTGTGTATTTGGTGTTTTGATTTTTTTTGTTATTTATCTGCACCTTATTTTGAAGCATATGTCAAAGTTCTGTTTCAAAGTTGCCAGTAAGAGAAAAGTCTTCCAAGGAAGACAATTCAAAGATTTCCAGAATGTTTGACTTAAAAAGTATTAAGCTAGTCATAAAGCTGGTTTAAGGCCTTTGTACCTTTGAATGTCTACTTTAATGCCAAGAGACTCAATCAAGGTTAATTTGTTAGGTAATTCTTATTTCTTTGTAAGGTTTCTTCATTTTATTACAGCCTGCGAAAATGAGTGCTGTGGCATTTTGTCAGGGATGTTACACAGATCCCAGAAGGGGAAAGTATTGCGCCATACGGAATGTACTGCCCCAAACCAAGACTGGGATAGTTTTCTTTCTTAGTCCCTCCTTTGGACCAGGTCAGATTGTTGAAGGTTTGATGTAGCCAAGAAAAGGACCATGTGGCATTTTTGTGCTGAGAACATTAACTGAGTTTGTTGCTTCATCAGTCATTTCTTAACTTTCTTACAGATGGTGGAATTTAGATAAGGGATCAAGTTATACAGTATACTACCATCAAGGTTACCTGCAATCTATTTACCCATTGACTTCTTTGTTTACCAGTTTCCTATGTTAGGGGAGAATTTCTAAGCAGAATCCTAAGGTGATTCAATTTACTGATATACATTCATATACTATTAATATATTTTATAATATTTAGTGCTACATATATGTTTAGTTGGCTTATCCCTCTCAACATATGTTTTTTAAATATTAATATTTGCTTTGCTTTTTTAAACTAGACCCAGTCTTCGCTCTGCCCACACGTTACAAATTCCAGTAGACACATAAGAATCACCAGAGCAAAGCAATAGACCCACACAGATAGACAATGAATATATTGGGTTTATATAATAGGTCAAATGAGAAAGAAAAATTTCCCAAATAACTTTATTTTGCTCGTTGTAAGAACTACTACATTTTTAGTTTTATGGGTAATTTTAATGTCAAACCAAATAAGAATGGTGATCTAAAATTAAAAAAAAATTATGGTTTTTAACCTTAGAAAAACCTTTGATGGAAGGTTGTTATTTGTACATTTCTAGAAAGATAATGTTGCATGTTTGTTTTAAATTGTTAGAACTTGACCCCAATAGATGTTCTTTGAAGAGAAATTTGGACTACTTGTTCTAGTGCAGCTTGGGGAATTTAGAGATACAGTTAAGAGGATAATGGGACGGGAGTAATGTTAAAGAGGAAAATCCTGCACTTAAGTGCACTATCAGCACTAATTCAGATTTTGAATTTCATTAGTTGCAGTGATGTTTTTGACTTTGTACTCTGCTTTCTCCTTATTGTTTTCTTTAATTTCACAAACCATTCAAAAGTTAAATAGTAATCTAGTTTTATCAGCCATAAATACACGAATCATTCATAGTTGAATACTGTTGTCATGAATACTTGAAATTTTGTTTGAGCTCTTGACAACCCTTGATAAAAAAGTAGAGAGCTCTTTTTTCTGGTTATGGTTCATGATGCTAAACAGAGCCCAGAGAAGGACAAAGTAGCCAAACTCCTTAGTCTAACAGATAACTGAGTTCACTTTTGCTTTCTGTATTGGTTCACCAAAATTGAAATCAAAAAGACCGAGTAAACATAAAAAAAATGTTAAATTAAAAAAAAAGGCGGTGGGCGCCTGGGTGGCTCAGTCAGTTGAGCGACTGACTTCGGCTCAGGTCGTGATCTCACGGTTTGAGTTCGAGCCCCACGTCAAGCTCTGTGCTGACAGCTCAGAGCCTGGAGCCTGCTTCTGATTCTGTGCCTCCCTCTCTCTCTGCCCCTCCCCCACCCATGCTCTGTCTCTCTCTGTCTCAAAAACAAATAAACATAAAAAAAATTTAAATAAAAAGACCAAGAAAAATGAAAAAGCCAGGATACAAATGAAATTTTATGTATTTTGCTATGAACACAATCAGTTGCACCACTTGACTTTTAGTGTCTGAGACAAAGTTTTATATACTTCCCGGGATGCCATTCACAAGGCCTTCTCTGTGAACTGTGCTTCCAATTGTTCAATACTGCTTGTCACCAGCACTTAACCTAGTTACAGGAGTGACCATACCACAAGTCAGTACAGGACACACTTCCATGTATGTCTTTCTTAATATCTAAATATAAAAAATTACCTAAACTTCTTTTTTTTTAAGTTAATTTATTTTGAGAGAGAGGGAGGGAGAGAGGGAGAGAGTGCAGGGGAGGGTCAGAGAGAGGGAGAGATAGAATCTCAAGCAGGTTCTGTGCTGTCAGGCCAGAGCCAGAGGTGAGGTTCAGTCTCACAAACTGCGAGATCATGACCTGAGCCTAAATGAAGAGTGAGATGCTTAACTGACTGAGCCACCCCGGCGCCCCTAGATTTCTTGTTAGTATATTTATTGTTGAAATGTTACTTGCAAAGATATTTATTGTGTCACATACTTTCTGTGCAAACAGCATTTGTTTTAATTTTGGTAATACTAACATTTAATTTTTTTTGCTTTTGAGGTCAGGGTTTTGAGATGAACTGTGAATGTATGCCAGTATTCTTGCATGTAGTTTACCCCAGATAAGGCATGCCTAAGCTATAGGTATATAGTTGCTAAACAGCTACAATTTCGCATCACTATGGGGTGAAAAACAAAACAAAAAAATGTAACCATTGATTTAGAAAACTTGGAATATCTGCAGGAGTTTTTATGTTCACATTTCTAAGTTTATTAAGCCCTGTATTTGCTGCTGCTTCTTTCTCAATAGTAGGCTTACTGTTTTCTCTTCCTTTTGATATTTTGCATGTTTTGAAAAAAAATTATTTCAGTTATTTGGCACTTTTATGGGATATTCTCCCCCATTTTTCTTAATTTTCTTCCTTTCACCTGTCTACCTTAAAACAATTTTAGAGCTAAAATTATTTAAAATCAGGAAAAATTTTCCAGTGTTTGAATACTGAATAGCTCTCATTTCTATTTCCCTGAATATTACTGAAATATGTGAGAGATATTTATTTCCTCAGCAGCACCACCATCATATTTACTTAAATCAAACTAAGTCAGCAGTCACCACTACCAAACCAGGAGATAAACAGTAAAGAATAAGAGGCCATCAACTAAACAGACATAGCCTTCCTTGGGCGGAGTTAATATTTTCAGGATCTCAGGGTGCCTGGGTGGCTCAGTCGGTTAAGAGTTGATTTCGGCTCAGGTCATGCTCGGTTTGTGAATTTGAGCCCCACTTGGTTCTCTGTGCTGACAGCTCAGAGCCTGGAGCCTGCTTCAGATTCTGTGTCCCTCTCTCTGTGCCCCTTCCCCACTCACATTCTGTCTCTCTTTCTCTCTCTCAAAAATAAACATTAAAATAATTTTAAAGAATATTTTTAGGATCTCAATTCTATACATTTTAGATTAAAAGTGATATCCACATTTTAAAAATAATTATAACTATAACAGTCTTAAAGCATGTAGAAACTTTTATTCTGATTGTCATTTGTCTTAAGGAAGAATTCATAATATGGATAAAGCAAAATTATGTTTTATGGGCAATTCTATATCTTTAACATAATAATCTGGATCGTAATAATTAAACTTGAGGAATCCTTAATATTATGAAGGTGACTGTGGGGTGGTCTTAATTTTCACTGAATTTATCAGAGGTATAAACTATGTGTTTCCATATTCTACACATACACATGCACATGTACATTGGCTTATATAATCTTGGCAGAGAAAGTAAAGATGCTAGTTTATTTAGTTCATTGATTTTTATAACCAAAATATATTGTTGCCCAAGAGACAGTAGTTTGCTTGAGATTACTGGGAAATTATTAGGAAATATTTAATTATATGAGGTAAAAAAGAAAACATAAATAGGAGGACCAGTTTCATGAAAATACTTTGTTTAAACTGGCAGATTAATTTCAAGGAGCCATTACGTTGGAAGCAATAGACTTTACTAAATTTTATATTGCTGTTTCTTAAACTGCTACACCTAAGGTAAGAAGAAAATGGATCCAAATTACTTTAAATAATATAAAATTACCTGCAGGATATAAAAGATTGAGTTGACCATGGTTTTTCATCATGATCTAGCCTCTTTAAAACTGAGTAGCATAGACTTGCTTTGGATTCTGTCTTCCTCTGTCTCTGCCCCTCCCCACCTTGTGCTCTGTCTCTCTCTGTCTCTCAAAAAATAAATAAATAAATGTTAAAAAAATTTTTTTTAAATAAAAAGATCTCCTGGGAGGCTCAGCTGGTTGAGTGTCCAACTTTGTCTCAGGTTATGTATGATCTCACAGTTCATGGGTTTGAGCCCCGTGTTGGGCTCTATGCTGACAGCTCAGAGCCTGGAGACTGCTTCAGAATCTGTGTCTCTCTCTTTGCCCCTCCCCAGCTCATGCTCTGTGTCTCAAAAAAAAATAAACATTAAAAAAATTTTTTTTAATTAAAAAAAAAAACTGAGTAGTTTAGATATAATTTATTTGTGAAAATGCTTTCATCCAACCTCTGTGCTGTTTATCACAGACAGTATGCACCCCAGATGGATGAAAAAGGGGAAAGGGACCCTGTGCCAGGAGTCCCTGAGTTAACAGCCCATATGTTGGGGTGTAACAGTTGTCTGCATTTCATGACAACTCTTACAGGGAAGAAGGTCACCACTTTCCAACCCTAGTCCTGTTCTTAGGGCAAGAGTAAGAGCAGCATGAGCTTTTGGGGAAGTCTGCCTGTGTTAGGAGCCCAGAGTTTCCTCTTTAAGAGGAAAGAGTTTTTCTTCATCCCTCTAGGTTTAAGGTCAGAAAATTGGTCACAGTATGTTTAGTTGCAAGTGTAATAGTTTCTTCCACATTGCTATGAATTCTTAAGGCTATAAACCAAAAATGTCATTTAAGTGCACATGTTTTTCCTCTAGCCATTGTTTGTTTGTTTGTTTGTTTTTTAAAGCCACCAGGCCTAGATCATATTTTTTTGCCTTTTATTAGGGTATAATTCACATATGCAAAAATCTAACACTTTTTAAAAAAAATTTTTTTGATGTTTATTAATTTTTGAGAGAGAGAGGGAGAGAGAAAGCATGAGTGGGGGCGGGGCGGAGAGAGAGGGGGACAGAGGAACTGAAGCAGGTTCTGTGCTGACAGCAGAAAGCCCAGTGCGGGGCTTGAACTCACAAACTGTAAGATCATGATATGAGCTAAAGTCTGATGCTTAACCAACTAAGCCACCCAGTGCCCCGAAAATCTACCACTTTTAAGTGTACAAATGTACATAGTCATGCTTGTACCATCACAATCAAGATAGAGCATGTTTCTGTCACACCAAAAATGTCCTTTGGGCCTTGCCTCACACTCTGGTCCTAGGAGATCTCTGATCTGCTCTCTGTTACCATCTTTTAACTTTTCCTAGAATTTCATAAACTAATTTACACACTATATAGCTTGCTTCTGCGTTGTTTCTCTTGACATAATGTTTTTGAGGATTATCCATGTTGATGCATGTATCAATAGTTTGTTCCTTTACATCACTGAGAAGTTTTTCATTGTGTGGCTACACCAAAATTTACCCATTTTTTGATGATTATTTATATATTGTTTACAGTTTAGGCTATTATGAATAAGGCTGCTGTAAAGATTCATATATGTTGTTGTATGGAGATATGACTTCACAATAGAGGATTTGGGAATTATTCTTTGAAAGTTAAAGAACAAGGACGTTAATATAATCTTTTTCATTAATATAATACATTTACCACAGGGCTATATTTTTTTTAGAAAGTTAGAAAGAAGTATTCCTAATGTGTTGGTCATAAATTTACTTTCTGATTTTTGGTATGGTTTACTCGACACTCGTGACATCTATTAGTTCCGTGAAAGACTATTTTATTAGTTATTCATTTTTCATTCTGCAAATAATCATTTCTAAATTAAGGTTTGGGAGAATTTTTTTTTCAGCAGTGCCCTAAATTAGGATACCAGAGTTCAGATGCAAACTGGAGATTCTGATTCCCAAGCCAGAGAGATGAGATTTGTTAGATAAATGAAGCCATCTGCATCAATTTAAATAGTTCTACCAAATTGATTCATGAAGTGTCTAATATTTCCATGTAATTAGCAGTGGCATTTTCAAATCTCTATAACTGAGAGGAAAATTTAACCTTCTCTGAAGAATTGCACACTCTAGGGTTGATACTTTAGAAAATTATATTGTTCTAAGGGAATACTCACCAAAGAATTACATCAGACTTTGAACAGATGCTGCAAGATCCCTGTTTTATTGCTGGTGCACCAGAGTGGTGATATTAAAAGTCTTCATCTCCTCCCTCGCATCTGATGTTAAAACAGATTTCCCATTTCTCAGCTCTGACAGTTTAGTGGTGAATCTCTTGTGGCTGTTCCAAAAAAAAATTCTGCTTTCTCTTCTTTTCTCTTCTACTGTAAAATTAAACTCTGGGCATTAAGTTCAATGTCTATCTTTCTGTTGGGACTGTAAGGAGTCTTTCTCTCTAATGAAAGATGGAGGGCTTATTTCAAAAGATAATGTCTGTTTTTCTCTCACTCAAAGAATTTTATTTCTTACTATAAGTATTTTATACCTGCATATGCACTTTCACCTAAAAATAAATAAACATGCAAAATCTATGTATAATATTAATAGATTTTTATCCAAGATGTAATCTGTGAGCCTCACATCATATCCCATATCATTGCTTTACTAGGGGAAAATCTTAGAGACTGATTTATTATGAAAATCCTCAAGTCTGGTAATATCTCATACTCCTGCTTTCTCTTTGCTGCTTAGATTTCTGATCTTTTTCTCCTTCATGCTGTATTAGAGGCATTGAATGCAGATGAACCACTCAGCTATTTTATGTTATAGAGGATAGACGTACTTAGATCGTTAATGTGGAGAATGTTTGTCTTTCATGGCCTATTGCATGGGAGTTACAAATTAATTTCTAACCCTAGTTATCTTTCCTCATGATGTTAGTGATTCATAAATTTTTTAGACACTATAGTAGGTGATAGATGTAGTTTACTTAAAAATATTGATAGATTTTATGAAACAGTTTCATAAGAAGAATGTTAGATAAATCAGGCATGTTTTATAAATTATTTGAAGGTTTTGTCTAGTGCCATACATCATCCATGTTAAAAAAACAAATAAACAAACAAACAAATAAACAAAGACTCTTCTCTCCCAAATGTGAAGTAATAAATGATAGTTGGTCATATTGATGTTGATAAAAAGTATTATTGCTATCCCAAATATTTTATTGTGTCTTTTAACTAAAATGTGGTTATGAATTTTTCTATATTTTTAATATTATTAAAGTATATGCTACCAATAATAAGATTTGGGTAATTATTATATAAAATTTCTAAAATATAGGGGCGCCTGGGTGGCTCAGTCAGTTAAGCATCCGACTTTGGCTCAGGTCATGATCTCGCAGTCCGTGAGTTCGAGCGCCGCATCAGGCTCTGTGCTGACAGCTCAGAGCCTGGAGCCTGTTTCTGATTCTGTGTCTCCCTCTCTCTGACCCTCCCCCATTCATGCTGTCTCTCCCTGTCTCAAAAATACGTTAAAAAAAAATTTAAAATATAAGGGACTATTACCCATACTTAGTGGAATTATACTGTACTTTGTGACCATATTTGACTTTTTGAGGGTTTAAACTCTTTAGTTTAAGGATAAAATTTGCCAGATCCATCTCCACATAAAATATTACCATTTTTATTGTTTGTTCAAATAATTTAACAGAATTCTAGTTATAGCTTGGAGCAAGTAACTTCACGACACAAGAGAAAAATAAAAATTATAACTTTTTAATCTTGGTTATCTTGCAGACATATCATATTACTCTAAAGCAGAGAGTCTTGTGAATTCTCCCATGTGTTGACAAGCAACTTTTCCCATTCTGCTAAAGTGATTAGTTAAGAGTTGAACATTAATTTATTTATATTTCTTTTTATTTTTTACTTATGTATTTTATTGTTTCAAGTTTTTATTTAAATTCTAGTTAGTTAACATATAGTGTAATATTAATTTCAGGAGTAGAATTTACTGATTCATCACTTACATGTAACACCCAGTGCTCATCACAAGTGCCCTCCTAATACACATCACCTGAGCCCATCCCTTGCCCATTTCCCTTCCAGCAACCCTCCGTTGAACATTAATTTATTTAAACAGGTGTTTTACTAATGTCTTTAAGAAAACGAGTTGCCAGTGAGCGTTACTAGTTTGATTTTGCACATACATTTCCACATGCATGTAAACATACCCTGATATTTTAAAAAGTACAATAAAAATATATGACTGAGAGCTTTGACAAAAGATACATGGTTATTACAATAAGTAATATAGGTAGAAAGAAAATAAATAAAAAACAGTACAAATAAGATAGAAAACACAAAATACTTAGAAACAAATCAGCATGTATACCAAAACTACATGACGGTTATCTTCCACCAACCTCAAAATGCAAGTGGGTAGAGATAAAGCAATGAAAGCTGCAAGATTAGCGTTTGTCGAGGGAAAGCAGAGACAAAACAGTGTGGTTTCTGATGGCACAAGTACAGGCAGATGCCCAGGTAATAATATTTGTCAGGTAAATCTAAGAATAGAAGCTGACCCTTGAGAGGTGTTTTATTTTTATTTTTATTTATATTATTTTTCTTTATTTTTGAGACGCAGAGACAGAGTGCAGTGGGGGAGGGGCAGAGAGAGAGACACACACACACACACACACACACACACACACACACACACAGAATCTAAAGCAGGCTCCAGGCTCTGAGCTGTCAGCACAGAGCCCAATGCAGGGCTCAAACTCACGAACCTTGAGATCATGACCTAAGCTGAAGTCAGATGCTCAACCGACTGAGCCACCCAGGTGCCCCTCCAAAGGTGTTTTCTACCTGAATTTATGGGTGAAGTCATTGAGTCCACTTCAAGATCTGAAGATACTGGGAAAGCCTAAGTTCTATGAACTCTGGAAATTCTAAGACTGAGCCACACAATGAGAAGCTGCTGGGCACAGCCCCAAACTAAGCAAGGAAGTAAAAAAAAAAAAAAAAAAAAAAGGCAAAAATAGAATATTTAAATTAAATGGATCATTGAGCAGATAAGGTAGATTTCAGAAGGCAAGAGGCTGTATTTTTTTATCCTTTTGGGAAACTAAAAAGAGGGGGTGGTAGTGTTTACTCCACATACTGAACAGTAAAGAAAATCTCTCTTCACTTAAAAATGAGCAACAGGAAAGGATTTTGGCTGAATTACATAGGGAGCTATTTTAAGAAATGATAAAGCATCAGAATGAAAATCAAAACAGAAAGATGCACACCAAACAAGTAAAACATGTAGTTTCATATTTAATAGCAAACTAAAAAAAGGAAGTATTGAAATAACCTCAAATTATTTAATTGGGAAAAGAGAGATTCATAAAGAGAGATGACAGGACTGATGAAAGAATTATTATGACCCAGTAATTAAACTACTAGGTATTTATCCAAAGGATACAAAAATGATGATTCTAAGGGACACATGTGCCCCAATGTTTATACCAGCACTATCAACAATAGCCAAAGTATGGAAAGAGCCAAATGAAATGTCCATCCACTGAGGTGATATATATATATATATATATATATATATATATATATATATATATAATTGAATATTACTTGGTGACGAAAAAGAATGAAATCTTGCCATTTGCAACAGTGTGGATGGGACTAGAATATTTTTATATTATGCTAAATAAAATAAGTCAGTCAGAAAAAGACAAGTATCATATGATTTCATTCATATGTGGAATTTAAGAAACAAAACAGATTAACATAGGGGAAGGGAAAGAAAGAATAAGATAAAAAGAGAGCGGGAGGCAAACCATAAGAGACTCTTAAAGACAGAGAACAAACTGAGGGCTGCTGGAGAGGAGGTGGGTGGGGATGGGCTAAATGGGTGATGGGCGTTAAGTAGGGCACTTGTTGGGATAAGCACAGGGTGTTATATGTAAGTGATGAATCACTGGGTTCTACTCCTAAAACCAATACTACACTGTATGTTAACTAACTTGAATATAAAAAATAAGTAAAAGAAAATGAATTATTAATAAAAGTAAAATGAATTTTGGAAATAAAGAATAAATTAAGAGAAACAAAAGAGGGGTGACTGGGTGGCCTTAGTTAAATGTCCGACTCTAGGTTTCAGCTCAGGTCATTATCTCCACTGTTGTGGGATTGAATCCTGTATCAGGTTCTGCTCTGAGTGTAGAGCCTGCTTAGGATTCTCTCTCACCCTCTCTTTTTCTGTCCCCTGCCCTGCTTGTGCACACCCTCTCTCTCTCTCAAAATAAATGAACTTAAAATTAGAGAAACAAAAGAATAGAATTTTAAATAGAATTGTGAAATCACTATGTTGTTCACCTGAAATTAATACATTTTATGTCAACTATACCTTAAAGAAATTTAAAAGGAGAAACAAAAGAGCAACTAAAAGCAAATAATAATTTCTTAAATTTAAATATGATTAGAATTTGAAAGGATGTGTATATAGAATACAGGCAAAGAAATCCACCATATATACAGAAGGAGTTCTCAAAAAAGAAAACACAAGCAAAGGAGCAAAATAAAAAGCCATAATGAATAAAATTTTCCTGGAACTAAAAGCATTCTTGAAACTCTTTATAGAGGGTTGCCTAGGTGGTTCAATTGGTTAAGCGTCTGACTCTTGGTTTTGGTGCACGTCATAATCTCATGGTTTCGTGAGTTTGAGCTCCACATCTGGCTCTGGGCTGGCAGCATGGAGTCTGCTTGGGATTCTCTCTCCCTCACTCTCTGCCCCTTCCCTACTTGTGCTGTCTCTGTCTCTCTCAAATAAATAAATAAACTTAAAAAAATTAAAAGAAACTACATATAGAAACATATGAACATATAGAAAATGTTCACAATGTACTCTGGACAATTGTATTAGATTTACCCTAAAAGGTATTAGATATACCCTAATAAAAATAATAATACTTAAAAAAAAGTCTTTGTTCATGAAAGCAAAAATACTAAGTCACTTAGGGGGAAAAAAATCAGACTATCTCAGCAATGGTTTTTGCCAGAGATAGTCAACTAACCTATATAAGATGCTGTGAACCAAGAACTTTTATTCAGCCATACTACCTCTCTACATAAAAAGTTTAAATTGTAAGTAACACACAAGAACTAATGAAATTATATTTCTATAAGTTCGTTCTGAGTAATTTACAATGCAAAACGAATGTAATGGGTTTACTGTGTTATCCTTATGTTATATTGTTAAATGACCAAAGCATAGCCAAGAAAATTATGTATATCATCCTATCATTTATATAAGAAATGAGAAGCGTAAATACAAATAGGTAAATTAAAACTGTGAGCCTGAAGCTCCTTGTCACAATAGAAGTTAGGAAATCTGTTTACTTCAGGGTTAAGTACAGAAGTCTTAGGAGCCAACTCGAAATGGCTCCCCCCTTTCAAAGACAGGACAATTTTAGCATCAGTAAGGACAATAATTCCAGTGAATTGAATACATCAAATATTTTTCATTTCATGATAGAAGCATGCGATACCACCTATGACAACTACTTGCTAGAAAGTTGTATCTAATTTTTACCAAGTCTTTAGATATAATGAAAAATTTATAGATAGTACAGGAGAAGGAAGAACATGTTAAGCAACATAACAATGATATAATAAAAGCTGTTCTCTCACAACACTACAGGGGGAAAAAAAGTGTCTTAGTATCTTCTAAAAGAAAAAAAAAGTGAGGAAGTAAGACAGTTTGAGGAACAACCTAGAAATTAAAAAAAAAAGACTTAGGAAACATCGAGTCTGATCACAATACATGCACTTAATTTCAATCCTCAAAATAAGAAACAAAATGTAAATAATTAAATTGGATAAATGAACACTAAATTGATAATATTGAAATTAACATTTTATTGTTGATTTTTGTGGGTGATGATAGTAATGCAGCTATGTTTTTTAAAAAGTCACTGTCCTTGTGGAGCCTGAGTGGTTCACTTGGGCAAGCATCCAATTCTTGGTTTTGACTCAGTTCACAATCTCACAGTTCATGAGTTTGAGCCCCACATTGGGCTCTGCACTGACAGCGCAGAGCCTGCTTGGGATTCCCTCTCTCTCTCTCTCTCTCTCTCTCTCTCTCTCTCTCTGACCCTCTTGCATCTCTAAATAAAAAACAAACAAACATTAAAAATATAAAAAATGGGGGCGCATGGGTGGCTCAGTCAGTTAAGCATCTGACTTCAGCTCAGGTCATGGTCTCGCAGTTTGTGGGTTCGAGCCCCTCTTCAGCCTCTTTGCTGACAGCTGAGAGCCTGGAGCCTGCTTCAGATTCTGTGTCTCCTTCTTTCTCTCTGCCCCTCCCCCACTCACACTCTGTCTCTCTTTTTCTCTCAAAAATGAACAAACTTGCAAAAAATGTTTTTAATTTAAAAATAAAATAAATAAATAAGGAAAGTAAATAAGTAAATAAATAAGTCTCTGTCCTTTAGAAATACATATTGAGACAGATAGACTTTTTTTAGAAAAAAATGTAGATACATGGAAGAACAGTTTTTTCAATACAAAAAAAAATATAAAATGCATTTTCTAAAGTAATAAATAGTAATTACAAATTATTCCTCCCAGAGATGGAAATACCCCAATATCTTTAAAGGTACTTCATGGAGTAATAAAAGTTAGGAAGAGGAAACTTGTAAGCAGTTGATAGTAGTAAAGTTGAGATAAATGATTCAGGGAAACATGTCAAATTAAACATAATGTCTGAGACAATAAAATTTAAATCATCATTAGCATAGTATTTTAGCAGAATTGCATGCCATTGCCGGACCATCTCTATAGTGTGAAACTGGGACACATATCCATCAAAATTCAATTTCAATTTTATTTAGTATAGGAATCTCACAATATTGACAAATTTAGAGATGTTTGCTCATCATGAGAGTAATTTTCTTCTGATTTTTAGATATGAAAATAATTAATTTTTAATACTCATTGATTTTTGTAAAATAAATTTTTGTTTTATGCTTTAGTTTAATTGCTGTTCTGGCGTTTTTACATGTAGACAAATAGAGATTTTTCTGAATTGTTTGTACAAATCATGTATTCCAGGTTTCTATTTGTGTGTTATTGGTATTTGTGAGGATCATGATAAATACTTTTAATATACTTTAATTGTTATAATTAACAATTGTTACAAGAAATTTTGCATTGCCACAATAGAACATTTCCATTAAATTACCTTACAGGGCTACAATTAAATAGAATGATGAAAAAATAAAAGCTCAAAGCAGCAATTTTTTAAAACCCAGAGAAATTAGATCCCTTGATAATTCAAAAATATGACAAACAGAATTTAAATAGCTAAAGAATGATTTGGTTTGTAATATAACATTAAAGATTAATTGTCTTGTTTAGAAAAATTGATGTCTATAAATTATTTTATCTTGATAAATTCTACAATAATATATTTTGCTTTCAAAATGTGTCTATAGTAAGTCATTTTGATTTTAAAATTATGACTTTAAATAAGTTTAGATACAACAAGACTGCAGTAATTTATGGTTTTCTTAAAAAAATTATTTAGGGGCGTGTGGGTGGCTCAGTTAAGTGTCCAACATCGGCTCAGGTCATGATCTCACAGTTGGTGGGTTCCAGCCCTGCGTTGGGCTGTGTGCTGACAGCTCAGAGCCTGGAGCCTGCTTCAGATTGTGTCTCCCTCTCTCTCTGCCCCTCCCCCGCTCACTCTCTGACTCTCTTTCAAAAATAAACTTTAAAAAATTTAAAAAAAAACATATTTAGAGGGGGCTCCTTGGGTGGCTCAGTCGGTGAAGCATCTGACTCTTGATTTCAGCCCAGGTCATGATCTCATGGTTGTGAGATCGAGCCCCACTTTGGACTTGTCACTGGGCGTGAAGTGTGCTTAAAATCTTTTCTCCTTTGCCCTGTGCCTCTCGTGCAGTCTCTTTCTCTCTCTTAAGAAAAAAATATTTAGAGGAATTTTCACACTCTGTGCTTTAGCTCCTTACATGCAGGTGCAGAGACCTTCACAGTTATGCAAGATGATAAATGGGTGGAGTGGAAAGTAAATATTAAAAAATGTTTAAACTTTGTAGAATATTAATATTTACTACAATAATATGTTAATTAAAGTTGTGTGCATATATAACTCACTGATGTATTTTTTATATAAGAAGTGCACCCTCAACAAATTCTTTTTGTCAAGGTATATGATCAATAAACTCTAGAAAAGGAACTTTTAGTGCCCTGAAGATGCAAATAACTACATAGATGCTGAAAAAGTAATTGTTTAGTTTTAAAGAAGAATGGATATAAGGTTAAAAAATATTGGTTTTGGGTTTTTTTTTAGCAATATTTACATTTTGCAGAGTAAATTCTTTGCATATGTAAGTAATTTAAGAAATTATTTAGGTATGCAAAGAAAATAATTATATCAAATAATCTCAAATTTATTATGTTTATAGTCTTACATTGTAAATATATTGCCGACTGAAAATTCAATTTACATAAGGGTCCAAAATGTTGTGGAAGCCATAAGGTTTTTTTTCACTGTTTTTGTTGTTATTTTAGTGATAAATATAATAATAAACATAATTTTCCCTTAATCTCTAAAACTATCAGATCTTTACTTATTTGAGTATTCCAAAAATAATAGTCACAAAACTAATTTTTGAGTAAAAGTAGTTTTTTCAAAGTAGGGTGTTGTTTTAAGTCACAGTTTTGCAACTAAACAAGAAATTAAAGTTGTATGGAAACCAATTTGACAATAAATTTCATATTAAAAAAGTAAAATAAAGTGTGGATAATGTCAATTAAGTATGAAAAATGAACACTGGGAAGAAAACTTGTCTTTATGATCAATTAAGATTTTATAAAGAGCATCTGTTCCAAAACCAACATTAACTCAAGACCATTTGACTCAAACCTGCTGTTTTTCTTACAATCAGACTTTGTAGCTTTGTACCAACTCCACTAAGATGTATAAACACATGGCCAGGTTGTTTCTTGTAGACAGAAGTTGCTTGATAAATTAATATTTTTGAATATCTGACACACATTTCAATAAACTCAGTTTTTATGAAACTTTCTTACATACATACTAGTAAATAACTTTTGAAAAAATAAGTTCTAGGGGCTTCTGGGTGGCTCAGTTGGTGAAGTGTCCTACTTCAGCTCAGGTTGTGATCTCAGAGTTCATGGATTCAAGCCCCCCCCCCCCCCCCCCCCCCGCGTCAGGCTCTGTGCTGACAGCTCAGAGCCTGAAGCCTGCCTCAGATATTATGTGTCCTTCTCTCCCTGCCCCTTCCCCACTCATGCTCTGTCTCTCAAAAATGAATAAACATTATGGGACACCTGGGTGGCTCAGTCAGTTAAACGTCAGACTTCGGCTCAGGTCATGATATCACGGTTCGTGAGTTCAAGCCCCGCATTGGGCTCTGTGCGGACAGCTCGCAGCCTGGAGCCTGCTTTGGATTCTGTGTGTGTGTCTCTTTCTCTGCTGCACCCCATCTTGTGCTCTCTCTGTCTCTCAAAAATGACTAAATGTTGGAAAACTTAAAAAAATGAATAAACATTAAAATTTTTTAAAATAAGTTCTCCTAATCTTACTTAGACACATGCTTAAGATGAAATGCAAAATATTGTTTTGAAGGTACTGCATATTTATTCTTTCACATATTCCAGGCAGAGGATCTTGCAATATTTCTAAAGTCATAGAAGCCTACCCTTTTGAATCCAGGCTTTTAAATGTTTCTCTTGGAACTTAATTTTGATGATGGCATTATGCTACTTCATTGCAAAAGCTGGTGCCAGCTCTCTGAGGACCACCAATATTTTTTTTTGCTACCATATGACATAAAGAATTATTACAGAAAAACAGCAAAAACCAGAGAACTTAAATTCTGCAATAAAGCAATTTTATCTGATAGGAAAAATCTGTATATCATGCATATACTGTTGAAAGATTGCATTGATCAAATGGGAATCCGGAAAATTTTTGAAGTGGACTTTCTGTTAAAATTTGATGGTTGCCTATGGTGCATTAGAAACTAGAAGCTGAGGTAATATTCCAAGGAAGATGGTAAACTTAGTTAAAATGAAATAGGGAAAAAAATCTAATGAAAAATCACAACTGAAAATAGACAAAACAACATAGAAGTTATAATTGTTCTAGTAATCTTAATTGGTATTTTTTTCATACAGCACACAAATAATTTGTCCAGAATTTTTTTTTCCTAGTAAGATGATCGATATTGAAACACAGGATGGAATACAGATTCTCCAGATTTACTGTTTTGATACAGGACTGATGAACTCAAATACGCCTATAGCCTTTGGCAAACCTGAGAATGCTTTAGAATATGATAAATTCCCACTGCAGTTGGCTAATTAAACATTTTCACTTCATGAAGAGAAATCACTTTTCCAACTTTATAGGCAATCCGTTTGCAAGGTGAAATCCTACCAACTTATTGAGACTTTTTCTAATATTTGATTTAGCACATGAACAAATTTTACTTTCCTTCATAGAGTGCATACTAACTCTTTTCCAAATATCATTTAGCTGTTTATTTCAAGGGCCTGCTCTTCTTCAGAAGATTTTGTTGCTATTTCCATTTTATTCATTAGAAAGATTTCTTTCCCTTTCACAGACTCTAATTTTCTGTACTATCAATAGGACTAAACTGACTCTTGAAGGCA
Source organism: Neofelis nebulosa (assembly GCF_028018385.1). Classification (NCBI taxonomy): domain Eukaryota; kingdom Metazoa; phylum Chordata; class Mammalia; order Carnivora; family Felidae; genus Neofelis; species Neofelis nebulosa. The sequence continues at coordinate 59,670,940 of NC_080787.1, read as the reverse complement.
TTATATGTTGTACTATGTTAATCCATTTTAGAATTTCACTTTTTACACCTACATTTTAACCTTCAAAATGAAAGTGTAGTATATTAATACATTTAGGGTGACATCATTTTGGTGACATTAAGAAGGATAAATGTGCCTTTGGTTGGCAAGTAGATGACTGCTATTGGTCATGACTCATTATCCTGTCACAGACATGCTATTTCAATAGATTAGAAGCCTCACTCCTTCTTTATATTCAGTGCAAATCATACATTCTTCAGTGCTTCATTTTATTTTCTTATAAAGTGCAGGAGGTTATTATTCATAGCTAAACTATGAGTTATACAAAGTACACTTCATAGTTCTTCCTGTTCAGGTGTTGGGAAGGTGCATTATTATTTTTTAAATAAGTACTTGGTAATATTGGAGTGAATTTATAGTTTTCTAGTGTTCTTGTTTTCCTTAATGTTTACATTTTTTTTTTTACAATTTTGAAAAAAAAACATCAAATTTCTTTGCAAATTAGTCTCAGAAGTCAGTGGAAAATATATGATGTAAAGTTTTTCTTTCATATTGAAGGGGTTTGCAGAAATGAAAGATTATCCTTGAATATTGACATGACTTTAATCATAAATCTAAATTTGACCATGCTATCAAAATATCTTTGTATTTCATGGGCAAATTGAAAAGGACAAATTTCATCTTAAGAATGTGGTTGAGAAACATAGGAAAATGGTTATCTTGATGCCTATAAACAGTATTCTAAAATTAAACAATGAATAAGCTTTGGCTCAAGGGCTTCATTACCTTCCAGGAGAGAGATAAAGTAAATTCTATTAACTCACCTGGACATAGCCTCTGGCTGTTTAACCAAAATAGCTTATAAGTGTAAAAAGAGGATTTATAAAAGGGCAATGGTGTATGTGACCACTTAGGCTTATGCAGTGAATAGTCATTAAATTTGGTTCAAGCAAGGGTGCTTGGGTGGCTCAGTCAGTTAAGCATCCAACTTCAGCTCAGGTCATGATCTCACAGTTCGGGAGTTTGAGCCCCACGTCGGGCTCTGTGCTGACAGCTCAGAGCCTGGAGCCTGCTTCAAATTCTATGTCTCCCTCTGCCTCTGCTCCTCCCCCACTCATGCTCTGTCTCTCTCTCCTTCAAAAATAAATAAAAACATTAATTTTTTTTTAAATTTGATTCAAGCAAAAATGACTTTATCTTCATGTTTAAATTATCCAGATCTTTAGATTATGCCCTGCACTTTCAGTTAGCTCCTATGTAAATGAGCAGCTCCATATTTATTTGAAGCGACAGTATACTCATATAGTTATATTTATGTATACTAGTGATACCATAGCTAAAAAAGAATAAATATATGGAGATAGAATATCTTTCAGTAACATTTTTCAGTACAGTGATCAGAAGTAATGAAAAAAGTTTTCCCAATGCAAAACGTAATCTTATGACCCTAAATATACTACTACATCGATTTTATATTGGTAACTTGTCTTTTCAGAATTTACATTCTGATTGTTACACTTACTCAGATTCAATCTACTTTAGTCTATATAACAACATACGAGGCATGGGTGAAAAATTTAGGCAGAGTTTTCAAATTGTTTCACTGAAATCATATATGAAATTATTTAACAGCATTATAGATAGTAGGATCTATTGATATGACATGCTGAGAAGTCGTAGAATGGTATACTGTAGCTTCAGAGTAGGCTTTTTTTTTTAATTTTTTACAGTTTATTTACTTATTTTGAGAGAGAGAAAGAGAGAATATGAGCAGGAGAAGGGCAGAGAGAGAGAGAATCCCCATATTGTCAGTGTGGAGACCAAAGCAGTGCTTGAACTCAGGAACCATGAGATCATGACCTGAGGCAAAACCAAGAGCCAGATGCTTAACTGACTAAGCCACCCAGGTGTAATTGAGAGTAGGCTTTAATAAGTTAAATATATGTACTTAAAGAAGTATACTGTACACCATTAAGCTTCACAAAAATAACAAAATAGAGTAGGGCCAATAAACCAACCAAGAATATAAGATAGAATAAAAAAAAATATTCAGTTAATCCAAATGTAGGAAATAAAGAGATAAAAGATAACAAATGACACATGGGACAAATAGAAAACAATATTTAAAAAAAGAAAATTAATACGATAAGATTTAAACCCAACCATGTGAATATTCACACTCAATGTAAATAGTCTAAACACCTCAATTAAAAAGCAGAGATTGCCAAATTGGATAAAAACACAGGTCTCAACTACATGCTGCTTACAAGAAGCACACTTTAAATATAAGGCACAAATAGTTAAAAGAAAAGGAAGAGAATGCTAAAATTAATCAAAGGAAGTTGGAGGGGCTATATAAGTATTACATAATTTAGATTTCAGATAAAAGAATATTATCAAGGATAAAGATGCTCAATTGTTAGTGATAGGGATTTGATAATAAAAGGGGTCAATTCATCAAGAGAACATAACAATTCTAAAGTTTATGCACATAACAACACAGCTTCAAAATACATAAAGCAAAACTGTTAGAATTGCAATGAAGTATAGACAAATCCACCGTTATAGCTTGAGAAATACCCTCTCTCAATAATGTATAGAATATGCAGACAATTAGTAAGGATATGGAAGAGTTAAAAGGCATTTTTGGTAAGTGACTTAATGAACACTTATAGAAATATTTCCCCCACATAAATAGCAGATTATATATTCTACTCTCAGGTGCTCACAACATATCAGAATGCAAGAGATACCAGTAAATCAGTAGCATTAAACATATATTAAAAAAGGACAAATGTCAAATCAATGACCTTTGCTTCCACCTCAAAAACTAGAAAAATAACAAATTAAACAAAACAAAGAAAGATAATAAATATCAGAGAGAACATTGCTGAAATACAAAATTGAAATATAAGGAAGAATTTCAAAAAAGTGTTCTTTGAGAAAAATCAATATAATTAATAAACCTCTAGCCAGACTACTCAAGGATAAAAGAGAGAAGAAACAAATTATTAGTATTAACAATGAGACATTACTATGGATCCACAGATATTAAAAAGATAATAAGAAAACGTTATGAACAACTTTATGTCAATATATTCTACAACTTCAGTGAAAAAGAAATATTCTTTAAAAGATACAAGCTACTGCAGTTCATTAAAGGAAGTAGCCTGATAGCCTTTTATCAACTAAGAATTAACTTTGTACTTAAAGCTTTCCCTAAAAACTCTATGTCCAAATAGCTCCATGGGTGAATTCTACCAATTGAATAAGGAAAATATAATACCAATTCTGCATAACATCTGCCAGAATTTTGAAGAGGAGGAAGTATTTTCCAATTCATTCTATGAGGCCACCATTACCTTCATATCAAAATTAGATAAATACATTAACAAGACACAGAAAGAGAAAGAACCATATGATAATCTTAATTAGATGCATTAAAAGCATTTGACAAAATCCTGACACAATTCCTAATGATAATACAGTAAACTTGGAATAGAAACAGACTTTTTCAACCTTATAGAGAGCATCAGTGAGAAACCTGGGGGTAACATTATACTTAATCCTGAAAGACTGAATATTTTCTCCCAAGTTTAGGGACAAGATAGAAGGTCTGTTCCCACCATTTCTAGTCAACATTTTGCAGAAAGTGCTAGCCAACGCAGTAGGGCAGGACTGTTGAATTATAGGCCTCCAAATTGTAAAGGAGAAATAAAACTGTCCTTAGTCACAGATAACATGATTGGCTATTGAGAAACTCTATTGGAATGTCAAAAAAAAAAAAAAAAAAAAAGCAAAAAACAAAGAAACTAAAGCTAATAAATGACATAGCAAGATTGCAAGATATACAATCAACATACAAAAACCATTTTCTAAATTCTTATAAAAAATAATTCAGATGTTTAAATTAGGAAACCATACTATTTATAAAAGCATAATTCTGAGGATTGATGAAAAACATTAAAATGTATTCAATTCAGATTTACATTTCAATTATGAAATTTTGTTTTCTAAGTTAAAATTTTATGACACATGTTCCTTTTTGCTATTTTTTTATAGAATTTTATCATCTTTTGGTGCCAAATATGATTATTCTACTTTGTCATTTAATCAATTCCTGTCTAAAGCAGTTCTTACCTTCCTGTACAGATTTCAGGGCGCTACTGAAAATCACCACTGTTATGTGACTTTAGGCACAACTTCTTATTGGTTAGGGAATGAAAATTATTTGATAGAAAAAAATGGATAAATTGGTTCCACCAACATATAGTTGTTTTCATTTGATTGTTTTGTTATGATTTGTTGAATATTTCTTATTGGGACCTAATACTTTCAGGTAATAAAATTTGAATGTAAGAAACTGCAGTTCTATTCTGACTTCATATAATGTATATATATGTACATACATATATATATATATATATATGTATGTACATATATGTGTACCTATAATATATATCTATATCTAGATATCTATATACATATACATATATCTCTATATACATATACATATCTATATGTGTGATACATATGTATCTATATATATATACATACAATATATATCTAGATCTAGATATCTATATATCTATATCTATATCTATATCTATATCTATATCTATATATCTATTTCCTTCTTACCTCAATACTTTATTTGACTTTTGCCAAAGCTATCAGTTTTCAAGTATTGCCTTTTTTTAAATTATTGAAATATAATTGACATACAATGTTACATTAGTTTCAGGTGTACAACATAATGATTTGACAATTCTATACATTGGGCTGTGTTCACCACAATAAGTGTAATTATAATTTGCTACCATATATTATCACAATATTATTATTTATGTTCCCCAGGCTGTTTTTCATACTGTGACTTTTTTATTTTGTAACTGGAAGTTTGTATCTCTTAGTCCCCTTCACCTCTTTTGCATAGTACTCCAAGCCCTCCTTTCTGGTAGCCATTAGTTTGTTCCTTGTATTTATGATTCTTTTCCTGTTTTTTTGTTTGTTTGTTTTGTTTTTTAGGTTGCACATGTAAATGAAGTCTTATGGTATTTGTCTTTTTCTGTCTGATTTATTTTACTTAGCATACCTTCTAGGCCCATCTATGTCACAAAATGGCAAGTTTTTTTTTTTTTATGGCTGAGTAATATTCGATTACATATACACCACATCTTTTTTATCCATTGATCTATTGGTGGACATTTAGGCAGCTTCCATACATTGGCTATTATAAATAATGTTCAGTAAACATAAGGGTGCATATATGTTTTTGAGTTAGTGTTTTCATTTTATTTGAGTACATACCCAGTAGTGGGATTACTAGACTATGTGGCAGGTTGGTTCTATTTTTAATTTTTTTGATGAATCTTCATACTGTTTTCCACAGTGGCTGCACCAATTTACATTTCCACCAACAGGGCATAAGTGTCCCCTTTTCTCCACATTTTTACTAACACATGTTATTTCTTGTCTTTTTTATATTAGCCATTTGAACAAGTATAAGGTGATATCTCATTATGGTTTTGATGTGCATTTTTCTAATGATTAATGATGTTGAGCATCTTTTCATGTGTCTGTTGGCCATCTGTATGTCTTCTTTGCAATAATGTCTGTTCAGGTCTTTTGTACACTTTTAAGGAGATAATTTGTGTTTTTGTTTGGTTTGGTTTGGTATTGTGTTGTATAAGTTCTTAATATATTAGTTATCAAGTATTTTCTGAACACTTACTATATAATCAGCAACATGTTCAATGCTATTTTATTTCTCCCAGTATGACCAGAATTAAGTGTTCTCTGCTAATACATGGATGCAAAAAACAGCATCCCAGGTTATTTCCAAAAATTATTGATGTGATAAAGCTTTTAAGAATGGTTGGATTTGATCATCCTGCCTCATTCTACCATTAAATGTAACCTTGGGTTGAAAGTTGAAATTCCCAAGGACAAGCTAATAGAACCATGGAAGGGGCAGTGAAAGAAAAAAGAAAAGGTCTTTTTTGAGAAGGACTCCTTAGTTGCCACTATTTGTGTTTTTTTCTGTCTTGGTCTAGCTATTGATTAATGATTGATTTAAAAGCATATTTGAAAGTCTAAACCTGGGTGAGGGAAGATCAGCTTGAGAGAGTTCAGGAGGAAGGCTAGTGACTGGGCATAAATGGCCCCATCTATCTTTGCTGAGTGAAGTTACTGAAATCATCACAGCAAGAAGGAAAATCCTCAAAAAGCTTAACATTTGTAATTCAAGAAGGAATGCTAGCTGTACCACCTTTATGAGAGACTTAGAAATGACATTAAATTTGTCTAATTTTCGAGAGAACAGTTCTAGCTGTCATTAGTAGGATCAGAAAATATAAAGGCTTTCCCTGTGATTTGAAACATTTTAAACCTAGATGGAACTGCTATTTTTGCCATCTGTGTGGGCTCCTCTGTGTATTTCTTGGATCTGACCATGAAACTGGAGGTAGAGTAGGTGAATGGGGACACAAAGTGCTTCAGAGTTTTGTCTGGAGCGCTGGAAATTGTCACTGCACTAGAAGGAGGATCACAGGGCCTTTGGATAAAAGGCTGATCATGAACTAGACTGATTTTGACAAGATGTTTCTATTCGAAGAAGGTAGACTGATTAAGGTGAAGAGTGGTGGAGTGTGAAAATACTGCAGTAGACATAATTCATGCACTGATGTCTCCCCCACTTTTCCCTACATCTTGCAAAGCTAAGTGGGCCAGGACATGGGATCTAGCCTGGGTTCTTGCCATTTCAAACTATGTGACATTTCAGACATGTTTTTTTATACCACTAACAGTGGTGTAAAGACTCAGAGTCGTTATGTGTAAAAGTCAAATTGCATAAATAGGAAATTCTTCTAATTCTATAATGTTGTCATATGCACTTTATTTGTGTATTAATCTATAATTTTAGCAGCATTAAATATCATTGAACTAGCAATATAGTTATTATTTAATTATGTAGGTTTGAGAGATGCAACAGGAAAGAATCACTTTTAAATGTGCCCCTGATGTGTTAGCATCAAACATGCCCAACCCTGAACACATTTCGTGATTATGGTTTGTCATCACAAATGTTTTTAGTCTAGTGGTGCCCGGGTGGCTCAGTCAGTAAAGCGTCCGACTGTTGGTTTCCACTCAGGTCACAGTCTAATGGTTCGTGAGTTTGAGCCCTGCTTCTGGTTCTGCACCACCATCCCCTGCTTGGGATTCCCTCTCTCTCTCTCCCTCTGTGTCTGCCCCTCTCCTGCTCATGGTCTGTCTCTCAAAATAAATAAACTCAAAAAAAATGTTTCTAGTCTTCCTTGAATACATGCTAGGTATGTAGCATGTATTTTGCCAAGACAAAAAACTCACAGTAAGAAAACCAAGGCTAGGAAAGTAAAGGAGATTAGACTTATCTTTGTGAATTAAGAATCTTCCTAAGTAAAACCATATTCTTATTGTTTTCTTATAGAGTGTGATTTATATAATTCATTAAATATATGACAGCTTTATGACCAGCTATCAAAAATAATTGCATTCAAAAAATATTTCATGTGTTATATGACTAGACAGAAGTAAAATCTAAGATTTCCCAGTTCAGGAAATAAATAATTTTAGAATCCAAATTAAGTGTTGAATATTAGTTAAGAATGAGAGATTATTCAGTTAATCTTTGTTATGCTAGTAAAAATAGTTAGATTTCATATTGTTTAAATTCCAGTTTCAGGTATTGCATTACAATATGAATTAAATTACCTTTTCTCTCTCTTTTTTTTTCTGTCATTCATACTCTGTCTAGCCAATAATATTATAAAAAGGTTCAAAAGGAATCAGATACAATTTGTTAAGTCTCGACTCCCAAGTAACTTAACTGTCATTTAGTTATTCAGAGAACAATTTGGAGCTTGCATTTTGACAAGTTGTTGGACTCCCTTGATAAAACTAAAACTTCAATTAAAATATTGAATACAAAAAGCCAAGCTAGAAAAAAACGAACAAACAAATGAAACCCCCAAACCCACAAACCTTTCTATCCCTAGGAAGACAGGAAGCAAGATCTTCTAGTACACATATACATTATTTATGAAAAACTACACGAAAGGAAAGATGGTACAATTGATTCTTAGAAAACATATTTGAAACTAATATTTTGAAGACTGAAAAAAAAACGTATACACTTCATTAGGAGTAATGATACAACCTAAGAAATATATGGGGAAATAAGTAATATGTATTTTATTAAAATACATTTTCAATTGATACAAACAGCGCATAGTTAATACTATGTTTTCATAATATTTTCTTAGAAATATAATCATTAGTGTCATTCATATCTCATTGCAACAGTTAAACACATTATTCAGATGTTTCAGTCAAAACTTTGTAGTAAGATTCTGGGCACACATACAGCTTTGAGACCTAGCAAACAAACATCCTGCAGAATCAGGAGTGGGAAAAACGTCTCTCCTTCTCATGGTTGCTAGTACTGACACCTCTCTGGTTTGTGCCTTTTAATCAATTCCTTCTAAAATTATATTAATATTATATTTTTGGGGACTGGGTGATATATGGGAATGTTGAATCATTATACATTTGAAACTAATGTAACACTGTATGTTAGCTAACTAGAATTAAAACAAAAACCTAAAAAGCCAAAAGAGTGTTATATTCTACAAAAACTAGTTTTTGTAAAAATAATCATTAAAACTATTCATTAAGTGTCATAGACTCTGGGTCTGGAGTTCTCTCTTGTCCAGCAAGAGAGCTGACTCAAGATTAAAATGCGAGAGAGGCTAATGTCCGGAAGGAGACAAGAGCCCCGAATAAGCGTCCTTGCTTCATTTTTATTAGGATCAGAAGGCTTACAAGTGTGATGGACCCGCAGAAAGAGACAACGAAACCGTGAACATTAACTCATGTGTGTGACGGAAAGGGGGTTTTGAAGATATGTGGTGTTAGGAGTTTGGGTCAATACAAAACAAAATCCTGGTGCCAGCCAGTGGTTGTTTATGGCAGGTATGAGGGGCCAAGTCTGTTTATCTTGGCTTGCCTAGGGAATAAGACAGATAGAGCATGCTACCTCAGGGTCAACAAGGCACCTTTCTTTTGCTAATAAGCTCCACTTAGAGCAACTTTGCCCTGCTGTGGTCTATAGTGGTTTACCTGTTTACCTATTCCTGTCTTCCCTCCTGTGAAAACAGCTTTCTGCTATTGTACTAAATTGGTGGGGGGTGGGGCGTTTCTGCCCTGAATACCTAATCTTTTGTGTTTTTTTAATGTTTATTTATTTTTGAGAGAGAGACAGAGAACAGAGCATGAGCAGAGGAGAGGCAGAAAGAAAGGGAGACACAGAATCTTAAGCAGGCTCCAGGCTCTGAGCTGTCAGCACAGAGCCCAAAGGAGGGCTCAGACTCACAAATTGTGAGATCATGACCTGAGCTGAAGTTGGACATCTAACTGACTGAGCCACCCAGGCGCCCCCTGAATACCTTATCTTGATTACCTAATCTTAGATGCTTTCATCCTGACACTTCCTATTCCTATATGCCTTGTTAACCCATGAGTGCAAGCTCAGGGAATTCCTAAGCTTATTCTCCACAATTAAGTAATGCACTAATAGTAATGAACATTTATTATATGACTATTATGTCTCAGGTACTATGCTAATAAATTTGTGTCTGTAATCTAGTTCAGCCTCACAAACTTATTTGAAAAGTTCTTTTTGTACACATGTGAAAACAGCATTAAAAAGTTTAAGAAAGTTAACCATAGCCACCAACTGTAAACAGTAGAACATGTATGTCCCTGGGCAGTAAACTTCAGAACTTTTATCCTACGGGCACCTGGGTGTCTCACTTGGTTCAGCATCTGACTCTTGATCAGAGCTCAGATCTTGATCTCAAGGTTGTGAGTTCAAGCCCTGTGTTGAGCTTTGTTGGGCATGAAACCTACTTAAACAACAACAACAACAACAACAACAACACAAAAACCCCGAAAAATGAAACAAAGTTTTTATCTTACACTGTCTCATTTTTATAAAAAAAAATAATATGGATAAACTTTGCTAAGATTTTAAATTATATTAAATGTATCATTTTGGGGTAGTTACATAATAATGACTGCACTTCTTTTTTTTTTTTTTTTTTTTAATTTTTTTTTCAACGTTTTTTATTTATTTTTGGGACAGAGAGAGACATAGCATGAACGGGGGAGGGGCAGAGAGAGAGGGAGACACAGAATCGGAAACAGGCTCCAGGCTCCGAGCCATCAGCCCAGAGCCTGACGCGGGGCTTGAACTCACGGACCGCGAGATCGTGACCTGGCTGAAGTCGGACGCTTAACCGACTGCGCCACCCAGGCGCCCCATAATGACTGCACTTCTGATAACATTTTTTCTTCTATGATTTTTAAATTGTTACTTAATAGAGGTTAAAGTGTAGAGAATATAAAATAAAATTTTGTTTCCACTGCAGTTTGGTCAAATTGTATCAATAAATTATGAGTAATGCATTCAGGGTGTAATATATTGGAAGTAATTTAACCAGATTATCAATTAGAATTTTTCAAGTAGGCTCAAAATTAGAAATACTCTTTCTATAATTTCTATTCATTCTTACTACTAGGTAGAAATCCTACTTCCTAAGTTTCTTTGTGCCTCATAGCTCTCCCTATTGGCTGCCTGGTAGTCTGAATAAAGTGCTTATAACCTCCCACCCTATGAAAGGGCCTTCGAGATTTTATCAGTTAAGATTCGTTCCATAGGCTCTCCTTTGAATTCCAAAGAATTTCCTTTCTGCAACCAGAACATTTTGCTAGAATGAAGAAGCCATTTAACCACTTGGAGTACGGTTTGTGATGCGATCTTCCCTATTAGTGTCCTCTCGGTTCCCAAGTCCTCCTTCCACACTACCACCTATTCACTTCATCAGTCGATATGTATTTATTAATTTTAAAGTTTTTTATTTATGTTTAGAGAGAGAGAAAGAGAGGGAGGGGCAGAGAGAGGAGAGAGAGAATCCCAAGCAGGCTCTGCACTATTAGTGTGAAGCCCAGGGTAGGGCTCTAACTCACTAACTGACAGATCATGACCTGAGCTGAAATCAAGAGTTGGAAGCTTCACCAAGTGAGTCACCCAGGAGTCCTTCAGCCAATATTTATTGAGGACTGACTGTAATCCACAAATATTCTAGAATCTAGACACTGGAGACATCACCTAAACAAGGAAAACATTTTCCCTACTTTCATTTAACTTAAACTCTCTCTTTATTAAAATTTTTAATGTTTATTTATTTATTTTGAGAGAGAGAGAGAGCAGGGGAGGGGCAGTGAGAGCCGAAAGAGACAATCCCAAGTAGGCTCCATGCTGTCAGTACAGAGCCCGATGTGGCACTCGAGCCCATAAACCGAGATCATGGCCTCTGCTGAAACCACGAGTTGAGTGTTTAACCGACTGAGCCACCTAGGTGTACCATAATTTACCTTAAATTCTATTTAGGGGTGTTGTAGAAATGAAAGAAAACAGACAAGCAGGCAAATAGACCGGAAAGCCTATCAGGCTGTGGTACATGCCGTGTAGGTAACTGAAATAGAGTGATGTGATAAGAATGCTTGGTTGGCTGCTCTAGTTAGAATTGTCAAGAAAGACCACTCTGAGAGGGTGACGTTGAAGTTGAGATAACAAGCTGACTATCAAGAAGAGGTGAGCCAAGATCAGAGGAAGAACATATCATTTAGAGGGAAGAGCAAATGCAAAGACCAGAGGAAGGTACTTGCTTGGTGTGTTTGAGACACTTAAAGAAATTTTCCTTGAATGTAGTAGGTAAGGACGGAAGTGTCACAGGGTCAGGGACATTAGCAAGGATTGAGATCAAGTAGGGCATTTAAGCCAGAAAGAACAGTTTGGGTTTCATGCTAAGTGAAGTGAGAAGAACTTGAAAAGAATCTGATTTATACTCAAAAACACTGTGTCTGTTTAGTAAAAATTTTTGTGGGTGAACAAGAGTGGAAAAAGGGTAACTGGTGAGAAAACTATGGCAGTGGTCACACGATATATATGGTGGTGAGATGGAACAGGAGACCAGAAGAGAGGAAAGTGCATGCCTTTCGAGTGTGTTTTGAGAACAGAATCTGCAGGGCTAATTGTTACACATGATGTAGATGGTGAAGAAGAGTGAAAAACAAAAATAACTCATGGACTCTTGGGGTAATGTGAGTAATTGCTGTCTGGTAAGGCTGTACTCATAAAGTTTAGTTGTAGGTGACTAGCAGGCATTTGCATGGACACATCCAGAAGGGAATTTTTTATATGAGCTTAAAGATCCTGGGAGAAGTCAGTTCCTTGGTTCGGGTCAAGAAACATTTATTAGATGCTATTTTCTATTTGCTTGTTTTATGTGAACGCCTCATACCACTTCTTCCTTTTTGTTTATGTAAATATTGCCCTAAATCTGTTTCTAGGTCATTAAAAATCTGTACTGCTCTTGGAAACAGTTCTAACAACTTTATATTTGCTGAATTCATTTTTTCATGGTACATTTGAGAAAGTTTATAATAAAAGGAAGGCAAATAATAAACTAAAACAAATAGTAATAATGATGCATAGCTCACACTTACTGAGACGTAGTATGTGTCAGGCATTGCTACAGGTGCTTTGAAAGATCTGTTATCAAAAAATATTAATCACAACAGCCCTAAAAAGTAATTTCTAATAAAAATAGGAAATCAAGACCACGAAGATAAAGAGCAAATATTCAAGCCAAGAGTATTAATATTATTCACTGTCATTGAGCCCAAAGTAAAACTAAGTGTCCTGTAGTATATTTAGCATAATTCTTGTGGTTGCAAAGGAGAAAACATACTAGCTCTTCAGGGGAGGTAAATATTTTCCTAGTACTATATAGTGAAAGCGTTTTCCTACATGCAGTATTACTTAGGGAGTATTGCATTGCCATCTTTCATTGATTTTAACATGCATATTTTTAACATTTCCACATATCTGAAATTGGGGTGAATATTACAATTATGAAGAACCAAGCAGCAGTTGTGATATAGTTGTCATTGCTTATGGACTTCAAAACTTGCACACTATGTACTTGGAAGAAAGTGCTGGGGACAATGGTGAGGCATTCTGTTAAGGAATGCTGATTCATCAGATATTCCTCATGGCACAAAGGTCATATTGTGTTGTGAGGTAAACTGCATTGATGACTTAGTTCTTCACCCTTCTGTGTATTCATTTCTTTACAATGCAACTTTGCAGTGCCAGCACCAATGATGGGAGTGTGTTGGCCTGCTACATACTTTGGCACTGGACCCTTGTTTTGACCAATGGAGAGTTAGTTTACGTGATGTAAATAGAGGCCTGAAAAGGAGCTCATGTATATACACCATCAACATGAGAACTTTCCTAGTGTAGCCTGTTGGAATATGAGACAGAGTGCTAAAGCCCAACTCCACCAGCCAATAGCCATCTAACCCTCAGACATCTAAGAAAATTTAACCAACGTTAGCAAACGCAACGCCCAGCCGACTTCAGATACGTGGGCAACAGGTGTTTATTGCTTTATTCCATTGAGTTTTGGGCAGTTTGGTACTCAGCAAAAGCTGATACAGAAGAAAATAACATCAGTAATTTTGAGTTGAAAAGTGATTCTGAAAATTCATTCTCTGAATGTGAAAAAGTTTTAGAAACAAACCAGTTTATTTTGCTAATATTTTATTTTTTTTGCATTTACACAATATAATGATTTTTAAACATCTGTAATTCTAAACAGGTTCTGTCAGTAACATAAAATAAAAGTCATAACGAAGAAAGCAATATTTTAAAGTTAAACTGAGTATTTTTTTTTCTTTTTTCCATGGTTCATTAAATATAGGTAGGTCTTACAATTAATAGTACCCTTATATTACATGTAAGTACATGACTGTATCATTTCCCTGTTTGTTTCTTACATTGAAAAGCAGACACTATCTCATATATATCATTGGATTAATCAGACATAGCTTTGTGGCTTGCACATAATTAAGTCAATAAATATTGCCAATCACTTTCTATACAGCAAAATCATTAATTATTAATTAATTAACATGCATTCCTCACTATCACTGTCTCGTTTCACATGACTGAATAGACTTCAGTGCTAAGGTAAAAAAAATATTATTTTATCGATTTTTAATATAACAGAATGTATGAGAGATAGCAAGAAGATTTTTGGAGGTTGGCTGAGAAATTCATTTTAACTTTTAAGATCTTTATTAAATATTCAGTTTTAATATGAATAGAAGTAAATTTACTCTGCATCTCAAAAATCATAGTTAAAAATGCATTCTCTCTATCCTGAAATGTTTGTTATTGGTTTAATGTCACCAAGCTGTGAAATTGTTTACTTTGTGTTTTTATTTTCATATACATTGTGTTACTCCTTTGTAATGTTGATTCTTGTATAGTCTTCATGATTGTAAATAGTATCACTTGATTTTTCATGACAAAACAAAAAATTTTTTGTCTGTATCACAGGAGGAATTATGGAGTCTATTTCTACCTGATTCATTTTGCATTCTAGATGCTCCTTGAGTTCAGCATTTGCACTTCTAGACAGATGGCAGAATCCTGTTAAGTTCAGTTTTGATAATTTCCTTCACGCTAGCCTGGTTGTACATTTTTAGGGGCAAGTATAAGTTATCAAAATGTTACTGTCCTTATATACCTACTTATTACTTAATAATGAGCTCTTGGCTCCAAGCCACCTGGGTGGCTCAGTTGGTTAAGTGTCCAACTCTTGATTTTGGCTCAGGTTGTGATCTCACAGCTGGTGAGATTGAGCCTGCAGTTGGGCTGTGCAATGGCAGCACGGAGCCTGCTTGGGATTCTACCTCTCCCCTCTCTCTCTGCCCTGCCCCCACTCGTGCTGTCTCTCTCTTCAAATAAATAAATAAAATTTAAAACAAATTTTAGGGGCCCCTGGATGGCTCAGTTGGCTAAGCGTTCCACTTCAGCTCAGGTCATGATCTCACTGTTCTTGAGTTTGAGCCCCTTGTTGGTCTCTGTGCTGACAGCTCAGAGCCTGGAGCCTGCTTCGAATTCTGTGTCTTCCTCCTCTCTGGCCCTCTCCCACTCACACTCTTTGTCTCTCTTTCTCTCAAAAATAAATAAACACTAAAAAAATTACAAATTTCTTTTTAAAATAAAGTGATAACCTGTACTAAGACAGATTTGTTTGTTTTTGGAAAACTGGAGGTGGGGTGTGCAGGCCTCAATTATCTTTTCTGATATATTTTTCATCATTATTTTTAAAAAGATGAATAAAAAAAAGCAAACATTTTGGACATGCACTGTGTAATTAGGAGTTTAACAAAAATTTAATTACTAATACGTCAATGAGAACTAGTAAAGAAAAATAATGGTCGTGTTTGCCCTTTGTCACATTTTCCTGTGCTTCGTGTTGATCTGCGCTTATCGGTCAAATTTTAGGTATACATTTTTGTTGTAATTCTTTTCATAAAACATTTCACTTGTATAAGCCCTAGAATCAGCTATATTAGAAATGTTGCTTTAACTTCTAAGAAAGATTCTGATTACTTTATAAAAGGTCCAGGAATTGCTAAATTTTGTATAAAGTTCATACACATAAGATTCAAAACCTCTACTTTATTATTATGTGAGGTCATGCCTTTTATTTTAATGCACAGTTATTGATAGAATCTATCTAAACTATTTTTGAGGAAAATCATATAAAGTCAGAAGTGTCAGAAATAACAGGTTTGCAGGTGATAGTTTATGGAATATGTTGGTCTTTGTGGCCTCCCACTCTGTGCTATTCTACACATTAACGCATGTCCAAACCACTGCAATTTCTAATGTCTCCTTGTCCAACATTGTACTTCTATAGGCACCTTCTATAGGTTTTTGTCCACTTACAGACACTGTCACATAGTTTCCATGTTACAATTTTGTCACTCAATTATTCTTTGTGATTTTTTAAAGTAAAGCTGTATGCTTCTAGACGAGAGAAGTTATACTTTATTTTTTAAATGCTGATTTATTTATTTATTTCGAGAGAGAGAGAGAGAGACAGAGAGACAGAGAATCCCAAACAGGCTCTGCAGCTGTCAGCGTAGAACCTGACGCAGTGCTCAAACTCACAAACTGAGATTGTGACCTAAGCCGAAACCAAGAGTCAGAGGCTTAACTGATTAAGCCACCCAGGCGCCCCCAAAGGTTATAGTTTAAGTGTGTGTGATCTATAGCAATTCATCCAAAACAAGAAGCTGTACTTAACGTGTGTAAGAAGAGAGATATTCCCTTTTATAGGCTTGGCGTCATAGAACAGGTGGCTGTTAGAGAATGTTAACTCTGCAGTTTTATTTAGAGGCCTACCATCTTTAACTGTTTTCCCAGTTGAGAATAATTATGATGACAACAGCAATGACTGCACTTAAGTAATTGTGTAGGCCACATCCTTTACTTCATACAAGAAGCCTCTGAGGTAGGAATCCTTGCCCTATAGTACAGAGGAAGAATTTGAGGGTTTTGAAACATTAAACAACTTGTCTAATATCAAGTCATACCTACCGGATGGCAGATCTGGGACTTAAAATCAGATGTGTCTAACTGTGCAGAGGTTGTGTTCTTAACCTACTACCATGCCATCAGAGCTCCTTCTATACAAAAAATGGCAATTTATTACTTTAAACTGGAAAAATTAATTTCCAAGTGAAATTTCTCCGATGCACTGTTATTCTACAGTAACTAATGTGGTTTTCAATATTGCATTTCATGTAGTATGAAACTGAATTTGAGAGAAAATGAGATTTTAGCAAAATATTCAATCAAATGTAGACTAATTTTTTATCAGCCTCAGCTTTGGGGGGTTAACATTTGATGTTAATCGTACCTTAAATCAGATACCATACACGACACGGATATGGAATTCCTCTGTATTGATTATAGTTAAAATTTATAGACTTGTAATAAAGATAATGATAATCATAATATTTAAGTCCTGAGACCTATGGTAAATTCTATACATATATTTCTTTCATTCCTTACAATAATTCCAGTGAGGTAGTTACTATTACCGTCTTCATTTTCAACAAGGATATTAGTGTCATATGCATAAAGTAAGTTACTCAAAGTCACATGACTGACTAGTAAAAGTCTTTTGTGTGATAACTTTAGGCTTAAAAAAAATCCCTCTTGGGGCGCCTGGGTGGCGCAGTCGGTTAAGCGTCTGACTTCAGCCAGGTCACGATCTCGCGGTCTGTGAGTTCGAGCCCCGCGTCAGGCTCTGGGCTGATGGCTCGGAGCCTGGAGCCTGTTTCCGATTCTGTGTCTCCCTCTCTCTCTGCCCCTCCCCCGTTCATGCTCTGTCTCTCTCTGTCCCAAAAATAAATAAAAAATGTTGAAAACAAAAAATTTAAAAAAAAAAAAAAAAGAAAAGAAAAAAAATCCCTCTTATGTGGAAAAAACCTGAAGCATATGATACTTTAAAGTTTTTTTAATGTTTACTTATTTTTGAAAAGAGAGAGACAGTGTGAGAGGGGTAGGGGCACAGAAAGAGGGAGACAAAGAATCTGAAGCAGGCTCCAGGCTCTGAGCTGTCAGTACAGAGCCCAATGCAGGGCTGGAACCCACCAACTGTGAGATCATGACCTGAGATGAAGTCAGACACTTAAATGACTGAGCCACCCAGGTGCCCCTATGTTTCCAGATTTTATAATTATATCTATGGGATAGTCCTCACGACCACTTTACTTTGCCACCATTATTCAACATGACAGAGAAAGATTGTTTGGCTCTTCAAAGCTTTTCATTTATTTATTAATTTTTAAAATTTTTTTGTCATGTGCATGATTTTTAAAATTTATGCATGAATTTATTTCTCTGCTTAACCCATCAGATGTATGATAATTAATGCCACAGACCACATTTTATTTATGCTTACATTCTCATGCAATTTTAATTTGTTGAATTAATTATTACCTATCAAAAATAGAATGTGAAACTTCAAGTGTAATTAGCATTCTGTATAAAATCATTAAAACATACAGCTATTTAACAAGGAACAAACTCACACCATGTCTTTCACTTTTTAAGGTATATCAACTAAAATTCACTGCAAGTAAGTTTAATAACTGAAAAATGGCAAAGCTTTTCTTTATTTTTTTATTTATTTTTATTTATTTTTTATTTTTTTCAATATATGAAATTTATTGTCAAATTGGTTTCCATACAACACCCAGTGCTCATCCCAAAAGGTGCCCTCCTCAATACCCATCCCCCATCAACCCTCCCTCCCACCCCCCATCAACCCTCAGTTTGTTCTCAGGCAAAGCTTTTAAGTCAAACTTTTACTCATACATTTAAAAAACAAAACTGCCATTTTATGTCTTCATATATTCGTCATAGTTTTAAAGGCATTTTTGACACTAGAGAAACAAGAAAATTATAAGATACACTTTTTGCTAACTCCACTCTTGAATGACAAAATCCAGTAGAGGAATTCTGCCAAAGTAAAGAAAATACCAGGCAGAAATGAATTCCTGATTTTGTATGTTAAAATATGCCAAGCATTGATCATATATAAACATGCAACTCCTCAAATAAAAAAGCTGAAAAAGTAACACATTCTGATTGAAATATTACACAATTTTGCTATTTGCTTCATCAGAAAAGTTCTCATTTAGGACAAAATACCGCTTGCATTCAGGGTCACCAAAAGCAAATAAATAAAGATTATTAACTGGGTATATATAACCTTCCTCGACAAGATATAATAAAAAGTATCTTAAAGGGGCACCTGGGTAGCTCAGTTGGTTAAGAGTCCGACTGCACCTCAGGTCAGGGTCTTAGGGTTTGTGAGTTCGAACCCTGCAAGGGACTCTGTGTTGACAGCTCAGCCTGGCGTCTGCTTTGAATTCTGTGTCTCCCTCTCTCTCTCCCCCACTCTGCCCCTCCTCTGTTCACATACTGCCTGTCTCTCTCTCAAAAATAAATAAACATTAATTTTTTTTTTAAATCTAGACAAAGTAATTAAAAAAAAAGAAATTATTTAAAGGCACTGGAATCCTTATAAAAATAAGGAGAAGCTGCAAGAGAATTCTCAAAAATTACAACTATAAGGGAAAAGAATTGCAAGTATCGAGAAGGTTTTCCAGCTTCCATGGCGACAGGAAATGGCAGCAGGAACTAGCCTATCATATCAAGGAAGCAACCTCTATTTTGTCTTACATTTATGTAAGTTTTATTTTGGTTAATATGGCCTGCTGTAAGTTTCCCCATTTTTTTTTCTTTCAATGTCATTGTATATATTTTTTTTTTCAACGTTTTTTATTTATTTTTGGGACAGAGAGAGACAGAGCATGAACGGGGGAGGGGCAGAGAGAGAGGGAGACACAGAATCGGAAACAGGCTCCAGGCTCCGAGCCATCAGCCCAGAGCCCGACGCGGGGCTCGAACTCACGGACCGCGAGATTGTGACCTGGCTGAAGTCGGACGCTTAACCGACTGCGCCACCCAGGCGCCCCTGTATCTTTTTGTTTTAGTTGGGTTTCTTGTTAAGGATCACAAAGCTGGAATTTTTTCACTCAATCCAACAACTTCTGAATTGTAATTTAGGATTTTATATTATTGTATTTATTGATATATTTAAATTTCTCTACCATCATTCGTAGTTATCTTGATTTGTTTTGCTTTATTACATTTCTTCGTTTGTTTTCTTTCAAATTTCAGTTAGAACTCCTTTTTGTTCAATTTTTCCCAAATGTGGTTGCAAATTACATATTCCGCATCAAACTTTGTTAACTTTGAAATATTTACTATGCCCATTTACAGGATAAAGTTAATATTTTAACTCCACCCATAGAAGAAATTAAGAACACTTCAATATTGCCTCCTGAATTTATATTTTATGGGTTCCAGTATTTTAGTTCTCTCTCTCTCTGTCTCGTGTGTGTGTGTGCGTGTGCGTGTGTGTGTGTGTGTGAGTGCCTGTGTGCCCAAACACACGAGCACATGTGGGACTGTATTCTAAACCATCTTTTAGGCATTATTATCACTGTGTTATTTTTATATAGTCTGTATCTGATTAGATTTGTCAATATGTTTACTTATTTCACTGCTCATTTCTCTTTGCATCTCTGGCCTTCATGTTGAGATCATTTCCTCCTTGAAATGTGTGTATATATATATATATATATATATATATATATATATATAATTTCTTTGGAAAAAATATTGAACATTTAGTTTTCATTAACCTGAAAATGTTTATCTTGCATTTCTTCATGCAAGATTTTTTTGGAAATATAATTTTAGACTGGCAGTTTTTCACTCACAGAATGTCAAAGTGGTCATTGCACATCTTTCTGGCTTCTCTTGTTGCCTTTAAGAAGTCTGTGTCAGTCTAACTGTCATTTTTACACAAGTAGTAATCTTTCATTCTGCTCCTCTGGCTACTTTTTCAGATTCTTTATGTCCTTTCATCTTTTTTTTTTTTTTCTTTTCTCTCTTTTGCAGTTTCACTACTATATATCTAGGATGAACTTCTTTTCTTTATCCTACATGTGATTCATTTTGATACCTGAATCATTTCCTGGAGATTCTCAACTTTTGGAATGCTTCTTCTTCACTCTATTTTCTCCTTTGGATACTACAGTTGAACATAAGCTAGACTGTCTCATTCTATATTTCTTTTAACCTTGTTTTTCACTGTTTCATCTCCTTGTATGTATGTGTTACATTTGTTATAATTTTCAGCCTCTACTTATCTTTTAAGATGTGTTTCATCTGTTTTTTTAATTGAGATATAATTAACACACAGTATTTTTTAGTTTCAGGGGTACAACATAATGATTCAATATTTGTATATATTGCAAAATGATCACTGCAATAAATCTAATTAACATCGTCACTATATACAGAATTCTTTTTTTCCTGTGATGGAAACTAGGATCTATTTTCTTACCAACTTTCAAATATGAAATACAGTATTATTAACTAGAATCACCATGCTGTACATTGCATCCTAAAAGCATACTTATTTTATAACTGGAAGTTTGTAGCTTTTGTCTCCCTTCACCATTTGGCTTACACACTACCCCCAACTTTGGCAACCACCAATCTGTTCTCTGATCTGTGAGCTTGGATTTATTGTTGTTATTGCTGTTGTTTTAGATTTCACATATAAGTGAGATCATATGGTATTTGTGTTTCTCTGTCTGACTTATTTCATTTACCATAATACCCTCAAGGTCCATCCATGTTGTCGTAAATGGCAAGATTTAATTCTTTGCTTTATGCTTGAATAATATTCCACTGTATACATATACCATACTTTCTTTACCCATTCATCCATTGATGGACACTGAGTTTGTTTCCATATCTTGGCTATTATAAATAGTGCTGCAGTGAACATGGGGGTGCACATAATTTTTTTTTTCAACGTTTTTATTTATTTTTGGGACAGAGAGAGACAGAGCATGAACGGGGGAGGGGCAGAGAGAGAGGGAGACACAGAATCGGAAACAGGCCCCAGGCTCCGAGCCATCAGCCCAGAGCCTGACGCGGGGCTCGAACTCAGGACCGCGAGATCGTGACCTGGCTGAAGTCAGACGCTTAACCGACTGCGCCACACAGGCGCCCCGGGGGTGCACATATCTTTTCAAGTTACTGTTTTCATTTTCTTCAGATCAAACTCAGAATTGGAATTGCTGGATCATCAGGTAGATTTATTTTTAGCTTTTGGAGGAGGCTCTACACTGCCTTCCATGGAGTCTGCACCAATTACATTCCAACAGTGCATAAGGGTTCTTTTTTTTTTCTCTCTATCCTTACCAACACTTGTTATTTCTTGTCTTTTTGATAATAGCCATTCGAAAAGTATGAGGTGATACCTCATTTGGTAGTGTTATGCATTTCTCTAATGATTAGTGATGCTGAGCATCTTTTCATGTACCCATTGGCCATCTGCATGTCTTCTTTGTAAAAATGTCTATTCATATCCTATGGCCCATTTTTCAATTGGATTTTTGCTTTTTGTTACTGAGTTGTGCAAATACTTTATGTTTGGGGGTATTAACCCTTCTTTTTATGTGTGTTTTGCAAATATTTTCTCTGATTCAGTATGTTACCTTATTTTGTTGATAGCTTGCTGAGCAGAAGCTTTTTAATTTGATGTAGTTCAATTTGTTTATTTTTGCACTTACGTTTGCTTTTGGGCTCATTCCAAAAATTCATCATCAAAACTGATGTTAAGGATCTTACTGCCTGTTTCCTTCTAGGAATTTTATGGTTTCAGGTCTTACATTCAAGCCCTTAATCCATTTGGAGTTGGGTTTTGTACATTGTATAAGATAGTGTTCTAGTTTCCTTCTTTTTGTGTGTGGCTTCCAGGTTTGCCAACATTACTTCTTGAAAACTATTCTTTCCACATTGCATATATAGACGTACCTCAGAGACAGTCAGTTCAGTTCTAGACCACAGCAATAAGGCTGTGGCTTTTTCCCCCATGTTTTTCCTTTATTGGGAAGCAGAAACAGGGCAGATCATAGGGCAGGAAGCAGTGATCACACTGGGATCACTCCTCCTGGGGAGACCCAGGACAGTGGTAGCCAGAGTCAGGGACAGCCCCATGGCCAGGCCTATGCCCAACATCACAGAGGTGGGAGGAGAGGTTGACCAGTCTACACCACAATCGGCAGCTTTTCCCAGGAAGATCAGTGGCCCCATGGTGATATCCACTTCTTTGGTCATGTGCCTGTGATTTTGATTTCAGGAAGACCTACTTGCGCCTTGGTCTCTCTAGGTGGGATAGCCTCCTGGAGCGGCCTGGAAGTCCACAACTACCTTTGTTACAACAGTTACAGATGTCAGCCTTCTACTGGGAACCACCTGTTAGAAGACTTGATGAAGGAACAGGCATTGTTTAGTTGATAGAGGACTTGGTCAGCTGGAGTGACTTTCAGATGGCAGGTGATACAGATCACGTTTTGGGGGTCATTAGCAAAGTGGAACATGTCCACTGTGAGCTGGAGAATCTCTGGCCTGGGTCTGGGGGCTTTGAAGGCAAAAGAGGCATTAGAGACATCGTCCACGAGACAGCTGGGAAGTCCACTATGGTGTGATGAGGGGAGGCAAATGAATTTTTCAGATTCCCAATGCATATAGAACTTTTTTACACTATATTGTAGTCTATAGTGTGCAATAGCATTGTATCTAATAAATAATGTACATACCCTCATTGCCTTAATGTTGGTATCTACTGGCCAATCAGGGTGGAGTTTGCTGAAGTTTGGGTGGCTGTGGCAACTTCCTTAAATAAGACAACAATGAAGTTTTCCACATTGATTGACCCATCCTTTCATGAACAATTTCTCTGTAGCCTGCAATGCTGTTGGACAGCATTTTGCTCACAGTAGAACTTCGTTCAAAATTGGAGTCAATTCCATCAAACTCTCCTGGTTTTATCAAACTCTCAGGTTTTATCAGGGGCTTGCAGCAGTTCAGGCCCATCTTCAGGCTCTACTTCTAATTCTAGTGCTCTTGCTACTTCTACCACATCGGTAGTTATGTCCTTTCTCTTGAACTGTAAGAGGCCATTTTAATTGCCTTCATTTCAATGTTGCTGTGTTTCAGATAACAGAGGCCCAAGGAGAGGGAGAATGGCTGGCCAGTGGAGCAGTCAGAACATACACAACATTTATTGCTCAATTTTGCCATCTTGATATGGACATGGTTCATGGTGTCCCAAAACAATTACAGTAGTAACACCGAAGATCACAGATCACAGATCACCATAACAAATATAATCAAAATGTAACACAGAAACACAGAGTGGGCTGATGATGCTGGAAAAATGGTACCTAGAGACTTTCTGAATGCAGGGTTGCCGCAAACCTTCAATTTGTAAGAAATGGAGTCTCTGTGATGCGTAATAAAACAGGGTTTTCAATGTTCTCCATTACATCTATTGCCTTCATTACATGAAAAAATATATGTGTAATTTTTTATAAAGAGGTTAAGTCAGAAGACTAGTGCCATGAATGTTGTATTATAGATAATCAATACTAATAAATATAAATGATAGGTTAGTGAAACTGCCAGAATGCCTATTATTTTATTCCCTGACAACATCTGGAAAAATTTTTCTCT
The DNA here is from genome assembly GCF_028018385.1 of Neofelis nebulosa. Classification (NCBI taxonomy): domain Eukaryota; kingdom Metazoa; phylum Chordata; class Mammalia; order Carnivora; family Felidae; genus Neofelis; species Neofelis nebulosa. The sequence goes on along the minus strand of NC_080787.1, from coordinate 59,646,795 downwards.
CCAGGGTGGGGTTTTAGGTTAAATTAGTATGTTATTCTTCATATCGTCAAAGTTAGCAGAGTTTTATCCAAGTATTATTTAAAACGATAATATGATAGATAAGATTTGTTACCTAGTAAAACTGTTGGGTACTTTCTTTTTAAATGTATTTTGTTTTGTTGTTATTGCCTTTATTTTAATATATTTTATAAATTAAAAATTATTTCACAAATATTTGGAGGAAGCCACCACTTGGAGATAGTATTATGAAGATAGACAAGGACTCTTATCTTAGTTAAATTATGCAAAGGAAAACAAATTGGAAAATCAGTTGCAAAATTTGTGTAATTTAGCCAAAAAGGAAAGGGATAATGTTTTATATGTGTTAGATTTATCTATGAAAATTTCTATATGTAAGCAAATGATGGGAAGTAGTAAATATACTAATTCTCAAAATGGTTCTGTTAAAAGTTCAGGAATTATGAAGCTTAATTGTCTCAGTTTTCCAACTTATGTACCTTTAAATTATGTCATACAATCTCATATTTCAATTTAATGTATAGAATATAAAATTAACAGAAAACAAAATTGTAAGAAATTTTACCTATACCATACTTCTTTGTATAATGACATTTGTGACTAAATTATGGAAAAAGAACATAAATTAAATGTTTTTTATGATAGCCATTTGTAGTACATTCTTTGTAATATTTATTGCATCAATTAAATTTTAAAATAATTTTAATGATTTTTATATTGATGAATAATATAATTTAAATTTTCAGATACATATTTTACAACAAAATAACAAATGTAGTATATAATTGGTTACAGCAGAAAGATGCTTATATAAAAGAAGCAACTATGATTTTATAAATATTCCAACGTAGTAATTATTATAGAAATGGTAGAAAAGATCGGTATTATATTTCATTAGTAGATTTGAAGAGACAGTTTTATCAGAAAAGTCCCCCAACGCCAGCTGAATAACAGATATTTAAAAAAAAAATCTTAGCTTTTATTTTATTCATAATTTTAACAATAGCAACATGCCGAGAAAAGCACTCACATCCAGTGTAATCCCCATTGCCTTTCACACATGATCCATCCTTTAATAATAGAAAATTTTGGAGACTCAAGAGGAAAAATATCAAACACTTTCGGTTGAATTAAAAAAAAAAATCACATTGGTGACTATGCTTCCTAATGCCCACAAAGGAAACTTAATAGCAAAATTGAATGGTTTCAATAGCCTTCGCTCTCTGACTACTCAAGGAAAACACTCTTAACTATTTGGTAAACGCCTTAAAGCGATCAGGGAACATTACATCTCCTAATGTTTCATCTGAAGTGAGTACAGTGCTGTAAGGGGCTCAAATTTAATTTTCTCTTTGATCTACTTTGCAAGTTCTCTTGCTTCTTTCAAATAATTTCTCAAATAACCTTCTTTCAGTAAAAGCCCTGCCAGATAATCCACCTCTCTTCAAACTCAGTATGAAATAGATGTGTCAGTAGTAAGCACAAAGAAAATTGAAACAAAGTCTCTACTTTTCACCCCTGAGATTTGTCCACCCTAGTGTCATTTTAGTTCATTTCCTGTATCTGTCATTAATGTTTGCCCAGATCCTCTTGGTCGTGTCTTGTCTAAAGGCCAAACTATTTCCCTGGTGTTGAGCAAATTTAAAAAGCAATGCATGCAGAATCTATGAATGACTTGCATTAACACTCAGAAGTCAATTATTTACCAACTGCCCCAAATTAAATCTTATTAAGACTATGGTTTACTATCACCAAAGCTTGCTTTGTTGCTGTTATAAATCTTGGCTTTCTGTAATCTTTTTCCACCCCAGACAATTTCAAGTTTTTTGCATTTTTATACAATTCTCTCAAAACTAATGCTATTTTTTAAAAAAATATATTTTAATTTTTCCAATATATTCAGTGTTTCTAACCATAGCATTACAGTAAGTGGAGTCCCAATATATAAAAAAATAAATGATTGTAAGGTTTTCAATTTTATGTCATCAGCTTAAGAAATAAATTTCCTTAGTGATCCTCCATTCATGGAAAATAGTATATTACCTGTCTGATGAAACTCTGGGTATATTTAACCAGTTTTAAACTTTAAACTAGAAATTACTGACCCATTAACTCCACTAATTAGGCTGAAACCTAATTTGCATGTTCTTTAAGGACTTTGCCCTTCAGTTGCTCATCTGCTTTTACATTTCACTAATCATTTAAATTGACCTTCTCAAATAAGGTGACCAAAACACAATGAGCTACACCAATAATATTGTGACTGATGCAAAAGAGAAGGCTTACTTCTCAAACACCATGCATCATTCTTCATACATAAGTGTTGTTACTTCTCCAAGTAATATTCCTTTTGAATTGTTTTAAATTTATTTCTTTGTATATCAATTAAACATGCTTCTGAAGAACTTTAGATAAGTTAACAGTTTTTTTAAAATAACCAAATACATTTTTATTTTTGCTATTGAAGGACCATATGTTCCCGATTTAGGAATCATTTGAAAATTGTTACATCTGTAATTGATCATTTGGAAGGATACTGATTAAGTGTCACAAATCTGTATGATATTTGATTTGATACTTCTATCTCTCTTCCCCTTCCTTCCATTATTCCATACCAAGTTTGCAGTAAGTCTCTCAGTGTAATTCTAGACCCCACTGTTGCTTGTTCTTTTAACAATAGTGTGATTATCAGGGATAGTTAAAAGTATTGCGTTTCTATTCCAAATCTAATCAATTGATACCTTGTTGCAATCCATGTTGGGAATGATTCTGATTCTGACCTTGCATTTGAGCTTAGCAGAAAAAAATTTAAGATCAATTAGTGATGTTTACTATGCTCTGTACCTGGGAAGATGGTAACATTTTTGCTATAACTGTGCTGTCACTGGATCTAAATGAGTTTTGTGCTTTTAAGCCAGAACTCACAGTAAGATGTTTTACATCATGACTCAGCACACACACATAGGTACACAAGCACATACACAATTGTGACAGGTTGAACGTTGCCTTCTAAAGATGTCAGCATCTTAATCCTAGAACCTTAATTACATAGTAAAAGAGACTTTGCAGATTTAATTAGGTTAAAGATCTTAAGATGGAGAGAATATGCTGGATTTCCATATAGGCCGGATGTAATCACTAATGTCTAAGAGGAAGGTAGGAGAATCAGTTAGAAAAAATATATGTAAAGATGGAATGAGGAGATCTGAAGATAGAATCAGAGGTTGGAGATCAGCTTTAAAGATGGAAGGGGGAGGGGCGCCTGGGTGGCTCAGTCTGTTCAGCTTTCAGCTCAGGTCATGTTCTCATGGATCCTGAGTTCAAGCCCGCATCTGCTCTCAGCACAGGGCCAGCTTGGATCCTGTGTCCCCCTGTCTATCTCCCCCTCCCCATTGCTTGCACGTGTGAGCGCTGCAGGCACATGTGCTCACTCTCAAAGATAAATAAACGTTAAAAAAAAAAAGAAAGATGGAAGGAGGAGCCATAAGCCAAGGAATGCAAGCATCCTATAGAAACTGGAAAAGCGAAAAAACATTTCTCCCCTAAAGTCTCCAGAAGGAATGTAGCCCTGCTGATACATTGATTTCGACTAGTGACCTCAAGAAATATAAGAGAATAAATTTGTATTTTTTTAAGCCAGTAAATTTACGGTAATATGTTAGAGCAATAACAGAAAACTAATTCATTAACATGTAATTAAAGAAAAGTTTTATCAGATGATACTTACTAAATGTGTATACTTCTTTCTCAAATATTAATATATGACATACTCTTTGATATTATTATTCTATTGTATTTATTGTGTTACACTTTTCTTTTAAACTAAAAAAAAGGTCTCCTTATGTAAAACAGGGGCGCTCAGACCAGTGATCACCAACTCACCTAAGTAAGATCTGCACTTGAAAAACATTGGTCTAACTTTATTTTCTTTTCATTTTTTGTTATAAATCCTAATGAATCTTAAAATTTATTATAAATCTTTAATTTTATATCCATAAGGTTTACCACTTTTTACTTTTTTTTTTATTTTTTTTTAAAATTTTTTTTAACGTTTATTTATTTTTGAGACAGAGAGAGACAGAGCATGAATGGGGGAGGGTCAGAGAGAGGGAGACACAGAATCCAAAACAGGCTCCAGGCTCTGAGCTGTCAGCACAGAGCCCGACGCGGGGCTCGAACTCACGGACAGCGATATCATGCCCTGAGCCGAAGTTGGACGCTTAACCGACTGAGCCACCCAGGCACCCCTAGTTTACCACTTTTTAAATTAATATATTTTTTAAATGTTTATTTATTGATTTTGAGAAAGAGAGAGAGACTACTCACAGCCAGGGAGGGGCAGAGAGAGAAGAGAGGAGAGTCCCGAGCAGGCTCCGCACTGGCAGCGTAGAGCTGGACTCAGGGCTCAGTCTCAGGAACTGTGAGACCATGACCTGAGCTGAAATCAAGAATCAGACGCTTAACCAACTGAGCCACCCAGGCACTTCATAAGTAATACCACTTTTTTAAAAATGGCACCATTTTTTCAGTTTTTAATTCTTAGCATTCAGTCTCTGCCTATTAAAATGTACTTTCAAAGTCATGTATCTCATTTTACAAGCATACCTGCTATAAATGCAAATATTATGGATCAAATCATTAGGTCTAAATGATGCATTTAGTTATTAAAAAATAGTTTGAAGTATTAATTTGCACAGAAGCCATGCTACATGATGACAAGAGTGTTGAACAAAATTATTATAAACCTTATAATGATGGATCATATGTTTTAGAGAGAATTAAAAACTGCTTTTTTTCCCCAGATATTTTAATTCTCTCTAGCTTTTTAAAAAAAATTTTTTAAATGTTTTAGTATTTATTTATTTTTGAGAGAGAGACAGAGTGTGAGCAGGGGACAGGCAGAGATAAAAAGAGACACAGGATCTGAAGCAGCCTCCAGGTTCTGAGCTGTCAGCACAGAGCCTGACAGGGGGCTTGAACTCATGAACTGTGAGATCATGGCCTGAGCCAAAGTTGGTTGCTTAACTGACTGAGCCACCCAGGCACCCCAATTGTTTCTAGCTTTTGTTTATATTTTATTCCTATTACAACTTAGGTATACATCCACTTGGGCTCAGCTATAGTTTCATTGATGTTTATCTTGCTTTTGTCTTTGTTATTAATGAGAAAATAATTTGAAATAATGTCCTTTAATTTCCACCATATTATAAGGAGTATTTAATCTTTAATTTTATTTTTGTTTTTTATAATGAACATATGATTTTATATTTTATTAACATAAAGTTTTTGTCAAATAGACACCACAGCAAGTTTAATGGGCAGAAAAAAAACCTCAAAAAATAAAATATATCTTTCCATGATTTAATAGGTATATAGTCCTGAACTGGCCTTAAAATTCAGTTTGTTTTAGTATTACTGAAACCTCCTTGGGCTAATGATTTATTTTTCTGATGAGTTGATTGACTGAAATCAGTGCAATACGTAAAATAATTTAAAAAATATTTGTAATTTTTTTTAAGTTTTATATTTGAGAGAGAGAGACAAAGAAAGTGCGAGCAGGGGAGGAGCAGAGAGAGGGAAGACTCCCAAGCAAGCTGCACCCTTTCAGCATGAGCCCAATGTGGGACTCGATCCCATGAACCATGAGATCATGACCTTTCAAGAGGTGGATACTTAACCAACTAAGCCACCCAGGAGCCCCCAAAAATATTTGTAATTCTAACTACTTTCAAATCTAATTGTGAAATTTAAGAGAGGTCCTTCCTTTGAGTTCATAAGTGCAACATGTGCGTAGAGTATGGAAAAGAGTATGGAGAAAACATCTTTAAGTTATGTCAACATTGATGCTCATAATAATGAGGCTTGACCACATTTTAATTTATAGAAGAGGTTTTACACATAAGTATTAATGTAGCAAATGCCAATTTCAGTAACTACACAAATTTAATTGGAATTAATTGGCATCCTTTTTTGGAATCTTTTTATGAGATTGCTTGTTTGCTAATAGAGAAAGAAAATATTCCATTTGTAGAGACTGTTAAAAAAAAAGTCACTCAAGAATGCGTTTATTTGGTTAGGAGGTGATTGATCTTGCTGTAATGGAAAAGGGAACTGTAGAAATTGGTGGCCATTTACCCCAATGTGAATGAGTCCAGTCATGTTCTGGGCCTATTTATAGGTTTAGTTCAGTCTTTTTTTTTTTTCTTAAATTAATGAAAAACTTTCAAATTGATCTGTAATTTGCCATATAGATGTATAAATATAAAAAGTTTAGAAACAAAATAAATGAGAAGAATTAGTCAAGGAAACAGAATTTGGAAACATGACTAAGTCTAAAGCTGGTTAGATATAGTTTAAAAATAAATATGTACATGCATGTTTATATCTAAAGGCAGGATGAAGTTATACTTACACGAATCAATAGCAATTGGTATGATTTTGAGGTGAGTTTTGGCATAAGAGAGGTCAAGAGAAGGAAAAGGATGTTGATTCTACCCTGTACTATGCAGATTAGACTCTTTTAGGAACATAAGAAACAGCAACAAGTATATTATGGATAAAATTTTGCCAATGAAGTATGATTACAAAATTGTTGTTTGAAATACTTATTCACTGAATTAATCCAATTGCTTTTTACTCTTCAAAATTGCCTCAGTTAAACTGCTTTAATGAAGTTTTATTTCAATCATGGCCTTTCAGAATGCTGTAAAGTATTCAATGAGTCTCCTTCATTCAGGTTTTGAATTTAATATATTGAAGAGAAAATATACTTCATTTCTAGTGCCACTGTATGCATAATAATTGAACTGAAGTTAATCTACACCTATAATTCAGTTTTAAAATGAATTATGATTAATACATCTTCATACTGTTTGAGTTACTTTGTCAAACATTAGTAAACCAAGCATATTGATTCTAGTTGATTTTAGGCTCCAACTTCTGTGTCCAAAGCATTTTTCACAGACATTTTTTGGAACACCTAATTCCTCCTGAATGTGCTATAGTCATTGTCTTCTCTGTAATACTATGCATGTCTTGTGGAAGAGTACTCTTCATCTTTGGAACATGGCAACCGAATATCATTGGTGCTTAGGAAAAGAACATATAACCTGGGTTGGGAGTTAGTTTGGGAGAAGGCTTTGAGAGAATGTCCTCCAGAGTTAGTGATATATGTTGTCTCTAATTATACTCTAAAGGGCTTTATTGAGGATTAGGAGCATTCATAGCTAGTTGAACCCTAAAAGCACTAATTTAACAGATAGGTGTTAAGTTAAGAAGGTCCTAAATTGAGGCAAGACAATTTTATCAGTGGACTGAGATGGGAATGTCAATAACATGTTCACCAAATTTGTAAGTCAGAGAACTTGGGGAGAAATGTTTGGGACAAATAAGCATGGATAAACTTGAATAATATACTGCATCTGATTCTTTCAATCAAAAATTTTAACAGCTAACTTCAAAATATCAATGATATTACTTCTGAACATTCATGTTCACATACATGTTCACATACATATGCGATAGTTCTAAAGGTGTCCATTGACTAGAAGTTAAAGAGGAGTCAAAGATGGGACAGCCTATATTAGCTGCTATATATGTGCCTTTTCACTCAAGACCAATGAGATGATAATTACTGTCTCTCTACTGTGATAAAATAATACTCAAAAAATGTACACAGTTTTAAAAGCTACATTTTAAGAGGAATGTTAGCAAACTAGAACTCATCAGAATGAGTCCAGGATTGTGACAGGTACAAAAATATGGTCTAACTTAGAAAACAAATGATGGAAATACTTTAGCTTAAAAATATGTGTGTACATGTTTATTTTCAAATTAAAAGACTATCATAATGGCGGTGCCTGGATGGCTCAGTCAATTAAGCAGCCAACTTTAGCTCAGGCCATGATCTTGCGGTCCATGAGTTCAAACCCCAATCGGGCTCTGTGCTGACAGGTTGGAGCCTGGAGCCTGGAGCCTTCTTCAGATTGTATCTCCCTCTCTCTCTCTGCCCCTCACCCACTCGCACTCTGTTTCTCTCTGTCCTTCAAAAATAAACATTAAAAAAAAAGACTATTATAATGAAGCGATACTAAAGTTGAGTGTGACACGTGAGAACAAAAACAGCAGTGTATGGAAGTTTAATTTCTAGATTTCAACTCAATTTGGAGAACTTTATTAAAAATGAGGGTCTTTTGGATTGGAGTAAGTTACTTTCTCAAAGGGAAAATATTTCCGTTTTGTGGTCTACCAACCATTCTTTGATGTAATACAATTCAAAATATACATTTTTAAAAAAAAATTATTGTTTATTTATTTATTTTGAGACAGAGAGAGAATACAAGCAGGGGAGGCTCAGAGAGAGAGGGAGAGAGAGAATCCCTAGCAGGTTCCACACTGCCATTGGAGGGCCCAACATGGGGCTTGAACTCATGGACAGCGAATTCATGACCTGAACCAAAATCAAGAGTCAGTTGCTTAACTGACTGAGCCACCCAGGCACTCCTACAATTCAAAATATAGAGAGAATAATTTTCTAATAAGAAGCCAAGGGTGGGTGGTGGAGATTTTTAGCAACCTTGATTATAAAAACATTTAGGAAAAGAGATATAATAACCAAATATACACTTATAACATAAAACTAAATTGGATGCAGAGATATATTTAGTGATTGTTCCTACTCATTTTATATATATAGTACTTTTATCATAGTCTTGACATCAGTATCTTCATTAGCCAATTTTGGGGTCATCTAAAAGCTTTCCTTAGCAGATCATTTTAATTTTCATGTAAATTATTTGTGACAAAGAACTTTCTGAATGTTTAATTAAAAATTTCACCCCAAATCACACATGCCATTTAATAAAGCATTAAAACATTTTTAACATCTGTCCTGTAAGCAGATTAAACATGATAGTATTGGTTTTAAAAGTGGTTTTTAAAAAAACTGTTTACATAGCCAATTGAGGTGTCATATCCCCAGAAAAAAATTATACTTGTGCTCAATTGCTTGGTGTCCTTTCCTTTTTTAACTAATATTATTAGGCTACCTATAATATCTTAAGCTAGTGTTCCTTGATGGAAGTCTTTAGAGACTAATGTTCATTTCACAAACAATAGTTTTTTTTTTTTAAGTTTATTGTTTTATTTTGCAAGAGAGAGAGAGAGGAGCAGAGATAGAGGGAGAGACAGAGAGCCCCAGGCAGGCTTTGCATTGTTAGCCTGAGTTAGCCTGAGTTAGCCTGATGCCAGGCTTGAATTCACAACCCAGGTGAGATCATGACCTGAGGGGAAATCAAGAGTTGGATGCTTCAGTGACTAAGCCATCTGAGTGCCCACAAACAGTAGCTTTGTGTTTAAAATGAAGCAGTTAGGAGTGCCTGGGTGGTTCATTCCACTCTTGGCTTAGGCTCAAGTCCTGATCTCAGGGTTCGTGAGTTTGAGCCCCACATCAGGCTCTGAACTGACAGTGCAGAGACTACTTGGGATTCTCTCTCTCTCCCTTTCTTTCTGCCCCTACCCTGCTAGTGTTCTGTCTCTCTCCCCCCACCAAAATAAAATAAAATAAACTTTAAAATAAAATAAAATAAAATAAAATAAAATAAAATAAAATGGATCAAATAAAGCAGAGCAAATAATAGGGGGCATGGGTGGCTTAGTCTGTTAAGTGTCCAACTCTTGATCTCAACTCAAGTCATGATCTCAGGTCTTCATCTCAGTGTCATGAGTTCAAACCCTGTGTTAGACTCCATGCTGCGCACAGAGCCTACTTAAAAAATAAGTGAGTAAATAAATTAAAATAATATAAAAAATAAAATGAAGTAATTGCTAAAGCCCCATATAACATGTGAATTTGAAAGACATGGATTTAAGGCATTTAGATAGGTAATTGGCAGGGAAAAAGGTGGTGAGTCAACTGAAAATGAGACAGATACTGTTTTTCATACATTGCTGATTTTCTTCCTTTGAATTGTGGTACTAATTAACTTCACCCTCCTTGCATATCTCTACCCTTCTGTAGGGTAGAGAATTAAAGTCCAACTCCTCAGTAGGGATCACAGGACCTCTATGCTCAGATTCAGCCTAACTCTTCAACATTAGATCATGTTGCACTCCATGCATACCTGCCCAGTGACACTTGGCAGGAGCTTTTGCTGTTCCTGACACAAGTGCATGGTTTTCTGCCTCCATGCCCTTGCTGCTGATTAAGGCTGACCATCTAATTTAGTGTCCAAACCTGACCACATTTGAGGTGAAAGGAGGTACTATTAATTATTGGGCAAAGACAATGGTATAAACATGGTTTCTCCCAAGGCAAACATATTATAGTCATGAGATTCTTTCTTCTTAACCTACTCCCTCATCATTTGCAAATCTCAGTCATCCTTAAATTCTAGCTGAACCAATGACTTCTTCTATAATACTTTGTAGACTATGAAAGTAGACCTTAAATGTGTTGAAATGTAAAGCAAAAAGTCACTTTAGTTTGAAGTACTTTTCTTCTAGTGTTCTGAAATGTTATATTAGTGTTTTTTTCCCTTGAAAACTGAACAATTGTTACCATTCTAATCATCTCAGTTAATTGTACCTTTTGCATTATGTTGGACTACTTTCACGCAATTCAAGGACAGTCCCTCCCCTCACCCAAAGAGACAACACATATGCACTTCAAAAACATCTCTCCCAGTTTTAAAGTTTTTACCATGATCTACAAAGCCCTATAGTAGTTGTCTACATATTCCACTTCACATCTCATTTGCCTCCACTTTATTCTCTATGAGCAAGCCACACTGGCTTTTTTTTTTTCTCTGTTCCTCACACATGACAAAATTTTCCTGCCTAAAGACATTTTCTCTTATCTTTAATTTCCCCACAATACCTCTCCCACCTACCCACTCTTCCTTTGGCTTTGTGTAGATAAGCACCTTCTCATTACTCAGCACTAAGCTCAGAGAAGCCCCTTGACCACCTTATCCAAATAATACTCTGTCCATCTGGTTCTCCAACCCTTGTCTTTTGTTTAATTTATTACAATTATAATTTAATATATATACATATATATACATATAATACATAATGCAATATGTGTGTGTATATAATATACAATATATTTGTGTGTATATATGTATGTGTATATATATAATTATATATATGTAATAATTATATCCCTTTATTATTTGACTTCTCCCACTAAAATGTAAGCAGACTGGCCTCAGTTGCTGCTGTGTCCCTACATTTTATTTTTAAAAAATTTTTTTTTCAACGTTTTTTATTTATTTTTGGGACAGAGAGAGACACAGCATGAACGGGGGAGGGGCAGAGAGAGAGGGAGACACAGAATCGGAAACAGGCCCCAGGCTCCGAGCCATCAGCCCAGAGCCTGACGCGGGGCTCGAACTCACGGACCGCGAGATCGTGACCTGGCTGAAGTCGGACGCTTAACCGACTGCGCCACCCAGGCGCCCCTGTGTCCCTACATTTTAATTATGCTCCCACAGCAGAGAGGCTCAGTAAATGTTGAATGAACATGTATGCCCAATAGTAAACTTGTGTAACTTTTCTTCTGACTTCTGTCACTTACAAGAATTTATTTTGTACAAATGCTTTATCTGTCCATGTAAACAATGAACTCTCTAAGGTCAGGATTTACTCCCCAAACTTATATAGCACAGTGCCGTCACATGAAAATGCATCTTAAATGTTTATTAGTTAAATCAATATATATGTTTGTAATTACTTAGAACACAACCATCAATGCAGCCTTTCCAGATACCTATTTTTCAGAAAAAAATCTGTTTGTTTCAAAAGGAGAATTAATAGATTTCCTTTGACCAGAGGTGGCCTCTGGAATAAAAGTAAATCACTGTCAATCCCTCATCCCAAACAGGGTCTTTAAGATGGGGACGGGTATAACTTTGGAAAACTCCTCTTTGCAGAATTAAGAATGCTTGAAAGTTAAGGTCTTGTTAGAATTCCTTATTAGAACGTCTTTCTAATATTCCTATGACCACTGAGAGGAGGGCCTTGAAACATATTCGGTAACTCTCTTTTAGCACACTAAGAAGAGTACCTTTTTTGCTAAAGGCCATGGCCTTCCTGCCAACTAGTTCTTCCAGTAGCTAACATTGAGATAAACAGCAAAACACCCTGCAGGTCAGAATCCAGCCTCAGGCCTGTCTTACTTATTTTTATGCTATAGGATAAGATATGATTATCAATATGGGCTTAACAGTTATCATTGAGCCACATGTTTGAGTCAGTTCATTTTCTAAAATTTTGTCTGGTTTATTCAAAGAATCCTTTGTTTCCTTAAAAGTCAAAATGCAGATAATGTTAACCTATTGTGAGGTATAAATATATCATAAGTAAGAAAAACGCTAGTGTAATTCCAGAGCATTGTGGATAGTCAGTACATGTTCTTTTGTTCTGTTTTTGGCTGAGTCTTAAGTAACAATGTTAGCACCAAGGCAAGACAGTTGAATATATACCCTCACTTCAAAAAATAATGTGCAGTAAAACCCTGGATTGCGAGTAACTAGTTCTATGAGTGTTCCATAAGATGAGCAAATATTTCTAATAAATTTTAACTTGATAAACAAGCAATGTCTTGCAGAAGTCGTGTGTGATGCTGAACGTCACATGATCACAATTGTGCCAATGGTTCCTGAAATTTGCTTCAATATACGAGTGTTTTGGATTATAAGCATGTTTCCAGAATGAATTATGCTCTCAAACTGAGGTTTTACTGTATATGGTTTTTTTTGTGGTGGAAAAGTGGAGGGCAGTCATAGACCTTCTCTTTTTGACCTATGTTCTCTAGACATATCTGTCATTGCTGACTGCTACTGTTACAGACACATTTGCTGTCGGGCTAGCAATGGTAGGGAGGGGGCTAACCTGAGAAAAGACTGGATTAAAACTTTGCAAACTCTAGCATTTTTTTTTAATATACACTATCTTATCAGTGGTATAGGACAAACCCTAGTTCCTTACAATGATTCTCCTTTTCCCTTCCGTTTACTCAGCATCCAAAGATGTTTGTTACACTGAGGTTAAAAAAAAAAAAAGAGTGAGTTTAGGGGCACCTGGGTGGTTCCGTTGTTAAGCGTCTGACTTCAGCCTAGGTCGTGATCTCCTGGTTCGTGAGTTTGAGCCCCACATCTGGCTCTTTACTGATAGCTTGGAGCCTAGAGCCTACTTCAGATTCTGTGTCTCTCTGTTCCTCCCCCACTCATACTCAGTCTCTCTCTCTCTCAAAAATAAGTAAACATTGAAACAAAAAGAAAAAATGAGTCTAAACCTCATTTAAACATAGGTAGGGGATGACGGAAAGATTTTTAGATAATAGCATGAAGAGAACACTTGTTGTCAGTGTTGGTGAGGGAGAAATTCCTCTCTTAGAAAGATCTTTTCTGGGTGATATGAGGCAAGATACGCACCAGCAAATATAAAGTGTCATGAGGAGCCCGAGTCTGGGTCCATAGCTCCTCCTTCTGAATACTTTATCCAAAAAAGTGATTTCACAGGTTTTAAGAAAACAAAATTGCAAAAGGGCTTTCCATACACAAGAGAAATTTTGTAGTACCTCCAGTTTTACACATTCAATTTCAGATTGATGGTAAACAATGGTGCTTGAAAGTTAGTTATAGAAGGGCACTACAGCCCTCTTTCCATGTGCTCTAATGCTTACATGTTTTGGGTGTCTCTGGTTTGGGATTTGTATTTTGTAGCACTGACAGAACATTCTGTAAGTCTGTAAAAACAAAGCAGAGATTAATTCTTCGGGAAAAAATATATGTATAAAATTAGCATTTACTTACTACCACTTTGCTCTGAGACATTATCAAATATATTTTTGCTAAGACAGAATGAAGGATAGAAAGAGAAAATGATTATGTAATAAGATACAGCAATATCCAAGAGATCAAATTCCTGTCTCCCATTCCCCCTGGGAAGTATTTATTATCTGTGTAACAAAGCTTAAGTGTTCATTTGATTAAAACAATTAATACAAAAGTATATAGACATTATACATCTTATTAACATTTAGATAGGATCTAAGAAACATCACTTAAGTATATGCTTTCCTCATCCACCTGCACCCCTCCCATCTCTCACACGCACTCCGCCCACACACATACACACAAGATGCCTATAGAAAAACATACTCCATGTTTAAATGGATCCATGGAACCAAATATCCTGATGGAGGATTCAATCAATATTAATAATATAATTCCAAATATTTATGATATAATATTGAGAAGATGTTACTGTTAAGATTCTATGGAACAGTTGTTTCTGCATTGCTGGCTGTGTGAAGTCTAGATAAATATATGTGATCTGAACCTTGCAAGAAAAACAAAGAAACACAGGGATTTGAAAGAGGATGATGATTTCAGAGAAAGGTGAGGATTTTTTAGTGATTGGAGAATAGTGTCTGCAAAGGAGATGGCAGAAGAGGTAACTGATGAGCTAAGCCAGTGCCAGATTAAAAAGGTCTGCAATGCCATGTTGAAATTGTTGCATTTTAGGTAAATAGTGTATTGGTAGAGAGTTGTAAGCAGGAACTAATATGATCCGGAAACCCTTTTTTCAGAAAGCTAAAAGTGGCAACAATAAATATTCTTCTCTTATGGCATTTATTGACCTTGAATCTATGCTGTAAATTTGGATGCCCTTTCACACTGATACCAGGTATATTCTAGTCAGTGGTTAGCCACTTTATGGGTCCTAATGATGTTTGCTTCTCAGTCTGGTTGCTTGATGAACAGTATAATGCATTTGTTCAAAGTAAAGTCTTCCATATCATATCTTCAAAGGCCAAATTGATCTGTCTGCTGCCATTGCATTTCCAGTGGGCAGCGTCTCTACAACTCCGCGGGAACTTCTTCAGCAGCTTTTGTGGCCTTTCTGCTGTGGTTCTTGTTTTCTCTTCTCTGTCTCTAGTCACTCCAGCATGCTTGGTCAAAGCTGTTTTGGTATCTCTTTGTTGTGTCCTCTACAAACGTGTCTGGTTGTGCAAGATGTCCTTCCCAAAATTGATATGCCACCTCTAAATTTTCTTTCAGAACCAGGCATCTGGCCTATTGCTCCCTGCCAGCTTGGACTCATTAGTATTTGCTTTTCCGTTATTGGTTGGCAGTGACGACTTGCCCTTTCAGCATCACGAGGCTTGGAAGCAATTCTGCCAATATCTATCAGGGTAAAGATGGCTTTGCTGAGATCCCCTTACCCAATTCACTAGCTGTTTTCACTTCTTCATTGGGGAAATGTAATTAAAACAAAATTTCCCAGCCCAGAAATCCTTTCCGCAAAAGTAGTAAAGAAAACACTTTTGTTATTGAATAAGCATTAAGCCAGAATGTGATGGGCATCACAGGCAATTCCCTAGGAGCTTGCAAACATAGAAAGGAATCTCACTCTTTTATGCATCCAGGCAGATACAACCCATTACATACTTGTTCGCAACATAAACAGTAACTCATCCTCAATAAGAAGACTTGACAGCACCATTTGTCACAGAATTCATCCTTTTACCTGGTTATTGGGGTGATTAGTGTTAGCCAATTGGCTTCATCCCAGGGAACCACAGACTTACTATATTTTTATGATGAGAGATTGTTTTGCACCTTGGAGCAAAGTACCCACCAAAGTTAGGCTTCTGCCTCCCACAGAAACAGGGAAATAGGAGTGTTATCTATCATGATGCTTATGTTTCAAAGAAATGGCTTCCAAGTCCTTGAGATGTATATTTCTAGGTAATAAAGTTAACAATAGGCCTATATAGCTTCAAAAGGATTTATGTACATTTCAAAGAGAGGAAGACCTACCTACAATTACAAGTTTTATAAAGTAAGTGCTTTGAGAAAAAGGAAGGAAGGAAATCAATTACCAACAGGGCGAAGTAAGCCTCTTAAAAGCCTCTTCCTTTTAATTTGTATTTGTTCTTACCTGAGAAGTCACATTTTTTAAAACCATACAATTTTTGTGTCTGCATTTTTTTCTCCTTCACTGCTTCCTAAAATGTGTTTATTCAAGTGTTCATGTTTCTCTTCCTGCAAGTCAATTGGCTTATGTTCAAATAGCATATGTTGAGATGTTCTGCTTGATTTTCTTGACTATGGGTGCTAGTATTGTATGCTACTTTTATTTGTCAGCTTAGATAGGGTTGTTGAAATTGATTAGTGATGAAGTCCTTTAAATACTGAGTGGAAGACAGAGGGATTTCCGCCCGAGTGGGCTTCTGGTCCCTGGTTTTCCTGGTTTCTCTTGGCCTCAAAGGCAAGGCATGCCTAGCCTACTTTTTGGTTTCTTCTCAGCTTCTGAGGTCAAGCCAAACCAGGACTCTGCCATGTCCTCAAAGTGCTCAGATCTCTGAGTACAGACACTTCCGAGGATCCATTCCCTCTTTCTGTCTCACCACTGGGCTCCAACACTGTTCTACAAGTGCTTTCACATCCCCTGAACAATTCCTCTGAACCTGAATGGAGCCCATTTATATCCAGTTGAATTTGGAAAAGAGTCTAAAGAAGCATATTTACATAATTGTATTCCCAGTTTGTTCTATTCCCACAAAACAAATGTTTGTGAGTGCCTTAATTACTAAGCAAATGATTTTTTTTTAATTTTTAAAAATTTTTACTTATTTATTTTGAAAGAGAGAGAGAGACAGCAGGGGAGGGGCAGAGAGAGAGAGAGAGGGAAAGAGAGAATCCCAAGTGGGCTCCACGCTGTCAGTGCAGAGCCCAATGTGGGGTTCAGTCCCATGAACTGTGAGATCATGACCTGAGCAGAAATCAAGAGTTGGACGCTTGACCCACTGAGCCATCCAGATTCCCCATAAGCAAATGACTTTTAAATAAAATACAGGGACACAAGCCACTCTTTCTTGTGTTAATTCAGGACAACGTGTTAACCTTATAGGTTCCATTTGGTCAAGCTTGATTGCTTTATTTTCCTTGAATAGTGAAGTAGGTCTTTTACTGTGTCTAGACACTATTTTCACTGTTTCAAATAGCACACTTTCATAGTTTGAGAAGCTAGACCATTCTTGTTGTCACATAGAATGTATGATTCGATTGTCCTGATTTGAGATTCATACTCTCTAATAAACCCTCAACTACCAAACTCAAGCATAGGGAATATTCTGGCACTATCCACTTCTGTCCTTTTAAAATCCTGACCTACTTGAAAAGAATACCATCCTTGGGTCCATCAATGTTTCTGGTTCTTCACTCTTCATGAATCTAGATGCTGTTAGCAGAGAACAGATTCCTTTCCCATTGTTGACAGTTTGGAGTATGGATAGCTATAATCTGTAATAGTTCTTGCCACTATCAATTCAAGAGGGCCGGAATTTGTAAATGAAGGCAATAAAAGCCTGAGGGGTGTGCTTGAGGAGCAAACCATTGCTTCTCTATCATGTATTTATGTACCTCCATTTGTACAAAAACCCTTTGTGTGGATAAATTTTGGACAACTAATTTGTAGTAGCATAAAAGAATTTCCACATATGTGTATTTAAAATTGCTTTTAAATTGACAATTCAGACAAATCCCATTCAGACCAAAGTATAAATAATAAATGTGTGTTTATGTGAACTTCTTGATGGAGAAAGCTGTGCAGACAATAGACTTATTTATTCCTGAAGATTTATGTTAAAAGAAAGTTCCCTGGGGCATTAAGAAAAAGCCTGCAAAAAGCACTCTAGTAAATTATAACTCTGAGGATAAAATATGACAAAAATAATTGCTAACGTAAAAACCACAGTGTAAAACTTGAATGTACTCTATATTATATGTTTTCAACTTTTTAAAAATTCCTGTCACTGACAGAACTACTTCTGAAAGAATAATTTGGATTTTTGGATATACTAACTCTTTCAATTTATGTATGTTTGAATATTGTTTTGAATCCTAGGCATTTAGCATAATAGTATTTAGCAATAGTCATATTTAATTAGTGCCTACTATGTTATTACTATCATCATTTTACAGGTGAGGAATTCAAAGGCTGAATTAGTAAGGTCACTTGCCCAAGTTTTACACCATTAATTGGAAGAGCTGGGATTTTAACCCTGGCCCTCATGAGCAGAACCTACGCTGTTAAGTATCATGATATGTGGCCTTTCAATGTTATATGGTCCATGTGACATACTGTAGACAATACATTTGTGGTTCATTTGAAAGTTAAAATTCAAGGAATTACATGTGGTGAAGTTAATTTTTCCTTATCTTTCTAAAATACGTGAGCTCTTTGGCCTAGAGTAATCTTCAAATATACATTCTCTTAAAGTTATACATTTAAATTAACTTAATAATAAGTAAACCAGCATTGAACGGATGCACTCTTGCTTACATCGAGGCAACAGTTAATTTGAAACTTCTATAATTATATTCTTTCAAGTGAATTTAATGCTCATAAAAAAAAACAACCATTGGGGCGCCTGGGTGGCGCAGTCGGTTAAGCGTCCGACTTCAGCCAGGTCACGATCTCGCGGTCCGTGAGTTCGAGCCCCGCGTCAGGCTCTGGGCTGATGGCTCGGAGCCTGGAGCCTGTTTCCGATTCTGTGTCTCCCTCTCTCTCTGCCCCTCCCCCGTTCATGCTCTGTCTCTCTCTGTCCCAAAAATAAATTAAAAATGTTAAAAAAAAAAAACAACCATTAACATAAGAGTGCACTTTATAGTCAGGCAGACTAAATTCGAATCTCTTACATATTGAATAATTGCAACCAAGTTTCTTAGCTCCTCTGAGAGAAAACCTTTAACTTTTTCTGAGGGTTTTTAGTATGCCCGACACTGTACATGAGAGACCTTGAGTTTACTTGTTTTGTAGATGAAGAAACTAAATCTCAAAAAAAATTTAGTACTTTTCTATTATACTACAGATAATAAATATCAGAGCTGTTAGTTTAAATTTAGGTCATTCTGACTCCAAAATTCTTTTTTTTTAACTTTTCATTACATTCTGCTGCTTCCATTACCTACCTCAAGGGGTTCTATGAGGATTAAATGACATAATGTGTATAAAATACACAGGAGCAGCCTCACTGTAGATACTGAAAGAGTAACATGAATTGTTTCCATTTTGAATTTTCCTAGTAGTATATCTTAGAAGATACTCTATTTGGAAAGTAGTATTTTCTACTACTAATGTCTTAAGTAGCAGAATGAGGATAGCTGTGAAGGAAAGTCACATGGTGAGTCATGAAACTTTAAAACTATGAGAAACCTTAGACATCATCATATCTAATGTTGTCTATTGTCTTCTGTTCAGTGAGCTTGTGGAATATTCTCTTACCCAGAACTTTTATACATAAACAGGTCTAAATTTGGTTGATATGGTTGAATGGCATAGAGGAGAATCATTTTGCGCCAAATTTTGCATTTGAAATTTTTTTCTCTAGTAACTTTCTCTTCTTTTACATATGAAGGAAGCCACACGAGCAAAATACCTGCTAAAATTTGCAGTTGGTGGAGGAGCCATGGCTAGAAGAGATGTTATACTCAACACCTTTTAAGTCTTGGTCCCATGCGCTTTCTTGGACCTAGGGCTACATAAAAGTGTCTGCAGAAAAACTGTGCTTGGTATTTGTTCATAGTATTTTTGAAATATTTGTTCTTATACATAGAAAACAATACAAAAATTTATTTCAGTCTCTAAGATGGAAGCAAT
The DNA here is from genome assembly GCF_028018385.1 of Neofelis nebulosa. Lineage (NCBI taxonomy): Eukaryota > Metazoa > Chordata > Mammalia > Carnivora > Felidae > Neofelis > Neofelis nebulosa. Next base: position 59,627,103 of record NC_080787.1, on the reverse strand, counting down.
TGTCGATAAAATATTACTGTAAAGTTTTTATCATTGGAATCTTCTCTGTGGACTCTAAAACTTTCTAAGGTTCATTCCTTAGAGAGCAAAGAATAAGCACTGTACTTATACAGCTATTTGATTCTCCTGAAATTGGAGTAGCCTAGTAAAAACCAACCTAATTGTCAATCCCATTATACAGTAAGGTAGTAAGCCATAGGAGGGACTAGATAGGAGGGGCTGTTGTAAATAAGTTTGCTTATTCTAACTTGTTTGTGACTAACACCACAATACTCTTTTGAGTTATAAACTTCTATTTTGTTTACTTACCCAGATTATGTGCTTGTAATAACAGAACAAATACTTGATGTGGTATAAACTGCGATTGCAAAATCATTTGCTTACAAAATAAATTATCATTGAATATACATATATGATCTATACATTGTTCATTAATAGGAGACATTGAATGTAATAATAATTTGGAAATAGTTCTCCTAAGCCAAAAATAGTCATATTAGTAAAGATGGATTACTACATTCCAAGGTCTCAGGACAATAAATGGTTGAGCGCTTAAAGAAAACCTTAGCCTGAGCAGTAAAGATATGGTTTGATGACAGAAGAAAAATGCAGCATGATTTTCACCCTTAAGTAATTCATTCAATGAGAATTTATTGAGTATCTTCCTCAGGTTCTATCAGATACACTTATATATGAAGAGGAATTTGGGAGATGAGAAAATGATGAAACAGATATATATAAAGATAAATTGTGAAATATAATGAAGATGCTGTAATTGATCTAGGAACAAAATATTGTACAAAAATCATAAGTAAGAAGTTCACGTAACTATGAAAGCATTTATAAAACGGTAAAATCTGTCTTTACCTACATGTTTTTGATTTGAAAGTTATTCGGTAATTTTTTAAAAGTAGAAAGGAAGTATAAAAATGTAAATTACAATAACAATGACAAATACAGCAGGTATAAACAAGTTTGGGAACAAATACCACTGATTCATGGTTTATAAAACTTGGAAAGCAGGCAGATTATTATAGACATTAGCTTCACTATTTTATGGGGGAATAAATATTTGGCAAATACGCTGAGTCAGTTATGTGGTTGAGACTAAAGACTACTTCAAATGTGACTAAATATTTAAGAGAAACAATATAACATATATATAACATATATGTGATACCACATATATACATCTAGATGAACACATAGTTTAAAAAATGATGGATAGTACATCAACTCAGTTACTCAGGTGTTTTCTCTGCTGGTGCTGTTGGTAATAGGATGCCTTTCAGGAGATACCAGAGGGACAAAATAACCCAAATTCTGGAGTAGCATAGCGGAGGATTTCATGGTCTACTTCATGTTGTGAGCAATTTATAACATATTTTTTTTAATTGTCCAAAGTAGGTGAATACTTCTTATTTAACAAAATGGAAACATTTTCTTTCACTAGAGACTCACGTGTGTGTGTGTGTGTGTGTGTGTGTGTGAGAGAGAGAGAGAGAGAGAGAGAGAGAGAGAGAGAGATTCCAAAGGGTCATTCCAAGTAGCATATGGTGATCACCACGGCGACTTCTAAAGAGAGTAGGGTCAATTAACTGATATGCCCTTTATGTCATTGAGCTCCATAATAAGTTGGACATGTACAGTTGGAAATTAGCACTCACTAACTAAATTACTCTGGTTAATAGGGGTGAAAATAATTTGAAATTTCCTAGGAAATTCCACGTGGGAAGAAAGAATAATACAAACATTAGAGACAGCAAAGAAAAACTTAAAACTGTGTAATGAAGCAGGAAAGGAACTTGTGACAATGAGAATTTTTTGAGTTGTCCATAATGAGATTATCAATGTGACCTCTTTGCTTTATACCCCTCTGCTATTTCAAATGAAGTCTATGCCACCCATAAATAATTTTAAGAGTGGATATTTTAGATTATTTTAAGAAATGTTAAGTTTTACATTAAAATTGACAATTGGCAGGGCACCCAATGTGAGTGCATTGGGCTCTGCTCTCACAGCATGGAGCCTGCTTAGGATTCTCTGTCTCTCTCTTTCTCTCTGTCTCTCTCTGCCCCTCCCCTATTCATGCCCTCACATTGAGTTAAATAAATAACTCAAAAATAAATAAAAAATACGTAAGTAAGTAAGTAAATAAATAAATAAATAAATAAATAAATAAATAAAATTGACAGTTGGCAAATCCAGGGATCAAGTGGCTGCACTTAGGACCACAACACAAGGGGACATCTGATTCTGTGTCCTATTTGGGGGAATTTGTCATTAGCCAACATGATATATCCACTTGTAAGCTGACTTAAGTCCTTATTCCAGACAATAATGTGGGTACAGAGGGTCCTAACCACCCTGCCCCTGCTATTGGACAAACTATGCAGGAAAATAGAGAATGATGCTTCATGAGGTACATTTGTTTTAGGAATACAATATGAATATCCATGAGAAATTGTATGAACTAATATGAGCTCAATCTTAAAAACTTTGGATGAATGCCTTGTTTGGAACTGATGGTTGCAAACAGAGGGTTAGTTATAAACAGTGTGGTTGGTGCAGGATCACTAGCAATTTTTAGGGAAGTCATTCATAAAGTAGGGGCTGAGTACTGAGAACCTTGAAAATAATGGTTTCACCCATCACATACATACAGCTACTAAGGAATCAACACCTTTTGGGAGAGGGAAGAAGAAATTCATGGCAGATGTGCTTAGTGTATAAGGACCTGTAATCTGCCGTAGGATACCCTGGACATGGGACTTAATATCAGGAAATTGCTGGGAGACCACTGGCCATGATATTCCCAAAATTAGACAGACATATCCATGGGAATATCTGGATGTATAAAATGTTTACTTACATTGAACATACCTATACCAGTACATACCTGTAGTGATTAAGAACTTGACCTTTGATATGAAATTACCTGGATTCTAATCCAACCCCATGATTTATAGTCTGTGTAACTCTGGACATATTTCTATCAGTCCCCTCATCAGTAAAATGAAGCAAATAACATTATGTAGCATAAAGTAAAGTTGTGTGTACAGAATTAGATAATCTATGGAAGGTACTTTGCATACCCGTGACCTAAGAAGCAATATTAAAATTATGACTTCAATTCCATTACTATTCTTGCATAGAGATACTTGAGGAAACACTGAAAATACTAATAGTCTATCTTAAATTGTGTGGTTGTTGATATCTTTTAAAATATTTGTACTTTGGGGATTTTTTTCAAGTTTTCTTCAGTGAACATGCTGTTTTGAATTAAGAGGAAATTTTTCTAATTGTCAAATTATTTCCCAGTCAAACGCATTCTTTTGTGGAAGATAAAACACAATTGATAATTCCTAAGAGAAAGTTTCCTTAAAAATCCTTTTAACAGTTAAACACATGAATGCAATTCAAATTAGACTCTATTTCGTGCCACGCTATTCTCTATAAAATAACTGGTGAAAACTGATATGTTTAACTTATATTTTACCTTAGGGTATAACATGGGAATAGAATGTTTGGGGATATGTAAAACTAGATTTGATATTTGTAATGACTTTGTTTTGAATTTCTTATGTTTAGCAACTAATGATTGTACTTGAAATAATTAGCTCATGATACCTTTGTAATAGCTGAACATCACAAACCATGTTCTGAAGGTCAGTGGTTAAAGTAAATATCCTCAATGGAATAAATGTACCTTTTTCATAGAAGATTAAATAATATCAACTGAGTGCACAGTCTTTTAAGCAGAAATCTGAATCACGTCAAACCAATTCACCTTCCAGTGTGTGCATCTTGCATTCTTTTAATTTATTCCCTGTGCCCTTTTCTTTGCTTTTATTAGATGTAGATTCACTCTTCTGTAATGTTAACTTTGGAATAGTATATGTCAATTTACACTCAAGATTTTTCTAATATTTTTAATTTCTTAATTTTTTAAGTTTTTTATTTATATACATATATATTGTTTTTTTTACACTTCTTGCTATCTGTCCCCTGTTCTATCTAGTGTAACTTGCTAGGGTACAATGCTCTTTGTTATAAAACATGGAAAAGATATCGGGCAGAAACATGAAAAGACTACTCACTGCCCCATTCACAATCAACTTATAAGATAATGAATTTACTGCAAAAGTAAACTTTTCTTTTTTTCAAAATATATTTGGAACTCTTGTTTAAGAAATACTTCAAGAGATCGTATTAAATTACTGTAAATGTACTTACTGGTCTCTGGACACTTGTGTTATTCAGGATGCCTGTGATGTCTGCCCATATTCAAATGAAACTTGGAGGTTTATGTTATAAATCCAACTGGAGGTATAGTATTGTTTTTGAAAATAAAATTTAAACATTCTGGAAGACATTGGCTAGCTATTCACCAAGATTAGATTTAATAAATAAGTGTTATTTTATTTTATTTTATTTTATTTTTTTTTAATTTTTTTTTTCAACGTTTTTTATTTATTTTTGGGACAGAGAGAGACAGAGCATGAATGGGGGAGGGGCAGAGAAAGAGGGAGACACAGAATCGGAAACAGGCTCCAGGCTCCGAGCCGTCGGCCCAGAGCCTGACGCGGAGCTCGAACTCACAGACCGCGAGATCGTGACCTGGCTGAAGTCGGACGCCTAACCGACTGCGCCACCCAGGCGCCCCAATAAGTGTTATTTTAACTAGCCCTGAATGAGGACTGAATGCAGAGACAGCTAGTTGTCATCCAGTATCCATTCTCACTTATTTCCATCATAAATGGAACCCCTACATTTTAGTCTCAAGGCTACTCAGCCTGAAACCACAATTATAGCTTCCATAGCATCCAGAGGCACGGTGTAAGTACACTTTTCCCAAAGAAATGTGACCAGAAATGACGTATGAAACGTCTGGCAAATGTCCTTGAGAATAAGATTTTTGCTGTCTGCATTTTCTTTCTCTTTTCCCTGGAGTGGAATTTAGAAGTGATTATAGGCAGCCTTCTTCATCAGCACACAGGAGAGCAACATCTTAAGGGCTGCTTGAGTTCTGAGAGGAGGAACCAGGATCTCTGGATGAGTGAAGAGATGAACCACCTATTCCTCTAGCTGCTTATAGCTTAGACTCTTACTTGAGAAAGAAAGAACTGTTCTTCATGTGTAAGTCACATTTACTTTGGTCTCTGTTGGAACAGACATTATTTCAAATGCTCCTTAAAATATAAGAAACAATTTTCATTATTAAAATAAATTGGTGGAGCATTTTTAGTGTACAAATGTTCTTCAATTTTCTCAAAAGTCACAAAATCCTGTGACCTCACTATTATTATATAAGTCTCACAGATAAAGAAACTAAAGCTTGGGGAATTCTGCTCTATCAAAAGTTACCCTTGGCTCAGTCCATTGAGCATCCAACTCTTGATCTTAGCTCAGGTCATAATCTCACAGTTTGTGGGATCAAGCTCTGTGCTGACAGTGTGGGGACTGCCTGGGATTCTCTCTTTCCCTCTCTCTCTGCCCCTCTCTGCCCCTCTCCTGTTCTCTCTCTCTCTCTCTCTCTCTCTCTCTCTCTCAGAGTAAATAAATAAACTTTAAGCAAAAAAAGTTACCCTAATACATGAGTTCAAATATAACACACCTGGAAGATAGAAAGTTTAGTTTTGAAAATAACCAGTAGTAGCTCACAATAGGTTTTGCTGTGTTAACTTTTCTCCTTTAAAGTCTTTATCATTGCTAACACCTACCTTACTGGATCCTGGCTGGAAACCTAATGCTTGGCCTCCAGGAAGTTGCTTAATATCTAAGGACCTCAGCTTCCTCATCTGCTTGTATAAAGGGTGATTGAGGAGGTGAGAGGCAAATGTGCTTTTTAATAGTAAGTTACATTTTGTTCGTGAACATCAGCCTAATGGCTCAACTGCAGAGATACCTAGTTAGGCTCACTTTATTTGAAACCTTTAAAATAAGTATCATAATTTTTGGGGTGCCTGGGTGGCTTAGTCAGTTGGGCATCTGACTTCTGCTTCGGTTATGATCTCTGAGCTGTGCCGACAGCTCAGAGCCTGGAGTCTGCTTCAGATTCTGTGTCTCCCTCTTTCTGCCCTTCTACTACTCGCACTCCGTGTCTCTCAAAAATAAATAAACATTAAAAAATTTTAAATGAGTATTATAATTCATATACGAATGCCACACCTCTTAGTATTAAATGTGGCTAACAAGTAGTCCTTAATAACCAGTGGGAAATCAGCTTAGGAAGTATGGAGAAAGGGGCAGTATGAAGAATCCTCTGATTTAACCACCTCAACACCTAGGTACAAATGAAGCTGACCCCAGAGATAATGAGCAGCTTACCTCCCAGCAGAATCCAAAGAGGAAAGAAATGTGTACTATACCCTATGAGTGGTGTAGTTGTTCAGGCAATCGTTACTTCTCCCTAAACTGAGAAATGGGCACTAAGAAAACCCCTTTAAGTAAAAACTCCTAGTTAGAAATAGGAAGTGTGCTTAGGAGGGGTTCCTGGGTGGCTCAGTGGGTTAGTCGTTGTACTCTTGATATCTGCTCAGGTCATGATCTCACGGTTTGTGAATTCGAGCTCCCATCAGGATCTGTGCTGACAGCTCAGCTCATTCTCTTCCCCGCTCATTCTCTCTCTCTCAAAAATAAACATTAGAAAAAAAAGTGTGCTCAGGGACACTTGGAGAGTAGATTATTAGGCCGAAAGGTGTTACTGTTAGATTTGAGTGGGTGGGGCTGGACAGAAAAGCAGGGACACTGTCCCATCTCTTTCATGAGCTTCCCTGTATTGAAATGATGGAAGTTTCTTTTTTTTTAAGATTTTTTAAAATGTATTTTATTTACTGTGAAAGAGAGAGAGCATGAGTGGAATAGCAGCAAGAGAGGGAGGGAGAGAGAGAATCCCAAGCAGGTTCCACACTGTCAGCACAGAGCCTGACTTGGGACTCGATCTTACAAATGGTGAGATCATGACCTGATCTGAAATCGAGAGCTGGGCACTTCACCAACTGAGCCACCCAGGAGCCCTGAAATGATGTTAGTTCCTAGTCAGATAAGCACATGAACATGGGTCATACAATTACTTATTGGAAATCAATAGCAAATTTGCCTTTATTTATCCAGTTTAGGTCTGTCCATGTTACTTTTCTAATTAATCCCCAAGTAAAGCTAAAAATTACTTTTTAGTTTTTATCATTAGATATTTAGTGAAACAACTACAAGTTTATTGGGGATAGGAGTCAAGAAAAGTAAAACATAATTAATATTATTTATGTTCACATTTTAACCGAAATTCTGCTTCCTTGAAACCCTAGAAAAATACAAATCTGGTTGCAAAAGGTGCCAGGTTTGAATCCCAAGTTTGCTGAAGCTGCTTAAGGTCTTTTAAACTCAGCTTCCTAATCTGAATTGTGAATAATGTGTAAGGTTATTGTGAGATTAGAGATGATACACATCAAATACCCGGCACACGTTAGCAAAGTATATGGAATTGTGTGCTGATTTGCTCTGTACCTGTGCTGTATTAATCGGGATACAATAATCGCTTGGGTACAGTACTAGAAAAAATCTGATCTAATAGAAATATGTTGTTGGTTAAGCTGAGGATACATAGCTCATGCAGAATCAATGCCAACATAATACTTAACCACCATCCTTTAATGTACTCCTATTGACCAAAATGCAGCAGCAAACGATTGAGAAGATGTATGAAGCTAGATGACAATCTGGGCCAGTGGGGACATAGCCTGGGATATAAACCTTGGTTTTCCATACTTTAATGGTGAGCAAGTAACCTTTTCACCACTTCTCAAAAACTGGCTAGAAAGTTCTGGTTTTCTCAAAGAACAGTTATAATCTTTAGTTTATTTTCTGAAAATTTTATTTTATTTTATTTGTCACGCACAAAAATAACCCTTTTCTTCCACAACTGAGTGTTGTACACTGAAAAATTAATGGCATTTCTGTAACTTCTTTTCAGGGGCTTAGCATTTTCATTTAGCTGATTAAAATCTATTGCAGATGATAATTATGCCAGCTTTTAAAAAAAATCATTCAAACACTGAAAAATGATTTTAAAATCTTTAAATGTACCAGATTTTTATTTCTCAGAGGGTTTCTACTTACAGAAAATTTGCTTAGATTATTCCCTTTTGTCATATTCTAAATAAATGTTAAATCAGTGCAAAATGGGTGGATTTGTATTTCTAAAAATAACCTCTTTCACAGGAAGAAGAATTAAGGAAGAGTGGGGAAGCCAAGTATGCCCACTTGAGTGATGAACTTCATGTATTAATTGAAGTGTTTGCTCCACCTGGGGAAGCTTATTCACGAATGAGTCATGCACTGGAAGAGATTAAAAAATTCCTGGTTCCTGTAAGTGTCTTTCCTTTTTCGCAAAATTGTTTCTCATAAGCTTTTTAAAATGTGCCTTTGATATTCACTGACTTTCTAGACAGAAAGTCATACTGCAAACTAATTATTTGTTGAGTTGATAAGAAGGTAAAAAAAAAAAAAAAAGAATACAACAAATGCTTAGCATAGGACCTGGCATGTTGTCATCACATAATGATGGTTTGACAGTGTCCTCAGTATATCACATGCCATACACCAGTTCATGGTTATGAAGAATAAGACAATTAACATAATTATATATATATAATTGAAGTTGTATACTTTTCTCTTGTGTCTTAATCACTTGGTAGTTGACATGTATTCTTGGCAATTTTTAATTAATAGAGAAAGCAGGTGTAATGGGACAGGAAAGATTAAATATGTAATATTTGTAACAAGACAATGATGTTATCTGAAAATATCAAATGCATTCTTATCTGACATTATGCCAGGTGCTGACTCATTATAAAACACTATGTCAAATAATCAATATTAATAGAGCCAGACATTTGTTGACCTCAAACAAAAATTGGGAAAATAAACTCATTGCGCTCTATGAGAGCACCAGAGAGCATTCATTTAGTAAGGCAGCAAATCTCTACTGATTTTCTAAGAAATAGAGGAAGGTTAAATGAATGAAGCTTTTATAAAGGTTGACAATTTAGCATTCTAGGAAGAGGTCATTCAAATAGAAATCTTGGCATCAGGCTTAGAGCTGGGAATAGGATAATTGGAAGAGAATGCTGAGTAAAGTTTTCTGGAGTGCCTGGGCAGAAGTCTTTGGCAGAGGAAGAAGACAGTAGCTAAGATTAATCTGTTCAATGAAGGAACACTGTAGATTTCTAAAGTAAGCAATAAATTCAGAGGAAATGGTGGGTAAGATCCATTGATTGGCAGTGATTTTGAGAATGAGAAAAGAGAAGAAGAAAAACAGAATTTCAGAATGTAAAAACATCAATATCTAACCACATAATGTATTTATATGCTCAGTTTAAAAATTTCTTTCAAGACAAGGTTATAGAATAATCCCATACCAGTCTGATTGTTCCTTAACTATATATGCACACAGAATTTCTGCACAATTTATTATCTGGTGCTTATCAAAACACCTTCCTAAACAGATCCCATATTTCATAATCATAAGGATGCTATATTCTTTCTTCCATTTGCCTCCAAACTAAATGCCTAGCTGTTGGGTACATGACTTTCCTATATTTAGCTCAGATCAGACCTCTAGTGATATAGGTGGTGTAGGAAAAGGCTAAGACTACTGATATTACTAACTCATTTCATGCCTATAGACAGATAATTTAAATTCTCATAGCTTCAGCTTATTCATCTTTAAAAAGAAGATAGGGGCACCTGGGTGGCTCAGTCGGTTGGGCGTCCAACTTCGGCTCAGGTCATGATCTCACCATCCATGGGTTCGAGACCCGCATTGGGATCTATGCTGACAGCTCAGAGCCTGGAGCCTGCTTAGGATCCTGTGTCTCCCTTTCTCTCTGCCCCTACCCCGCTCCAGCTCTGTCTCTGTCTCTGTCTCTGTCTCTGTCTCTGTCTCTCTCAAAAATAAATAAACATTAAAAAAATAATTAAAAAGTAAAAAATAAAAAAAGGTAATTATAAGTGACCTCTATCACAGTTTTTATGAATATTAAATAGGGTAATGCATATGAAAGGACAGAAAATTATCAAGCACTATATAAATGGATGTTTTCAATCTGTTGTATTATAGTAGGTAGAATCTTGGGATAACTTTTTGAACTTATATGTAGAAATTTGAAGTTATATGTAGAAATTTGATGAAATATGTAAGATGAAATGCTATTTCATTGCTACATATATATAGGTCCTAAGTTGTAGACTAGGTTAACCCTATTTTACTATAAAAGCCAGTATTACATCTCACCTACCTTTTCAGCCTTGTGATCCCTGTAATCATTTCATTTATAACTTATCCACTGAAATATATACTCCATGAGGGCAGGGCTGGTAGTGTCTGTCTTATATTCCCATCATTCAGCATTGTGCATGGCACAACAATTATTTGTTTGAGAGTCTGACTGATGGAATGGCTGATTAATAGGCACCAGCAGTGATGCAGATATAAATAGCTATTAGGTCAGGTTGGGGGAATAGTACCTCACAATTAAGATTCTCTCTCTGTACACATCCAGATGAAGACCAAAAATCTCACATTGGCTAGCGTGACCTGTTCCTGCCTGTCTCTGGGATTTTATCTCTGCCTGTCCAGCTGCTCACTTTCTGTGCTCCAGATATGCTGGCTTCTGTTCATCCTGTATTCCAGGCTCTCCAGGGTCACTCCTCACTAAGGCCTTTCAAGATTCTTCTCCAGAATACTGACACGCCTGTCATTCAGATCTCAGCTCACAAGTTAGCAATGCAGGAAATTCTTTCCTGACCACACGGTCCAAAGTAACCTCCCTACATTTGGACAGTCCTATTATATTTTGTTCACAATATCACTGGCTGACTGATTTAACAGTGCAGTTCACTGTTTTGTTATGTTTTAGCTCTCTTCGCCTACTTATTTTCCTCATAGCTCTTATAAACTATTATACATATATATAATACATATATTATATATATATATACACACACATATATATTACTTATTTGTTTATTATTGGTTTTCCTGCTAAAATATAAATGTCATTAGGGCAGATATTGTCTAGTTTCACTGCTTTATTCTCTTAATTTGAACAATGCCAGGCATGTGGAAAGTAAATAAATATTTTTTAGAGGTGCCTGGGTGGCTCAGTGGGCTAAGCATCTTGGTTTCTGCTCAGGTCATGATCTCAAGGTTCGTGAGTTCAAGCCCCACATTGGTCTCTGCGCTGACAGTGTGATTCTCTCTCTCCCTCTCTCTGCCTTCCCCACTTGTGCTGTCTCTGTCTCTTTCAAAAATAAATGAATAAACTTAAATTTTTATTTTATTTATTTTATTTTTATTTTTTAATATAATTTATTGACAAATTGGTTTTCATACAACACCCAGTGCTCACCCCAACAAATGCCCTCCTCAATGCCCATCACCCACTTTCCCCTCTTCCCCAACCCCCATCAACTCTTAGTTTATTCTCAGTATCCAAGGGTCTTTTCTGGTTTGCCTCCCTCCCTCTCTGTAACTTTCTTTCCCCCTTCCACTCCCCCATGGTCTTCTGTTAAGTTTCTCAAGATCCACCTATGAGTGAAAATATATGGTATCTGTCTTTCTCTGACTGACTTATTTCACTTAGCATAACAACAATAGCCAAAGTATGGAAAGAGCCTAAATGTCTATCAACTGACGAATGGATAAAGAAGATGTGGTTTATATATATAATAGAATACTACTTGGCAATAAAAAAAAAATTTTTAATACATAAATATTTTTATATGGGTGAATGGGTGAATAAATGATGGAATGAATAAGCTTTTAAAAAATAAATAACCTGGGGCTCCTGGGTGACTCAGTGGGTTAAGTGTCTGACTTCAGGTCACGTCATGATCTCACAGGTCGTGGGTTCGAGCCCCACATCGGGCCCTGTGCTGACAGCTCAGAGCCTGGAGCCTGCTTCAGATTCTGTGTCTCCCTCTCTCTCTGCCCCTCCCCAACTCATGCTCTGTCTCTATCTCTCAAAAATAAACATTAAAAAAAAATTTTTAAATAAATAACTCTTCTGGTATCTCTCAATGTTGTATTAGCAGATTTTACAATCAGTGAAAGTCCTTCTACTTGATAAATTTTTCCCATTTGCCTTGTTTGCCTTAGCACCAGGCAAAGGATGGCAACTGTCTACTTCATCCTTCACCATAACCAGGGAGGCAAACATGAATAACCAGTTCTTTTGTTATTATAAAAAATTACTTGGTGATCCAAGTTTCTTTTGACATTTGATATTAAAGTCTACAGAAGTGCTAATATATCAGGACATTAAAATTTACCAATATAGGAGGTGAAGAATTATAGCCAGTCAGAGGCATGCTAGAACTACCTAGAAAGCTAATGTAGACTAAGATACTCGAGTCCCACTGCCATCTAATTCCTCTATGAAATGGAGTGTCTTTCCATGGTCAGAGTTTTTATATTCCTCCCCCACCCCAACATTTCTTTTTTTTTTTATTTTGAGAGAGAGAGAGAGAGAGAGAGAGAGAGAGAGAGGGAATGAGTAGAGGAGGGGCAGAGAGAGAGGGAGAGAGAATCTCAAGCAGATTCCACGCTCATCGCAGAACCTGATGCAAGGCTCGATCACACGACCCTGAGATCATGACCTGAGCCAAAATCAAGAGTCAAACACTCAACTGACTGAGCCACCCAGGTACCCCCCACCCCAACATTTACCCAGTGTGCCCTATATCAAGAGGTTGTAATTGTCCAAGACTGCTGACTTGAGAACATACAACTCCTCATCAAATGTCTGCATGTTGTAAGATGTTGTAAAGCAACAGAGTTTTAGTACTTTAAATGAATTGTTAAAAGGCAAAATAATTATTATTACCTTGGGAGAAAATTTCTAACTTGTTGATTTCCATCTAGTTACTAGTCTTATCAAAACAAGTTGAGAGGCAGGTCAATAAAACATCAATAAATTGCATTTTCCTAATTTTAAATCTCTAATACTTTGAGCAGATACTCTATTAAAGTTTTCATCTATTGCTAATATTTCTTACAAATGCAGATTAAGCAAATTAAATTGATTGACAAATAGTGACAAAAAGCATATAAAATCCTAAACTAATATATGTTTCAATAATGTTAATGCCCTTCTCTTCCCTTATAGTGTATAAAGGGGTAAACAAATATTGTCCTTATTAGTAGTAGTAGTAGTAGTAGTACTTTCTTTTATGTTCAGGCACTAAGACTGCCACGTATGGTTGTGCCTTGCCCAATGCTAGGGGACAACATTTACATTGTAGTTTGCGAATGAGACCCCCTGTTATCCTTGAATTCAACTTCCCTTTTTCTAACCCTAGTCATCAGATTTCCTTAAAATAATGATGTTGTATTTCGTTTTCCTAAATCAGTTAAAATCACCTTCAAATAAGTTGAATTAGGAAGTTTTACTTGTGCTTAATAATCAACTTGTGATTGAAGCATAGTACATTGTCTCATAATTAGAATTTATGAAGTTTCAGCAAATTCTGCTCATTGAATGTGAGTTTATTCATTCATATTTTTTGGGGTTTTTTTTTTTATGTTTATTTATTTTGAGAGAAAGAGAGAGAAAGAACACACCAGAGCAGGAGAGAGGCAGTGAGAGAGGGAAAGAGAGAGAATCCCAAGCAGGCTCTGCACTGACAGCATTGAGCCCAACGTGGGGCTTGAACTCATGACCCGTGAGACCATGACCTGAGCCAAAGTTGGAAGCTCAACTGATCAAGCTACCCAGGTGCCCCCATTCTTTCATAGAAAAGATGAAAGGATGGGTTTCCACACAAAAAGGAAATTAGATTTGTGTCACAGGTAACAAAGAGATTACTTTGTTACCAGCTCAAGAGTTAGTTGTTGACAGAATTAAGAGATCACAATATTCATTTCTACCAAGCCTGGTCATGGCCTCAGAATCTTTCTCAGTGCAGTATGCTAAACATCACTATAATATTCACAGAGCTGACAGAATTTGAAAAGTATTTGTCATACCTGGAATATGCCTTTAATGATCATTATTAGAAATTTGTATCATTTAAAGAAAAAGCATTATACATACATATATATATATGCACATATATATATATAAAGATAGATAGCATAGACTACAACATAGACTACATTATATTGTACATTAGTAAAGAATAGAATATATTAAACAATTCAACATAGAAAAAAATGCATCATTCCAGGTTATTTCTTTCCTGCATCAGATTGGATGTATGTCTTGGTGACAGTAGTGATTCTCCAAATGGGACAATTATCATTTATGGTTTGAGATTAGAAACCTGTGTAGGAAACCTCTCAAGAATGTGACTATGGAGGAAAAGTAAATTCTTTCCCTCTTTGTAGTAAAAGCAAAGAGAGGATATTCTTGCCTTCTCTTCCTCAAAGACTATAATCCTAGCTCTGACATGGGAAAATGGCACTGATTGCTTAATATTAACAATCATAGGAAAGCAAATAAAAGGAAAATAGAAAAGAAAAGAAAAGCAGGGCATTTTTCAATCTAGGAGATAGAATATCTAAAACTTGCATGCATTGAAAAAAATTTTATAAAATTTTGAAAGATTATAAACCTAAGAATGTGTCCCTGAAATGCATGTTATAATTTGATAAAAAGTGGTAATTTGGGCACAGTCTTTTATACAAGTGAATATGTAGGGAAAATGATGTATTAAGTAAAAACCCACCAGTCAACAAAAGTACCGTTGGTAGTTGGCAAGACCTATAGACAAGGTGGGGGATGGCAGCTACATTTTGCCTGGCTGATGACAGCAGTTCAGCTTCTATAGCAACAACATCCTATAGGCAAGATAATGATCAGTAAGAGAATAAAAAAATAAAATTCAATGCAGAGAAGGAAACAGAGTCCACACCTGGGTATCATTTCTTCATTGTTGTGGTGGTTGTTAAAATATTGTCAAGAGGTTCCTCAAATTACTCTCTTCAAAACCAGTTAATTCTCTTTTCTCTCTCATAATAGTGTGGCAACTGATAGCACTAAACACAAAGCCACATGTATTTATGTATTATTACTTGCTCAGAAATTGTAATGCCCCCGATTTTGAATCCGAGAGACCACCAAGGAGCTGATACCGATGCAAACGCACGAGGGTTTATTTGCAAGCTCAAGCTTGGGCCCAAGTATACCCGACACAGTGGAGCAGGGACTTGGACCCCTAGGTTAAGAGGCGGAGCAGTTTTATAGGGGCAAGTGGCCAATGAGATTGTAACACACACAGAAAGTTGGATAGTCATGTCAGTCCACACGCAGGTGGCCAACTGAATTACAATTTACCCTATAGTAACTGTTTGAACTAGCCTATCACTCTGGTCAGAATTGGCGCGCACTTTTGGCGGGCAAAAGGCGGGGTTTACACTCTTTGGCGGTTAGGGGTTCCATATTCCTATATGAGCCGGTTTCCAGTAAGGGTGTGCTCAGCAGCTTGACTAGGGTGGGGGAGTGTCTTAAGCAATAAGTAGGTCATGTGGGGGTTATACATGAGATGGTGGGTGTAGCACAAAATGGAGTTAGTCTTGCTCTGCTTGTCCAGAGGTAGGGGATTTTTGTTAAATTCCTTGGATCCCACAAAATGTTTCCTGTATTGCTGTAGTACTAGGATCATATTCTGATTATATTTGGAGAAATTTATAATCATCTAACATTAAGTATTTCTCCTTATCTGGTAAGTTGTAATAGATAATACAGACCTATGACTTAGAAAATAATTAAAATTATTACTTGTTCTTAGAACAGAACTAATAATTTTTATTATGTAATTATAACATTAATTATAATAACATATAATTAATAAGAATAACATTGTAATAACAGTTTATTATTGTTGTTGCTGAAACCAGGGCCACTTTACTATTGCTAATTGATTGGCATAAACTGAAAGACAGATAAAAAGAAGAGTGGATAATTATTTGAGTTTGATTTTCCACAAACCCTAATACAAGTATCTTTTTACTGTTCATAATACAAATAATCAAATGTTCACTTTATGAATCTAGGGTCAGGATGTGATCATCTCCTTTCTATCTTAAGAAACAATTTGTCACTAATTATTTCTGGTCTCATTTGATGTCAGGGATCTGAATTCTCCAAACCCATTCTTTTTAGGAGTTTTTATTATTTTTTAAATGCCCTGCATTCTTCTCTTGTTTCTGTTACCACCTTGGTTTCAACTTGATGATTTACTTCTTCCCCATTAACTGACATTAAATCACAATACTTGCTTTTGCAATTCCAAGTTTAATCATTAACATGAAGGCTTAGCAACAATCCTAAGGTTATTTGTGTTATTAAAGATATGTGATTTCTAAGGATACAGGTTTAATCTCCAAGGCAAAAAATCTTTACCTCTTAACTTCATCTGATTCTTATTAGTATAAGGAAATTTGTAGAGGATCAAATAAAAATTTTATATTATATTCAGAACATTTACTGAATGTTAATCCTACATTTGTACACAGGTACATAACAAACATATGCCAACACTGACCTGCAAATACTTTTAGAGATGGCAACAACCTTAAAAGACTCGTGACTATTGAAGAATTTGGTACAAAAAAAAGAATCCAGGGAGAAAAGTAGCTCAAAAATCAGAATCTGTTAAATAAAGTATATAATTTTTAGCTGAAGAGTATAAATAAGTAATATCAATGGTCTAATCAATGCAAGGCAGAAGGTTTGTTTAAATACAATTCAACAAATATTTTTGAACGTCAAATATATGCTAGGCATGATTCTAGGAATTTGTGTCACATCGGTCACTGCCCCTGTGGAATTTATGGAAGCTATTTTCAAGATTTAAAAGATAAATATTATGGAGATGTATTTAAGAGAGAATGGAAAATGGGAGACCAGATTGGATAATAAGGACAATATGGACAGTACTAATGACAGACCAGGCAATGTTGATCAAAAAGAAAGTGTTAGGGGCGCCTGGGTGGCTCAGTCGGTTAAGCGTCCGACTTCGGCTCAGGTCACGATCTCACGGTATGTGAGTTCGAGCCCCGCGTCAGGCTCTGTGCTGACTGCTCAGAGCCTGGAGCCTGTTTCAGATTCTGTGTCTCCCTCTCTCTCTGACCTTCCCCCATTCATGCTCTGTCTCTCTCTGTCTCGAAAATAAATAAACGTTAAAAAAAAATTAAAAAAAAAAAAAAAAAAGTGTTAATTCTAGAGTCAAGAAAAAATGAGAATTGTTTCCTAGGAGGAGTTCAAGATGACAGTGTAGGAAGATCCTGAGCTCACAGTCTCCTGTAGACACAACAGATTTATCACGACATATGGAATAATTTACTCAGAAAAATATCTGAAACCTGGATGACTGATGCCTCCACAACAAAGGACAAAAGGGTGGTGTCAAAATGGATAGGAGAGGCAGAGACACAGTCTTGCCAGGAAAAATTGCACTCTAGGCATAACAATCCACAATTAGGAGAGATCTGAAAAATGCAGACATTTTTCTTGAGAAGTGAAGGTCTGTGCTCCACGTCAAGCACTCCCACCCCTAGATTTTGTTCAGGACAGATGAGCCCCCCAAAACCTTCAGGCAGTTGTCCAAGAAAGCAATAGAACTGTAGGAAATGGAGAACCCACTCTTAAAGGGCTCACACATAGACTGACTCATCCCAGGACTTAGCATAAAAATGCAAACTGGATAAGCACTTAGCACTTGCTAATTTTTGAGGCCAGCATTACTCTGATACCAAACTAGACAAGGACACACACACACACACACACACACACACACAAAGAAGAAGAAAGAAAGAAAATTACAGGCCAGTATCCCCGATGAACATAGATGTGAAAATCCTCAACAAAATATTAGCAAACCTAATTCAGCAGTACATTAAAGGGATCATACAGCATGATCAAAGGGGATTTATTCTAGGGATGCAAGGATGGTTTGACATCTGTAAATCAATCAGTGTGATATTTCATGTTACCAACAAAAAAGGATAAAGATCATATGACAATCTCAGTAGATGCAGAAAGAGAATTTGACAAAATTCAATATCCATTTATGATAAAAACTCTTAACAAATGGGTATAGAGGCAAACTTCCTAAACATAATATAGGCCATATATGACATATCCACAGCTAACATCATACTCTGGTGAAAAACTGACCGTTTTTCCTTGAAGATGAGGAATAAGACAAGGATGCCTGTTCTTGCCACTTTTATTCAACATAGTATTGGAAGACCTAGCCACAGGAATAAGACAAGAAAGTGAAATAAAAGTCATCCAAAGCAGAAAGGAAAGGAAAATCTCACTATTTGCAAATGACATGGTACTGTATATAGACAACCCTAAAGTCTTCACCAAAAAAAAAAAAAAAGTTAGAACTAATAAATGAATTCAGCAAAGTTGTAGGATACAAAACCAATATACACTAATAATAAGCTATTATATAATTACATATATATAGTTATAAATACAATATATATAATAGTGTATATGTATAATATATATTTATAATAGTGTATATAATTATATATACTAATAACAAGCTATAGGAAAGAGAAATTATGAAAGCAAGTCTATTGACAGTTGCATTATAAAGAATAAGTACCTAAGAATAAATTTAACCAAGGAGGTGAAATATCTGTACTGAAAACTCTAGGACACAGATGAGATAAATTGAAGACATAATAAATGGAAAGATATTCTGTGCTCGTATATTGGTAATATTGTTAAAATGTTCATACTACCTAAAGCAATCTACAAATTCAGTGCAATCCCTTTCAAAATTCCAATTGCATTTTTCACAGAAGTTGAAGAAAGAATTTTAAAATTTGTATGGAGCTGCAGAAGATACCAATACCCAAAGCAATCTTGAAAAAGAATAACAAAGCTAGAGGTATCACACTCCCTGATTTCAAACTATACTACAAAGGTATAGTAATCAAAACAGTATGGTATTGGCATAAAAACAGATAAGTGGAATAGAGTTGAGATCCCTGAAAAACAAACAAACCACAAACATATGAACAATTAATTTACAACAAAGGAGCCAAGAACATCAAATGGTGAAAGGGCAATCTCTTTAATAAATGGGGCTGGGAAAACTGGACAGTTATATGCAAAAGAATGAAATTTGGCCACTGTCTTTCATCATATTCAAAAATTAACTCAAAATGGATTAAAGACTTGAATGTAAGACCAATATACATAAATTCCTAGAAGAAGTGGTAAGCTTCTTGACATCAGTCTAAGCAACATGTTTGTGGATCTGACTCCCAAGGCAAGGCAAACAGATGTAAAAGTAAATGAATGGCACTATTTCAAACTAAAAAACTTATGCACAGCAAAGGAAACTATCAAAATGAAAAAGCAAAATGAAAAGACAACCTATTAAATGGGAGAAAATATTTGCAAGTCATATATCTTATAAGGAACTGATCTCCAAAGTATATGAGGAACTCATATAACTCAACAACAAAAAACAAACAAACAAACAACCATATCAAAAAGTGGACAGAGGATCCGAATAGACATTTTTCCAAAGAAGACATACAGATAGTCAACAGACACATTAAAAGATGTTAAACATAAGTAATTGTTAGGAAATTCAAATTAAAACCATAATGAGATACAACCTCACACCTGTTAGAATGACTTATCAAACAGACAAGAAATAACAACTTTTGGAGAGGATGTGGAGAACAGAGAACCTTCATGCACTGTTAGTGGGAATGTAAATTAGTATAGTCCATATGGAAAACAGTATGGAGATTTCTGAAAATATTAAGAACAGATCTACCATATGATGCTGTTATTCCACTTCTGAGAATTTACCTAAAGAATGTGAAAATACTAACTGGAAGAGATATATGCATCTCTATGTTTATTGCAGCATTATTTACAATAGCCAAGACACAGAAACTACTGCAGTGTTCATTCATGAATGAATGGATAAAGGGAATGTATTATATTTATATATAATGGAGTACTACTCAGCTATAAAGAAGGATGAAATTCTGCCTTTTGCAACAACCTGGGTGGACCTGGAGTGTATGGTGTTAGCTGAAATAAGTCAGATGGAAAAAGACAAATACCAGAGGATTTCACTCATATGTGGAATCTGGAAAACAAAACAGATAAGCAAACAAAACAATACAAAAACTCACAGATAGAACAGATTGTTACCAGAGTGGAAGGATGTTGTTAGGTGGGAAAAATGTGTGAAGGGGGCCAATTGTATGGTGATGGATGGTAATTACACCTGTGGTAGTGATCACTTTGCAGTATATACATTTATCAAATTACAGTGTTGTATACCTGAAACTTATATAATGTTATATTCCAGTTGATCTCAATTTTAAAAAAAAAAGGAAAATCAATTGCATACAAGGAATACTACCATACAGACAAGAGTCGGTTATTCAGTGAGACCAAGAGACTCCAAAAGAGAGAATTGGGACAGGGGTCTGAGGTGAAGGGTGTATGAAGAAAGAGAAAGAGCGTGTTTTCATTAGTTTCTTGAAGGTGTTGGTGACCCACAGTTAAAGAGTCTATTTCGTAATGAATATTTTTTAAATGCAACAAGAAAAAAGTAGAGAATGGCATATTCTAAAACTTATAGTTTTTGCAAAATCATGTATTTCTGAAATTATCTTCAACTTCTGTTCTAGCAATTAGTTTTTACTTCTCAAATAGCTTATTTTGCAGCTACATAAGATACAATGCAAGCTTATTTTGAATTGCTCTTCTTTGATTAACTGATCTCATTTCATGTTCAGCAAACTGCAATGGAAATATATTGATTCCCGTTGAGAATATTCAAACTAGATATCCAGGGAACTTGGAAGAATCCTTACTCTTCTAAGAAATATATCTTTTATATCATCTCTAATCTTTGTTTTTTGTCCTTTCTCTGTCTGTTGCACCCAATTTCTCTACATAGTGTATGTGAAGATGCATATACAGGTGACCCTTGTACAATGTGGGGGAGGGGTGTCATCTCCACCCATGTAGTTGAAATTTTGTGTATAATTTTTAACTCCCCCAAACTTAATTACTAGCATCCTACTGTTGACCAGAAACCTTACTGATAACATAGTCAATTAACACATATTTTGTATGTTTTATATACTATATACTGTACTCTTACAATAAAGTAAGCCAGAGAAGAGAAAAAGTTATTAAGAAAATCACAATCATAATGTAAGAAATTACATTACATTTATATGTACTGTATTAACCAAAAAACAACAAAAAAAAATATATAAGTGGACCTGTGCAGTTCAAACTCATGTTGTTCAAGGGTCACTGTACAACTCCTTAAAGGACAAATAGAAGTGGGTTACTGGATGTTCTGTCCTCAGTATTGTACAAATAGGAATTGGTTTTATTTTTCTGTAACTACGTCATTTCTTATTCATTACCAACAGTTGGAGCAAATCACAGCTTTCCACTCATCCTCCTATAAAAAGAGTTTCAACTTGGGGCTTCTGGGTGGCTCAGTTGGTTGAGCAGCCCACTTCGGCTCAGGTCATGATCTCGCAGTTCGTGGCTTCCAGCCCTGCGTCGGCTCTGTGCTGACAGCTCAGAGCCTGGAGCCTGCTTCGGATTGTGTGTCTCTCTCTGCCCCTCCCCTGCTCATGCTCTGTCTCTCTCTGTCTCAAAAATAAATATAAGCATTAAAAAAAAAATAAGAGTCTTAATTTATACAATTTTGAGTCCAGTTAGTTCTAATTTATGATTTCAATTTCAAGTCCAGTTCAAACCTCCACTCCTCCCTGAATTTACAGTTTGGGAGTAGCAGTGGGAAGGGACGCATGGTTTATTTGTTTATCTCCTCCCACTTTCTCCATGCTCCAACTTCTAGTGCTCCTAGAGCTCCGTGAATGGTCTTGGAGATGAGGTAGGAAGTGATAGGAAATTAGAGCAAGATGGGCTATAAAACTGGTCCTGTGGTAATTTGGTTGGTTTGGTTGGTTTGAGTTATTTGTCATTTTCCTCTGATGAGATTTATGGATGATAGACTAGTATTGTTGCCATTCCTCAAATAACTTGCCTTCTTCTTTTCAGCTGAGCATGTCTGGGAAGAGCACAGGGATCTGATGTGCAGTCCTTTTCTCTCAGAGGTGTCTCGATGCTATTCTCCCATCTTCTTGCTTCCAGGGTTGCCTGTGAGCTTTGTCCTGTGTACCTAATATCTTCATTCTCTCTGAGAACTTGAAGGCTTATTGTACCTTGTCCTTGGGGTTGAAGAATTTTACCAGAATATGCTGAAGCTTGCTCTTTTCTCATCATCTAGGCCTGGAAATCAGTAAACTCTTTCATTTCATAGTGGCATTAGGTCTTCCTTTCAGGGAAATTATCTCCCTAGTATTTGTAATATTTCTTTTCTCTACAATTTTCCTTTTTATTCCTTGGTAATTCCTACACCTTATGGCAAGTCTCCTGAATCTTTTTCTTTTTTTTTTTTTTTCAGTTGTCTTTTGCTATCAATTTGCATCCTCTTCTCATTTTGTTCATGTGTCCATATGGTCTTCTAAGCCACAAATTTAGGATTTAGCAATGATGATGCTGTCTTCCATTCCCTTGAATTGTTTACATGGAATCATGCAGATATTGTGCTTACTTTTTTTGTTTTGTTTTGTATCTTTAGAAAATACTATAACTGTATTGGCTTAGGTATTTCTTCTGTTCTTCTGTCTAGGTTTGTTTCTATCCTCTCTGGCATCTTTATTTCACTGGACAGGTTTTCTGACTGCTCTTACTCTCTCCAGATGCTCTTTCCATTTTTTTTTCTTTCTTTCTATCTTGATGTAGGCCTGTTTTTTAGGTACCGTTAGTAATCACCAGTCCTCCAAAGCGTTAGAAAGTACATCAGTCTTCCCCACTTGGACCAAAAATGTAGAACTAGGCAGGCCACCAAAAACTTGGTGAGAACTTGAAAAATACCTTTGTGTTCTCCAGTCTCTTTTGACCTTCCCAGACTCGAGGGCTCATTCATTCTGGTTCTTCTTAGCCTCTTGCTGGCAGGGAGAATAGGCCTACTCAAAGCAAGTCTGTGAGGCAACCTTATACTCAGATAAAGTATATATCTTTGCAAGCCAAATTCTTTCTCAAATATTCACTCTACCATTACCATTCTGGGGTTTTCCAGCCCTGGATTTCATGTACTCACTCAACCCACACCCACAATCAAGGCCTATGCCAGGCAGTTTTCTTACGTAGGTCTCTCAGAGAACTCAAAGCCTATCATGCACATGAGCTTCTGAGGGTCTCAGCCTTTATTTCAGCCAAAATATGCTAGTATGTTACAGTGGGTAAAGAAAGAGAAAGGCTCTGCATTTAGGTCACTATCTTCTCAGGATTACTAAGGTCTTCCACAGTTAGTTTAATGAGTTCTTTTTATATTTAGCATGTGGAAGAAATAATCCAATGTAACTTTATAGGTGCCAGACATTGGAGTTTGAACTCTGTATATCATGTGACAGTTCCAAGGTGAGTATTTTGTTTTGTAATGAACCAGAAATTACGTATTTAAAATACAATACGATAATATATTCCACAAGAGAAAAAGCAGAGTATTCAATGAACATGTACCCCTATAAAGACCAGATACACAGTCATTTCCATATGCATTATACAGATGTTGTCAAGTTAATGTGCACAAATACTAGTGAAGTCCTTTCCTTAATGGTGGAAATATTAAGATAAACCTATTTGGGAATTGAGAGTATTCACTTAAGTGATAAATGTGTCAGTAACTATTCTTATTTGCCATTAATAGTCAATTATGAGTGTAATATTCATTTTACTATGGTTTTCGATAGAAAAAATAAAATGCTAATAGCTTATTTCTACTCTCTTTGTGTATATCTTTTACCAGAGATTTTTCTTTTGGGAAGAAACAGTGGCATTTGTTTAGAATCTATGACCTGCTAGGCATTCTGGTGGGTAGCTTATCGACATTACCTTTTGTGATCCTCATATAAGCCTAAGGGTATATAATGCTTATGAGGAGGTTGAGCCTGAGCAAGATTGTGTAGCTGCATAAATAGCCTGAGTAGCATGGCATAATGAAACCCCCCTGACTTTAAAGCCCTAATTTTCTCACAACAGCGCATTGTTTTCCACATTAGACAATAAAAGAATAGAATGTTTAAGATTTGATCCAGTAGACCTCTGCATTTAATTACAAAGCTATTAATCGGCAACAAACTACACTTGAATAAAACACAGAAAATATCACCTTTGCATAGTTCCATTTGGTTTTTACCATTGGGTGTTTTGAGCTTCAAAGTCTGTGTGTGTGTGTGTGTGTGTGTGTGTGTGTGTGTGTGTGTGTATAAAATAATCACTTATGGTATTTCTATTTATAGAACCAATCATTGTTATTAATATTATATAACTATGGAAACTTGTCCCTTTTTAGGGCAAATTGCTTTGGAGATTTTCAAGAATCTCCATTCTTGAAAAAAAGTTTACTCTTAGATTGCTGCCATTTTCCAGATGCCCTTCATTTCTTTACTTTTTTCACTTTCTCTATTCTGAAATTATAACAAGAATAATAGAATCTTAGAATCTGTTTTGTTTCAACCACATCTTTGATCCCAGAGTCCACATTCTCCAACTAGTATTTATCTTTGTTTAGATCAAAATAAATTTTGAGCATACAGATTTCTATAATAATTTTACCCAACCTTCTCAGTCCTATTAGCGAGGGCACATTGAAGGTGATAGCAAACACCTCGTGGTATTAGCCCACTTCCCAGGGTGAGTTCCATTTTATCTTCTCTTCCCTTCTTAGTACTAATTTATGTTTCATTTGAGAAGTTTGAGAAGCTTTAAAAAGACATGTTAGGGGCGCCTGGGTGGCGCAGTCGGTTAAGCGTCCGACTTCAGCCAGGTCACGATCTCGCGGTCTGTGAGTTCGAGCCCCGCGTCAGGCTCTGGGCTGATGGCTCGGAGCCTGGAGCCTGTTTCCGGTTCTGTGTCTCCCTCTCTCTCTGCCCCTCCCCCGTTCATGCTATGTCTCTCTCTGTCCTAAAAATAAATAAAAAACGTTGAAAAAAAAAAAATTTAAAAAAAAAAAAAAAAAAAAAAAAAAAAAAAAGACATGTTATAAGCAAGAGTAGATTTCAGAATCAGAGTAAGATTCTTTTAAAAGTGAAAGGAGGACCGCCCATAAAGAGGAGTAGCCAACTACTCTCCTTAAACCCATATTTAAGCTACAGGTAGGACAAGGTTTTAGCTAAAATTAGTCTGCATGAAAAGTACAGACATTATCTTATTCCAAACACATTTTTATTTTTTTAATTTATTTTTTATTGAAATTCCAGTTAGTTAACATATAGTGTAATATGAGTTTCAGGTATACAGAATAGTGATTCAACACTTCAGTACAACACCCAGTGCTCATCACAAGTGCCCTTCTTAATCCCCATCACCTATTTCACCTAACCTCTTACCCACCTCCCCTCTGGGAACCATCAGTTTGTTCTCTATAGTTAAAAGTCTGTTTTTTGGTGAGCCTTTCTCTTTTTTACCCCTATGATCATTTGTTTTGTTTCTTAAATTCCGCACATGAGTGAATCATATGGTATTTGTCTTTCTCTGATTTATTTCACTCAGCATAATATTCTCTAGCTCCATGTCATTGCAAATGGCAAGATTTCTTTTTTTTTTATGGCTGAGTAAATATTCCGTTGTAAATATATACCATTTCTTCAGCATCCATTCATCAGTCAATGGACACTTGGGCTCTTCCCAATTTGGAAAGACCTATTTGGCTATTGTTTTTAGTGCTGCTATAAACAACACGGTACATGTATCCCTTTGAATTAGTATTTTTGTATTCTTTGGGCAAATACCTACTAGCGCAATTGCTGTATCATAGGGTAGTTCTATTTTTAACTTTTTGAGGAACCTCCATCCTGGCAAACATATTTTTAAATATGAAACACACCTACTGTCTAAGAAATAAATAAAAGACCATGTATAAGAAATATGATTTACTTAAAAAAATATACTGAATTATTAGAATTAATAATTAGCTAGTAAGTCCACAAGTTTCTGATATAAAGAGGGTAACTCTTTCTCTAGAACCTAGATGCCCTAACCAAAATAGGGCAAAACACAGGTCATGCCTATAAGAATGATAATGTCAACCTTGGGTCCTATGAGTAAATAGTCAACTTCAACTTCTATGAGCAGAGATAATCTTTTTTTCCAAAAATTCTTCATTTAGATGCTCTGCTATCCTGGAATTAAATCCCACCTAGAAAGCATTTTCTATGTTAAAGCTTTTATCCCCACACCTGTATATTCATTGAATTCATTTCACATTCATTTAATTGTAGAGCTAGAAAGAATTTTTAAGTTCAGGGCAATTAATAGTTTCCAAAGCAATTTAGATTTTAATGGTTAGGAAGAAAATAATTGAAAATACTTCTTTTTTTTTGCCAATCCCCTAAAAAAATTTCAGAGCCATGGGTTTCCAAAGAGGGTAGTTTGAAAACTACTGGTGGAATCTGACCCTCATTTTACCAGTGAAGATACTAAAGGTGAGCATGGTTACCTGAGCTGTCCGAGGTCAGGCAGCAAAAGATGAATGGGTCAGATGCCTTCTTGTCAGGAAAATTATCAAAATATGAAGGCCCAATTGCTAAAGATCTCTCATGTTCTATCGGAGAGGATAAAACAAGTCACTTGCAGATGGCGATGGTTTAAGTTAGCATTAGGCTTCTCTGTGTTTGAAGCATCCTATATGCCTATTTCTTATCACACAGACAACTCTGACTTATTTTCTTTCAGTAAGTGTTTGCTAATATTATTTTTAGTGGCAAAGCAGGCACAGCTTTCCCTTCTCGTTCTTAGATGCTCATTAATTCAGTAATATCTTCATAAGTCTCTTCTACCTGGTAATTTCTCCCTTGCTTCTTTCTTATTTTCATGGCACAAATGCACTGTCCTTGGTGAAAAGTACTTTGCAGTTGTTTTAAACATAGGTCAAGAATGTGTGACAGAGCTTTTATAGTAGGAGTAGGAATATTAAAATAACATATTTTGAAATTATACATTGCCAGGCACTCTAAGGAATACTCTTTCATCTAACAGCAAGCTGATGCCTCCTTACATTATAATCTGGTCATTCTCACAGTTAGCAGTAATGGTTAATAATGCAACATATTAAGATATATTTAGAAAGTAGACTGCAAAAGGAAAAAAAAAGGATTGACACAATAATGAACGTATAATAATGGTTATTCTCAGGAATAAAAACAAAATACCATTTGAAATGCCCACTTTGGAGTTTCAGGGTCGTCTCGCCTGGGTAACGAAGTTATAGGTTTAACCAGTATTCCATACACTATGGAGAGAGTGGTTCTATTTCAGTGAGACCCTTCTGGTTAAAATGAAAAGTGATTCACTCAGATTAGGTCAAATAAGCATGAATGGAGGGAAGGGCATAATAATAAAATGGTATATTTTTTATTTTATATTAATAGTCATAATTATTATATTATATAGTTATACACACACAAAAACACATATGGAGAGAGAGAGAGAAAATGAGACAGGCAGACAGCCTAGGGGCAGGTTCTCATGGAAATCTTAAGAGTAGGAAAGATAGTAAGGTCTTACAAAGAACTACATCCTGGGTGTCCCAGGCACAGTAGGGTCTCTTGAGAAGTATCTTCAACATTAAATGGTCCACTTCTCTGTGTGTCTGTTCATTTCTCAACTTCTTCTCAACTGTCTTCTTTACCTACCATCCTTCTGTCACTTTCCTGTATATCAGTCATGCTTTGTGACTCTTCCAAACTTTGTTTTGCCATCAGAGCCTCACTCCCTCTCACTCCAGGCCCTTGAGATCTCTCCTTTGGGCTAAAGCTCCCACTGCTGCCTTTTTGTTCTATCTTCTTGTATTGATCTGTGATTACAGATTCAAGGCAAACAGCTTGGAAAATTGGCTTAAATATCAAAAAACTTTTCAAACAAATGTAAATCTTCTCTGCCCCAAATTTCACGGATATAGTGTCATCATCAAGTATTAATTTCTTCATTTTTTTCCTTTCTTCGTTCTTTCCTTTCTTTCTTCATTTTCTTTTGTTTTGTTTTCTTAAATTTCAATGGAGGCATTTATCTATTTCTTGTAAACATTGGGAAAGAAATTCTACTCTAGTCTAATAATTCAAACATAGCATAATATTATAATTTTAACTTCATATGTGTTGCTACATTTGTATGACTTTTTCTGAACTGGCTAAATTTTTTTTTTTAAATTTTAAAAGAGCATGAATCATATTTTCCTTTAAAATGTATTCCAGCTAAAAATACGTAATGTTTAGGTACCTGGGTAGCTCAGTTGGTTGAGCATCCAATTTCAGCTCAGGTCATGATCTCAGTTGGTGAGTTCAAGTCCCACATTGGGCTCTGTGCTGGCAGCTCGGAGCCTGGAGCCTACTTCAGATTCTGTGTCTCCCTCTCTGTCTGCCTCTCCCCTGCTTGTGCGCTCTCTCTCTCTCTCTCTCTCTCTCTCTCTCTCTCTCTTTCTTTGTCTATCCCCCCTCTCAAAAATAAACATTTAAAAAATTGTAATGTTTACAGATCTTAGTTCATAACACTATCCCACCCATTTAATAAATATGTATTAGGAATTGTTTGATAAATTGCCCAAATAAGTTTTTAATGGTTGATATTTAGAAATTAGAAATATAAGGATGAATAATAACTGATGATGCTACTATTCAGGGAGGTATTTCCTTTAAATATAGGATAGGGAGAGGCAAGAAAAAATGCAATATCACCTTATTCTAATGGTTTCATGGACTTGAAATCCACCTTTCAAAAAGATGAAGTCAGGGTTAGAGTGGTTATGAGGTACTCATGCAGCTAGGGACAACATTAAGAATTTGGAGGGGAAAAAAAGATAAATATGTGAGGTAATGGATGTGTTAATTAACTTGTTAGGGGAGGATCTTTTCACAATGTATACATACCACATTATAGCCTTTAAATATCTTACACTTTTATAATATAGAGTATACCACAATAAAGCTGGAAAAAATAAAGTAAACTTTATGTTATTCATAAGACAAAAAAAAATACAAAAACAAGACAGAGAATTGGACTATCACATCATGTGATATCAAACAGACTTTGGCTTCTTACCACACTGTGTCACGCTTAATTTCTCCCACCATATAGATCCCTGATCACTCTGAGATCACTTCAGAATCAGATGAAACCTCCAGGTACTCTGCCCAGAAAAATGCGCAGGTACATTAATATGTTACACAAAAGTCCAGGGGGATTCATATTCATGGATCCAAGATTAAGAGCCTTACATTAGAAACATCAAACTTTAGTATGGGAGAAGGAAATACAAAAATGCATGACTGACACTAAATTTTTTCTATATTAGAAAATTAAATGATCTATATTGAAAAGCACAGGTCATTTTGCCTCAAACTACCTGAAGATAATTATAATAGAAAAGTAGGTTTTCTTACAGTTATCGTCTTAAATGAATGAATTTTTTATCTTATTATGAGGTAATTTCATCACCAAACTGTAATTCATTACTTTTCTCACTTCCAAATTTCATTTTAAGCAGGATACAAGTACCATATCAATTATAGTACATTAGAATATATTTCATCTAGAGATTTCTTCCTCCAAATATCAATCATAAGATTTGTCTGATTGAGCAGGAAAACGATTCTATATAGGCTGAAAAAATATGAAGCTTTACTTTCTATTGCCAACTGACCCTACACTTCTAAAATCAAGAAGTGGAACTCACTATAAAAAATAGACGGAAGCTTGAAGAAACTTGACTGTGGGTTATTTATTCCATTTTAGATTAATTTATTGGAGTCATTCAGATTTCCACTTCCAATTGAAGTGATTCACTAAATATTATCCATCAAAATATCAGTAGCCCCATGGCTCTCTACTCTCCCCTACAAGAAAATGCCTTAATATTATCTACTCTAGAAAATCTTTACCATAAACCAGAATACCCTTATCTGTAAATTGTAACTATTATTCCTTTCTGATTTGGGGGGAATAAAATTAATTGTAGAATATTATAATGGAAGAAATAATTTTTCATATTGGTGACCCAGGTGACTGTTTTTAGATAACAGATTTTCCACTACCCCATGTCCAACTGATCTGGAAAATACCAATCCTCCCTCACCTTGTGTTCTCCATTAGCACACATTGGACATGCGGTTAAAGGGGAAAAAGTAACTGCAGGAAATAATTTTAATCTGAAAACTAAACATCTCCCCAAATCCCTCTTGACTTTTATTTTCTGAGTTTAAATAATCAGAGCTTGAGAAAGATCAGAAAGTCTAATGTCCTTGTGTCCTCCTCCCAGGCCTGGTTCTGGGCCATGCCTGCAACAGTTCGGAATCTGGACCCTCTTGCCTCTTTTCAAGTCCTTCAGGCTTTCACACCCATAAGCGCTATGATTGATATTGGGAGCAGGTATTTAAAGTGCCCTGAAACTGGTTGCTGCTACATAGCAAACCCTTGCCAAGGGGTATAGAAAAACCCTGTGAGCCCCTATCATTTTCTTTCAGCATTTCCCCTTTATTTGTTCCATCTCAGTTCTATTAAGTCAATGTCAGAACCCTTTTCCAAACAGCAACAAAATTTAGCTAACCCTCCTCTTCATCCAAGTGCTAGGACTAATAAATCCTCCAAAATATACATCGATATTCACGAATGACATCTATAATTCAATATACAGTGAAACATTAAAATATCTCAATATTTCTAGGTATCCAGATGTTTCCCCATTTGCTGAACAAAATGTACACATATTTGACTAAAGACTTTTTTTTATCCTGTTGACAGACACTATTTTTGTCTAAACACCTGTGTGGAAATCTGCTTAAGTGGTTTTCTTTTGAAGCACATTCCTGCCACTGCTGTTTGGCTCATTCATATGTTATTTATGTTACAACTCGAATGTCAGAAACACTTGAAAGCTTGACTAAGACAATGATTTCTTAATTTCTTTTCAGATAACTCCATGCCTTAAAATCATATTGACCAATTAAATTCCTCAGAAGTTATTTTTTAAAAAATTAAAAAACCCAATCCCAGCAAGTAAAAATAGTCTGTTAATTTTAAGGAGGAAAAAAAGTTTATCTTATAGAAATAGTTCATCCTTTTTCAGAAATTTTAATTTGATCAGTATGCTAGTGCAGAGCTAATATGCTGGAAAGAAGTATGAATTGACAGTGAAGGTGCTATTTGCCTACCCTTCTATCCTCTTTTCTCCTTGAAGCCCAGCCCTCTGAAGTCAAAAATCAGAGCTAGGAGGGCCTGGGTGGCTCATTCGGTTAAGCATCAGACTCTTGGTTTCAGCTCAGGATATGATCTCATGGTTTGTGGGTTTGAGCCCCACATCACCTGCTTGGGATTCTCTCACTCTCCCTCTCTCTCTGTCCCTCCCATGCTCTCTCTCTCTTTCTCTCTCTCTCTCTCTCTCTCTCTCTCTCTCTCTGTCTCTCTCTCTCTCAAAATAAATACTTTAAAAAGAAAAAAAAAATCAGAGCTAGATTATACTTTACAAGCCCATGCTGCCTGATATTACTGCATACACTGTTGGCCTCAATGAATATTGATTGATGGAAGTGGCCTCTTTGCAATGTGAAAAGGTTAAAAATGTTTAACTGAATTTTTACACTTGCCAGAAAATTTTCTACAACAATATATGTATATGATATTTTGGGGTTTCTAAAGAGCAACATGATTCCTCCGTAGCACCACCATAGCATCAATTTTGTTACAATGAACCATAAATGATAGTCCTTTTAACTTCATTCTTGAGTTTTATTCCACATAAATGTAAGAGGTAATGGACTGCAGTACAAGGAGTTTGATACTTTGTATTGCAGTATATTCAGAAGGAAGGAGTACATTTATGTGTCTATAGTCTATCTTTAGATATCACTACATTTCATAAAGTCAGCTGGAAAGCAGAATTAAAATTGGCCATCCACAGGGCACAATATGAGATTTTAACAGGTGTATTAATTTATGGAAAAGCCTATATAGTTAGGTATAAAGGAAGAAATAAAATTTCCTCAGGCTTACTTTTTACAATATTGCTAAGATTATCATTCCAGTATAGATCACAGGTGTGGTTATCAAGAAGAGACATTTACTTGGATTTATCTGGGCCCATATACAGACTTTCACATCAAAATGTGGAGGAGGAGGGGGATCTGTAAGATTCTGCAGGTTCTGTGCCCCAGTCAAACTGAATTAGGGAACTTTCTTAATTTAGAACGAGTTAGAACATCATTTCCCAAAATATTCTGTGGAGCATTCATTCTACACTGTGGTCTGTGGGAAAAGAAAAAGTTAGAGGGTCCCTGTGGTCAATTAAATTTAGAAAATGTTCCTGTCTGTATTACCTTTTTAGAGATTCATAACCTCGATTACCATTTTAAAGGCTCTGAGTGGTCCTGAAGTAAAGAAGTGGAACTAACTTAAAATAATGGCGTTTACCTCATCCTAATTTTCTGTATCCTCGGGTGTTCTCTTAGATTACTAAAATGCCATTGTTCATTTTCTCATAACATATCACGTAAATCTAAATGCTATAAATTTATAATAACCTTAAACCATAGCTTCACCTCATGTTCCAGACGTAGTCTTACAGAGCCAAATTGACACAGAATAGTATCTGCTTGCACCAATGCCCTGTCCCGTCATGTTTACGGGCCATGTTTTATGTCACTAATAAATAATAACCAACGTAAGTAATATTTGATAATTAACAAGTCTGCTGTTATCTTTGTGAGAAGTAAGAACAGAATGATTAACGGGCTTAACTTGAGTCGTTTCTCTTTAATCATATCTGGTTCCAGAAGAACAGACTTAAGCCACACATTTCATATCACATCTAACATGTAAATTAGTTTCCCTTTTGATAAGCTGAAAATTTGGCCTTCAGAGTCAATTTTCCATATAAAGAGTGGGTGGAATATAGGTTGCACATCTGATTTGTATAAAATTTTAATGTCACAACCTGAGAGTTACCTGGCCTAAATAACTGGCATTACTATCTTTTTTTTGTCACAAACAATTATATGGTGATGGATGCTAACTAAACTTTTAGTGGTGATCACTTTGAAGTGCATACAGATGTTGAATTATAATGTTGTAACCTGTAACTTACATCACTTTTTAAACCAATTTTATCTCAATAGCAAAGAAATGAGTCATCCTTATAAGAAGGGAATCAGTTTTTAATTAAAAGGAGATTTTGAAGCAAAAAAGAACAAGAAAAGACAATCAATAACGAAAACCATAATTTTTGGTATACATCCTCCAAATGTATTTATCACAATTTACTGATTGTTCTCCAACTATAAAAAGAGACCCACAAATTTTAAGTCATGCTGGGAAATTTAGTGGTTCTTGCACAACATAGTAGCCATACATTTTATATTAATTGAAAGGTAAAATTCACATGCAAATGTAGATGAACAGACACCTTTGTGAAACCTTGATGCTGCCCACAAAACACAAGAAAACAAAACGAACAAAAAAAGACCTCCCAGTATCTGCAGCCCATGGTTTGGGAATGACTGCAATAAAGCAGAGAACTGGGGGCCACACACGTTATTTTATCTATGTTAGAACAGTTTCCTGAGAATACTCTTGGATATACGCACAGTCACAGCCTTACCTCAAGCCAATGATAAGATGATAATGTTTCCTTTTACCAAGACAGGCATCCGAAGGAGACTATTTTTACTACCATTTATCACCCCTACCAGTTCTGTAAATCAGTGATAACCAAAACTATCTCTGTGTCAGTCAGTCCAAAGACTAGCTCTTTTCAACTTAACTGTAAACTTTCAAAGCATATGGTTATACATTTGATTGGCAACACAATAGACCTGCCCTTCAGATTCTGCCAGAGATTACAAACTCAAATGCTCAGCTGCCCAATTCCTATCAAAGCTTACTTGTGAGACATAATGTTTACTGAAGATTGCCTATAAGATATGTGTGCCTTTAGATCATAAATAAATGTATGAATTACATTTCCTAGGGTATTTTCCATAGATCAGAGGGCCTAGGAGATACTTGTCAAAGAAGAACACACACACATACACACACACACATTTCTGCATTATCACATTGCCCTACAGACTGACATTTTCTAAGATAGCCCTATAAAAGGTGCTATTGTTTTTACAGCATTCACATAGTCTGTTTTCAACATAGTAGCCAGAATGATCCATTTTAAACCAAATCAGATAATATTAATCCTGTGCTCAAAGCCCTCTGGCTCTGAGGCATTCTACTTCATGCTGAATAAGACTGAAAGAATTGATGGTGGCCTTCAAGACCCTACATGAGTTGCTTGCCCATAGTTTCTCTTCAATCTCAGGTTCTGTGAGTTTCCTTTGTGCCTTCTGCTTCAGTCACTCTAACTTTCTCACCCAACCTTGAGCAAGTCAGCCTTGTTCCTACTTTAGGGCCTGTAAACAGGCTTTTCCTGTGTGGGAAACCCATTCCCCTTGATCCAATATTGTAGATTTCCTCATTTTTTGCAAATCTTTGTTCAAATGTCATTTTTTTTCCCCAAAGAGTCCTTCCCAAAGCCCTACTTGAAACTTCATCTTGCTTCCCCTGACAGCACTCCTGATTTCCCTTACCCTGCTGTATTTCTTGGCCTATCTTTTTATATAGCACTCATCACCTTCTAAACTACCACATAATTTGCTTAATTAGTGGGTCTCTTGTTTGCTGTCTGTCTCTCTCTACTACAATATGAGATCCAGTGATTTCTGGTTTGTTTATTGACCATCACCAAAGCTAAGAAAAATGCCTGGCTCATAGTAAGCACTCAGTAGATAATTGTTGGATGAATCAGTGAATGAAAGCTTATTGTAGGTCTGTTGTCCCAGCATAATGTAATGCCCACCTTATTGGGAACTCAGGGAGAATTTCTCTCAGGTTTCTCCTTATCCTTGACAATGCCCACTTCCAAGTTCGGGACTAATGTGAGTCCAAGGAAAAATAGTAGTAAACTCATCACCAGTTCCAGTGCTGTTTCAAATTCTGGTCTTCTTCCCCTATCTGCATTGATACTTTTTAGAGCCTTCAAAAAATTGCTTCATGCATTCAGTAGGAGAAACAGTGTGGAATGTGCTTATTACATCTTACCCTGTGCTGAAATCTCTCCAGTTTCTTCTGCTTTTCTTCAGAATCTCTCCAATGTTGCTTCTATTCTTTACCTCATTGAGATTAAGGCTCTAGGGGCACCTGGGTGGCTCAGTTGGTTAGGCCTCCAACTTCGGCTCAGGTCATGATCAGACAGTCCATGAGTTTGAGCCCCGTGTCAGGCTCTGTGCTGACAGCTCAGAGCCTGGAGCCTGTTTCAGATTCTGTGTGTCCCTCTCTCTCTGCTCCCCCTCACTCACGCTCTGTGTGTCTCTCTCTCTCAAAAAATAAACATTAATTTTTTTAAATTTTACTCAAAAGTTACTCTCAAGTGTTTGTAATTTCTCTCAAAAATGAATTTGTATAGAGGAAAGACAATTGGTTATTTTCATAGGGCAAGTTTGTTAAAATGCTTAGAACAGTTTATCTGCAGCTGAATTTTGTTTATTTTGGTGGAGACATACTGCTCCTTTGTTGACATTGTGCAGATCTGACTTTTCTTATTTATTTTATAAAACCCGTCAGTATAAGCTAGTCATGGCTTTATTGATCTGAGGTTCAATGTGTCTATTGCTTCTGAATTATCCCACCTTATTTGACCACAGTATTGTGGAAAACATCAAACCACACATAATTGTAATTATTAACAATCAGTTGAGTACAAAAACACTCTGCTGCTTGAATGTAGTTTTTCCCTGTGTTGCTTCACAAATGTAAATTAAAATAGCATTTTTATTTTCTTATTTGTAATTGTTCCAAAAAGCAGTAGAAGGGAATCAATGCATATGAGCTTTTTAATATCCTTTAAAGAGCTATGCTTTAATATCTTTATAATAGTGAACCACAACTGACTTCCAGACATCTATTCTTCCTTTTGTATAGTGCTTTTTCAGGGCATAAAATTATCATGTGGCTTCAGTCTGGTTTTTCAAGAAACATCGGCTTATAAAGATCTCAAGGTTTTTAGCAACTGTGTATTTAAATTATATATTTCTTTTTAAAAATACATATTCAGTGGGAGTTTATGCACATTAATTTGGCTCTGAATTTGACTTATAATAAAAGTTAAAACTACTTTCCAAATTATGAAGATAATCTCCAGGAATGCTGTGCAATGTTATATGTCCAATGTGTATGTAAACATATTCTTTCTCCATAAATTATTTTTGACAGCATGAAGTAACAATTAGCAAACTAGAGTCATTTACTACTGATAATGTTTATGTGAATATATGTATCATTTGCCTAAAGCTTTGTGTGGATTGCAATTCAAAATATGTGAAAATGTTGATTGGGTCTAGATTCCATCTGTGTGATTCAAAAAGGAAATAACAAATTTTTACTCTCCTGGAAATTTAAGGACTTAATGCAAAGAAATGGATTAAATTAGTCTTCTAGTTTAATGAACTGAAGTTTGATTCTAAGTCACAGATTTTTAAATCTTACCCTGGTATAGAATTAAGTTGGTATCTGCTGATTGTTCTGGACTAATACAAAAGTTTTTGGGTGAAGCCACCATTAATGGAAGCCACCATTAATCCTTTTTGGAAGGACCATTAATCCTATCTTACTAGCTGCTTCATATCAATAGAAGGATATGGATCTAAAGAGATCAGGGGCAAAAGGCCTGGAAGATATCCAAGGTTTATAGAGTTAAGGGTAGGGCAGATTGCTAGACTGAAGTGAAAGCAAGTATATTCTCTAAACCCAGGCAGTGAAGCAGATTTCAGAGTACAGGAGATCAGCTCCAGAAAAAAAAAAAAAAAAAAAAAAAAAAAAATTAATAGAGGGGCTAAAGGAGGATGCCTGCTGAGCCCTGGGAATCACCACAGAGAGCCATTGAAGCCATATTAGGTGCCTGAAGATTACAGAGAAACATTTAGCAACAAAGGTCAGTAAATTTAAGCACTGATTCTAATCTGCATATTTTGTCGACCAATCTTGGTAACAACAGTGTTTTCTGAGACAAGGGATCCTTATTTTTTTAAATGAAATCAGAATCAAGTCTTGAGTCAATTGAAAAGGAAAAAACATATACCCAGCTGGAATCTAGGAGCACAGAGGCAGGGAGTGAAGAAATTCCTGACAGTAGAACGTAAACATATTTAATATTTTATTATAAAGGTAAGTTTTAGGGGCGCCTGGGTGGCTCAGTCTGTTGGGCCTCCAACTTTGGCTCAGGTCATTATCAGACAGTACATGAGTTCGAGCCCCACATCGGGCTCTGTGCTGACATCATGGAGCCTGGAGCCTGTTTCAGATTCTGTGTCTCCCTCTCTCTCTGACTCTCCCCTGCCTGTGCTCTGTCTCTCTGCCTCAAAAATAAATAAACATTAAAAACAAATTAAAAAAAAATAAGGTAAGGTTTAGTTTGTTTGTTTTATTTGTCTTCTAATATGGCTGCCATTGAATAAAAGATTTGACTTTTGTGGTGAATCTAAAACTGTATTGCATTTTACCGGACCCATAACTGTCTTCGTATTTTTGCTTTCACAGAGTCTACTTTCTATTACATTGTATTTTTTGTTTTTAGTCCTGTTATATAATTAAGAATAGTAGAAGCATCAAGAAACCAGACTGTATAATCTCATGAAACCCTTAATTGACTTTGCTATTAACTTTTCCAGTTTCCCTGCAGAAATTGTTTCTATCGATATTTTAATTTCATGTGAGTCAAATGACAGGAAGTAAAGCAATTTCAGCAGATGGTTGCCACAAACTACACACTACATTTCAGAACTGGTCTACAAAATTCTGCAGCTTGGCAATGTGTGGTGGATCATTTTACTGTCTGTTAATGCCAAAAGAAATCTGGCTGAAACGTGTGTGTTTTTCCATTTAATGTATTCTCTAACTTTATTAAGAGCTAGCAGACTTGATTTACTTGTGTCTGATGTATCCATAAAATTTAAATTCAAGAACTTTCACAAGTCAGTGTTTCCCATTTGCATTAACTAAAATTTTACTACATCTAAGATTAAATCTTTAAAGGAATCACTGATAGCTTTAAATATGACTTTAAATATTCTTTTCAGTAGCATTCCTTTAATGCAGGTTGTTGAAAACTTTGGCTATCGATGTGGTAACTAAGAGTACTCCCTTATATTTTTAACCCAAATCAATATTTCCATTCTTAAAGATCTCAGCCAACTTTCTGTGAAGTAGGAGGCAGTGTTATTTGCTGCTAAGTGTAAGGGCAGAGATGCTGGGTCAGAAGGCTAGGGAGATGTAAAAAGCTTTTAAATTTTTGTGGACAATAGGAGCGATCAGGCAAACCCTAAAATGTTTGAAGAACAACATGCTGTTGGAGTGGCATCAGTTAAGGTTGTAACAGTGCCGCTGATGGTGGGGTGCATCTTTCTGCAGCATTGTCTGTCCCTCCAGCTGTCCACAGTAACCTGAGTATGGATATTAAGAAGCAGAGATTTGGACTGACTCACAGTTGGGTTTGTGTCAGGTGGGTTTGATGTAGGGACAAGAGCTAAGAAAATTGAAGGCATTATCAAGAGCATGGTTTGAATTACACATCATGGGGTCAAAGCTCAACAGAGGAGGGAACAAAAGACAGAAGACAGGA
Source organism: Neofelis nebulosa (assembly GCF_028018385.1). Classification (NCBI taxonomy): domain Eukaryota; kingdom Metazoa; phylum Chordata; class Mammalia; order Carnivora; family Felidae; genus Neofelis; species Neofelis nebulosa. The sequence goes on along the minus strand of NC_080787.1, from coordinate 59,588,301 downwards.
GGGCTGCAGTAAAGAAAAGAAATTAGATAGACTACGTATTACACTGAAGAAAAGAATGAGTGTTGTAGAGGTAAGAACACCTAAAATAGAATAGGAACACAGTTGTAAACAAAGATGGTGGTGCTTATGTGGAAAATTTAAGACTCAAGAGTCTGGCCATTAAATGGGTCATTGAAGTGGAATAGAAGGAAATACCACTACAGTGAGAACTAGAAAAATGGATGAGGTCTCCATATGGCTATTTGAATTCTTTATATTAAGGATGGTTTGTTTGAAAACAACAAGCAAACTTTAAAGTCAGGAATGAAAATGACGTCTGGACGTCTTACAGACAATAGTATATGAAGAAGCATAGCCAAATGGTCTTTTCTTCAAGAGTGCAAGCATTTTTTGCCCACCAAACAGGAATCTAATCACTATAAGCAGTGTTGACGAGGGTAGAGGAAACCTACTTCTGTTTGTGACCCAGACAGATACAAGATGTACAGAAATAGTCTATGCTAACTGGATTGCAGGTAAAGGAGAGCCAGGCTGTAGTTAAGAAGATGTGAATTCTGTCTACCAACAGACTGAAAATGTAAAGTATTTTGTTCTGTTGTGTCTTTTGTTATATCACAGAAGTTGACTACAGAGAACAGAATCAAATGGCTTAGGTGTGAATAGAGAGGTCAGAGATTGGGTTAAGGACTAGAACCGTAAGAACATTTATGAATGAAAATGGGGGGATAAAGGTAGATTATAGTAACGATGGTGACAAAAACAGCTAACACCTATTGAATGCTTGCACTGCTTTAATTGACTTAACTCAGACTTCAAAACAATCAGATGATGTATTACTGTTTTGAACTTTAAATGTGTATGAACTGAGGCACAGAGTGTTTTAGAGACTTTAGGCACACAGCTAATATGTAAAGAAGCCAGGAAGATTGGTGGAGTATATCTTTATTTGCAATCAAGTTATAGGTATATGTGGAGAACAGTGAATTTTTCTGGTCCCTTTTTTTTTTTTTTTTTAAGTACTAGCCTAATTGACTCCTCATGGACTTTTCTTTCTGTGCGTGAACAGGGTGGGAAGGGGATTGGTGGAGTTCTGTGATCTGTTTCCTGAGTGCTCCCTCCCTGTGGCTTCGGTAGTGGCTATGGTGGTTAGCAGCCTGGAGAAGTAGCAGATGATGTACTGTTGGAAAGTGTCTGAGATCTCTAAATAAGAATGCCACAACAGTGACCCAGGAAAATCAAGGAGATAGAAGAGACAGGCTGTTTTATTCCACTTTCATTGGTGAACCATATGATGGTCATCAGTTTATATTGTGAAAATTAATAAAGGGAAACCTCACTAAAGTGGAGGAGGGAGGCTGGGAAGAAGAGGCTACCACTCAACATCAGTTACAGGAAGAAGAATCAATTACAGACTCTAGTGAGGTTTCCCTTTATTAATTTTTACGACATCCTATGATATCCTCTAAATGCACTAGTTGATATTACATAGTTTTAAAAGTCATTAACAAAGATTTATGAGAATCAGAATTATATGTAATGGAAATGACATGTATTGATACAGTATGCTTTGAGTATATAACACGAGTGTGTTAAGAGCATCAACTCTAGAGCCAGGTTGCCTGCATTCAAAGAAAGCCTTGCTCCTTTGTTTACAGGCTGTGACTACCGACATAGTCATAATTGTTCTGTGCCACAGCTCCATCATCTATATATTGAAGATAAAAATAGTGTTGATCTCATAGGATCTTTCTAGGCATTTAGATAGGTAATTGGTACTTAAAAGTACTCAGTAAATACTAATGATTATTATTTACATTATGTCTTCATCTATCTATTTATCATCTATCTATTAGTAATCTACACACACCCCCATGGACTGAGTTCTCGGACTAAAATAAAAAGTAAGCACTGAAGACAGTGCTAGAACTTGGCAGGTGCTTCCGGAAACAAGGACATACCCCTGAAGCATGTTTCTCAGTACTATGCCTGGTGGCTCTCTGAGATGCCCGTGGAGCATCCCTCTGCCAGAATTTCTCTGTAACTATTTGACAGACCTTGATTTTGTGGCAACTTTGTCCTGATGTCTGTTGATTCACTGTGGTGTTTCCATTCCCATCTGTTTCCTTTCTCGGCCCATTTTTCTTTTTCTTTTTCAGTCTAGAAACTTGTCGTAGGTCTTCTTTAAGTTACTTACTCACAGCTTTCTTTCCTCTCTGCTAGCTGCAAAGTTAACTGTAGTATCTTGCTTGGGTTTTATTTGCTGTGGCCCATGCCCTTCCACTCGCTGTTTCTGAGTCAGCCTCTAAATTTGTTCTGTCTCAAGCTGCACTTGTATCTTCTAAGAAGGCAGAGAGGTCATGGCACTATATCTCTCCAACAGTATCAGCAAATTGTTTTGATTTCTAGAGCATGGGTGGGTCATATACTTTTTATTTTCCTATAGAAGAATGGATTTCATGAACACAGAGAGCTTTGTTTTTTTTACAATTTTATGGCTGAGGGCAGTACTTAATCGTTCTAGTAGCTTCCTTTTTCAGTTGGTGGCTGAAGGGCATCATTGTCACCAGGCATGAGAGCAGCAATGCCATAATGCTAGCAATATTAAGTGAAATTCTGCCCTTTCTGTCAAAGCTGAGTTGGCATAACAAGAATTTTCCTTAAAGCACTTCAAGAATTGTAATGATATTCCCAAATTCCAATTTACCTTGCTCAGTTTAGGTGGGTGTATTCAGCATATGTTAGTGCATGAATGTGGAGGCATTGGGTCAATTGCAAAAATGCTTGCTGTTCCAATCTTTATCTTTCTAACACTTATCAGTATGTGTGCCAAGGACTTAGTATAGTTTGCAAAACCCATAACATTGTTTGAAAAGTCATGCTTGATTGGTCAGAGTCAGAGTCTGCATGGTATCGCTTAAGCCGTGATTCCCTCATCTTAAAAACAAAGGATCATAGCTTCCCTGCCTTGCACTGGGCCGTTATGAATATCCAGTTACCTAATATATATGAAAATGTTTTGAAAATCCTAGATAAACATAAGATTTCACATTTAATGAAATACATAACACATTTTGGGAATTTTATAAGTTGAACTAGATAGAAACGTTTAAAAAAAAAAAACCTTGGAGTTGGTGTCATTATTCACAGTTTTTACAAATATAACAGAAAGAAGTAACTTCTAAAGTATATGTTCCAGAGTAAACATCATAGCCATATGGCTGCAATACAGCCCCCTGGAGAGGACAGTGGGATGTCCACACTGATGATGTGAGTTGAAATGGAGCAAAATGATTAGTAGGGAGACTAAACTGGTTGCAAGTCATGGTGATGCATCGGGAACATGTGTAATGCAGGTGACACCGTAGGCTGTGGTAAGCATTATATAATCTCCACAGTTCTGCTTTAATTACATTGATAAATAGGTGGGAAAACTGTACTTGGTTTGAGGATACAGTGTATAAAAGAAGGCAGATGTGTGTCATGGGATAATCTATAAATTTATTAAAAAGCATGTTTACCTGGTAATTACTAACTGTGAGTTTATGCTCAGTGGACTCAATGAATAGTCTTAACAGTCCAAACTGAGAAAATAAAAATATTATTATTGCAAGATAATGGAAAAAAGATTAGGTGGAGAATCTAGAAATGTTTTGTAATTCCAGTCTTCAGTGTAGGGACACCAAAGCCATTGTCCCTAATCAGGTCTCCCTTATTGTGATTCTGACTTACGTATCTCCAAGTTTGCCTTTTCAATACAGAGTTTTTAACTGAAAAGCTCTTCTAATCAATGCTTTAAAAATAATTAAAGTCATCAATCAAAAATGAAAAAATGGAACAAAGTTTTCTGCTATGTGTTCTTATGATTAGTTGTTAATGAAAATGAACTAGAAAATGTTTATGGAGTCTTCTGAGTTTTGCCTCATGATCATCAAAAATATACAGTATCATTAATGGCAATTACATCATTATTCTCCAACACAGTGTTTTGGGTATAGTTAGAGAATTCTGGTAAACAGAATTGGTCTAAGGAGTGGTTTTCTTTGATTGTACAGATAATGTTTTACTTCACTTTAGCAAGGCTATTTGAATTGCAAAAACTATAATTATAGAACCTTTCTAATGTGTTTTCTGAACTTCTCTGACAGTATGCCAAAAAAAAAAAAATCCTCAACAAGAGAATGAGAGATTACTTATGCAGACACTGATGTGATAAACACCTTTTATTCACTTCAGGTTAAGTTGTGCATTTTAAACATGGCTGTAAATAGCTCTGTCAAGGTCACTTTATGGCCACTAACCCAAGATTGGTGCATCCTATAAAAGTATTCAGTAATTTACACTGTATGCTGATTTTCTAATCCTGCCTTTGAATGTCTTAAAGTACCTTACTGTCAAGCTAATATATTTAAAGGAACTGGATGACTGAGCAATCAAGACATATTAGCATGGCAGGATGTTGTACAAGTGCCCTATATTCCTGACCATTATGTTGGAAGGCCAGTTTTCAAGCCTCTTAAGAAATACTTGTGGAGGAAAAAAAAAAAAAAAGGTAGCAATACTAGACTATTTCTAGTACAGTGCTAATACAGGGGGGAAAAAAGTTGATTTTTAAAAACCAAAACATGCCGTTTTGCATGTCAATTAAAAATAGTTGGCAGAGGGGCACCTGGGCTGTTCAGTCGGTTAAGCATCCCATTGTTGATCTTGGCTCAGGTCATGGTCTCAGAATTCGTGGGATCAAATCCTATATAGGACTCTGTGCTGACGCAAGAGGGACTTTTGTATGGGACTCTCCCCCCTCCCCCTGCCTCTTCCCCACTTGTGTGCATGCACACGCTCACTCACTCTCTCAAAACTAAATATATAAATTTAAAAAAATTAAAAAAAATAGTTGGTAGAAAAAAATGGTTGATTGATAACTATAAATTATGCAGTTGCTTCCTCACCCCCAATATTTTTGAGAGTTGTTTTAAATCCACGCCAAAGCCCTCCTCTCCAAAGGAGTTTACTCTTCATTTGCACATGGAACCATTTGTCAATTTCAGGTCTACCTTTTTAGAACAGCAAAGACATTTTGTCTACAATAATTGTCTTTCAAAAATCTTCCTCTAATACAGTTTCACTGATATCAAAGTTTCTCTTATTCTTGTCCATTTTTGAATAGTGCTTACTGTTTTGTACTTTGAGATGAAAGAACCTTAGAACAGAGCAGAAAATAGCATGAATTTGCGACCAGTCTCCACGCCATCTCATGCCTCATGCTTCTCTAGAGAAAAAGTTCAGAAGATATGGAAAGCTTACCTATTGGTATTGGTATATGCCTATGATAATCGTTACTTCAGTCACCCCAGATTTGTGCCTAGTAAATATTCTCTCATCAGGAAAATAATATTGGTAAGATTTTATCACTATAAATATCATGAGAATTAATAAGAGTAATAGCATATTTAAGTTTGTTACATACTCATAAACAACAACAAAAACTACAATCACGTGAAAAAATGGCAGTGGGATTTCAAATTCCTTCCGTCTCTGAAGGGAAGCTTGACATTCAGCCTTACCTCAAGGAAAATCAACTTAAAGCAAGTATCACTTCAAATCCTCAAAGGATATCTTATCTTACACATTTTAAATCTTGTAAAGATAAATAATCCTACTCCAGGAAGGGCAATAAACCAAAGCTAGCATTGTTGAAATGAATCAAGTTGAGAGGATTTCATAGAAATTAAACACTTTCCTAATACTCAGTGTAAAGAATATTAACACGAAATCCACAATCACATCAGTATCATTGATTAATGGGGAAACAGACGGTCGGTCTATCTATATGAAAAAAAAAAGTCTAGGATTAAGAGTCTTGGAACATCTGGAATGTTAACTTTTAGTGAGCATTTCAACACTCTACTGTCTTAATTCAGGAAATTCATTTCCTAGCATCTGTTTCAGAAGGAAGTTGGTGATATCAGTAGTGATTACTATAGGATCATTTACACCAGAGTAATATATTGAATTTTCCACATCAGCACTTACTGTTAAATAGCAAGCCATTCAACTCTTGGAACTGTATTGTATCCAAGGGAAGAGCATTAAGACACAAGCAAAAAATTTTCACACGGAGAGTCTATTCCGACAATATATCAGCTGCCATCCAATAAGCTTGCCAAAGACAGCTATTCTGTAAGATACAAAAATTTTCAGTCACAGAGCCACCCACCTTCCTGTTGATTCTGTTATTAGGGTTGTTTTTTTTTTTAAGGGAAAAAAATGACAGCATTAACAGCAGCCAGTATATTTGATTCCTTTGAGAACTTTGAACTGTAATAGAATGCCACATTTTGTTTTTGAATATTATGCAGATAAACTGACTGCTAACCCAAGAAAAACACATCATTTTTTAACAGTTAAACAAGCTGTAGGTAGTATTATCTATTTGTATTTCAAATTTGCAATATGAGGTAAGAGAATGGCAGATAAAACAACTTGTAGGTATTTTTGCCTTTAGGAAGGTATCTTGAAATCTGGAAAATACTGGGGCGTCTGGGTGGCTCAGTTGGTTGGGCATCCGACTTTGGCTCAGGTCATGATACCTCGGTTTGTGAGTTCGAGCCCCACATCGGGCTCTGTGCTGACAGCTCAGAGCCTGGAGCCTGCTTCGGATTCTGTGTCTTGCTCTCTCTCTGCCCCTCCCCTGCTCACACCCTGTCTCTCTCTGTGTCTCAAAAATAAATAAAACGTTAAAAAAAATTTTTTTTAATAAAATAAATCTGGAAAATATTTGTAAATAAGAATGTAAATAAATTGTTAGGGGGTGTGGGCTATTCTTTTAAAATTTAGTCTCAATTTTATATAAATACATAAAAATTATCTATTTTGCCTATGAACATAAATCTGTGAATAAAATTACTATGTTAGCATAAATGAATATGGGTGCCATTTGAGTTACAGAATATACATAGAACAGCATAATTGTGAAATAAGACCTGTAGCTTCCTCTTCCTAATAGACAGATCTCAACTTTCCTATTGAAGACAATGTCTTTTACTAATAAAAGGTCATTCTGTGTGTCAACCTTAAAAAAACATGAAATAGATAGCAAAAACAGCACAGGAATATTCATCATTGTGACTTGTTAGAAATATAGGGGATTAGCAAACCTCTCTTTCTCCTCCTACTGAGTTCAAAACAGAGAATCAAGTCACAAGTCAAAATATGACCAGCTTTATTTAAGATAAATCAACTAGCTTTAATTTTTTTACATCAATAGGCTTTAATTTTTAGAGCAGTTTTAAGTGCACCGAAAAATTGAGCAGAAAGTACAATTCACATATAACCCCTTTCTCCACAGTTTCTCCTGTCAACATATTGCATTAGTGTGGTACATTTGTTACAATTAATGAACCAATTGCCAGTATTAATTCTCACCCCTAATTGAACGGAAGCACCACCTGTTCAGTGGGGAAGTAGGACAGTCACATACTTACTCCACAGATACTCCTCTTGGACATCTATACCATAGGGGTAATGAGAATGTTTTCCTGTCAGAAGCTTGGCTATCAAAAAAGGAAGGGAACAAAGGGATGAGCCAAATAGTCTAATTTCTTCTCATAAATCAGCTAACTTGCTATGCATCCTATGAGAAGATGGAAAGACCAGGAGTTTTCTTCTTAGTGAAGGCATTCCACATGGAAAAGTGAAAAATGGGACAGGAGGGCTTTGCCACAATGTTATTCTCACTACCAGCAACACTAACATCATGACCACTGATTTGTAAGGGCTTGTAATACATGATATGTGAACTACTTGCCATGCATTATTTCAAAATCATCCTCACAATGACACTTTACGTCAAGAATTAGAATCTCCATTTTACAACAAAAGAAATTGGAGTTTAGGAAACCTACTTAGAAATACACAGATTGTTGGATATGCCAGACTCATCCCTCCTGTTCTTCAGTTACCAGGATGATACTTCTGTAACCTCCAGAAACGGCAATCAAATGGCAAAAGTATAAATGTGTATTTTAACTAAGATTTTCTTCAGCTAAAAAAGAGAACTCTGGATTTCAAATCACTCTTTCTATGCAACAATTATTGGTTATAAAAATGCAATGACAGGGCGCCTTGGTGGCTGAATCAGTTAAGTGTCTGGCTTTTGAATTCGGCTCTGGTCATGATCTCACGGTGAGATGCAGCCATCATCTGGCTCTGCTCTGCACTGACAGCACGGAGCCTGCTTGGGATTTTCTCTCTATCTGTCTGTCTCTCTCTCTTTCTCTCTCTCTTTGTGCCCCTCCCCTGCTCCCGTATGCAAGCTCACTCCCTTTCTCAAATAAATAATAAATAAATAAATAAATAAATAAATAAATAAATAAATAAATAAACATGAAAAAATTAAGAAATGCTGTGATATAAATCACACAGAAGGATAATGAATAATTTTATACAAAATTAGATTCCTATATAGGAATTTTAGTTAAGTTTATAATTAGTTAGCTACGTATATAATTTTCTGTACAAATGCCTTGTTCTTTGCTTGAATTTTATGTAATTTGCATTTCTTATAATCATTTGCCTTCCCAGAATAGTTTCTTCCCAAGTATCTATGGTATAAATTTTAATTTTATATAAATAAATTTTGTATAAATAAATTTTAACTGGCATTAAATTTTAAATGCCAGTCTTCAGAGAGTTCGGTTTCCTAAATATTGTTCTTAGGCAAATTCTTAGAAATTAATTTTCCCTTTATGTACTTTTAAGATATCTACTTTTCTATAGCTACCCTAGACCTTATTCTCTCATGGTTTGTCATAACAGTGTAAAGGGTTTTTTTTTTTGTTTGTTTGTTTGTTTGTTTGTTTGTTGTCTGTACCTGAAATCAAGGGTGTGCCTGTCCTGCTGCCATATACAAGTTGTTTTCAAAATTTTTTAACTGACAACTACAGTAAGATATGCATTTCATATTGTGATTCACCATACTCACGTATACAAATGTGAACTAAAAGTTTCGTAGTGCATATCCTTACCGCTTGCACTATACACGAAAAATTCACATTGTTTCTCTCTTCATTCTTTAAAATGTTTGTCAAGACCCACTAGATGGAGTTAACTATACTTCAGTGTATATTTTTTAAAGACCCACTAGATTGTACTTTGAGCCACTATTAAGGTATGACCCACACTGTCCTGGACCGCAATTTTTAATTCCTTTGTCAGGGACTTTTGGCTACAAAGCCAGATGCCACATTTTCCTTAGCCTTTCCATCCCTGTTTTGCTCCCCTTTGCCAAAAACTCATTTGTTCATTTGGAATATCTACTTCATACTACACATCTGCTTCATACTACAGAACTCATTTCAACAAATATTTAGGGAGCTCTTTATATTTGTTGGGACTGTGCCAGGAATGCATGTATCAGAATGTCACTGTCTGAGGGTGCCTGGGTGGCTCAGTTGGTTAACTGTCCGACCTCGGCTTAGGTCATGATCTCACGGTTCGTGGTTTCAAGCCCCACATTGGGCTCTAGGCGGACAGCTCAGAGTCTGGAGCCTGTTTCACATTTTGTGTCTCCCTCTCTTTCTACCCATCCCCCACTCATGCTCTTTCTGTCTCTCTCTCTCTCTCTCTTCTGTCTCAAAAATAAATAAACATCAGAAAAATTAAAAAAAAAAAAAAAAAAAAAAAAGAATGTCATTGTCTGTGCCCTGGAATTGAGTAATGAATTGTGCAGTGTTGTTAATAGTGAAAATGGATCACTTTGTGGTCTATTCTGAATCATTATTTTGGGTCTATTGTGCTCTGAGATTGTGTTTGTTAATCCACATTAACTGACACACGAGTACCTACCTTGATTTTGCAGTTGTCTTATAATAGATAGTGGTAGGGAATGGACGATTGTTGGCTAATATCAATGGGTAAGTTGTAATATACAAGATTGACATTTAGTTTTAGCTAGAAGTTTTGGGCAAATCTTCCTTCTTGATTCTTGATTCTTTGATCTGATCTGATATATATTTCTAGAGTGAAAAGGAGAATACAGTTTTAAAAGACTGGATATCTGTGGAATTTTTATCCATTTGCCCAGCTCAGATGCATTCACCTCTCTTTTCTTCTCTCTTCTAATACCAGAAAGGCTGACCACTGAATCTGGTACCTATCTTACTTGCTAACCTGACTTAGGTGGGGTGCCTGGGTTTGGCCAATGAGAGGCAGTATCAGGGATGCAGAAGGTGAGAAGAGAGAGTGAGAGGTCTGGGTATTTCACCCTGCTGTCCTTCCTGTTCCAGACCTATGTGTCTAGGAGTAGTGACATCCCCCTAGTCTCTCCTTCATGATCCCAGAATTCCTGTGACCCTTTCCTCCCCTTGCTCCTTTAGTTCCAGTGATGGTCGTGTCTTGCTGTGCTGCTGGATTCAGGATGGCTTATCCTCTCTAACCCCTAAGTCTCCAAGTAGCCCTTTCTTTAAAATCTGTTCTATGAACTTTTTGGGTGACTTTAAATTCTTGCTAAGATTTTTTTTATACTATTAGCAATGTATTTTTTTAGATTAGCAAATTTTTTTGTTTTTTAAAAAATATTAAATCTTACTAAGATTTTACTAACATAGTATTTTTTTTTCTTTAGCTTAAAAAAGATAGGTTTAAAGCATTTGGGACAGGCCTGACTTTAGTATAAGTTTTTGAGCTGTTTGAAAGCCGCTGAGATAGAACATGTCCTACACACAGGTCTTATGTCAAGCATGACAACAGCATGGGTGATCGGAGTCTTTATTTTTATTTTGAGAATGTGTTTTCTCTTTATCACTCTATCTTAAAACATGAAGAGGGAGGATAGAATAGTGAAATTTCCATTAGAATACTGAACATTTCCATTATGATATTGCTAAAGGAATTTAAACTATATGATTAGTGGACATCAGTGTGGACCTAAGTTATAATAAGGAGTACAGAGTTGATATATAAACATGTTTATAATGTCTGGTTGTTTTAAATGCAACGGAGAGCCTTGATCCTGTGATCTCTGAGTACGTTTCTGAATCATCTGATATCTTTGCCTGGTCCTTTTATCTGCCCAGTTTATTTACTCGTACCTTTGTGCAAGGATTAGCTGTGTCTCTTCTCTCTCCCTCCCCTCCTTTCCTTCCCCTTCTCTATCTCTCACCTCACTGAATTTGTGTGTGCAAGCCTGCTTAAGCACATGCACATGTATACACATGCACAAACGCGCACGCGCATACACGCACGGAACATTAATGTGATTCATGAAGGCATAATTACCAGTTCTTTATTTACCTGGATTGTGGCATTCTGTGTGCAGTCTTACTCCTTTTTCTAAGTGAGAAGTCATTTTAGTATGAATAACCGGTTATTCTTTTGTGTTTTGTGCTTGAGAGTGTCGATTATTTTTATTTATACCTATCATGTTTCTGTTTATTTTGAAAGGTGTTATTTGGATTAATTTTATGTGGAAGTAATAGAAAGAAGATAAAAATCAATGAAGGACATTTAAAATTAAATCCATGGAAATTCAGTGTGCAGGGAATAGATACTAACACGTTACCAAAAAAATGCTTCTAAATAAACAAAATTTTACATGTAGATATTTCTATGTGTACTTGGGTATTAAATTCAGTAAAAAATAATGATGTGGTTCAAGTGTGTCTTTTGTATCTTGCTAACTAAAAAATGTTTGTAGGAACTGAGAAGCTGAAAGGGAAAGAGAAATGGTAATACATTCAGCCCTCTGGCTATGCTAAGCACATTTTTTTTAGTACAATAAATATTTGAACATAATTGTTTCCTTATAGTAAGATTTTAACAAAGGACCTTCCAAAAAGGCAATTATTTTATTTTCATTAAATTTATTCATCTTAAAAATATGTTTCTAAAGTACTGAGATGTTTAGTAATAGTTTTTTTATAATTAATGAAATATTAATTTTTAATAAAATGAACTTGGGCCAGACAAATCTTCATTTGTATATTTTTATGATCTATATCATTCCATGTAGGTTGTTTAGTATGGGTACTAAATTTATTTATTTTTGGAACATTTATTTGCCAGTACACTATTGTCAAAGACCTTTCTATTATATTTTTATAATATGAAATATTTTTATTGATCTATTAAACATTTTAATTGGTATTATTACCTTTACCTTTGAGGAATAATGGAGTTAATATTGTTTACCCCAAGACTTATAAATTTAAATATATGAAAAGATTTTTGCCAATAATTTTTCTCTTTGTTTTTTTGACTTAATATCATTAAGAACAATATTACTTATGATTAAGAATATTGATTCTGGGTCTACTGGCTGGCTCAGTCAGTAAAGCTTGCAACTCTTGATCTCGGGGTCATGAGTTCAAGCCCCATGTTAGAGATGGAGCTTCCTTAAAAAAATTAAAATTAAAAATACTGTTTGAAAGGAAGTGCCAAGAGAAAAAAGGGGTGGATTTGATTCTGTGTTGAATGTCAGGGGAACAAAACATTCTGCTACCACTTTTTTCCTAGGGAAGTAGTAGAATACTTCCGCATTGATAGAAAAATCTATATTTTTCAGCTACATACTCTGTGACACCTGTTGTCTTTCTTTCAATATCTAATGAACCAGTAGGTCCTTTGATTTCTTTGCAAAGTTTTATAATCAGCATCAAGGAATTCCATCCACCACATCCGTTCTTCAAAGAAAAGAAATTCTTGAAAAATGTAGCTTCCTTTGGAAGTATAAAGAACCAATTAAGATGTGGGAAAGATAACTTATAGTCATACATACACCCCATTCCTCTACGTATTTTAATTTTTAAATTTATGTGGCATTAGTTAGACCACTAGATATCTGTGCATTTTTAACCAGCTTCATTCAATCATATATGCAAAAAGAACTTATTAAGGTTCTACCTTCTACCAAGTACTGGTATTGGGAAATGTCAGTGCACAAAACTTATCCCTAAACTGATGGAGCTTATGTTCAAGCAACTGCTGGGGGTTGCGTAGAAGATAAATATGACATAAAAATAAGTAATTTAGAATTTGACATGAAGAGTAAGTGATTTTGTGCAATGAAAAAGTAGAGCAGGTTGTGGTCAATTGCATGTGCCTCTCATAGAACTGTTTCACTCCTCAGATTCACAGTCATGTGTTTACACATAATGGCCAGATTAATCCTACTGAGTTTCATAATCTCAGCACGTTGGCATTTCGAACCAGAGAATTCTTTGTTGTGAGGGCCATCCTGTGCATTGGAAGCTATTTAGCAACAACCTTCACCTCTCCCCACTAGATGGCAGTAGCACACCCTCCTCCTCACTCAGTATGACCATCAAAAATGCATCTAGACAATGATAAATGTCTCCTGGGGAGCAAAATAGTACCCAGTTGAAAACCACTTAACAACATGAATAAGGGAAGTTTTTTTTTTCTTCCAGAAGTTGTATCTAGAAAAAAACTTGCTTCTCTTGAGGAGCACACTTCCCACATTTTCAAATATGCAATGCCAACCATAAGAGCAACAATTTTAGGGGGCATCTGGGTGGCTCAGTCAGTTAAGTGTTCAGCTCAGGTCATGATCTCAGGGTTTGTGAGTTTGAGCCCCGCGTCACGCTCTGCACTGGCATTGTGGAGCCTGTTTGGGATTCTCTCTTTCCCTCTCTCTCTGCCCTTCCCTGCTCACTCTGTCTCTCTCTCAAAAATAAACTTAAAAAAGAGCAAGATTTTTTTTTTCTCTTTATAAAATCTTTCCTTATATTTCTAGTTCATCTTTTTGTATTTTCTCAGAGACACTAAATCCTGTGTAGAAAGTAGTTGGTGTAAATACATTAAGCTGCCTTTGTCAGTTTTCCCTTTCTTTCCACTTCCGTTACCAATCTACTAGGCTGAGCATCTATCCTTTTACAACTGAGTTATTGCAATGCCTTCCTGCCTCTTTTCTCCCATGCCATAATGTACAACACTGACAGATTAACTTTCTCAGACCAACGATTTAACAACATAACATTCTAACTTAAAGTATCCTCAGTAAAGGGGTCCTGGTTGGCTCAGTCAGTTAAGCATCCTCGACTGTTGGTTTTGGCTCAGGTCAAGATCTCCCAGTTAGTGATTTCAAGCCCTGTATTGGGCTCTGCACTGACAGTGTGGAATCTGCTTGAGATTCTCTCACTCCCTCTCTCTCTCTGCACCTTCCCTGTGCACATGCATGCTCTCTCTCTCAAAATAAATAAACTTAAAAATATGTATCCTCAGTAAAGAAAGTTCAAATTCTCAAAGTCTGTTCCAGGTCTTTTGCCCATCAGTCTGCTCAATGTGAAGCTATAATAATTATTACCTCACAATATTCTTTGTTCATCCTTACCTCCATAGCATAACCTGTTTTGGTTTTTGGTTTTTTTTTTTACTAGAAATACTTCTAACACTTCAGTTTTCCTAAATGTGTGGGGATTTATGTTATTTATTGAGAACAGTATTAGTTCACAGCAAAATTGAGAAGATACAGAGAATTCTCATTTACCCCACAGCCCACACATGCATAGCCTCCCTCCCCACCCCCGTTATCAGTATCACTCACCTGAATGGTACATTTGTAACCAAAGATAAACCTACATTAACACATAATAATCCCCAAAATCTGTAGTTTACCTCAGGATTCATTCTGGTATTGTAAATCCTATGGGTTTGGTCAAATGTGTGATGACATATCCATCATATTGTACAGAATATTTTCACTGTACTAAAAAATCCCTTGTGCTCTGCCTATTCTTCCCTTAACCCACAACCCTGACAACTACCAATCTTTTTATTGTCTCCACAGTTTTGCCTTTTCCAGAATGTTGTATAATTAGAATCATACAGTATGTGGCCTCTTCAGATTGGTTTCAATACTTAGTAAGATGCATTTAAGGTTACTCCAGGTCTTTCTTTATTTGGCTTGATAGCTCATTTCTTCTTACTACTAAATAATATTCCATTGTCTGAATGTACCATGATATCTATCCTGTATGTATTTATCAGTAGATACTTGTTTATTCACCTACTGAAGGATATCTTGATTGCTTCCAAGTTTTGGCAGTTACGAATACAGCTGCCATAAACATCCATGTGCACTTCTCGGGTGGACTAAGCTTTTAACTCCTTTGGGTAAATATCAAGGAGTGTGATTGCTGGATTGTATGGTAAGAATATGTTTCTTATGTTCAGTTAGACAAGAAACTGCCAATTGTCTTCCAAAGTGGCTGTACCATTTTACATTCCCATCAGCAATGCATATACTTCCTATTGCTTCATATCATAGCCAATCACTGTTCCAAATTTTGGCCATTCTAATAGGTGTGAAGTAGTATCTCTTGTTTAAATTTGCATTTCCCTCAAGAATTGTGATGTGTATGCTTATTGCCATCTGTCCATCTTTTTGGCAAGATCTTTGGCCCATTTTTAAATAAGATTGCTTTGTTATTGCTGAGTTTTGAGAGTTTTTTCTGTATTTCAGATGAGTCTTTTATTAGCTTTGTCTTTTGCAAATATTTTCTCCCAGTCTGTGGCTTGTCCTTTATTCTTTTTACATCGCTTATTAATTATTTCTTTCATGGTTCACGTCTGGTGTTGTATCTAAAAAGGTGTCACCATACCCAAGGTAGTCTAGGTTTTCTTCAGGGTTATCTTATAGGAATTTTATTGTTTCACATTTTACATTTCATCTGTGATCCATTTTGAATTAATTTTTGTAAAGGATTAAGTCTGTGTTTAGATTCAGGTGTTTGTGAGATTTGTTTTTATTTTTGTTTGTTTGTCTGTTTGCGTGTGGATGACTAATTGTTCCAGCACCATTTGTTGAAAAGACGATCTTTGTTCCATTTTCTTATCTTTGTTCCTTTATCAAAGACAGTTGATAATATGTATGTGGGTCTATTTCTGGGCTCTTAATGATGTTTCATGTATCTGGTTTTCTGTTCTTTTGCTAATACCACACAGTCTTGATTACTATAGCTTTATAGTAAATCTTGATGCAGATAGAATCAGTCCTACAACTTTGTTCTTCACCTTCAATATTGTGTTACTTATTCTGGGTCTTTTGCCTTTCTCTATGACTTTAGAAATGTCAATTTCTGCAAAATAGCTTACTGGAAATTTGACTGAATTTTGCATTAAATTTATAGATCAAATGGAAAGAATTCACATCTTGACAAAATTGAGTCTATCTATCCATGACATCAAATATCTCTACATTTATTTAGTTATTCATTGATTTCTTTCATCAGAGTTTGCGGTTTTCTTCATATAACTCTTGTACATATTTTGTTAACATTTATGCATTAAGTATTTTAATTTGGGGCATGCTAATGTAAATGCTACTGTGTTTTTAATTTCAAATTCCACTTGTTCAATGCTTATGTACAGGAAAGCATTTGACTTTTGTATATTCACCTTGTATCCTGCAACTTTGCTATAATTGCTTTCTGGAGAGATTTGTCAGTTCTTTTGAATTTTTACATAGATGATCATTTCATCTGTGAACAAATACAATTTTATTTTTTCCTTCCCAATCTGTGTATCTTTTATTTCCTTTTCTTATTTTACCGCATGTATCAAGTACAATGTTGAAAAGAAGTGGTAAGAGGAGTCATGCTTGCCTTATGCCTGATTTTAGTGGAAAAACTTTCTCGCCATTAAATAGATACTATCTATAGGGTTTTTTAAAGATAGTTTTTATCAAGCTCAGAGAATTCCCAGGGAATTCTTAGTTTCTTTAGTTGTGTTTTTGTTTTGTTTTGTTTTTTAGTCATGAATGGGTGTTGGATTTTGTGAAATGCTTTTTATTGATCTATTAATATGATCGTGTAATTTTAAAAAATATTCTGTTTATGTGATACATTAATTAATTGCTTTTCAATTGAGTCACCCTTGCATACTTGGGATAAATCCCAGTTGGTCATGCTGTTTAATTCTTACTAGGTTTTGTTGGATTCAGTTTGCCAATATTCTACTGAGGCTTTCTGCATCTGTGTTCATGAGACATAATAATCTGTAGTTTTCTTTATTTGTAATATCTTTGTGTAGCTTGGTATTAGGATCACTTGGCTTCATAGAATGAGTTAGTATTTCCTCTGCTTCTATCTTCTGAAAAAGATTGCAGAGAATTCGTATAATTTCTTCCTTAAGTGTTTGATAGAATTCATCAGTGAACCTATGTAGGCCTGGTGCTTTCTGTTTGGGAAGGTTATTACTTATTGATTCAATTTCTTTAGTGGTTATAGGCCTATTAAGATTGTATATTTCTTTTTATGTGAGTTTTGGCATATTGTGTCTTTCAAGGAGTTGGTCCATTTCATTGAGATAATCAGTTTTGGGGCCACAGAATTGTTCATAGTATTCCTTTATAATCCTTGTAATGTCCAGGGCATCTATAGTGATGTCCCCTCTTTAATTTCTGATATTAGTAATTTATATCCTCCCTTTTCTTGTTGATTTAGTTTGTTTCTAGTTTGGCTAGAAGCTTATCTATTTTTTTTTTAATCTTTTTGAAGAACCAGCTTTTGTTTTCATTGATTTTATCTATTTGATTTCCTATATTCAATTTCATGATTTTTGTCCTATTTTGCATTTTTTCCTTGCTTCTGCTTACTTTAGATTTAATTAGCTTTTCTTTTTCTAATTTCCTACTGTGGAACTTTAGATGATTGAGTTTTCCTACTTTTCTAATGTATAGTTTTCTTTCTGCTTTTCTAACATATATATTAAGTGCTATAATTTTCCCTGTAAGTACTGCTTTTGCAGTATGCCACAAATTTTGGTAAATTGCATTTTTATTTTATTTATGTCTTCTGGATCTATCTGTTTTCCTATAAGATTGAGAATTAACTCATCCATGAAACCTTCACATGTCATTTATTCAGAGTGATGCAGACCCTGTTTAATACACAGTGATTTTATGTGTGTACTAACTTGTTAAAATTTAAATATTTTATCTCATTTAAGTCAACACTAGATTATAAACTCTTTGAAGAGAAATAGTAAAACTTATACTTACATTTGCCCAGACCCCAGTGCTCTAACACAGAAAAAATGCAGCAATGTATTAGTGATTTGAATAGATTATTTGGAGTTGTAGAATGTGCATTGAGAGCATCTGGCCAAGATGGTGAAATTAGCTGACAAGGAAAACAACATCTACTACCCTACCCATATGCAACTACTGCATTGAAAAATGGGGGGCTAATTAAAATTGAAAGGAAGAAAATGAAGTCTCCAGGTGCTGGAAGTTAAGAGAAAATTTTCAGTACTACCTAGGAGGATGTCCTGGTAGCTCCTGGGTATAACGCTGTTATAAAGGATGGAGTTTAATTCTGCTTAGAGGTCAGAATAAAGGCAGTAGGCCATGTGGATCTAAAAGGTACTGAACCTGAGCTTCCTTTATAAATATAGTTACCAAGCAAAGGAAATCCCAGTGGAAAACCAGTCTATTGGCTGAAGCTGTAAGTACAAAATCAGATGGAAAGCCTGTGATTTCTAGCCTTGCAATAGAACTAGGTATGTGATCTCAATTCTTACCTTATGCATTTACAGCACAAGTTCGCAAAGAAGGAAAATATTAAAAGCACCCAGTAAGTTCAAGAAACATGGGGCTCATTAGATCCCCAAATAAGTCACTAAATTTCAAAACATATGAGATACGTTGACATCATGCAGCAGAGTAATAACAGCTAAGGGGCCATTGATATTGGAGGAATCTGAAAGTTACTTTAAAATAAGAATTTTTATTTTTTTTTTATTTTTTTTTTTTATTTTTTTTTTTTTTAATTTTTTTTTATTTTTTTTATTTTTTTTAATTAATTAATTTATTTTTTAATATATGAAATTTACTGTCAAATTGGTTTCCATACAACACCCAGTGCTCATCCCAAAAGGTGCCCTCCTCAATACCCATCACCCACCCTGCCCTCCCTCCCACCCCCCATCAACCCTCAGTTTGTTCTCAGTTTTTAACAGTCTCTAAAATAAGAATTTTTAAATGGGCAGTCAATAAAATAAGAAATGTGGTTCACAAGGCATGAAAAAAGTTAAAAAAGATACAATGCTTTGCAAAATACCCACATATAAATTCTAGACAACTAAATAAAACTAAACTAAAATTGAAAAAAAAAAAAAAAAACCAATGGAATGGGTTATAAGGGTGGACCAAATACAACTGGGGAAAATAGGAATGGACTTGAACGGATTTCAAGTGATTACCTAGAATGCAGCATCGTGAGATGATAAGAAAATCATGGAGGAAGGAATGAGAAGTTCCTACCATGTTTAGTAGAAGTTCAAAGTGGATCAAGGAAGTGGGTCAGATGCACTCTTTGAAAACATATTTTCTGAGAATGGTTTAAGAACTGAAAAGAAAATTAAGTCTGTAAAAAGGAACTAAAAGTCCTGGAAAGGGTAAATTAGACATATGTTTGTCATATTATAGACTAAAAAATAACAATTTTTAAAAATTAAAGTTTTTATGGAAGAAAACTTTTCATTAGCCAAACTAGATAAAAACATAAAAGAATAGCATTTTCAAAGCACTGACAGAAAAATAATTATTACCTACTTTCAGTTCAATTCCTGGCTAAATTGTCATTCAAGTCAGAAGACAATAATGGTATTTTTCAGACTTATAAACAACAAATTTATCAGCTGCAGACCTTCACTGAAAGAACTACCAAAGACATACTTCAGCCCAAAGGAAAATTAACATAAAAGGAAATAATGGAATACAGGACCCAATATTGAGAAAGCATAATGGTCAACTTCATTGACTTGAAAAAATAATAATGAGAATATATGGAGGGTGGGGATGTTAAAATAATTGCTAACACTAAATGAAAACCAAAAAATAGGTGGCATTTCACAGTAAAGTGCACACATTTTCAGGAAGAAGAACTGTGAAAGAGTCCCTATGGGGTAGGCTACTGATGTTGATGAATGCTACACTGTATTGGAATATTTTGGTCATTGTGCATGTTTAAAGTGTGTAGTAGAACATATATTTTTCAAATTATTACAGGGGAAAAAGAAAGAGAACAATGATCAATCTATTAGAAAGCAAAAAAATGGGGAAGTTGGGAAACAACAAAAACAGAATAAAAAATAAAAGCAAAGAATAAATATAATAAAATATATGTATATACTACAATTATATGTGTTGATATAAATGGATATTTAAAAACAATATTGACTGGAACCAGCAAGTTACTACAACATTAGCAGAGTATACATCATTTCTTGTTTATGAATGCATGAATGATAGAATAGAGAAAATTAAAAATTTAGTCCCACAAATTGGAAGAATGCACATGGAAGAAAGGAAGCCATAAAATGAAACTGGAAGCTGGAAATATTCACTTTAACATTATTATTGTATAACCTATGCTGAAATCAATATGATAGGATTGTTATTTTCTGAAGTTTTCTGTAGTTAAGTAATCAAGATGTTGATTTCTTTCAGAGAGTAATCTCTGAAATTGTCTGTGGTTAAATTTTGTTTCTAAAAATAAAGATGGGTGAAGAGCCATGCATTCTTGTTCCATCTTTGGCCTCAGGTAAATGGTTTTTTACCTTACTGGTCCTCAAATTTCATTAATTTTAAAATGAGTGGACTGCACTGAATTGTCCCATTCAATCTTAATACATTGTGCAGAATATGAATAATATCGAGGATTTAGCAGCATTGAGTCAGTTTCACTCGGGAATTTGCTCTCCTTTTGCAGAAAAAAATGTGCATAATTTCTATTATGGCATTGTAAAACCTCAGATAATATACTCTGTGACTGTAATTTTCTAGTTGATAAATAGTAAGTATTCATACCCATTCTGACAGTCTCTGACACAGTGCTATGCAGGAATGACCTCTAAAGAACTGCCTGGTTGGATACATATATAATCTCCCTTTCTCCAGTTGCCCCTGCCCTTGCTCTCACTCACCTCTTTGCCTGATCCCCACGGGAGACATCCTTTTGTTGCATTGCAGCCATTATCTCCCTTCCTGACTTGTCCAGTTGCTAGTCAAGGACACAAGGGACAGAGGTGAGACTGACAATGGGAAAGGGGAAAAAGAAAGATAAGTAAACTTCATACTCATCTTTCATTCAAAATCTACTAACTTCTGTAAGTTCCAGGGATAATAACTCTCAGGCAATATTGAGTGTCTCATGTCCTCTCTTTAGAGATCTGTTTCTCAACCCCAATCCTCAAGAGTCTACCTAAATTCTTTTAATGAAAAAAATAAGGTCTTAGAAAACAAGAGAGGTATGATATGACCATGAGTTTACTGAATCTCTTAGCCTTTTCTAAATTTTCTGAGTCTTTGCCCTTATAAATCTGAGAGAATTCTATCACCCAATTTGGAATTATAAGTGCATTTTCCCATTCATAAAAAAAATAGTAATACCACCTTTGGCAATTTTATGAGATTTCTTTTAGTTTATAAGACAATAAATTCAGGCCTTCTTAATCAGGTTTCTATTAAGAAAACTGACCTTTTAAAGTCAAGAGTAAATTTCAATGAATAGATCCTACACAGAATTGTGCAATTTTTTAAAGTTTATTTATTTATTTGGGGGTAGGGGAGGGCAGAGTGAGAGAAGGATGGAGAATCCCAAGCAGGCTCCGTGCTGTCAGCACAGATCCCCACACAGGGCTACATCCCATGAACTGTGAGATCATGTCCTGAGCCAAGATTAAGAGTTGGATGCCTAACTGACTGAGATACCCAGGTGTCCCCAGAATTGTGCAACTTATACAGAAAAGGTAATCTGCCTCTTTAATTAGATGGTACTTGTTGGATGTGTTTCTTTATGTCCAAGAGAGTAGATAGTAACCAGTATATACTTTATGGTGGCTTGTACCAATGTGATATCTCACTTTTCTATAAGATTCAAGAATTGGCTAGTCTGCAATGCTCTTTCAAAACCATGAAATTATAATATACCTATGTATATGTGTATATATATGTGTGTATATACACACATATATATAGGCACCTTGGTGGCTCAGTCATTTGAGCATCTGACTTCAGCTCAGGTCATGATCTCACAGGTCGTGAGTTCAAGCCTGGCGTCAGGTTCTATGCTGACAGCCCATGCTTTGAATTCTGTGTTTCCCTCTCTTTCTGCCCCTCCCCTGTTCACCCTCTGTCTCTCTCTTTCTCTCAAAATAAATAAACAATAAAGAAATTTTAAAGTATATATATAATATAATATAATATAATATAATATAATATAATATAAATAACTTGTTAAAATATATTCTTTGATTTTAGATAAATCTACATATCAATATATATCCTTAAAATTTCAAATAAAAGTTTTTATATCCAATATTCAGATTTTTTTGTTTGTTTTTGGAAATATTATTCTCTTAGCTTTTTTTTTTAACGTTTTTATTTATTTTTGAGACAGAGAGAGACAGAGCATGAATGGGGAGGGGCAGAGAGAGAGGGAGACACAGAATCCAAAGCAGGCTCCAGGCTCTGAGCTGTCAGCACGGAGCCCGATGCGGGGCTCAAACTCACGGACTGCCAGATCGTGACCTGAGCTGAAGTCGGACGCTTAACCGACCGAGCCACCCAGGCACCCCTCTCTTAGCTTTTATAAACTTCCAAACTTTGTAAAAATTTCAGTTACTTGAAAGTTTCAGCAAATGACTATCAGAGGTTTATAGATCCATGATCGTACACTCAAAATCAACTTTATTTACATTTTATTATATGACAATATACAAAGGAGTCAAACCATATTTTCTTACAGTGATTTCCATTAAACATTCATATGGGTGGTAATTTTACACACAACTTTTTAATGTTTTTATTAAAATTTCTTTTTGCCCATTATAAAGATGCATAGAAAATATTCACTGCTTGTGTGTAATGTGACTGAATTCTTATTATGTACATTGGGAGTGTTTATTTCAAATATATAAAAGAGTTGTTGGTTTGAAACAAAAATTATCAAATTATCTGTCCACCTGAGTAGAAAAGTTGCATGTGTTAATTTTGAATTACCTTTCTTTAAGTACAGAATATATTACTAGGTTTGGACGTTGAAATGACATAAAAGTCTACTGAAGCCTGGTACTTAACTTATTCATTAACTAACTTAACTTCAGTTAACTCCCCCTTTACTTGTTTTTATTATGATTCTCCTTTTCTTTCTATGTCTATTCTCATTAAACTCATAGTCACTACTCATCTTTCTTTAGGAGATTAATGGAGTACATTGTCACATGCCAATTCAGAAAGTCCACCATTGGGACACATGGTGCAGGTTACACTCGTTGAGCATTTTCTGTAAGAATTGCCAGTTATTGGGGCGCCTGCGTGAACTTTGGTTCAAGTCATGATCTCCTGGTTCGTGAGTTCAAGCGCCGCATCGAGCTCTCTGCTGTCATCACAGAGCCTGCTTCGGATATTCTGTCCCCTCTCTCTTTGCCTCTCCCCCCGGCAAAAGTAAATTGAAACATTAAAAAAATTGGCAGTTATGAAAACTTAGCCGTTTCTCAATACTTCTGTTTTAATTGCCTTTATAAATAGAAATGGCAAGCCACGGAATGTTAGGATTGGGGAGGAAAGAATTAAGTAATCGAATAATCCTGATCTTTTATTACCTGATGAGAAGACCAAGGAAACGTAGAGAGATGATATGTTTCAGTTCATGCAAAAAGCAAATATAAACAATAGCTTCATCCAGCAATTTTGAAGATATTATATATATATCTTTAGATTAACTTTCCTCTGTTTAAACACTTGTTAAAGGATAGTTACATCCTTTCCAGCTTGTTGGTTTTCTGCTTATGATTGAATTTGCATCCACAGTACAGTTTTGTTATATTTCATGATAATCCTCAAGAACTTAATAACATCAAAGAGTCCTGCTCAATTGATCCATTTTGAGTAAGCTATTTTATCTCTCCCTGCGATATATTCCAGATTGCTAATATATTCCCTGTATCACTGGATTTTTTTCTCCCCACTTCTGAGTAAGTTGAATGTGAATGATTGAAGAGGTCTTAATAACCCTTAGATATCCAGATGGTAGAAAATGGCCTTCGGGCAGACTCATATTATATTGCTATTAAGATGACTAAGTGATGGAAATTAGATACTGGAATAAATTGTTCCCCAAGTCATTTTCATGCAGATTAAAAAAAAACTGATGGGAGCTTTTGATTTTGGCCTACACCCACACATGTTAAAGACAGCTATGATGAATCAATCTGAAGAATTTGCTTTTAAGGTGTAACTATCAGTAAAATAAGAATCTTCTTCCAAAGTTGTTTTTCTGATAATTACTTGAAAGAAAAAGACCTTACAATCATCTGATTCAGACAGAATATGACATCAATTGGGTACATTTCTTTTAACATTTATGAGTGCTTTGAAAACTTGTTCAAAAACTTGTTCAAAACTTGTTAAATTGTTAACACTTTTAACAATAACAAACACAATTGGGCATTACAAAATGATCCATAAGGCATCCAAACAATGGAAACTAAATGTCACTGGCATTTAGAATTTGCATCACTTTTTGAAAGTTTGATTTTGCAAGGATGTCCAAAATACTATTATTCTAGAATATTTTAAAACTAAATACCTTCTAGAAATAACCAAGCAAACGAAAAGAAAAATGTTGGCCAGTACTTTTGGATTAACTATTTAAGTAGAACTATTACAACACTGTACAATAAACCATTACCTTTCACTAAGGTATAATTTGATGACAAAGGGGGAGGGGAAAGCTGTTAAACACTCAAGCACAGAGCTGGCATGTGTTATTCTAATAAAATGATAAACTCTTGAGGTGTTTCTGACTGGCTTAGTGGGTAGAGCATGCAACTCTTGATCTTGGGGTTGTAAGTTCGAGCCCCATGTTGGGTGTAGAGATTACTTAAAAATGAAAAAAAAAAAAACTTAGAACTTCTGAGTTCTAATTTCTAATCCTCCATGACTAATTTATTTATGGCTTCCCATATTAGCACTTCTTTCCACTTTATTTTATGGCAATGTGGACAACCACATAGAATAAAACCTCACCGTATTCAATGTTCTGATAGATTGTTGTTATACTTCCTTGCCCAATTTGGATTCTTTTTCGGCCACCTTTAGAGGAAAAATATTTGCTTATAAGAGACTTGAAATTTTTATGCAATTTTATATGTAAATATGTGCATTAAAATATGATATTTTGTGGGTGCCTGAGTGGCTTAGTCAATTAAGCGTCTGACTTCTGAATGACTTAGGTCATGATCTCATGGTTGGTGGGGTCGAGCCCCAGGTCAGGCTCCACACTGACAACGTGTGGCCTGCTTGGGATTCTCTTTCTCCCTCTCTCTCTACCTCTCCCCTGCTCATGCACACTCTCGCTCTTTCAAAATAAATAAATAAACTTAAAAACAAAAGATGCTATTTTAGGGGCATATGAGTGGCTCAGTCCGTTAAGCATCTGACTCCTGGTTTCAGCTCAGGTCATAAGATTGAGTCCCATGTTGGGCTCTGTGATGAGCATGGAACTTGCTTAAGATTCTCTCTCTTTGTCCCTCTTCCCCTCTCCCCACTTGCACTTTCTGTCTCTAAAAAGAGAAACAACAACAAAAAATAAAATAAATATCCTATTCTGTAATTAGTAGTAATATTTATATTCAAATTTCACTGCCAAAGAGCTGCCAGTAGTGTCAACAATGGAAAAAGGAGACTCATACAAAAAATAAATTTTATGGTCTAACAAACAATCCTGGTTTTATAATCTTTCCAAAGCATCATGAAACCTGTTTTCTACCATTAATGTGGTATAACCATAAATTGCCTTTGCCTTAAAAATATAAGTAGAAATACCAAGCATGATAAAACTTAAGAAAGCATAGATGATCTGTTTGGATAATTATTCTTCCTATAGTGTAAAAATATAATGATCCACTTTCCATCCTCTTTTAAATCCATCTCATATACTAGCATCCTACTATAATGTGTATTTGTTATGTTTACACAATCTTAAATATACTAGAAAGCATTTTGTGAGTAGTCAGATTAAAATCAATGAAGTAATTGTATGAGATATTTGATCATTGTGAATAACAGTATGAATAATTTAGAATTTGAAATATTTTTGCCTCAACAGAATGGGAATTATACAAATAGCAGACTCATATTTCCTCTTCACTAACCTGTTTCCACATAGCAATTTTATAATTTTATCATGAAAACAGTGTTTTTCTCCTCTGGAGATTGGAGAGTTGTAAATAAGGAGGAGGAAAAAGCAATGATTTCCTCTAGAATTCATTCAGCTTTGCTTAGCATTTTACACTAAATAAGTTCCAGGGACTACAATTACTGAGAAAGTATAAATTTGAATGTAGAAGCCGAAAAGAATTGCTTTATTATATAGTGAATTTGAATAGGCAATCAAAATGTGAATTGATAACAACCGCATTGTTTTCTGTAGGAAACTTCCATTTGTCTCTGGAAATTTTAACATTTATATAATGAGGTAAACACAAGGACATGGTTTGCTCACCAATCAAGCAGTACGTAGAACCTAGCCAGTATTTCCTCTGACACCAGAAAGCTCTCCAAGTGTAGGGAGTATCCAAGATCAGTATAGGGGGTATCCAAGATCGGGCAGAGTTCAGTAACAAAAGTCAACAATGTCAATTTCTTCACCCGTGAAATAAATCCCAATAATTATCTGTTGTCATAGCCCGTTTTGTTTGTAGATACATAACTATCACATGCTGTAATTTTGTAGCTGATTGAAAAACTCAGCTATAAGATTTAAAATAAATATCTTATTCTTTTATGTTCCCATTTCTCTGCAACAGATGTACATTATACAGTGTTATGCATTGCAGCGTATTTTTATCTGTTTTTATGAATTTAATCAACCTGAATTTTCAAAGTGATACATTATGAATATAGTCGCAGGACTTTCTTGAGCCATCAAATTGTTAGGGTGTTCAAGGGACCGATTAGGGAGTTTGGACAATGACTTCCTTACCTTTGGCATTTGAGGAAATTTTACTTTTGAGGGGGGGAGAATGGAATTCATTTATTAAAAAAGATGTGGTAGCCCCAAGAGGTTTGACTTGGAGACTTCATAGAAGATGCTTTCTATTCTCTATAATGCCCTGGGTAGTAAGCACATTCTTTGGAAATTGTCAGTACCTAGTGGAGAGTACTTCTCAAATTTTAATGAGTCCCATTGATGTGACTTTATTTATGTTTTTTAGGGCAGCTTATAATTGAGATTTTTATGTTTCTTATGGGTAAAAAGGTGACTTGTTCATAATAATAATCCCAATAGTCAGCATGTAGTAGTTACTACATCATTTTTTGTAAAATAAATCTGTTAATCTACCACAGGCCAACCCGCTGTTTTATGTTTACTATCAGTCATCCGCCAACAAGTCTATAAAGTAAACATTTCTACTATTTTTACTATTGTTATTGTTTTTATTGTTTCTGAAAACTTAAGCACATTTTCTGTTCACCCAGCTATTTGTTGACAAAGTCAGTAACGTAAAGTCTGCCCTATTCCACATTTTAGGCATCTTCTCTTGAGCTACATTGTGTCAACCAGATACTTCTGAAAAAAGAATTAGATGATGCATGAGTGCTATAAGCATGATAGTGATAGTGAATGAAATCAGAAAGCCAGAGACTTGTTTGAAACCCTCTACCACAATTTTCATTTATACGCAAATTAGAGATCATTAATATATGAATCCAGGAAAATGGTGGTTAGCCTGTGGCCCATTTGTGTCTCTTTCAGACTTTTGTTTCTGGATGACATCCTTCACTTTCTTAGCTTTGCTCCCCCACCTTCTTGCTGACAACATCAAAAACTCTTGCTTCAAATTCTCTCCTGAGTTTCAAACCCACAGGCTTAGTACCCATCCTGCTGGATACCAAGATCTTCCGTGGTCAGTAATCCCAGAACCCTGCTGCCTCGTGAGATCCATCTCACAGACTGTGCCAGGCCCCAGTCGCACTCCAGTTTGCAGTAGCTCTTTGAGTGCAGGGACTTGGAGTCGAGCACTTATCTGGTAGTACCACTTGTCCCTGGTTTCGTGTTTCCAAATCTGTACTCCGAACTCACACTTGCTTTCGGCCCATCTCCAGCATGTATACAGTTAGTACATCAGTAGGGAATTCTACACCTTTTCAGTCTATTATCTCATATAGCACTTACACTGTACTTAAAAACAAAACAAAATACCAACAAATTAAGGAACCTCAGTAACTCTTTTGTCTACAGGATCAATTTCATACTCCTACAAATGATGCTTTCACAATCTGCTTCCCAAGCCCATTCCTTGCTCCATCTAAGCCTACCCACTCCCACGCCTCAAGTCAGCCACAATTGATACTGCTTACACAGTTCTTTAAAAAAACCAAAATACATTCTGCCTTTGCACATATGGTTCCTCCTGTGATGCTCTTTGCCTCTTTTCTGTCACACAGAATCCAACTACATGTCATTTTTTCTCTGCTATAGTTCTATATACCCTTGGACCTCACTCTGTAAACCCACTGTACTTTTATAAAATGCCAAAACATTTTTCACAATCATTTTATATAAACAGTTACACTTTAATAATTATTAATAATTCATAAGTAATTATAGACATGTCATTTAATGTGTCAGTTTTCTCATTTTTTAAAATAGCAATAATATCACTACCTACTTTATAGGTTTGTGAAGATTAGAGATACGACACGTGCAAAAAAAAAAATCTTAGTACACAGTAAATGCTCAATAAGTAAGTGTTCCAAGTAATACTATTTTACTTACGTCTGTTAGAAATTTTATTACTCCACAAAACTGTGAATTTTTTGGAGAAAAGGCAATATTTATCTTTGTAACTCTTCATGACTGGCACACAGTATGTACTCAATACATTCTTACAAATTAGTGAATTATTACTCTTTAATGCTTCTATGATATTAATTTTCAATCTTGCATTTTTCTTTTTTGAAAGTGCAGATTGCACAAATATCAGTAGTAAATTGGATAATGTCACTAAATAGTGATTTAAAAACACATTGGAACCCTCTGTACCTGTTATATACCTGTGAAACAGAGCACCCACTCCACTGTTCTGCCTTTTGCTGGAAATCTTAGTGATCACTCTTCTAGCAAACTAATTTTGCAAGTACTAATACAATCAATTCAATTAAAAGCCTACACGTTGTTAGAGTCACCACATTACAAAAAAGATGCTCATTTAAGTGAAAGAATTCAATAGCCTAACATTAGTAATAGCAGTTTTAAACCCAGTCCCGTATTATTTATACCTTTGGTTTAATTAATCAGTCCCATTAATGTCTGACCACTCTACTCCAATTACCTTATGGAGTTAAGGAGAATGGTCTAATTTCGGCTAGATAGAAAAACAATGAGTGGTTATTAAATACATAGAAAGAGTTCTCCTCCTCAAAACAGATGTGCTTGATCTGTCTGTCTGGGGACTGGGTTGATAGGTTACAGCAAAGAGGTGATTAATGTCTCAACTGTTCTGCTACTTCTGCCGTGGCCTCCATCCTGCCCACTACTCTCTGCACTACAGACCTGGGGATCTTTTTAAAGCATATATCATATCACATTACTCCTCCATTTAAAACTTTCCTTTTTTTGAATGCTTATTTATTTTTGAGAGAGAGAGCATAAACAGGTAGAGGGCAGAGAGAGAGGGAGACACAGACTCCAAAGCAGTCTCCAGGCTCTGAATTGTTGGCACAGAGCCAGATGCAGGGCTTGAACTCATGGACTGTGAGGTCATGACCTGAGCTGAAGTTGGACACTTAAGTGGCAGAGCCACCCAGGCGCCCCTCCATTTACAACTTCCCAATGATTCCTAGTGCACTGAGGATAAAGGCCAAAGGCTGCTCCAGCCTTACCGGTCTCCCTGATGTTCCATAAACATCACAAGCCTATTCCCACTGCCAGGTTTCTGTCTTCGTGTTTCTGCTTCCATAAAGCTCTTCATTTAGATCTTTCCATTCACCCCCTTGAATCTTAGCTCACAAATGGCCATATGAAGACTTTCCTGAGTAAACCCTATTTAAAAATTGAAATTACTACCATCTTCTTCAGGATTATCTATTTCCCTTCCCTATTATGTTTATAATATAGCACACATATCACATATTTAATATTTAATATAGCACATGTCACCACACATTACTTATCTTACTTTTTTATTATCTGTCACTTTCCACCACAAAAATTTTAGCTTAATTCCAGCCAGGATTTTTGTCAGTTTAGTTCACTTCAGAATCCCTGTGCTGATAACATTATAGGGTCTCAGTAAACACTGAATGAATGATTCAATCCATAAATAAAAAACAAAATGCAAGGATAATTAAGCCAACTTATCGTGTTCCACATTTTAAGTTATCATATATTTCTGTATAACCACTAGTAGTAATAATTGATGTATGATAATTGATATATCTTTTCTACCTAGAATTAAATTAATGAATAATAAATTCTAAGTTGAATAAAATCTGTGGATATAAGTAATTTAGGTAGAATATTTACATAACCTTATTTTTTGTTAATATTTTAATGCATTCCAAAATCCCACATTTTATAAGTTAAAGACTAGATGTGGTTATCCAAGTAGACATATTCATCTATATAAGAATAAAAACAAATAGAAGAAAAGATATAAATAAAACCTTAAGATCAGTGTTAGACTTGAAAAAATTATAATGTGTATCACAGTTTAAGGATTAATATAATAAAAAGCTATATGTAAATTTTTATTAGATTTATTATAAACTAAGTGATAAAACCTCACACCTATTTTTAAAGTGGACAGTTTGATGTTTATTATATGTCTAATCTGTGAAACAATCACTGTGCTCAACATAAAGAATATCTGTGGGGCTCTTGGGTGGCTTAGTCGGTTAAGCATCTGACTCTTGATTTTGACTCAGGTCATGATCTCACGATTCATGAGTTTGAGCCCTGAGTCAGCCTCTGCACTAACACCACAGAGCTTGCTTGAGATTCGCTGCTTCTCGCCCATTCACTCTCTCTGTCTCTCTCTCTCAAAATAAATAAATAAACATTTAAAAAAAGAATATCTTCATCACCCACAAAAATTTTCTTTATGGTCCTTTCCTCCCAGCTACCCCACAGCCTACTTACTGTCCCTGGGATCACACTATAGATTAGATTGCATTAAATAAACCAATTTGAGAAGAATTGCCTACTTAACAATATTGAGTGTTCCAACCTATAACATGGCATATGTCTTAATTAATTAATTAATTAATTAAGTTTTCTTTAATTTCTCTTAGCAAAGTTTTGTAAATTTCAGTATGCAGGTCTTTTTGTATCTTTTGCAAGATTATTTCTCTCACTTTTTTATTCTGTTGTAAAGGATATGGTTTTATATTTTCAGTTACTAACTGCTCATTGTAGTAGATAAAAATGCAGTTTATTTTTTCTATATGTATTTTATATCTTACAGCATTGCCAAATTTACTCATTAATGGCATTTATTAACTTTGTAGTAAATTACATTAGATTCCTTGCATAGATAAATATGTCATATGCAAACAAAGGCACTTTTACTTTTTTCATTCCAATTTAGATGCCCTTTATCTTTCCTTAGTCCTATTCCGTTAGCCAGAGCCTACGGTATAACATTGAATAGAAGTGGTACAAGCCGATTTGCCTTTTCTCTAATCTTAAGGAGAATGACTCAGTTTTCAACATTAATATATTAGTTGTAGGTTTTCCAGAGATACTCTTTATTATGGTAAACAAATTTGCTTCTATTCCTGTTTTGCCAAGGTTATTTATTTATTTATTTATTTATGTCAGAAAAATATTCCATACTCTTCATATTTCTGAGTTTGTGGAGACTGAGAATTTCATTTGTAAAAGGTAAATTTCATCAGTGAAGATAACTGGGCTTGGATTTTTCTTTGTGAGAACGTTTTTTCTTAATCTATAAATTCAATGTCTTTAATAGACAAAATGATATTTAAACTGTTTAATGTATCATTTTAAGTAAACATTAGCAGCTTTTGTCTTTGGATTTGTCCACTTCACCTAAGTGGTTGACTTTGTTGGCATGAAGTTAGTCATAATATTTTATTATACTTCCAATATATATAGAATTTGTAGTGGTATTACCTCTCTTGTTTCTGATATTAGTAACTCATATCTTCTCTTTTTCTCTTCATTTTATTTTTTGAATTCTTATTTATCTCTCTTTATTTTGGAAAGTTTCTGTTGTTATGTCTTCAAGTTCACCCATCTGTTTTTCTGCTGTGTCTAATCTATAATAGTCCTAATACATTTTTCATTTCACACATTGTAATGTTCATCTCTAGAAGTTCAATTTCCAGGCCTCTATTTCCCTCATGTCTACTTAAGTGTTTCATTAAATGGAATGTAGTTTGTAACAGCTATTTTAATATTTTTAACAGCTAATTCTAACAATTGGATAAGTCTGGATCAGTTTCAATTCATTGATTTTTCTCCTGATTATTGATCATATTTTATTGCTTCTTTGCTTGACTGGTAATTCTAGATTGATTGCTAGACATTGTGAATCTTATTGTAATAAGTGCTGGATATTTTTTTTTATTACTGTACATATTGTCGAACTTTATTCTGGAATGCTATTAAGTTACTTGTAAACTGTTTGATCCTGCTGTGTCTTACTTGTTTATTAGTCAAGACCAGAGAACTGTTTAATCTAGGGCTAATTATTCCCCACCACTGGCACAAGACCCTTTTGAGCACCTTAAATTGCTGTGAATTGTGTGAATTGAGTTTCTAGTATAGTTGGTCGTCCTTCGCTATTTGTCCCATGTAAGCAACACAGACTATTCCCAGTAGTCTTCTGGTGGTTGTTTTCTTGGCCTTAGCTAGTTTCCATACACACAGGCACTGTAGATAACTCTGTTGAAAACCAAAAAGGGATCCTCTTCAGATGTTCAGAGTTGTCTGTTTTTGTAGCTCTTCATTACTCTTTCCTAGGATTTATACTCGTTGGTCTCCCTGAATTCTCAACAGTGCCTTTATAACTCAAGGAGTTTTCTGAGCTTCTCTTGGATTATTCCTCTCTGTGCAATGGCATGGAGATTTTCTCAAGGTAGCAAACCATAGGGCTTACCTCATTTGTTTCCCATCACTCAGGTATCACAATCTTTAATTACCTAGAGTCCCTTTGAAACTATTGTTGTTTTTTGGTGGATATTTTTGGATATATTTTTCTATTTTGTTATTGGTGGTGGTGGTGTTGGTGTTGTTGCTGCTGCTATTGTTGTTTTTCAGATCAGGGTGTAATTCTGTTACCAGTGATCCCATCTTGGTTTGAAACATAAGTTTCTACAAATAGATTCTTAAAAATTACAAATAACCAATAAAAAATGAATAGACTGTTCAGAAAAGAGGATATTCTAATGGTTATTAAAAAATATTTACCATGGGATGCAGTTTTTATCCATATATATGGCAAATAAAAAAAGACGATGACTTTAATATTATTAGTAAAGTTGTACAAAATAAGCACTTTAATATCCTGTTGATAGTAGTGTGAATAACACAAACCATTTTGAAAAGTCCAGTAATGTGTATAAAAATTTTTCTTAAAAATAACACACCATTTGACACAATTATTCCTTTTCAGAGACTCTAAACTTGGAATCAAAAGGAACCATGTAAGGAATGATAATCATAGCATTGTAGTGGCATAACAGTGGAAAACACTTAAACGTCCATAAATAAGAGAATGGTCAATATATTATTAAATTACATGTATCCTATGAAAAACTAATTAGCTACTTTACAAACACTGAGTTCTGTCTCATTGACCCTGAGGAATGGCCATGATATATCATTCAGGTAAAAGAGAAACTTGACAAGTAACAGAATAATATAATAATAATAAAAATTTAAATAGAAAAAAGAAAAGAACAATGGAAAAAGTGAAAGGATAAATTCCATCCTATTTATTTTAACCTTGAGGATGTGTTGAAGAGGTGTCATGGATAGGTTATTAATTTTTAAAAGATTATTAATATTTGTATCATATTACTTGCTATACTAAGTAAATATTCCTTAAAAAGTTAAAAAATAGGGGCACCTGGGTGTCTCAGTCAGTTAAGCATCTGATTCTTGATTTCAGCTCAGGTCATGATCTCATGGTTTGTGACATCAAGCCCAGCATCAGGCTCTGTACTGATAGCGTGGAACCTGCTTGGGATTCCCTGTCTCCCTCTCTCTCTGCTTCTCCCCCACTTGTTTTCTCTCTCTCTCTCTCTCTCTCTCTCTTTCAAAATAAATAAACTTTTAAAATAAAAAAATAATTAAAAATCCCAGGAATGTTGCCAACTACAGTCCAATATAACTTGCTAAAATATGCACATACATATTGAAAGAAAATCAATAAAGAAGGCTGCTTTAATGTGTATATAATGCAACTCAAGAATTTAACAGAATATACTGTTTGTCTAGGATTGCAATAAATGATATAAGAACACTTGCTGAGAGATGCCATTTAACATTATAAAGACAAGGCACTGGAAATGACAGCTAACATGTCCTGTAGCTTTGATCTGTGTTGCTAATGAGCAACAAGGATCTTGCCATGCAATTTAAGGTGAGACTACTGGTTGGAAGTAATAACCTGGTATTTTATGTTTTCCTTGTTTATGCATCTTTCCTAAATGAATTGAATTTAAAATTTTTGTCTGGAACATTTATTTCTTTTAAACTTTTCTTTGCATTTTAGTTTTGTGAAGTTAAAAATATCTGGTTTTGAAATGGGTAATGACACTGCCTTAGCTGCTCCCCAACTTCCCCCCCCCCAAAAAAAAACTTGCTTGGGCTTATGTTGACATTTTATTAATTTTCCCTTTTATGGATTAATTTGCATGAGTCTCTTATTTCATTGCAAGTGTTTCTCTTTACTTTCTTTCCAGCTGCATTTATACAAAACCTTCTGAAAGACGTTTTTTGTTATTGTTGTTTTATTGGTCTTTCTTAGACCTTCATTTCATACCAGTGATATTATGTTCACTAAGTCTAATTATGCTCTGGCTGCAAACTCTTAGAATTGGATCTTTTCCAGATACTCAGTCAAGAATAGCTTCAGACTTGATTGTTTGTTAAATGTACTGTACGAAGAAACAACCCTAAACTGATTCATGGCTATGAATCTTCCTGAATTCATCAAATCAGGGTTTGCCTACACATTCTCACCCAAGGTCTTAACCTTCTAAGGATAAATAGCCAAAAACATATCTATTATATTTCATAACTTACTCTAGTCCTAAGATTGTCTACCACTTTATTTTTTTTTTTTTAATTTTTTTTTTCAATGTTTTTTATTTATTTTTGGGACAGAGAGACACAGAGCATGAACGGGGGAGGGGCAGAGAGAGAGGGAGACACAGAATTGGAAACAGGCTCCAGGCTCCGAGCTGTCAGCACAGAGCCCGACGCGGGGCTCGAACTCACAGACGCGAGATCGTGACCTGGCTGAAGTCGGCCGCTTAACCGACTGCGCCACCCAGGCGCCCCGATTGTCTACCACTTTAGAAAAATACAGGATAAAATGTTTTCACCTACATTTAACACTTGAGTATTTTCTTTTAGCTAAAATTTGTCTAAGAAATAATTGATATGGCAGACTTGCCTTATCATTTCAAATGAGTGGTACATCAGAATAGGGGATCCAGTAATCTGCATGGGAAAAGTAATAGCTAACATTCATCACATGCTCAGTAAGTGCTAGACACCGTCTCAAGCAATTTACATATGTTTATTTATTTAATCCTCCCAACAGCCATATTATTTTGTTTATTAGTGTTATTAATCTCATTTTATAGATAAGAACATTTAGGCCCTGAAAGGCTTAGCATTTACATTAAACCACACAGATAATAAATGTCAATGTCTGAATCTGACCCGGTAGTGGGACCACACAGTCACATTCATAATTACTACATGACATTGTCTGTCCAGAGTCCAATAAAGATACTTCTATTTTTTTTCTCACAGTTTTAAAACTTAAATCTCCTAAAAACTGGCACGGCACCTAAAAATATCGTGAAATCAAACAACTAAATGCTACCACTGTACAGTAATGTTACAATCATGTTTTTATCTCCTTTAAGCTCTTGAGGTCTTGTATCATTTTTTTTAAGTAGAAATTGATTTTTGTTCCAACTAAAAATACATAAAAATGGATTTTCTCACACAACTCTTAGAATTGTAAAAGGGGACAGAAAGGTACTGAAGTGATATTTCACCCACATGACCCGCTGAAACTGAAACACCCAGTGATAGGATCCACATGGAAAATACCAGTCTTACAGCTCCCAGAGAGTGGGAAGGTCTTTACTTCTTTCTTTCTTTTTGTCTTCCATTATTTTTTTTAAGTTTATTTACTTTCGAGAGGGACAGAGACAGAATGTGACCAGGGGGCGGGGGGGGGGGGGGGGCAGGAAGAGGGAGACAGAATCTGAAGCAGGCTCCAGGCTCTGAGCTGTCAGCACAGAGCCCCATGCAGGGCTTGAATTCATGAACTGCGAGATCATGACCTCAGCTGAAGTCGGACGCTTAACTGACTGAGCCCCCAGGCACCCCCTTATTTTTTTAAGTTTTTAAATGTGTATTTATTTTTGAGAGAGACAGAACATGAGCGGGGGAGGGGGAGAGAGAGAGAGAGAGAGAGAGAGAGAGAGAGAGAGAGAGAGAGAATCCGAAGCAGGCTCCAGGCTCCCAGCTGTCAGCACAAAGCCCGACGCCTGGCTCAAACCCATGAACCGAATGGTGAGATCATGAGATGAGCCAAAGTCAGATGCTTAACTGACTGAGCCACCCCAGTGCCCCTTTTCTTATTTTGTAAGTAGGCCAGTAGTTTTCAAAATTTGGAAAGGTATGATGGTTTGGTAGTTATTCTTTTTAGATTTTTAAGCCACTGTGGACATGACCAGAAATAATTCATAATGAGGAAATTAAAAGATTACTTTTTAGAAGGGAAACACTGAATGAAAGATCATGTTGTAGTCGTGTTTCTACAAACTGAAATTATGCAAAAACTAGCCAGTATATCAGGGCTGGAGGAAACAAGGAGGGTCTTACAAGTTAGCTGGTCTACGTGAATAATTTTGACATAACAGTTTCATCTAATCACATTGTGCATTTAGATCTCATCAAGCTTTGTACAGTCAATTTCCAGCATATCAACAAATGACTATGCTGTCATTTATTGCCCATTTTGTTATGATGCAAGCTACTCAACCCCATTTCTCTGTGCCCTGAGCCACACTTCTGTTGCTCTAGTTAACCGTTTCTTGAATCCTTTACATATCTTTTGTATTTTTAAAAATTATTGCACAATCACATATTTTATATCACCCTTGGTCGGCTGTGTGTTCTGCTTTTCTATTTACTGATCCTTGCCCTCAGTTTTAATTCTCTTTATAATTTTACACGTCACATACACATAAATGCATACTGCACAGACACACGAGTGTAAACGTACATGTGTGAAAATAACATATGATCATGTAGAGGCTCACCAGATAGTTTGAGTTGTCTTCATGTCTCTAGAAACGGAGTCTGGTTTTATTTAACTCCATTCGGGGATAAGAAAATAGATAGTTGAGAGAAAAAAAGGTGATTTTGTTACGTCACACAGACAAAATCCACACTAGAGCTCAGAATTCCTATCTCCAGGCCTAGAAAGTAGCCTCTTCAATTGACAAATTTATTTATATCACCTGCTTATCTAGTGGCAACTGATTAGTCAAACAGCTGCCATACCTGTTTTACATACGTGTCAAACACAGCCATATACCACCAACAACAGGAGCAGCGATAATACCAGCTTGGCAACAAGGGCAATGTGCTCTTTGATTTCCATTTCTTTTTTAAAAAGAACACAGTGATTTAGAAGGACAGCCCCCATACAGCACATTATATCATGTGTAGAGCAAGGACTTGGAGCTCTGATTCAGAAAGCTATGCTATTTTGATTGCAGCATGTCCAGGCTGACAGGATCTCAGAATTAGAGGAAAATAAAAAAGGAGTAATTTAACTGGGATAGAAATGAGAAAATGTAAGGCACTTAAAATGTTTTCTGCTGCTAAATCCTGCTTCTGATTTGCCTCACATTCATCATTTAACCTCTGAGTCTGCAAATGGGGGTAATAATCTTCCAACCCCTCATCATTCACCAAGGTGCCATAAAGATGAATTTGGTCTACTTCTGATGCACTTAGAGTTCCTTAGAGATTGGCAGTGCATATTAGAGGAGTTTTCAGTAGCCTCCTACCTCTTACAACGAGCAAAGAAATAATTGGGTAGCACCATGATTTTTGAAGCTTGTGTAAATTGTTTCAACTTGATGAAAATTCTTTATTTCATAGCATCATGCTATCAGAATAGTTTCCTGATTGATTTTTTAGTAAATTTGATATTTTAGAGCAGTTTTATGTTCACAACAAAATCGAGAAAAGAGTACAAAGGGTTCTCTTTTATACCCCCCCCCCACATATGCATAGTTTCCCCCATTTTCCACATCCTCTACTGGAGTAGTATGTTTGTCACAATTTCTGAGGCAACATTGACATATAATTGTCATCTAAAGTCCAGTGTTTACATTAGAGTTAACACTTGATGTTGTACATTCTATGGACTTTGATAAATGCATAATCTCATGTGTTGCTATAGATTGAACATTTGTCCCTGCTTCCCCCCAAATTCATATGTTGAAATCCTAACCCCAAGATGATGGTGTTAGGAGGTGGGTGGGATCACCTTTGGGTGACCTTTAGATTATGGTGGTGGAGCCCTCATGAATGGTATTAATACCCTTATAAAAGAGACTCCAGGGAAAAAAGGTCATTTATTAACTAAAAAGACCCTCACCAGACACTGATTCTGCCAGCTTCTTGTTCTTGAACTTCCCAGTCTCTAGAACCAAGAGAAAGAAATTTCTGTTTTTTATACCCAGTCCTATGGGTATTTTGTTATAGCAGCCAGAACAGACTTAGATATGTCTCCACCATTATGGTGTTGTACAGAATAGCTTGGCTGCTTTAAAAATCCTCTTTGTTCTATCTAGTCACCCCTTCCTTCTCTTTTTTGCCCGTGACAACCACTAATCCTTTTATCATCTCCATAGTTTTGCCTTTTCCAAAATGTCATATAGTTGGAATCATATAGTATGTAGCCTTTTCTGATTGGCTTTTTTCACTTAATAATATATATTTGTTTCCTCCATGTATTTTCATGGATTGATAGCTTATTTCTTTCTGACGTTGATGATATTCTGTTGGCTGGATATATACCACAGTTTGTTTATCCATTTACCTACTGCAAGATTTCTTGGTTTCTTCCAAGTTTTAGTAATTGTGAGTAAAGATTCTATAAACGTATGTGGGCAGACTTTGGGGCTGATCTACATTTTCAAGTCCTTTTGTAAATACCAAGGAGTAGTATGTTTGTTGGATTATATAGTAAAAGTATATATACTTTTGTAAGAAACTTCCGAACTGTCATTCAAAGTAGCTGTACTATTTTGAGTTCCCACCAGCAATAAATGAAAGTTCATATTGCTCTACATCCTTGTCAGAATTTAGTGTTGTCAGTGTTTTGAATTTTTGCCATTCTAAGAGGTATGTAGTCATATCTCATTATGGTTTTAATTTGCAGTTACCTAATGGCCTATGATGTGGAGCATCTTTTCATATACTTATTTCTAATCTGTATGTCTTCTATGGTGAAGTGTCTGTTCATATCTTTTGTTCATTTTTTAATCAAGTTGTTCATTTTCTAATCACTGAGTTTTAAGAATCAAGTGTATATTTTGGATAATAGTCTTTTAAAAATTGTTTTTAAGTTTATTTATTTTGAGACAGAGAGAGAGAGAGAGAGAGAGAGAGAACAAGCAAGGAAAGGGCAGAGAGAAGGAGAGACAGAATCCCAAGCAAGCTCTGCACCATCAGTGCAGAGCCTGATGTGGGGCTCAAACTCACAAACCATGAGATCATGACCTGAGCCGAGATCAAGAGTCAGATACTCAACCAACTGGGGCACCTAGGCGCCCCTGGATAATAGTCTTTTAACAGATGTGGTGTTTGCAAATATTTTTACCCAGTCTGACTTGTCTTCTCATTGTCTTAAAATCCCAATTGATTTTTAAAATTTATCCTACATTATTGTTCAGGTTGTTTATTGGCTTTACAAATCCGTATTTGCATTTGATGCTGAGTATAGAACTTTCTTTGTAAAGCTTAGTTAAGCAGGAGTTGGCAATTCTTCTCATATTGATTTGTATATGTAATATACTATAATTATATTCTAAATAGTGATAAATCAGAGGATGTGATATCCAGAAAGTTTGGGTGGAATCTCAAAATTCTAGTTGTGTTGCAAATAATTTAGAGATATAGCAAAAGTAATTTTGTGAGAGTTGAATTCTCTGCCTTCACGTGCACACCTTCACCTATATAAACATCAATTACTTAGCACAAATATAGGTCTTAAACCAACAAAATTTTACACGTATCCTTTTAGCTTTTTAGAACAAGGCCATATGGAAATCACTCACATTAAATTCTAAGTCTCAACGGCTGATTTGCAAGCATGAGGCTAATTTAGTTTAGAATTAAGTATATTTTAGAAACCTATAGAAGTCAAACTTCTTGGAAGAATGTTTTTGTTCATTATAAAATCAAGATTTGGGTTTGTATTTCTAATCTATAAATTGTCTGGAGGGTGATAAAAGAAAGAGAACCATAGGTCTGCTCTGTACTTACTGATGCTTTGGAAGCAATATCCGTAATACTGCAGAAGACAGCCAATTAATGGCTTTTGTGGTTTGCTAAATGCCTGAGTAAAGTTGAGATGTTTAATAACCACAAAAGCCCTTTACTACCACTAGAGTCCTAAGACTCCAATTGCAATTCATATTCTATACAGCATTAAAACTGGTGTAACAAACCAAAGTATAAATCTCTTTTTATAGCATTTTCTTTCTCCTCAAGAGGATTTGCTGATACTATTTTTTAAATCTTTTTTTTAAATTCCTCTTTGTTTCAGTGACTTTGCGGTAAAGAAGTATGTGAAATGAGATGGTCTGCAAAGCAAAGTGTCATTTAAGTATGTGTTTTGTGAAGAAATTATTATATAAATAGATAAGTACACCACATTTCCATGTGCACATAGCACTCTAATCATTTGTATTTCAGTGCTAGAGTAGGAAAGTAAAAATTCAGTAGCCTATCCTCCTTTGGATGTCTATTGCAGCCTTTTTCATGAGAAAATCATATGGAGACACCTTGGGGATTATTTAGTTGGATTATTATGACCACATTTTCATTTTCCAGCTATAGAAATAGAGCCAGAAATGACTCATTCAAAGGCCCAAATCTCATTTAAGAGCAAAACTTGAATTCTGCCCTCACTACAATCTTCATTTTCTCATGTCTGGACTGCTCTAAAAGTCTTCTGCAGCAATTGAGTTTCTGCAGGAGAAGCGAATAACATCCCTGCCACTCCAGTCCATCATCCACATTCCTGAGTGATCCTTCCAACACCTGTACATGGTGATACCATTCTGTGAATACTCATTGTCTTGAGAACACAAACCTCCAATCTCCCAACCTTCTCTCCATACACCCTTCTACTATCCACCTCAGACATGATGTTTTAGGAAAATTGGATTATTGTCTCTTCTACCGTGTTGCTTTTTTGTCCTGACTTCATGACATTTAAATCTTCCTGGATTCTTTTTTACTTCTAACTAACAAATGTCCACCTCCACTCTCTTTTTTGACCCCTAAATGCCTTCATGTAAGGGCATTTATATTCTTTCTTATGATTAATAGACTATGTCTTTTGCCTTCTGTCTCTCTCTTTTTTTTTTTTCTTTGTAAACAGGGTTCTTAAAGACTTGTATG
This sequence comes from Neofelis nebulosa, assembly GCF_028018385.1. Lineage (NCBI taxonomy): Eukaryota > Metazoa > Chordata > Mammalia > Carnivora > Felidae > Neofelis > Neofelis nebulosa. The sequence goes on along the minus strand of NC_080787.1, from coordinate 59,546,347 downwards.
TCTACCCGGAAGACAAGCTACCCATATAGGAGAGAATCATCACACCTTAAAAGTCCCAATTTAAAAAGCCTCCTTGTTTACAAATAATGTTTACTTTCCTTTTTTAAGAATAGAGAGATATGAAGGGAACTCACACATCTTTCCCATCTCAGTGATACCATGATTGAGTCAGTTGCACAAACCAAACTTCTGGGAGTCACATTTGAGTCCATTTTCTTCATAACTCCCCATATCTGATCTATCAGCAATGTCAAAAAATTCTGCCAGTTTTCCCTCTAAACATGTCCAGAAGTAATCAGTGGATCTTCCTCTCCACCACTCTCCTTGGTAGCAGCAGAAGAGACTGCAGTAGTGAGCGTACGAACTGCAACAATAGTGTCTTCACCTTTCTCCCTGTTTCCACTCTACCTCCATTTTAACCCATTTTCCTAATAGCACGCTTCATGTTCCCTTTAAGATATTAAACTGGTTATTTCACTGTCCAGTTAAATACTCCCTAGGCCATCTAATATACTTAGAATAAAACCAAAAAGAGCCAGTATGATCTAGCCCCTGTCTACTTATCTGACCTAATATCACTCTCTCCTGTGCTTACTAAATTCTTGATATACACGCACCAGAATTCTGACTAAATTCTTGATATACGTGCACCAGAATTCTCTCTGTTCCTTAGGAAGCTCAGCTTCTTCCTGTCTCATTGCCTTTGCCTTCCAGCTACCTGGAAGACTAGTGATCCAGATCCTTGCATGTCAGGCTTCTCTACATTCAGGTCACAGTTTGTATGTTACCTCTTCAAAGAGGCTCTGACTGACTTCCCATCTAAACCAGCTTTTCCAAACAGCCCCTCCATAATGTTGCCCTGTTCCTTTTTATCACAGCATATTATTGTCTAAAATAAGCTTACTTATTCCTTTGTTTGCTTTTTGGTTGTCTGTTTCCCTTCTTTAGAATGTAAGTAAATTCAATGAAGGCCATTTGTTTACTGTTTTTGTAGCACCTAGAACAAATATATAAACAAATAAGTATATTTGCTGTATTTAATATAGAGAGTGTTACTATATTTAATAATAATATATTTTTTCACTGAGGAATGCAATTGTCCCAGATGCCCCTTCCTGGCTCCCGGCCTTATTATGTTTGTTCAGGTTCAATATAAATTCTGCTTTCTTTCCCTAGGTCTGAATGATATGAGCCTGCACTGGTAGTATTCTAGATCTTTAGAACAAAATAAGAATCCTACCTTCAAGCAAAGGACAAGAACACTGTAGATAGTATCCAGATGTTGCTTGTTCTTGCATTTCATAGGAAATGAAGGAAAACTGAAGTTCCTTTGACTGGTCTCCCCACCTCTTGAGAGCCCATAATTTCTCCAGTTGGGATAAAAGCAAATCAAAGTATAACCTTCATCACGGACCATAGAACTGATGTTAATGAATCCTAAAGCATGTTCTTTATAGAACATTTAAATGGTTACCTTCTTTCAATCAAAGTTTACAGAATAAATCTTAAATCTTAAAAGTGAGTGGGGAAGGCATTAGGGAAAAGTTTGTGACCTGAGTGCTAACTCTCAATACTATTTCTCCCTTGGCTTTGATGAAAGGACTTGACAGACACAAGTATCTTGGTAGGGAAACTGAATGGTCTTGAAGTACCTGATACTGTATGTGATTCCAAGAAAGCAGACATTATCTTTACTCTTTTTTTTTTTTTTAACATTTATTTATTTTTGAGACAGAGCATGAACGGGGGAGGGTCAGAGAGAGGGAGACACAGAATCCGAAACAGGCTCCAGGCTCTGAGCTGTCAGCACAGAGCCCGATGCGGGGCTCGAACCCACGGACCGTGAGATCATGACCTGAGCCGAAGTCGGCCGCCCAACCGATGGAGCCACCCAGGCGCCCCTTATCTTTACTCTTTGAGATGTAGAGTTAAAGAAGGAAGAGATCCAAGGCCTGAAAGGAGCCCTAAAAACAGACCATCAATCCCATGTTTGAGGGGATCTGGTGGCTTCCTGCAGTGAACCTTTTCTACAGAATAATTGATTCTGACAGCCCGCCATGTATGTTCATTATGTGGAGGAAGGAAAGGAGGCTGCCTGATTCAGTTGACTTTAGTGCTCTTGAGGAGAGCTATACACATGGCCTGTGGGACTAGGGAATATTAGGAGAAGCCTGAGGACAGAGAGCTGTGCTGTCCCGGTTCAGAGAAGCCCAGCATGTCAGCTGCTCTGCATGAGCCCATGACAGCAAAGAACCCAAGTCTTCCTCACCTGATGAAGAGACTCCAACTCAAGACCCATTCAGAGGCTGAACAAACCCACCCACAAATAAACAAATATGATTTACAGTCCATTAAAGGACCTTAGTAAATTGAGGAAGAGGAATCCAGCTGAACAATTCAACAGACAGTTCCTATTGAGGCAGAACTAATGGAAGCAAGGAAAGGAAGAAAGGATGTACACCCAATCCCTCTAACTTCAAATCAGTATTCTTTTCACTTTGCAATTCTAATTTCTTTCATGAAGCTACTTGGGAACTTTCACATCATATTTTGATGTGTCTTCAAATACTTCTTCATTGTATTACATTCATATATCACAAGTCCATTTCTTCAGTCACTGATCGTGGAACTAAAGTTTTTCATCAGGTGTTTGTTGCTTTCCTTTCTTGAGTTTTCAGTAGCTGAACTCTTTATTTAGCATCCTTCACCTTAGCTGGATACTCTCACTCCTGCTTGCCTCTGCTCGGCTTCTGTCCTACATTCACCTTTCCCAGCTACCAAATGAGTCTGCTCTCTTCTAGTATAACTTTTTTTTAAATGTTTACTCATTTTTTTGATAGAGACAGAGCATGAGTAGGGGAGGGCCAGAGAGAGAGGGAGACACAGAATCCGAAGCAAGCTCCAGGTTCTGAACTGACAGCACAGAGCCTGACACAGGGCTTGAACTCAAGGACCATGAGATCATGACCTGAGCCAAAGTCAGACGCTCAACCAACTGAACCACCCAGGTGCCCCCTGCTCTCTTCTAATTCAACAGTTGAAAAAGTAGCACTTTAATTATTTTTAAGGGCTAATCTACTGTAATGTGATTAAATGTTCAGGAAGAATACTATACAAAGTTTTGTTTGTTTGGTTTTTTTTTAAAGATTAAATTTGGAAGGAACTGGTAACTGCAAGCCAAATAAAAGGACAAGTTTAAACAAAAAGGCATGTGCAGCATATTTTATACCCTTCTCAAAGAGCTTCAAAAAAGTTGCCATGACTGAGTAGGTTGTTGTTTCCCTGATTAAAACACTCAGAAGGAATCATCACAATGTTTTCATTTGGGAAAAAACAAAGAACTTCTAGGAGAGATTTTCTCATGAGCCACCCAGATAGGTCTTCTCAGTTAACACTTTTCTTTCTAAAACAGGATTGTAGAGTTCAACATTTTTTAATAAAACAAAGTAGAAAGGTAGTAGCCACTAAAAACATCATTATAATATTGGGAATAAATCAGTTTTCAAGTCTAAGAAGGCATCTATCCTTGCCTAGAAGAACAATTCATGAACAGGTGTAGGGATCTAGTTTTCTGTATTCACGTAAGTTCTGCTGGTTCAGGGGCTTTCCTCTACTGTGTCTCCAACACCTACATCAATGTCTGACATGTACTTGCTGCTCAAAAAGACATTAAATAAGTAAAATGGTGATTTATTTAGCAAAATTCCTTTAAGCACTTTAAAAAATCTGGTTGGTTACATGCATTTTTACCACCTTGAATATATAAATTTTCTATGTCCAAGGAAGGCCCAGAATTACAAGGTTATTAATAAAAATCACCCACATGTGCCATATTCTATCAACGTTTTTCATGCACAGAATTTGTACTCTCTTCTAAATATATACGTGTCATGCTGATTCTTTGTTAAGAAGAATTTGGACCCATTTGATCAATGTACCAATAACTATCATCAATTCTGTGTTAGCCAGAAGTTTGGGGTTTGTTTTTGCATCCCTAAATTAAGGTTGATATGATATGCCAAAGTATTAAATCAATGCCTATTTTAACTTAAAATTGAGAGAGAACTCCTGTATCATGTGTGCAGTAAAGTTGCCAAGGAAATTTGCAGAAAAAAAATGTCATTTTGGCTCTGTTTAAACAAATGGAACTTGGTATTTTTAGAATAACAACCCAAATCTCTCATTACTGTTATCTAAATATTTATCTATGACCCTAAATCCACCCTGAGGTAGTGGCTGATTCTTATATGCCAGGATGGGTGAAGTAATGACACCAAATACGTAAGTCAAATACACTCAATTACATGAATCCTTTGGTGCTCATTCAAAAGGTCTTGCTTCCTAGACCTCATATATCTGTGGCTGATGTTTGCTAAGGTAAAATAAAACAAGAGAGAAAATAAGCCAATAATCCTGCAAAATATCTACCTAAAATATGTATAATTATTGTCTTATTCTTTGATGATTTTTATATAGTGTGCAAAATTACTTTATAATGGGGAAAAAGAAAAAATCTTGAATAACAGAAGTTGCCATCCATAGTGGTTCAAGATACAAAGTCCACATTTTTACTTTGTGATATTTGATGTCCTTTGGTGAATAAGTTTTATAAAGCCTTTATATAGACCTTATGCAGAGTCATGCACCAAACAGATTCTTAATAAATCTAAATTGACTGTTCTTTGACCACATTTTGTTAATGAGGTTTTCTGGTACCACGCCCGGGCTGATTAAAACTCATCCTGCGTTGGCTAAAAGATGTTATCTAATAGCCTAAGATGTTTTGCTAAATAATATCCAGCACAGCACTAGTTGTTTTCTGAAAGAGCTTCCTACCCATTCCAATCCAGCTACAGATTTGATATTGGCACAGGACCCATTACCTCCCGCACTTTCTTGTTTATTACTCTAGTGAAAGTGCCCTAACCTAATTGTTTGTAGGGGCTTAGGAAATCCCAGATCTCTTTGTCATGGCCCAGACGGGTTACAGTCTGTATTTCATTCTCCCCTGATGTTGTCTGACAGTCTTGGCATTGGTAGAGCCAAATACGTTCACATGTTACCAGTGGTTATAATCACAGTTTTAAATGTGCAGCGCCAATGCCCATCAGAGTCTCAGAGGAGGGAATTTGGCAGGAAAATGGTCCCTCACTGTGCCCCCAGGTAGCCTATCTACACCTGTCATCACCTGGCATCAATACGCAAGTGAAATAATCTTCCCAATTTGTATGTGGGCAAAATGCCATCATAACAGATGGACATGAGTGTATGTAACTGGGAAATTATGCATATACATTAAATATGCAGACTATGAGCATGAGTCCTTTCTAGGAACATCCAAACATCTGTCTGCTCTGAGCTTTTGTGTATACTGTTTACACCATATGCCGTCACGGTGGGAGGGCTTTGTCGGAGATGTGAAAAGGAGCACTCATGAATTTCATGGAAATTGTTTCATAGGGCTAATTTGCCTCACCCTAAGCAAAAGGAATATAGAACAAGTATTGTGAATATCTTTGTTATTATTTCAAGACAGCAATTTTTAAAAACTGATTTTGGTAGCAAACAAGTGAAATTTTTGGACATTGTAGGAAAATAAAATTAAAATTTGAATCAATTCTAAAAATGTTTTTGTATGATATGCATGTGTTATTTAAGCCTTGATAGATTCATGAAAAAGTTCACTGTTACGACCCCTTCTGTCTGAACCCAAAGCTGCAGATCAAACCAATCAGCATTTTTAAAGCAACTTAGTTTGTCTTCAAGGTAAAGAGTATTTTTAGAGTGCGAATGATTTATTTACTGCTGGTTTAGCCAAAGTAGTAAAGCATTCTTTATTATTTGAAGTGTGGAATCCCAGGCCTGGAATCTTTTTTTTTTTTTCTTATGAATGTAATTTATTGTCAAATTGGCTTACATGCAACACCCAGTGCTCATCCCAACAAGTGCCCTTCTCATGCCCATCACCCACTTTCCCCTCTCCTCCATCCCCCCATCCACCCTCAGTTTGTTCTCTATTTAAGAGTCTCTTGTGATTTGCCTCCCTCCCTCTTTGTAACTATTTCCCCCTTCCTTTCTCCCGTGGACTTCTGTTAAGTTTCTCAAGATCCACTTATGAGTGAAAACATATGGTGTCTGTCCTTCTCTGACTGACTTATTTCACTCAGCATAATACATTCCAGTCCCATCCACATTGCTGCAAATGGCATGACTTCATTCTTTCTCGTTGCCAAGTAGTATTCCATTGTATATATAAACCACATCTTCTTTATCCATTCATCAATTGAATCTTATTTAAAATAATAGTAAGGTTCATCTGTAAGTATAACTTTCATTTTTTCTTGACAAGAACAATTTTATAATATGAGGGTTAGCTTTATTTCAAAAACTTTGAAATATTCTGCTTTTGCATACAAGTTAAACATATAATATTTTATTTTTAATATTTATCATTTTATTATCTCATCATTTATAATAAATAATATTTAATATTTTATTTATTAAAATATCTATATTATTATTTATTTTAAGTGACTGGAAATTAATTTTTCCACTTTTGTTCATCCTGAATTGTCATAATTGTACCTTTCTTTGTCCTTTATGAACTTTATCACATGCTTAGGTAATTATTTTTCTATATTTATGTCTTTATCTCTCAAAGATCTCTTAATATTATAGTAATAAATGAAATAATATCATAAAATGAAAGTTTTCATAATTACTATTTATAAACTTATATTTTTACATCTCAATGAATATGTTGTTAGCAAATTGGGCATAAAAATTGTTAATGCCGTAAAACTACAACCACACATTCGTATGTATACATATTTCATGACCCCAGCACCTTAGAACTCAATAACACCAGGTGAACTAGGTAGTGATATATTTTTGATAAGATAACATTTACAAGGTAAACTTGGAAGGTTTTGTTTACTCGTGTCATTAAGATTTTATATAACTAAAGTATCAGCAACTCATACCACAGTCAAATGTCCAGCTGGATATACTAGCTTCAGGTAGACTCAGGTTCTAGTTATGAAAGATTAATTCAAAAATAGGTTTGTGCTTAATGAAGACTGGAAGTAAGCACTATAATAAAAAATTACAGATTTTAGGGTTTAGAAAATTATATTTGTGTTATAAAACAATACACAGAATATATTCAGTCTAGGAAGTTATTAGTATCAACTATTCCTACATGCAGACATTTAAAAAGTTCTTTTCCATATTTATTTGAAACATGTAGATGTTTCATTACTATAAATACAGAAGTGTGTAGGGGCGCCTGGGTGGCGCAGTCCGTTAAGCGTCCGACTTCAGCCAGGTCACGATCTCGCGGTCCGTGAGTTCGAGCCCCGCGTCAGGCTCTGGGCTGATGGCTCGGAGCCTGGAGCCTGTTTCCGATTCTGTGTCTCCCTCTCTCTCTGCCCCTCCCCCGTTCATGCTCTGTCTCTCTCTGTCCCAAAAATAAATAAAAAACGTTGAAAAAAAAATAAAAAAAAAATACAGAAGTGTGTATATTTTGCTTGTCTAATTAGACAAACCTGAGTTTATTAAAAGGCCTGGTCATTTAACATTTAATTATCCAAACACTGCAGTTAATAAGTGACATCTTCAAGGATACAAATTTGCATTAAAAGTAGATTAGAAAATTCTAATCACTACATTCTTTTACTAATCTCTTATACAATCTTTGTACTTCTATTATCATAAATATGTGTAGATGACTCTCATATTTACTCTCCCTACCCAGATCTGAATTTCTAAGATAACCCTTACTGTCACTTTGGCATTTTAAATTTAAGCTGATTAAGACCAAATATAAATTCTCCACCTCTACACTTTTTTCCTCATTTCTTCTTTTATCTTGTTAATGTTCTACTTCTAGCCATCTCTGCACCTTAAATGTCTTTTGTCCCCACCTTTCCCAAATATATCATATACTTCCCAGTTGAGGACTCCTACTAAATTTTTTCGTGGATGCCCATTTTCTTTCTCTGCTACCCCATCACACACATGTACCCAGAGTTTTTCATTGTTGCTGCAGTTTATCTGCACCTACCAAGTTGTTCTGATCTCCGGCCCAAAATATGTTGATGTCTCTTTCATATTGTCTTACTAAGTGAAGTGTTACAAAAAATTGGCCAACATACAATTCATTTTCTTAAAAAATATCAATCACCACCCTTTATGGTAATCAATAATCAGTTCACAGTTCACATTTAATCTGTATATGACCATTTTTAAGTAAGAGAATGGCAAGCACTCCAATTTAATCAGAGCATAAGGTGTGTTGAACAGAACAGGCTCCACCAGCATTGACATTAATGCATTTACCAAAGCTCTCAGTTTTGTAATCTTAGCAAACTTGGTTTTGTTAACATTGTGTATGTTGGTTTGTGTCCTTCAAGCAGCAGATGCCAAGTTGGGATTATACACATAAGGATTTTGTTAGGGAAAATTCTCTTTAACACAAAATAAGAAGGGAGCCAGAGAATGCTGGAGAGCCCTCACGCTACAATATCTGACCCAAAGGAAAGAGAGGTAGAGGGGCCTCGACTGCCCTGGTGCAATGAGATTAAAACAAGTTCAGCAAGGCTGTCAGGGAATCCTTCAGGTATAGGAAGACGGGTCTTGTGATTCCCAGGAATGGGCCTATTTTAGCATCTTGACCACATTTAGCCATTGACTAAGAGTCACTCATGGGGAGCATGGCATTGGGGACAAGAGGTTTCAGAACAGAGCAACTGGAAATTTTAGTCAATTACATCTGTAGTTGGAGGTTTGTATTCTCTTGACCACCACAATCCTGGAAGATGATCCATTTCTCAAAACAGAATATCTAGTTAAGCTCATAGAAAACCTGATTGTATATCATTATATGTCAATAATAGTTGTTTTACTTACACTAAGAATTAACCTGCAGTGTCAAATATTCTTGTTAAAAAATAACCAGATTCTCTGCATGTTAGCAGATTTCTGTCTAGGACCTGAATTCCAATCTGCAGTTGGATTGGTGAGCATAGACTCTGAATAAAGTGTTTTAAGTGGACAATTCAAACTTTAATGACACCAGGGTATGACATTAGTTTTATTTCCCTCCATAGCAGGGCTACACATACCCCAAATAATATATAGATCACATCTGGGTCTAAGCACCCTCCTTTGGACAGGACAGGGAAAAGACTGCTGAAGTATGCCCCTCTGACTTTGGTCTCTCGTGTTCCATGCTGAGCAGTCCCCTCTCTGTTTGTTAGCTTTTGCACAAAACAAACGACCACAATGCTGGCTTAAAGCACCACTTTATTATTTATTTCTACTAGTTCTGGGGGTAAGTAAGTGATTTTTTTATGGTCTTCATCAGCTTGACTCATATTGGATGGCCTAGGATGACCTCACTCTTATGTTTGGGATAACAGATGGGATGGTGGGAAGGAAGGGGTGACTGGAGCCTCTCTCCACATGGTCTCTCATTATCCAGGAAGCCAGCCTGGCTTCTTCACCTGGTAGCATAAGTCTCCAGTGACAAGAAAGGACAAGCTCCAGTATGGAAGGACTTTTCAAGTCTTTGCTTTTGTTACATTTCTTGTTCAATTGACTAAGGCAAATCACATGGATAATTCGAGTCCGTGTGATGTGACCTATCCAAGGTATGCATTCAGGGAGGCCTGACCAAATTGGGAATTATTCTTTCCTGCTCTCTGAATAAGTTCCTCCTCTTTCTTCCCTATTTTCTTCTCAGCCTCATCTTCCTCTTCTTTAAGATTACACAACGAATAAGACCACATCCACGTTATTACATTTTCTGATTCTGGCACAAAAGTAAATTTTTACATAAATTGAATTCATCTAAAATTTCTAAATTTTTAATTATTTTTAATTTTTTTTAAATGTTTATTTTTGAGACAGAGACAGAGCATGAACGGGGGAGGGTCAGAGAGAGAGGGAGACACAGAATCCAAAGCAGGCTCCAGGCTCTGAGCTGTCAGCACAGAGCCCGATGCGGGGTTCGAACTCACAGACCGTGAGATCATGACCTGAGCCGAAGTCGGACGCTTAACTGACTGAGCCACCCAGGCGCCCCTAAAATTTCTAAATTTTTAAACTTCATTGTTTCCAACAATGATCTCTCTTTTTACAATTTTTAAAGACCCTGAGAATTCATGGATTTTCCTCAGATAAGAAATCACACAAAGCTTCTCTTGCAAATTAGGAATATTATGTGGGAAAATTATGGAATTAATTTTTCATTTTAATTATGGAATTTAATGGCTGGTCAGCTCACTCAGAAGTGGCAATTCATCACACTCCCTGATCCTAATAAAATAACGGACATGTATATTCTTCCGTTTGGTGGTTACTTGAATGTGAAAATTAAGAGGTATAAATTGAATATATGTGACTTCTTAGAAACTATAATTTTCTACTGTATAGTTCTTCTGTCAGCCAGCTGTGTTCAGCCCCTTATGAGGTGCTGAAGAGGATGAATGTGAAAGCATCATGTTAAAAATCAGAAAATTTATGCTTTGGAGTGACTAGTACTTTTCTTGTAATCAAGGCAGTTTTTGGAGCATGAGATAAAGTTGTACATTAGAAACCCTTATAGGTTGAATGCATCCCTGCCTTTTTCTAAACAGAGGTGTGTGGGTGAGTAGCACAGTTTTCATGTAATATTACTGTTAACCTATATATGCAGAGGTAAACTGGCAACATTTGGTTAAACGATACGCTTGTTTTTTGGGTCCACAGCTAGACTTCCAACATGATTTCTGTCAGCCTGCCCTTCACAAATATTTCTAGTGTCCACTTCTAGTCACCTCTCCAGCACTAGAAAATTCAGCAGATTGATTTCACTTAAACATATGTTTACTGAAAAAGAATTTAATCAGATTAGCCACTTGGTAAAAATAACCACTTATTCAGTTTTGTACTATTCAAGCAGGTGTGTGTGTGTGTGTGTGTGTGTGTGTGTGTGTGTGTGAATAAAAGGAGAAACAGGTAAGACTGATATTTGTCTTTAAAGAGTATTCACCTTTAGTGCCTCACATCCATTCTTTGGTCCCATTGAAATGACTGATAAATTTCCACACTGACAAAAGATAAAGGTAATCCCTTTGACTTTGCTAAATCTCTGGTTATCACTGCGAAATTTGCCTTTTGCTATGGCTATCTTTCTATCAGCCCAATGCTAGAACACAGAAAATTCCTTACTTTTAAATATTGTCCATCAAGCTTGTTGGATTGCACAGCTTCTCAGTTTTCTGAAACTCTGCTATATTATTTGCACTTCTTTATGATTTTAACACAGTGTCTACCTCGGGCCTTGAGATTGCACCTTTTTGGTTTATGCACCAGGAGCTATTTGAATGTCATGCAGTCATTCGCAGTTTACACATATCACCCCAGTAGAGTTGTTTTTCAGTAATCTTTATGTTAATCATAACTGTGGTACATTCCAAGATTTCATTCTATATTGCTGTCTTTCCTTTTCTGGTTAACACATCAAGTGATATCCCAGCACATTTCATCTGATTTCCTGCTATTTCCTTGATAAAAGAAGCAACTTCCCATTTCTCTCTATAAAAATAGGAATTTAAAGTATATACACTTTTACATCATTTCAGATTTTCATAGACAAGGCTCCAGAAAATAGATGAAAAATGTCCTTTCATACTGTGTTTGTTCAGCTCTAAGATCCCCATGCCCCATTTTAACTGATCAGGTCATGTTTTTTGTTTTTGTTTCCCTAGGACTACAATGATGAAATTCGTCAGGAACAGCTACGTGAATTATCTTACTTAAATGGCTCAGAGGACTCTGGTCGTGGCAGAGGTATTAGAGGCAGAGGGATCAGAATAGCCCCCACAACCCCTTCAAGGTACATTAGCTCTTACTTGAAATAAATTAACTGTAATCAAGGATGGCAAGCCTTTACTGATCTGCTCTGTGCCATGATCATAGCTAGGAATAAACAACATCATCAACAACCACCACCACAACAAAAGCAAGGACAGTGAATGCTTATATAACACATAGGAACTTTCATAAGTTAACTCATCAAATCTTCCATGCAGGGTTAAGTATTATTCACAGGTGAGAAATTGAGGTACAGAAAGGTGTTAAGAATATGCCTGAGGTTACACAAGCAGTCTGACTCTAGAATTCACAGGTGGAACTCTAACCAGCTATCCTAAGAAAATCAGAGGCGCAAACCTGAGACTTTCTTCTTTGTGGTTCTGTCTCCAGGATTAGGGCATGCAGATGATACAATTATTTGTCTTTTTCAACCAGGATGACCTTGCAGGAAGAGAAAGCTATACATTGGTCTGTGCATTGAGTGACCCTTGAATTGATAGTCATTCTGGATAGGTAGAGACATAGGTGATGATAGATAGATAGATAGACATTTAGATAGACAGGTAGATAATACTTATACCACCAGTCCAGAAAGCCAGAGCACACTTCTTATATGGCTGATGGTAAGAGTATTTAAAATTCAGTTACATTTGACTTTGCAATGTCCTTGGTCAACAGAGAAGATTTTACTTGATATTCACTTTCCAAAAATTTGGCATCTTTCTGCATCAGAGTTTGTTTTGTATGATTCTGAATTAGTGAAGCTTTCAACAGAAAGCATTGGTTTGCAAAGACGTAAAGCAAAATATACTAATAGCCTTCATGCACAGACTGTGTAATTCATTCTCTTTACCTGATTATAGTTGGCCTTCAAATCTCTAAAAGACATAGGTCTAGAATATTAATTCGTACATTGCATAGAAATCATCTTACGAGATTTTAGGATACTTTGCTGATTCAATTTATTTAGTAAATTATGTCCTAATTATTGTTGACCACCAGTGTCAAAAAAACCACTGTTTTAACATTTAAGTCATAAATGCCTCCATTTTGCAGTGAATCGGGGGAAAAAAATAAAAATGATAAATTTCCAAAAAAATATATCAAGGCAGTAACTATTTAAAGGTAAATTCTGGCAATTCTGAAATTTACATTTGACTAAAGGAAAAACTTCTGAAAATCTGTGAGAGCTTATTATTACATTTTTATCTCTAAAAATGAAAAAAAGAGCTCTCTGATGCTGATAAAGAACATTTTTCATTGCTAAAATTTAATGTGACATACTTTTTTGTGGACGTACTTTTATGGAATAAGTCATTTATAAAACCTTGTACATTTCTAACCTCATCATGATGGGTTGTGAAATGACATCATTGCAGGTAATCTTAAGTTGATTAAATCATCTGCTTTAAATAACATAGCTGTCACTTTTGTGATTCCAAAAATACCAAATTTTTTAGTTTTACGTGATGTAAACTAATAAATATTTAGAAAATCTACAGAGGGGACAAGTTTTTTTCTATTCTTTTTCTTTGAAATTGGGACCATCTTTTAAAAATAATGCATTAACCTGCTTTTTAAGATTATAAAATCTTCATATTATTAGATTTTGTTTTCTTATTGAAGTTCTTTAATGTAATATTATATTTGCATATTTGAGTGGACCCTATAAGATTTCAATTTCAGGAAAGCTTTATTCTAACATATTAGTCTCTTTAATGATTTAATAAAGAATAGTGCTTTGTGGTCCCAATTTTTAAATGTTAGAAGAAAAATTTCCTTGAACATTTTTGGTTTTTAATATCCCGTATATATCATACAAACCTAATACTACATATGTATTATGGGAAAAAAAGATAAAATTAATGTTGGAATTTAAACCTCACTTCAGTGCAATATTGATATCATTAATGTATTAACATTAATGAAAGTAAATGGACCAGAACTCTGTTGTCTTTTATTTCAAACCACATGATGGAATGTATCTACAGTTTAAAAAAAGAATAAGGAAACAGTTTTACAAAACAGAAAATCATATTGATTAGAAAGTTCTTGAAAACACGAGTTAATGGATGCTAATTTGTACATACTTATGAAATTATTACTTTATTAAGTTATTCAGTTATATTTATATTAAAAAAGAATGGTGCCTGGGATATTTGAAAACTTCTATAATAATTTGTTTAATTAAAACAATTTACATTGCAGCAAATGTATCTATGAAAACTACCTAATCCTCCAATCATTATGCATACCAGAGAACAAAGCATTACATCTATATAATAATTCATAGTACATATTTGAAGAATTAAGATATTTGACATCTCTGATGCACTTCATCACTATATATTGAGAGCAAACTGTGGAAAATAAAACATTAGGGGCAGATTTTGAAGGCTTTTGTTCGTTAATTAATGAGAATTAATACAGAGAACTAATGGAGTTTGTTGAAGAAAGGAATAATCATATTTGTTTCTAAGAAAGACTGCTCAGTCATTACTGTGACTGATAGAGAAGTAGAGCAATCAAAGAGAGACGGACATAAAGACCCTGATTTATGGCTGGGAAGCCAGTGAGGAGACAAGTCCATTATCCAAGACAGAAATGCACAGCCCTTGTATAGAGATACAGGGCTAGATTAGAGATAAGAATTTATAGGAATTAGTACTGTATTAGATGTTGGGGAAGAAAGAGTGGCCCACACAAGGATAACTCTTTGACATCTAGCTTAGTTAGAGATTAATGACATCAAATAAGATTTGGTGAGGGACCAAGTTAAACAAAGACTATAGTTATTCCTATAATTATCCAAGATCTATGGATCTAGTAGGACCTTGAGCAGGTGACTTGTACTTTCTGTGACTTGTTACTCAACCTTCAAAGTATCTTAGAAATGTCTACATGACAACCTTGTCAAGATTTTTGAATTAGATGATACCTATAGGACAGTGGTTCCCAAATTGGTCTACATACTGGAATCACTGAGGGCTTCCTGCCATTAGAGGTTGTAATTTAATTGGCCTGGGGTGTGGTCTGGAATTTGGAATTTTTTGAAGGTCTTCAGGTAAATTCTGAAATGCAGACAAGTTAAGGAACCTCTGATAGAAGGCATATAATCCAGGATATGGCATGTGTTAGGAAGGAAACAGGTAACAGTCATCATTAGCCTTAGAGAATGCAAGAGTCCAAAGAGGGCATTTTCCAAATAGTAATCCACAGTGATAAATATAACAAGTTCAGTGAAATGGGGACTGTAAATGAATCCAGTGGATTTGTTACCAGTGAAAAGTTACTGGTAATCTCAGAAAGAGTATTTTCAGCAAAGTGG
Source organism: Neofelis nebulosa (assembly GCF_028018385.1). Taxonomy (NCBI): domain Eukaryota; kingdom Metazoa; phylum Chordata; class Mammalia; order Carnivora; family Felidae; genus Neofelis; species Neofelis nebulosa. Next base: position 59,531,160 of record NC_080787.1, on the reverse strand, counting down.
GGAAGCAATAACTAGATTGCATTCAGTTCTGGAATGAGCAGGAGGTGGAGTATTGAGAATGGAAAACTTTTGAGAAGTCAGAAAAATGAAGAATACTGTAGTGTAGACTCAGCCGGGGACAGTATCCTAAAATAGATGATGTGAAACTTCAGCTGAATTGGAGAAAAGAGATATGAGATTAAAATTCCAGGGAAAGAACATAGTGTACGGAGGTGATGAGTCAGACTCAGGAAACAGGTTTTCTAGGGCTGTGTCTGGGACACAACTGACGGAGGAATAGGATGAGAAATTAGATTTGATGTGAGCATCATATAATTTTAAAGCAGGAACAGTTGTTACAGATTGAGAGATCTGATTTTACCCATTAGAAAAAAAAAAAAAATCCACCTTAAACCCGGGGAGTTATAGTTCTTCCTTGTGATTATTCATTAAAATAAGACTTGTGAAAATCATTTACTACCCACACCTGGACACTTTTGAGAATGTTAAAATGCTAAACTAAACAGGAAGCTAGGACAGCAGTTGTATATCAGAATTATTCTGGGCAAACCTGGATGTATGCTCACCCTGCTGAGGAAACAGACCCTTGGAGGCCCAGTGAAGGTAAAATTGGTCTTTACATCATTTTTCATAGATGTGTTTTATATTTTGATGATAATATAGTATATTGTGTTCTCAGCTATTGTTGTGTTTGAAGTGGGCACTGGGCCTTCTGGGTCTTTTGTATTTCACCTTCCCCAATCTAGGAGAGCATTCTCTATACATTAGACTTACAATAAGTTCTCTGATAATTTCTCTATTCATCAGCTCTATAATCTATTTAAAACGTTTAAAAGCTTTACCAGCATTCTTACTGTTCAGTCACAAAAGCTCATTTTCTGCAAGAAAGAGCCAGCTGACTGCTATTCATAGCAGAAAGCCTAACCTACATCCCCCATCTGTGGGTACAGCCAAGCAGTGTGATTGTTGACATCCCAATGATCATCATTTTTCCCAAAGCTTTAGTGTTCCTGCTGAAAGCAGTGCTTTCTGGAGGCCAGCCTTTCAGACATAATAAAAAGTGAAATAACCACGCTTTTGCCCAAAGACTTCAAACACTCAACCTTTCCAAAGGCCTTGGAAAACCATAAAAGTTGGCTGCAACCATTTGATCTTAGGCTTTTAATACAAGTTACTTTTGTGTCAAGCACTGTAGTACAGAGCATTCAGTCTATTCTTTTATTGCAGAATCCTAATGTATTTCACTAACACCGTAGTTACCATAGGAAAATAAATTATATTAGTGACTATACCAGTTCAGGGCGTTGTATGCATGATGACAAATCAGTGACAATGAGTTCCGATTTCAATGACCTTAGGCTGAAGCCACTATAATAAACAAAATGATATCACCATGCTTAGAGTTCCACATTTTATTAAAGTATGAAAGCGCACACAGATTTTTTCATTGTAAGTTACAACGTTGCACTCACTGTCAATAACCTCCAACATGGAGGAGACATTGACATTTAGCAGCTCAGTCTCATAGATGGTCCAGTGAGCCATACAGGTTTCCCCTGCTATCCAAAAGTAGAATATTCCTATGAAATATCTCATAAGCTGAAATGGAATAAAGCAAAGAAGCAATTGCCATTAATTTATATGCAAAATTTTTGAGTGCTCTCAGACCCCTCAAAAAATGACCTCAGGCTTTTCTGATACCTTAGGATACATCTTGCTTATGGATGCACAAAGTAAATGGAGATAAAGCACAGATGCTCACACAGTTCAAAGCCCTGGCAGGTTGATGGTAAGATGCTGAGTGTAGTACCAGGGGAAGGAGCTTGGTGGCTCCACTCTCGCTGCTTGGGGTACGCACTGGCCCTATAGTGGCTCGCTAAAAAACAAATACTAAACTCTATTTTTGTTTTTCGCCTTTTTCATAAAAGCAGAAATCCCCTTCTGAGATCTTTCATTTAGCGAAAACAGGTGCTAAAGTCAGTCTTTTGTAAAAGCAAAGTGGCATAAGGTGAACTTTTAAAAGGCAGAGGATACTTACATGTTACCAGAAACTCTGATTTGGGTCTTCTTGGCAAATCTGGAATAAAATGAGAGTGCGTTGATTTGTGTTTGGTTGTTTGTTTGGTTGTTTGGTTGGTTTTCTATAGTAAAGTATTTGATACGATTTTCATTATAAGTAAGTCATAGATAGCATTTACAAAATTTATTCTACTATAGACGTCAAATGCTTTACATCCTCAAGAGTCTCAATCACACACACACACACGCACACGCACACGCACATGCACATGCATACAGAAATAAATTTGGTTTTCTTTCCATCAGTGTAGTCTGTTTTAGTCTGTTTCAGTCTCTCTCATCACTGGATTCTCATCTGTACATGACCTGTTCCTCCTAGGGGCCGTGGGGGCGCCATTCCTCCTCCCCCCCCACCTGGACGGGGTGTCCTCACCCCTCGAGGGACTACTGTGACTCGTGGAGCTCTTCCAGTGCCTCCTGTAGCAAGAGGTGTCCCTACTCCACGAGCCCGCGGAGCACCGGCAGTGCCGGGATACAGGGCACCCCCTCCTCCAGCCCACGAGGCTTATGAAGAATATGTAAGTACCCTCGAGAAACCCATTGTTAGGAAGATCTCAATTCATTGGGTAACAAGCTAACCCTCAAAGACATTCATATACCATGAATATAGCAGATGATGTTTGCTGCAGAAGGCAAACGTCATTTGCATCAGAAGTTAATCAGTGCATTTAAACAAGAGCTTTTTTTGAGAAAAGCTTTTATTTTACAGGGACCATGATTGTTCGTACCAGTTAAGTAGCTTGCATTTTAAGAATTTTCCTATCTTTAGAAGATCAATCTCAAAAGGGAAATAATTATGAATACAATGTAAAATGTCTGAATATTCAGAAGCTTCTGGAACATGTTAAAGACTAGCATAAAACCCACTTGGCAGTATTTGACTATTATTGTATTATAAACTTTGGTAATAATGTAAGACCATGTGGTTTGCCTTTCACTTAAATATCCTTGCTCTGTCTTTCACCATATGAAACATATGGAATTGGCAGATATGAAGAATTCAAAAAATATAGAATAAACAGAAGACATGTAGTGTCTGTAAGCAGTCCCCTCACTTCCCAAGCACTCTGTCACTTGATACACCCTTTGATCTTTCATCCAGGTTGTTAATATTCCACTGGTCACATTGTATTCTAGTCCCTGTGACTAGAATACTGTGAAAATTATAAAAAGGCAGTTTCCTATTCACTTGTGTAACCATAGTAAATCCACTGTAAATGTTAAAGTGAATTGATACAAGCTAATCGTCATCTTATGAAACAGTTTCATTTTGTCTTTAACCTTTCCAGCATGCTCATCCCTGGTCTAGGGGATTATTTTATCCAGCCACCCACACACATGCTGTCTTCTTAAATGTCCTCTGTGAATGGTTACTTATTAAGCATAAACTCTTCAAGGACAGTTACTGTCACATGTGGGGCACTCAAAACACATAAATGTTCAATGAAGTGGTTAATAACCAAGTAAAACTTAATCCAAAATAAAGTGAACATGATTGATAGGTATCACGAAGAATGTATTAGTACTGAGAGTATGTTAGTATTTAGGAATGACGTTACTGCTTAGTATGAAACATTGACTAATATTTGCAAGAGGGAAGAAAAGTTATGTTTAGAAATCCATTTCTACTGGCAAAGGAGAAATGTGTTCATCTAAAGTATCTTTTGATACCAAAAAAGTTAGATATCAATATCAGGCATTAATATTGAAAAACTTAATCTGAAAATTACAAAATGAGAAACAAAATATATTCCACCCTGTAAATATGACCACAAATTAGGAAACACAGAGCCTAGTCTTGATTTTGCCATCTCTTTCCTGAGAAATAACTATGAAATAAGTATGAATATGTATGAAATAAGTACTTGTTAAATGAATGAATTAAAAATCCACAGTGGGATGATGGAAATTTTTTAAACCTCTCAGAAACCTTCTATCTCTGCCATTTTTATGTGCATTGTTTTGTTACCATGGTATTTGTGTCTTCCAAACAGAAGCTTAAGCAGTCAGATCTTTATTTCAAAAATCAAAAGAGAGAGAAAACCTTTTCAGGTCATAGTGGCCAACATTGTTATTAATCAGAGAAGTTACAGGGCATGGAGGGCACTGTGAAAGAGAAGAAGACTGGCAAAACATTGTAAGCTTTTGTGTAGCTACTAACACACCGTAGCCTTTCACATGCATTCCAATTTATAGTTGGATAGATCACTGGAATGCAGGCCAAATAAGAGTAAGCTACAAAAGCATGAAGAGTTTATAGAAACATGAGTGAAAGGGTTATATACTGAATAGGAGAGGGTGGTTTTTAGAGTAAGTAAAAGAAAATATGTAAAGCCATACTATCTGAATTTTTTATTTAGATTCTAAGGTATCCAGTCCCTTTTATTCATTCACTCAATCATTTACTGAGCCTCAGTCTTATTTCAGGCACTGTTCTCAAGGTCCTGGAGATGTAGCTGTGAACAAAACAGACCAAATATCTGCTTTCATAAAGTTTGCGTTTTAGTGAGGGGAGACAGAAAACAAACATATATTAACAAATGAATGAAGTAATGCCAGGTAGAGATAAGTGCTCTGGAGAGAGGTGGATGGAGGACACTACAGTAGCATGGGCTGTTATGGAAGGTCTCTCTGCCATAAAGACTTGAACAAATGCCTAATGGAGCAAGGGTCCAGGCTGAGAGGATGCCTCCATAAAGGGCATCCCTGGTAAAGGAAACAGCAAGCACAAGTGCCCTGAAATGGGACCTGCCTGGAACATTTGGGGGCCAGCAGCAAACAGAACATTAAAGCTGGAGCAGAATGTGTGAGGCAGAGGTAGTAGATGAGGTCAAGTAGATGAGGCTTTGGGAGTTTTGGGCAGGACAGTGCCATGATCAGATTTATGTTTTAAGAGGCTCTGTTGACATCATGGAAAACAGAATACGGGGTAGGAGTGGGCCAATAATAGAAACAGAGACTGCTGAGTGACTCATTGCAGTATCCTCCACTGGCAAAATGATGGCTTGGAGGGGATGAGAAGAGAGATCAGAGTGTGAGAGCACTGGGAAAATGATCTGTTAGGTTTTGGGTGATAAAATAGATGTAATGTGTGAGAAAAGAAAGTAAAAGGAATTTTTGCAACGTTTCTGTGAAGTGCAGGTTAAACTGAACCTTGAGCTGAGCAAGTGGGTTAAATCCAGATGTCCTTTATTGAGATGAGGAGTACTGGGGAGGGAAGCAGAAAGTCTGGCTTGCGGGAAAGTCAGCTGTGTTGGTGGGGGGACAGGACCTGACTTTTGAAACATACAGCAGCAGCCGGAGGTTTGCATTCTTGTCATGTCACTAGCTGTGCAATTTATAAACACTGAGGCTTGGATTTCCTGTCAACTTGGGTTTTCCTTTCTACTGGAAAGGGGAATTGTGCTCATCTAAAGTATCTTTTATACAATAGGAGGTGTCAATATTGAAAAATTCAGACAATCTTAAACGTGCAAAATTGGAAACAGAAAAATACATTCTACCCTGTAAACAAGCCCACAGATCAGGAAACACAGGGCCCTGTCTTGATTCTGCTATCTCTTTCCTGAGACATAGTATGTATGAAATAAGTACTTGTTAAGTGAATGAACTAAAACTCCACAGCAGAGATGGGGGGGCGGGGTGTTATATGAATAGAGAGTCATGAAGTCCAGTAATAGCAATACCATCAGGCCTTAAGAAAGTTCTAGAACGAGGAACTAGAAAATTGTCAAGAATCTCTTTTCCTATCTCATCTCTGTTCTCTGCATATATGTTTCCATTCACTTTAGTCTACAATCTACTGGATTTTTGGCTTCTCTTGATCAACGTATGTCCACCCCAGGGCTGCCACATTTGTGTCCAGTTCTCGTCACCTACAGACACTGACTGGCTGTCTGTCTCTCAGTCCCAGTCTAGATCCCCAGGTGAGGGAGTCATACTCACCCAAGCTTGTCAGGTGTCCAACACTAGTCAGTCAGCCATGACTAAGGACAGTTTCTGGATATTAAGTCTGGGATCTACTACTTACCAACCAGCAGTGCAAGGGAAGAGTAAGGGTCAAGTTCACACAATATGAGCATGGTTATTGGGGGCCCAGCCCCAAGGATAATATGGGGAGACACTAGTTACCAGAGAAGGAGAATATATTTTGAACTTGGCAGATTTCCCAAAATATATCTATGATAACATTCTCTTGATAACAGGCAAAAGTAGATAACTGTTCTTTAAATGCCCTTTTATGCCATGTTTTATAAAAACCTGTCGTATGTCATATTTTAATTTTTTCCCCTGTAAACAACTCAATGATTATGTACAGAGTTTAATACATGGCTGATAAGCTGCTGTCAGCATCTCTGAAGTCTCAGACCAAGCTCAGATTAACACTCAAGAGCTGCTATTCTCTGCTCTAATTTTAAACTATTGATTCCTCTGTAAGGGGTAAGAAAAACAAAAGTTTAAGTGTTTCCGTAACAAAATAATAGCACCATGCTGAGTTGATGGTGAAAATCTCAAAGGAGTTCTTAACTTTCAGATAAAATTTCTAGAAAAGGTTCCCTTTATTATAAATGACACTGTGAGCCAATTCACTCCTCAGACTTCTCTTTCTTCCCTGCTGGGTCCCAGCATTACATTTCTGACCACACAGAATGGATATAGGTAATCAAATCCACTCCTTGCAGCCTGCCTGACAAGCAACAGCTTACAGTAAATGAGATTGCTGTTTAAAACCATCATTAGTGTTAGCAGAGTCTAAAAAAAATGTGAATTTTGGTTTAATTGTTATACATCCTAATCCAGACTTTAAATATTTTAAAGTTTCTTTGCGCTGACCTTCTACTAAGAAGTACATTTAAATTTTACAGATCCATCATCATGATCAAAATAGATTTGCAGAATTGAAAAGTAGAGTTCAAAAAGTCTCCCACATAACAAAATATGAAGTTGATCATCTGTATCGGTGGATAATATGTTAAGAGCGAGTAAACCGAAACATAAACTTTTGAATGCCTACTAGGTTCCAGTCACTATTTTAATTAACTTAATTTCATGATAACACAACAACCAGTTATCGATGAGTGATTTTAGTAGGTGAGGAATTAAGACTTGCATTCAATTTTCTGTCTCCAAACCTCTGTATCTTTGTCGTCATAAGATATCCTACATAGTACTTGCTTCACAGAGAACTCACATGCACGTATACAGACCATTTATACTTCACACCTCCCATCCAGACCACTAGTCCGGACTTGAATCCCCTCAGCAATATTTAGGACATCTACCAGCCTCTACAGGAACACCTCCAACTATGGAGAACTCAGTACCTCCAGAAGCTAGGTGCTGGACATACACAAACTGTGGTTAAAGAGACACTACCTCTGCTCTCAAAAAGCATGCCATCTAGTGGGAGAGACAAAGAATTAGTCTAACAATTAACATAGAATATGTAATTGCTTTAGGCTCTTATCTTACTCTACCTTCTATTAGAAGTAAGTTTTGCTCTTATCTTCTCGCCCATAATTTAAACATCCTAAAGGCTGAGAGTGTTTCTTACATTTATTTTATCTTTACAGTTCTAAGTGCTAAGAATTAGCAATTGAATTGAACCTATTTATGATATTGTTGGAAAGATGTTATATCTATGCACACTCACGTACATATACATATTTTATATAAATATTAAATGAATGAAAGTAAAACACAGCATATTTTAAGTGTCAAATAGAGACTACACCTGCTTCCAGTAAAGAGAATTATCACCATGGCAACGGGTGTTTTAGAAAACCTCTAAGAAGGCAAGGAAGACAGCAAGAGCAAACCAAGAAAAGTAAGTATAACTTTGAAAAGTAGAAAGAGGGGGTAGGAAGCTCCCTGCAAAAAGGAATGCTAAGGGGGAAGGCAAGAAGAGGGACCTTTCAAAGGAAATTGTAAGAAGCTAGGAGAACAGTTTGGGGAAATAGGATTCATTTAAGATAGCAGTGAACATAATATAGGATTACAGATGACCTTAAAGGCTGAGGTTCTAACTTTACTGACTGTCATTAACAACCACCTGACGGTTTTTCAGCAGGAGATTAAACAAAGATTTGGGGGAATTTTATGATCCTCAATTGTTCATAATTTGCAGTTTTATAATTCTCAATTATTAGGGTGGATTGGAGAACAGAGTGAAGAAAGGAGAGATGATTTAGGGAATCAACTGCAGTGAGACTTCCTGAGATGTGGCCTTGAATTATGGAAGCAAGGAATGGGATTAAAAGTATCAAGGCCAAATATAACACTGAAAATGGAAATAATAGGGTTTGTGACAAGTGAGTGTGAGAGGAATAGGAAAAGCCAGTCAGGGCTCAAAGGTACGCTTGTATGAGGGACAAGATTGAGATAGGAGGGAGGGCTATAATGGGGAGGAGTGGGCAGTGAAGAATTGAGTTTGAAGCTAAACAAGGTCCTTTCCAAGGCTTACAAATGTCCTCACGGGGCCATGTCTCTGAGTTGCAGAGGTAAGGTCTTTCACCTGCTATCAGTTGAGATCACTTCCCCACCTGTCACACTTCCCCTTGGGTAAGGTGATACCAGAGGACAAGGTTGTCTGTGAAATTGTGCTCAGTGGAGTTCATTCATCTCGAGTTTAATAGGATATTTTTTATTTGCATGATCACGTATTGCTAATGTTCTATTATAGAAATAATTCCAGAAATATTCTTCTCATCTTGCCTGGTGTCATGACACAAGTGTTCATGGACACAGATCTGACTTATTTAAGTTGGGAACTCAGGCACTAGTGCTGGAAGTATTTGGTTAGTGGTGGAAAAACAAGTTTGAATTGTATGGCGGCCAGAAATGTTCTGTTGAGAACTTTCCACATTATTCAGAACATGATAGATATGAAAGAAACGTGATAGAGCCTTCCCCAAATTTGACAGTAATCCTCATAGTCTATAATGTAACCAGTAATGAGTTGTAAAACTGAGATAAACTTTCAAAACTACCAATAATAATGTTTTCTATCAACCATGCTGGAGGAAGAAAAAATCAAAACAGTTTCCTTTCCTCTCTATAGAAAATATTATAAAGTCATTGTCATATTAGAGGTGATCAAAAATTATGCCTTCAAAAAATAGGAAAAATAACCTAGGTGTATATTAGGCAACTAGTGAATGAAAATACTGTATTGTTGTCTGGAGCTTGTCATGTTTGTATTTTCAGTTTTTAAAATTTTGCAATTTAGGGGCGCCTGGGTGGCTCAGTCGGTTAAGCGTCTGACTTCAGCTCAGGTCATGATCTCGCGGTCCATGAGTTCGAGCCCCGCTTCAGGCTCTGGGCTGATGGCTCAGAGCCTGGAGCCTGCGTCTGATTCTGTGTCTCCCTCTCTCTCTGCCCCTCCCCGTTCATGCTCTGTCTCTCTCTGTCTCAAAAATAAATAAAACATTAAATTTTTTTTTTAATTTTGCAATTTAGCCATGATTGCTTTTCTCATTCAAAATATTCACTTTCATGCCTAATATACATAATTTTGTAACCTTTTTCTTAAAGATAGATGCAAAATTGTATACATTCAGGACCCACAAGCTCCTTTAAGAAATTTTTTTAATGTTTATTTTTGAGAGACAGAGAGTGAGAGAGAGAGCAAGAGAGTCAGGGAGAGGCAGAGAGCGAGAGGGAGACAGAGGATCTAAAGCAGGCTCCAGGCTCCAAGCTGTCAGCACAGTGCCCAACATGGGGCTCAAACTCACAAACGTGAGATCATGACCTGAACCGAAGTTGGACACTTAATTGACTGAGCCACCCAGATGCCCCAGGACCCACAAACTCTTAGTCTGTCCCCCATAGAAGAAAACAATGGCAATATTTATAGGAAAATGGATGGTATATATAGGGCTGGTACAGTGGGGTGGGGTACTGTTTAAAGAAAAAACCTGACCGTGTAACCAGAGTTTCTTTCCAGTACTGAAAGTCTGTTCTGCTATGCTCAGCTACAGCCATGTTGCTGCTGTTGATAAGTATGCTATTCCTTGTGGAGATGCTATCCTTTTCACAAAGGTTGTGTGGAAGAATTAAATGTGCAGCTGAAGACACACAACTTCCAGAAGTGTCCATCAGAAAACATACTGTCAACATAAATATTTGCTTAAGTAAACACTCTCTTGTGGCTTATATGTTGGTGTAACATAAAAAAAAAAAAATGAAAACAAAACCCTCAGGTACACAAAATAATTTCCTGCTTCCAAAGACATAGATCCAATTAATTTTTAAATTAACTCAAATCTTTTCCAACAGTTAATATCCAGATATCAAAATGGTGCATGGGGGCACAACAAAGGAAGAGAAAATATCAGTTCAATGCTACCTGAGAAATTTGGCCATGTATAATCAATCATGTTAACCGAATTTATAAAATTCATTTTGACAAATTTTTGAAAAGCTTTTCCCTTCATCAGTCTTAACTAAGCCTATCAGCATTAAAGCTCATCCTATCAACTGATTACAACTCTGAGGCATCCTTTCAGTAACAATGAGAGAACTAGAAAATTCGCTGGTAAATCAATAGTCCTTAAAATTTCCATAAATGAGTTCAGGCTGCCAACCTTCAATTTCATGTGTATGGAGCATTTTTTGACAGGAGAAGGAAATAAGTATTAAATGATAATTGAAATCAATTCTTGTGCCATTTTTGTGGAAGGAAAGATTATGAGCCTGATCTATAATGCATTTCGAGGGGAGCCACATGTGGTGATTTTCTGTGTAATAGTCAAGAGCCTTCACCCAACGAAGGGAGATTTTTATTAGAGTTTCTAGATTGGATATTTGTATTCCATTAAACATTCTTGTTTGAGTTTCATGCTCTAGTCTCCCCTTAGTAGAGACTAATTTACCAGAATGCATTGTAGGATTTTGTTTTTTGAAATGTAACCAATATTTAAATTAAACAAAACATGTGAACTTAACGAAATATTTTTTGAAACTATCGGATAGGCATAATACTGCAGTGCTTTAAATCCCCATAGATAGGTGGTGTTTTTTAAGGATTATTAAAATATTAAATAATTTCCCCAAAATATAAGGTAGCATCTTTTTAAATTGTGTGCAGTTTTCATCTAAAGTTCAAGCTTGAATAAACCATCCTTCTTCTAGCATTATGCTTTAGGTTTTAAGTCATTTTAGAACAGATGCAGATTCTTTTAGTGGCCACAACATAGGATTGTATCCAAACCTCTACCTTATAATTACCATGATGACTAATGTCTTTTGTAACACTTACAAGGAAGAACATAGTGTTTCGTCTCTGTCCCTTTTTCAGATGACTGTTAGCTGATGGGAAATATTATAAAGTATTTAAAGTTTCCTTTAGGCTCTGTTGTTATGGTCCTTTTACAGTGTCTGCTATAGATACAGGGAGGGAGAGCAGTGGCAAAAATGCCCCCAAACTGCCACTTCTGCCTTCAGTTCCACCATTTTTTGTCTTTAAAATTATTAGTGTATTTTAGGTCATATTATTTTCTATCTTTTCTCCATACACATGGTCTAAGGATCAGTAATAAAAGTGAATTTAGCCTTAATTTCTTTCTATAGATATGTTCTTAAAAGGCTGTGCTGGGTATATCATTTTTTTCTTCTGAGTTCATTATGATTTTGATTACGATACCCCCACTAAAAATTTAAGACCCTAAAGAAAGTGACAAATCAGACCTAAGAATCCTAAAGTCATTTTTTCTTTTGCTGGTCACAAAGCAATATTCTATGTGTTTTGCCAACACCACCCTTAACATTCTCTGGCAAACAAAACTTGGTTAAATGCAACGTGCCTTGATTGTCAGTGGCTTTTGCAGAAAACCAAATAGGAATGGTTAAATAGGATTGAGTCCTTGTCCATATTCTGGCCCTCTTTCATTATGGATTCCCCTTTTAGGTGAAAATAGTGGCTGCTAAATATTGCCATCAGTCACATATCTTTGTGATTATTTTCTGTGGTATCTTATGAGTTGAAGGCTTCTACTGGGGAAACTACAGATGTTCTTTGCAATAACTTTTAGTAATCTCAACATTTGAATTAAGACAATTTCTCTTCCTTTTTGGAGATAAGAAACTTTACTTTCCCTTTATATGAAACTATGTTGTGGATTATTTCTGTCTTATATTTCTTAGAAACAAAATAGAGAATATACCACTAATGGGCTTTTAATTTTTTTCCATATTCCTTCATGTAACTACAGCCCTTCTTAGAACCTCTGACCTATAAACATCCATGTCAGGTAATTTGTTCTCTATTTTACACTGTCATGGATACTAATGGAGCTGGAGAGCTGTGGATACAGCTGGTATGAGGGCTGGAGTGAAAGCTGAGGGTGCAGAGGATGAGCAATTTGTTCTTTCAGGCGATCTTTCCTTTCTTCTCAACCTCCACAAATAAGTCCAAAATCTTCCCTGTGTGTCTTCTATTCTTGATGTAAGAAAATAATTAAAACAACAAACTCATTTGATATGAGTCATGGGGGTTGTGTGTCATAGGGAGTGAAAGAGATTTTGCTTTTAATGTTCTTATTGTTCTTCCCCTTATAACAGTACTAGGTGCAACTACATGAAAATAAAAGCCAATGTCCTTTGCTGTAATTTCAGCCCATGTTATAATTTCTGTTACATGGCAGTCTTTTTTATTAAATAATGTACCTGGAATTTATGCATTTGCAGAATAATAAATAACTAGCCAGAAGAGTAACTGGAACCCACCACTGATATATTCATCTGGTCTGCATCGGTACAGAGCACCAGCTGGTGTCCATTCTGCTTGGTCAAACCTCAGATCTGATTGGTTGGGGCCCGAGTCGTTCTGGCTGTTAAATGTTGTACCACTTCCACGTTGGTGAAATTCTAGTAGAAATACAATGTAACAGATTTTCACAAATAGGCAAATTAAGTCAACTGAGCTTAGAGATTAGGATTCCTTAGCCAAGCCATTGGGGCATTTGTCCAAGCCAGATGGTTGCACTGCACCAAAACCTCTTCTGATCACAGTTACAGATGATGGCACTTGCGACTTCAGAATTCCCAGTGCTCTCCCTGTCATCGTGCTGAAATTCATCACTGTCTCTTTCCTGGACAATGTGTCCCACATCCGTAGAGAGAATGGGACATAATCTAATGTACCTCACCCACTTTACTTCATCATATACATAGAGTCCTCTGAATGCAAAAAGCCACCATGCACTTTTGGATGTCACAGAGTCTTATCTAGTCCACTACTTTAGTTTACGTCGAAGAAATTAAGGTCCAGAAAATGAATGACTGAACTAAAGTCACACACCTGGTAATGCCAGTCACAGGTTTCATGACTTTTCTTGCAGTGCTTTTTCTAACAGACATTACAAAAAGAGCAAGATAATCACAAATGCACCCGCTTATGTATCTTCCAGTTAACTAGACTAATCATCGGCACCCATGTTGAGCTTTAAACTTTTCTAAAATTTACGAGGAATAGATCGAGAGGATGACCTAAGAAAATGTTTGAGTCCTCATGCTAAGCAGATTTACCAGTGAAGTTTATGGGGCCCAAATTTCTCCTTTGACTGTGTCTTCCCTTATCAGGAACCTGAAAGCCTTCCAGAAGTCACACACATACACACACGTGTGTGGGGGTAGGCAAGCACACACAGGTACATATCGTCTGTATTTTATGTTTTTTAGTGACTGACAAATAAACCAAAAGCAAACATAAACAAAAGGGGAATTCCAGTTTTCCTTTACTTATCAAAATATTTTCTTGTTAAAAAAAGGATTTATAGAAATGTAAGAACATGCATTTCTCATGTTCTCTCTTACTTCTTTGTAAAACTCTACCCGACAGTACAGAGTTACAGTTGTGAAGACAGGAGTGTAGTTTACTGTCATGTAGAAAACATACCTATGAGGTAGGAAAAGGTTTGAGGAGATATCTCTATGGATTTAGTAGGTAAAAAGTACTTGGTCATTAAGCCGGAACAGACTCCTGTGTTTGAAACCAGATTTTTACCAAACATATCTATTCCATTCTACATTCCAAATGTAAGTTAAACCATATTAAGCAATAAACTACAGAATGGAATTATACACATAAAGCTCCAAATGTAATGAAACAAAAAAAATTTCCTATCTAGATCACATTTAAGGTTTTCTTTTACATAAGAAGATATAGTTTTAAAATTTAGACAACAGAATGTGATAGTTTTCATTTGTAATTTAGGCAGCAAATAACCAGCCCAAATAAATCTACCAAATCTTCTTCCTCCCAGAAAGTAATCTCCATTAAAATTTCTTCCAAAATAACAGGTTTCATCCAGCTATATTCCCCTTTTTTCTATTCTAGCTCCTTACAGGGCTTAATATAACACCATATTTTCTCATAACACCACATTTTCAGCTTTCATTTCTAAAGCTGTCTTAAACCTTGACTCTCCCTATTGACCTATTTGTTTGAGAATCTCCAGTTATTTCCATTCTAACAGTACTTCTTTTCCTACACCTGTGCATCTAAACCTTTCATCAACATCTCCCAAGTTAGGATTCCTCCTGATTTGTCTACTTCTGTTTAGTTGAACCCCAAAAATGTAAAAGTCATTTTTTGAGTCTTTCTTTGCTTTTGTTTCAAATGCTAAACTCAGATTAGTTTTCCGAAAATGCTAACTTTATCATGTCACTCCTTTGTTAAGAAATATCCATCTATCTCTTCCCATTACCTAAAATCTAAAATTTCAACTTCTTAATTTTACATACATGATATTATGAGAAGATGAAGAGCAGTAATTTTACAAGCTTATTGTTAACTGAGTTTCATTTTCAAATGAGGTTTGGCCAAGAATAAACACAAAATAAATCTAAAAGCAAGAGAGAAAAATCTTAAACTTATATAGCCAATAATTAACAGCAACTTTAATATATATTAAATACATTCTTACTATATTATAATATAATTCTATAATTCTTAATATACTAAATTCATATATATATTCTGAAAATATTAAAATACATTGTGCTATTTGATTGTTTTACCTAATAATTTATTGAATGCCCATTCTATATGATATTAATTTCTGTAGGAAGAGGCATGATGGATGAAAATGGTGGTCATTTTTAATGTGTCCCTATTGTACGTTAGGGCTTTTACATACATAATCTCACAACAATAATGAAAAGTAAGAGGTATAATTCTTGTTTTTCCATTAAGGAATTTTGGGGTCAAAGAAATAGATAAATCTGCCAGTCACCTGTCTGATACAAGAGCCAGACAGATCTGTCTTCAAAGCTAATACCTTGTTGGATATAAAGATGTAAAGGCAAAGCTCCTGGCTTTAAAAGGGCAACAGGTAACAGACTTGCACGAAAAACAAAGCTTACAGGTTCAGGGCAGAGTATACTTTGTGAGGGAGGACTCAAGACTTCATTGTTAGATATATACTGATACTTTCCTGACCTACCTCTCAACCAGTATAAAGTAGTTATGACACCTGCTGGAAATTCCATTAAAACTAAACCTATCTGTAATATTTTGTATTTGCTTTGCTTCCACTCAGGTCGAAGAACTAATCAGTTATAATGCTATTTGATATAGTGCAAATATTGGCATTTACAGGAAAAGCAACCAATAATCTTCAACTTTATGGTAGTCAGGATAGAAAAGACTGAAGCAGTTATACACATACTGAAGTTCTTTGGAAGTCTAGAATATTAAAAGTAGCCAGAAAATCCAACAATGATAATAATAATTATTATAATCATAATGATATTGATAATGGAAACAACTGATATAATTAAGTACTTACTTTGAGCCAGACACCATGCAAAGTTATTCACCTTCAACATCTAATTTTTACCACATTATTATGTTGGTATTATGTCCATTTTACAGTTGAAGAAACTGAGATTGAAAGAGGCTAAGCAGTATGCCCAAAATTAGCTAGCCACAGAGCAGCAGAGCTAGTATATATATATATATATATATATATATATATATATATATATATATATATATATATATATATATAAGATTGCAAGGGCATTGCCCATAGTCTCCAAGCTATAACAGTACAGTACTTAACAGATGGCAGGTGTTTGCCTAGGTGCTACACATAGACTCAAGTTACCTTCCTGGCACTTTTGTGAAAAAAAGTGCTATTACTTTCTTAGATAGGAAGGATTATATGTAGGGAGAAGTGCAGGGAAAGATTTAGTAGCTGAGCCAACATTATCCAGGTAATGAGCTGTAGGAGCTGGGATTTCCAACCAACCAACCTGGCTCCAGTCCACCCTGCTCTGATGTCTATAGGGAAGCTTAGCAAAAATATCATTTGGATACTGAGTTGCAAATGATACCAGTAGAAAAAAATGAGTGGGGTATTTCAAGGAACCACCCAGTAAATCTTCCTGGTCTAAAGTGAACAAATAAAAACAAGGACTTGGTGGAGGAGGGGGCTTGAAAGATGAGTTGGGGCAAAGTGATAAAATGAGTTGTGGAAAAAAAATGCCTCAAAGAGAATTTAATTGTAAGATGATGGTTAGTGAGAACTGGCTGAATGTTACCGAGACATCCAAGAATGAATGTAACTGTGCACATCAGCAGGGACTGAGGCAAGTAGACACCGAAGACAGGAAACACCATCGAAAGCCTATGTAATAATTTCTGTAGGAGTGCAGTTGCTAAGAGGGGACAATACGGGAGGCATTATGGAAGATTTAGTAAATTAATTAAACCAACTAATTCCAGAATTCTGATCATTGTGCAAAAGACTTTAGGTAATTAAAAAATAGAAAATTATCCAATACTATTTATTTTTGGCTTAAATATTAATTGGACATTACAAAATGTTTATACTAAGGCTAGTTAACACTTTTATTCTCTCACATAATTGCATTTGTTTTGTGTGTGTAATGGTAACATTTAAAATCTATTCTCAACTTTCAAGTATATAGTAAGTATTATTAATTATAGTCAACATGCTGTACATTAGATCCCCAGATCTTGTTTGTCTTATAGGCGGGACTTTGTACCCTTTGACCAATATCTCATTTCCCCCACCCTCTCAACATTATGTTCTTTTTAAAATTTTTTTTTAACGTTTATTTATTTTTGAGACAGAGAGAGACAGAGCATGAACGGGAGAGGGGCAGAGAGAGAGGGAGACACAGAACTGGAAGCAGGCTCCAGGCTCTGAGCCATCAGCCCAGAGCCCGACGCGGGGCTCGAACTCACGGTCCGTGAGATCGTGACCTGAGCTGAAGTCGGATGCTCAACCGACTGAGCCACCCAGGCGCCCCTCTCAACATTATTTTCTTAATCACACATCTTTTTCCTATGAATGTTTTCCCGCGTATCTATGTCATGATAAGAGCATCAGTTAGGAAACATTTTAGACAATTGTTTATGAAATCCACAGCCTTTAAATGAGATTTAAAAAGATTTGGAAGAGAAAAATGATACTTATTTTTTTACCAAAAATAAAATAATATAATGTAGTCATATCATGACTTTGGATTTTTTCAGCCAAATGCTTGAACCACTTTCTAAAGAGATGTTTTAAACATAATATCATTACAAAGTGGTTTTTACACTATTTTTTTAGAAGCATCCATCTGTCAAAGGCACTTTTAGCCCTTGTTCCAGTTACATAATAGTGAGGAACAAATGTTTTGTTTTGTTTTCCTTGGTAGTTTTATATTTATGATCTCAGAAGTTACTGAGATCTGTTTGCAGGACCTCAGCAGCCCGTCAAGGGAGCAGTGTAGGTCTGGAAGAGCTGTTAGCCCCTGAGGGAGCTAATGGGGGGCTGAGTCAGAAGAGGGAGGCACAAAGCACAAATGCATTGCAGGTGAGACAGAGGGAAGAAAAACCAGGGCTTTCCAATTACCAGAAAGATTCTCTTCCTCTTCCATATAGCCTCCATTGAATTTTCTATCTGCACTCCTAGGAGAGTGTTTAGAAGATGCTCTATAGGAATGGTGGAATTGTCATTCTCCCAATATGTTTTCTGGTCATTTCTATCTCTTCTGGTTTCTTGCCTTCCATCCCATTCCTCCTGGTCATTCAGACAGGCTGGAATCAAGACTTCTAGAGAGTACATGACACTGCTAGTCCAGTGCAGAAGTCAGCCAGCAGACCTTTCCTTCAGAGGACCTGGAGTGAACATTTTTGGCTTTGCGGGAAATACAGTCTGTGTCACAACTGTGCGACTTTGCCATTGTAGCACAAATGTGCCATACACAATATGCAAATGAATGGAAGTGACAATGTTCCAGTGAAGCTTTATTCGGGAAAAAACGGGTGACAGGGCCATTTTTAGTCCAGGGGCCATAATTTGCCAACCCCTGGCCTAACGTGTAGCACCCACTGTATTTTGTATTTATCTCATGACAAATATCAGAATCAAATTTACAAGGAACATATTTCTGCAATGACGGCAAAAAAAAAAGACCCTGGAATTTTAGCTTATGTGAATTATCTAAGGCCTCTCCTTTTCTCATAGGAACTGCATGTCAAAGAAGAGGGCTAAAACATTACATAAAACCATATCAAATTCACTCCATCACTAACTGCCAGAGATGGTGGTTTGCATAGAATTATTTTCATCTCCAGCCCCTCCCGCCCTTTTAATTTAAAGATATATGTGATGTAGCACACTGCCAAATTGCTTACTAAAACAGCTGAATACCATTAAGGAAAAAAAAATCTCATTTTCAACAGAGCTTCTGAAGGCTGGGTGATGGAGGCACCGTGCAGGTGAGTGTCTTGCTAAATGATAAATGAGCTTGGATCCTCATAATTTTTAGAAGAATGTAGGTACAGTAATACCAATATTCTATATAGCTACATACTTCTGATGATAAATTCTCCTGTGTCACCTCACTGGTAGTGCTATGTCCCCACCATTTGTAATAATCTAGTATTGTAAGCTGCTGGCAGATAAATATTCACACAAGTGTACTACTTGTTTTCTTCTGAAAGAACCTGTTAGCCATCGTGCTTCAGACAGACTCAAGTTTAATGCATCCTTTAAAAAATGTATTTGGCAGTAAAAATGTTGTGAAAATTGATCTTGTTATAAAATTTAGCACCTTAGATTTGACATTAAGGCCACTTAGAGACTTCAGCAATCAGTAAGGCAGAGAGGGAACAACTGAATTTCAAGGTAATGGTTAGGAGGCCATAAAGTGAGAAATTGGAACAGGTTACAAAATCCAATCTTTCAAGTTGGTCATTTATTTGTCAACTACTCCAGCTCTAGGATACTCTACAAATACAAACAAATAAATAAATAATGCTTGCTCTCTGGCATTTTTCTTAAATCTGACGAGAACAAACCGGAGTCTTTTAAGATTGCTTCAACATCACAGAGAACCAGCAATAAAAAGCAGAACCCAAGCAGCAAATGACAAAAAAAAAAAGAATATGATAATCTAATAAATAAATACAAGAAAGGGATAATTTTA
Organism: Neofelis nebulosa; assembly: GCF_028018385.1. NCBI lineage: Eukaryota > Metazoa > Chordata > Mammalia > Carnivora > Felidae > Neofelis > Neofelis nebulosa. Next base: position 59,511,630 of record NC_080787.1, on the reverse strand, counting down.
AATTTGCAGAGTCATAACCAATATGCTAGTTTGACTTCAGAAATAAAGTGATATAAAATTAAACATTATGGACATGGAGAGTAATTATCAAGTTGATAAGAGAAGGTGAAAAGTCATATTTGTCCTTGATACTCATTGGCAGCTTGATTTTAGTGACATGTTACAGTCATGACACAACTCAATAGAAGGGTAGATGTAATCCTGCATGTAAACGTGGGAAGTTCTTTGTTCAAGGCTCCCTCTGGTCTGTGAAGGACAGGTGGTTACAACTCATGTAATTGCAACTCATTTCTTAGAGTTACACCTGCCTCAATCCTAACAAAGTATGAATTGTACAATTTATGAAGAGTGCCACCTTCAGGCAAGAGTGGATAGAGTCTGAGTAAAACCGATAGGAAGGACTTCATTTACTGGCACGTGTAACATGCATATTTTATAAAATGTTCTTGTTTACCCTAGAACTTGATTTTTATGGACAAGCTTGACATCCTGCTTTATTTATAAACCCTACCTTCAGCCTGACCTATCCCGGAACATTACTTGCATTTTCACATTTTCGCACCTCCCTGCTTTTACTCTGTAATTCTTTTCATCTTTTAAACACACACACACACACACACACACACACACACACACACACACTTTCTCTCTCTCTCTCTCTCTCTCTCTCCCTCTCTCTCTCTCTCTGTTATATGTGACAGGTATACTCAACTTTTCGGATCCCCAACTCAGAATTCACACCACCTTTCCTTGAACACCTTAAAAAGTGATGCTTGGTTCAGTCTACCTTTAATGTGGTTAATTACATATTTGCTGTCTCTTTCGCTAGATTGTATGCCCTATTGAGGGCAATCTCAGGCTTATTCTTGTTTATTTTCTGCATTAGTTTGCAAATAATAAGTGGTCAATAAAAATGAAGTAAGCGAATGACTTTTATCAGTCTGGCCAGATAGCTAAAAAGAAATGTGGAACCCCTTCCAGGAGATGGAAGGATATAAGAAATCCCAGGAGGGTTTTAAGTCATGGCATGAGTTCTGACTAGACTCCCAGACTAATACAGGATGGGGGTATGGTCAAAGGAGGCTGCGCCATATGCATCTAGGCTAAACTCCACCTAGTTTTCTCATTTGTGCAGATCTGCTTGACTCTCATCACTGAGATCTTCCAGACAGATTTAAATGAGGTGCTTATCCCATCACCTATGTTGAGCTGTGTATTCGTATAACTGCAGCTTTCTCTACCGGGGTCAACGTTGTGGTGGAGACATTAAAAAGAGGCACCCGAGCAAATATTGACTAGTTACTGATTAGGTAAATAAAGTATTTGCTTAGCAGTAATTACTAGTTTTGGTGGAGAAACAGGGGGAGAGTATGCACATTGAGGTAGGAGGGGGCTCAGTGACATCAGTTCTGGATCTAAATTAGAGATTACTTTTGTACTTGTTCTGCTAGTTATTTTGTTTTGTCAGTATGAATTCTTATACAATATTGACACATATTTTAAATGAGGTACTTTGTGAAAAAAGGTGTCAATTATTAGATTTCTTAGGAAAAAATTAATTCTCAGCATTTATTTTTGATGACATTTATTATTATTAAAGTTATTATGCATGTGTGTAATGAATGATGGTTACTATTTCTTATGTGAAAATTGTTCTAAAAATGAATTAATTCCTCTGATATTTAACATGAAAACAATATTATATAATCAAAGGCAATTTTCAAAAATTAAAAATTCAATAATCCCACTATCCTAACAGTTTTGTTCATTATTCTTTATTGCCGTGAAGTTTTATGCATATGAGAGTTTATTTCATTAATGGGGACAGTTAAATAATAATATTCATAAAATAAACATGCATAAAGCTCACAGATTAAAAACTAAGATGTAACCAGTCTCAAGCCACCTATACATCTCTTTTCAATCATCTGTCCATGGTAGCATCTCAGATATAATATCCTGAGATGAATAATCACATCACCTTGCTTTCGTCGCCTAAACATGTAGCTCAAAATCACTTATATTTGTATTGTTTAGTTTTATTTATTTTAAACTTTATAAAAAGGGACCCAAGATTGCGTATTCTTAATTTGAAGATTTATTCATATTAATGCAGGTAGCTGTACCTTATTCACTTTCACTAATAAATATAGCAGAATTTTAAAAATCCATTTTGTTGTGTATAAACAAACAAAATGGATAGTCTCAGTCTCTCTCTCTCTCTCTCTCTCTCTCTCTCTCTTTTGGTTTTTGGTTTTGGTTTTTGGTTTTCTTTTTTTTGCTTTTATGAACAACACTGCCATGAACATTGTGCTTACTTACTGGTGCTGGGCCATAGGGAATGAGAATGTTCAACTTTTTGAGATAAGTTGTTTTTCTAATCAGAAATTATACTATGTTACCTGGTATGTTATTATAGTCCCTATTACTCCACATTCTTACCAACTAATCAAATATGAAATCAACCTTTATTGTGGTTTTGATTTGCATTTTTATGATTACTAATGAGATTTGTTATATTTTTGCATATTTATTGGCCATTGCTATTTTCTCTGTTGGGATATTCTTACATGACTTATCCCTGTTTTTCTACTGGGTTGTATTTTGCATTTATTTGTAAGAGTTCTTTATATATGCTAAATACTAATCCTTTGTCATTTATATTTGTTTTTTAAATCACCCCCTGGCTTGTGGTTCATCTTGTGTTCTTTTTTGACGCTTAGTGAATATAGGTTATTCATTGAATGTGGTAGCATTTATCAGTTTACCTTTCATAAAGTGTGATTTTTGTGTTTTAACTAAGAAATCCTTTCTTATTATGAAGTAATAAAAATCCTTGCATAAGTTTTCTTTTGTAAAAGTATTGTCTTTTCCCTCCACATTAATTGGCCAGGAACAGATTTTATGTATGGTATATGAAGAGACTTAGGTTTCATTTTTTTACCCCCTTCATGGTTTACCAATCAAATCAGTGCAGTATATTGAGTATCCTATTCTTGGCCCATAAGTGTGCAATACTAGTTCTTTTATGTATCAAGCTATTATATGTATGTAAATCACTTTGCAAGCTCTCTGGTCTCTAGTTTTTCTTTCTGCAAGTCTGCCTAACACCTGCTTATCTTTCATAGCTTTTAAATTAAATTCTGATACATAATCACACAAGGGTTCTATTTCCTCTTCTTCCTCAGGACCATCTTGGATTCCCTTGGTTCTTTTTTCTTCATATAAGTTGACTTTATATATTCTTTGGAAATGAATTAATGTCTTCATGAGACTGAGTACCCATTCTGTACATGGCATATCTCTCTATTTAACTCTTCCTTAATTCCCTTTAAAAAGTTTCATGCTTTTCTATGGAAATCTTTCACATCTTTTAGCTTAGGTGTCTTACATTTTTTTGTTGCTTTAATACATGATACATTTTTTTTTAAAAAAAAGCATTAACATAATTACTCTACATGTTTAATTTTGTTGTATAGCAATTAATTAGTGTGTATTATAATCTCCAGTGATATTATGAAATTTCTTTCTAATTCTAATAATTTAGAATTATTAGAAGTCTGGAGGTTCTTTGGACCTATAAATTTGGACCTTCATGCATTACATTTAACCTAATAAAACATACAGTCTGTCAGTGTCTTAAGCCTCCTCCTGAATAGCACAATGAATGCAGAATGAATTTGTTCTAGTGTTTTTCTCAAATAGTATGTTATTATTGGGTAATTTTTTAGTTTACTTCTGAATTTAAAGATCAAATTTATTGTTTCATATGCCTTTTTTTTAGGTTTATCCATTTATTTCTTATTTCCTGACTTCATTGTGTTTTCTTGCTCTAAAACCTTCTTTGGATAAATGTTTTTTCCTATCTACAATGCATTCTTTTTTTTTAATGTTTATTTATTTTTGAAACAGAGACAGAGCATGAATGGGGGAGGGTCAGAGAGAGAGGGAGACACAGAATCCAAAGCAGGCTCCAGGCTCTGAGCTGTCAGCACAGAGCCTGACACAGGGCTTAAACTCACGGACCATGAGATCATGACCTGAGCTGAAGTCGGATGCTTAACCGACTGAGCCACCCTGGAGCCCCTACAATGCATTCTTTAGAAGCTCATTTTGTCAGTCTGTTAACAGTATTTCTCTCCATTTTTATCTGTCTAAAATGTCTTTATTTTTCTTGTTCATTGAAAGATGATTTCACTGGATATAGAATTTGGTGTCACCATATATATTCCTCATTATGTTGAAGATATTCAGCCTGCTTCTACTACTGAGAATTCACCTTGACTCTAATCTCTTCTTATAGGAAATCTGTTTCTCTGCTTTTAAGACCTTCTCCTCATCTTTGATGTACTACTATTCTTTACTATGAAGTGACTAAGTGTGGGTTCATTTTTATTTATTCTGTGAATTTTTAAGCTTTGCTAAATTTGTGAACTAGCATTTTTCATCAATTCTACAAAGCTTTTGTAATTTCAAAAATTTCCTCTTCTTATCCATTCCGTTATGTCATTCTCAAACATTGATAATAATACATTAAACTTTCTCATTATCTTCTTTGTGTCTCTTAAATGCTATCCCTAATTCCTGTCATTTGCAGGAATCTGTGTAATTTCTCAGATCTTTCTTCCAGTATATTTTATTCAATATGATATTTGGTTTGGTTTAATTATTATAACCTTAACTTATAGAAGTTCTAGATCTCAATTCGGTCAAATTCTATTACTGCCTGCTCATTCTTCTCGATTGCCCTCTTTCCATTTATGCAAACATATTAAACACACATACATCCTTGCTGTCATTCTGATACATGCAGTCTTTCTGAATATTATTTTATACTTTGATGTTTATATTGATTCATATTCATGATGGCTGATTTTCTCATGTGTTTAATGAAGTGTGAGCTCAGAATCCTTGGAACCATATTAAGACCTATGTTTAAAGTCCAAAGATATACAGATTCATAATTCCCAGGCTTGGGGGAGCACTACCAAACAGAACTAATTAACCAGATTTTCAGCTTGAGGGTCCTTGGACCAGTTGGTTTTATGAATATAGGTCTAAACCCCTTGTGAATGAGAGACATTTTCTTTTTGGTTTCTTTCAGAGATGACACCCTTTCAGGAAGGTATTTCCATTGTTTTTTTCTTCTGGATGACTGTTCCTACTTACCTGCTAATGTCTCATCCTATAAAGCAGTTCCAATATTTTGTGGGATTTTTTTAACATGATTTTTTCCTTTCTAGTTAGTGGTAAAGGCACTATATCTCCTGCCCCAGACATACATGCCTCATATTCAAAATCAAACATTAGGCAACATGCATGTAAGTAGATATTCTAAGAAACTTGGGCCATACACTTTTTTTAACTTTTCTGGAATCACACTTTATTTTATGTCTGCTCATTTATATGATTAAAAATACATATTTCAGAATATATTTTATCCTTTTTGCTCAGGTCTAATATATTAAAAACATTTTCACTGAATTTCTTACTCATGGTCTTTCTGGGAATAACTTTTATTTTTTTTTTCTCTTTTTTACATCTTTATCCACATCTAGACATAATTTTAAATTTATAAATTCCAATAATGTGCAACTATATAGTAATTTGAATACTTAATTAGATTATAGCACTTTTATGGGTTCCCAGAGAATGTGACAAATATACAACTCTTATGTAGGAACTAGCTATTTTATGTAACATTATAAAGTTAGAACTTTAGAGAAGATACCTTTTGAACATGAAAACTTAATCTCAAATTTTTATATGCACTGATTTTCTTATTTTCAGACAATATAATTGTGAAATTTTTATTTCTTTGTAGACTTCAGTTAAAGGAAATATTTTTGACCTTTAGGAAACTCATATGGCCAACATGTTGTAAAAGTGGTATAGTAAGATAGGAAGCTACTGGGTTTTTTTTTTTCTAGTTTTATTGAGAAATAATTGACATATATCACTGTGCCAGTTTAAGTCAAAAAGCATGATAATTTGATTTACATACATTGTAAAATGATTACCACAGTAGGTTCAGCTAACATCCATCAACTCATATAGATACAATTTAAAAAAAAAGGCAAGAAAAAAAGTAAAAACAACTCCTTGTGATGAGAACTCTTAGGATTTACTCTCTTAACAATTTAGCTATAGCCTTCATGTCATGCATTACATACTTGTACATATTTATCTTGTAACTGGAAGTTTGTAGTTTTTTTTTGTTTTTTTGTTTTTTTTTTTTTTAATTTTTTTTGACGTTTATTTATTTTTGAGACACAGAGAGACAGAGCATGAATGGGGGAGGGTCAGAGAGAGAGGGAGACACAGAATCAGAAACAGGCTCCAGGCTCTGAGCCATCAGCCCAGAGCCTGACGTGGGGCTCGAACTCACGGACTGCGAGATCGTGACCTGAGCTGAAGTCGGACGCTCAACCGACTGAGCCACCCAGGCGCCCCAGGAAGTTTGTAGTTTTTGACGCTTCTTCCATTTCCCCTCCACCCCCTGCCTGGGGTGATCACAAGTCTGATCTCTTTATCTATGAATTTGTTTAGACTGCATATACAAGTGAGATCATATAATATTTGTCTTTCTTTCTTTGACATTTCAGTTAACATAATGTCTTCAAGGTCCATCCATGTCACAAATGGTACAATTTCCTCGTTTTTTATACTGAATAGTATTCCATTGTATATATATCACAATTTCTTTTTTTTAATTTTTTTTAACGTTTTTATTTATTTTTGAGACAGAGAGAGACAGAGCGTGAACAGGGGAGGGGCAGAGACAGAGGGAGACACAGAATCCGAAACAGGCTCCAGGCTCTGAGCAGTCAGCACAGAGCCCGACGCGGGGCTCGAACTCAGGGACCGTGAGATCATGACCTGAGCCGAAGTCGGACGCTTAACCGACCAAGCCACCAGGCGCCCCTATATAACAATTTCTTTATCCACTTATCCATCAGTTGACACTTCAGTCGTGTTCCTGTCTTGTCTAATTATAAATAATCCTCCTCTGAACATGAGAGTGGAGATGTTTTTTCAAGTTAGTGTTTTCATTTCCTTTGGATATATTAGAAGTGGAATTGAGGGATGGTATGGTAGGTTGTGTTGTTGTTGTTGTTGTTGTTGTTGTTGTTGTTGTTGTTTTAAGGATCCTCCATACTGTTTTCCATTGTGACTGTACCAATTTACAATCCTACCAATAATGCACAAGGGTTCCCTTTTCTCCATATCCATGCCAGCAGTCGTTATCTCTTCTCTTTTTCATGGCCATTCTAACAGGTGTGAGGTGACATCTCATTTTGGTTTTATTTGCTTTTTCTTAAGGTGAGTGATGTTGAGCATCTTTTCTTATACCTGTTTGCCTTTTGTATATCTTATTTGGAAAATGTCTATTCAGGTCCTTTACCTATTTTTAATTGGATTATTATTTTATATTGTTATTATTGCTGTGAGTTGTATGAGTTCTTTATATATTTTGGATATTAATTCCTGATCAGTTATGGTTTGCAAATATTTTTCCCCTGGAAGCTATTGGTGTTTGTAAGGTAAGAGATGGTCTTGATATCACTTATTTCAATAAATTAAATATTGTAAGTGTATACCTTTCCATAAAATTTCAAGTGATTACATTTTTGTAAGTGTCAAGAATCAAAATTTGAAACAAAATTCAAAGTCATAGCATAGGTGTTAAAGGTAGAATATAGAAAAAACTAATATTTAAAAATAATAAAGGGTCTATATTATGTGAGATTCTCAATTGCTTAGCTGATAAAAATAGAAGATTAGAGTTAAAAATTCAGTATTGAGTAATCTATTCCCTCATGAGTAAATTTGGCCTTTCCAGATAATAAAGAAGCAAAATCTTGGATGATGTTGTATTGTTTTTTGTTGTATTAATTGCAAGGAAGTTTCTTACAAGTACAATATTAAGTCTATCAGAAACAAATGGGTGTTACAGGGATTATAGGATAGAGACTAGGAATACATGCTTCTGAAATCCTCATTTGGCTGTATCAAAAATAGAAAAATCAACTCAATGGGTCTGGTTATTTGACAGTATGGCTAATTTAAACCCATGCCCTGATTCCAATCTTGAATGCATTTAGTTCTTTATGGTGAGTCCCAGTTACTTGACTTTTTGAGTATTTGTTGACTCTGGCATTTTTCGGATATTGTACAATTATAACACGATGTGCGATATGATATTAAATATGAGATGTATCATAATATGGTACAATGCAAACTTTAAATAATACAATTAGCAAGTTGAATAGGTTTAACATATACACAGAAGTATATTGTCAGTGAAAAATCCACATCATGTTGTAGTCTGTCTTTTGATGAAGGAGGTTATTGGATATTAAGAGTTTCAAAGTTTTACAGAGAGCAGGAGTTGCCACAAATGATTTATCATCACATTGGCATTGCCTTATTTGAGGTTTATGAGAACATGCTATTTGATCACTTCCTAAAGCTACAAGGGAAGGTCAGTGTGTGTGGCGCTATACGTATATAAGTTTCTGGGCTTCACTCTGGCAACAATATCTGTATCTTACGAACATGGGCTTTTTCTTAAAGATGGTGTGACAATTTCAATGGTTATTTTTAAAATATGTAATAAATAGGGGCACCTGGGTGGCTCAGTCGGTTGAGCATGCGACTTCGGCTCAAGTCATGATCTCAGAGTTTGTGAGTTTGAGCCCCGCTTGGGGCTCTGTGCTGACAGCTCAGAGCCTGGAGCCTGCTTCAGATTCTGTGACTCCCTCTCTCTCTGTCCCTCCCCTGCTCATGTTCTGGCTCTCTCTCTCAAAAATAAATTAAAACATAAAAAAATTTAAATATGTAATAAATAGCTATATCCTCCATTATTCATGGAAAGATTGATTCTAGATTCTTTCAGAATCCAGAGAAAATTATTTTGAAGAGACATGAAAAGAAAATAAGGTGTAACGACAGCCTTTTTAAAAATTTTTTTATTTCTTCACAACACTGCCTTATTCCTTACATGAATGCTAATTGATTACTTGTGACAATTTTTAAGCTATAGCTATAATTAAGTTGATGGCTATATAAAATAGAATATCACAAAATGTCATGGAAATCCAAGAGAAATATCTAAGCATTCTTTTAACCTATATAGTGAAAGTTATATTTTAAAATTCTTTTTACTCAATTTACATAGTCATTTTAGTATGAAGTTGAAAAAAGAATGAGTATGCTGTTATATCCAAGTGTTATCTAGCATACATTTTCCCATATATTTCTGAAATACATAATTTAGAAAATACTGGAACCCATGAGTCTTAAAGGAAAAAAAAGGAGGGGGGGTTTAGGAAGGGTTGTCATTTATTGAAAGTTTATTTGGCACTATTAGCATTACTTGAGCTAGTTTATTATATTATTAAATGTGTCCCATAGCAAGATTACAGCCATGCTCATCAGCACAATATTTAAAGAGGGTCAGGGACTTGCCTCTTATAATTGTTCTCACATTCTAGATAGAAAAACTGTTTCTTCTCAAAATGTTCCAGTAGCACTGTGTGTAAAAACACAGAAGGATAAACAAAACTACTGCATTGTATTGCTGTCCTCACTCTACCTCCAGCAGTCCCAGGAGTGTACCTTAATCTCTTTAAGTGCCTGCAAATCTTAAAAGTCATTGCTATTGAAGTCTTAGCAAAAAATACACCTATCCACCTATGGAAGAGCGTATGTGTGTATATATATACATATACATATGGTGGTTTTACAAAATGTCACACTAACTCAAGTAACCCGAGAAGAAACCTTTTAAATCTGTCTCCTTCCAAAAACCTAAGAAGCACAAGAAACTCTCTAAATAAAATTTACGTCTAAAATAAAAAATACAGTTATTTTTCAAAATAAAGTAACTATCAAATGGACTTTTCATGATGCCCCACAATATTCTTCTATATTTCAGGTAAATTAAAACCATGACATTTAAACAGGTTTGTAAAGATTGGGCAAACTTCCTTCAAACTCAGTCATCTGTGCTGAGTAAAAATAAGTAAGTGACTTCTTAACAAAGAAATAAAAATAGAGGAGGTTCGTTTTTGTTATTAGCAGAAAAATACGATAGCCAGCAGTTTTCAGACAAACCAGTTACTTGTTTTCTACCTTGCTAGTGGTGAAGATTAGGAGAGAAGAAAATGAAAAAATGAAAAGAATTTGGAAATTCAAATCAAGATGACATAAGCCAAGGAGATGTTGATAGAATAAGTAAGCAGAAGAAAAATTTAGAATATATGGTAAAATTGCCAAGGAGAAAACAAAATTCCACGACTTGAATTTGACAACTGTTTCCAAATTTGCAGAATTCTTGAGACTGTGCCAGAAATGGTGAATTTTATCTTTAATAATTCTTCTCTATATCTTCCATAGGAATATTGATATTTAGTTGTGACCAGGGAAATCCTGAAGAGAGACTAGCTTGCTCAGTCTTCCTTCCTAGCAAGGTGCAGACCTGTGACTAAGTTCTGGCCAATACAAAATGTTGTGTGGGAGTTTCTAAAAATCTTTCTTAAGACAGTGTTAAAAATTCTTTTCCTGTCCATTCATCCAGCTGTCAGAAAGGAGATGCTACCACATGGACTTTGAGGTCAAAGTTGTGCAGGATAGAGCAGTAGTAATACAGGGAGCTGACATTTAGAAAACCACATCAATCCTCAACCATCCATCCACCTTGATTTTTAGGCAAAAAAGCAGTGAAATTTCATCTTGTTTAAACTACCCTATTTGGGGGCTTATGTTTCCTGACCCTCATCCTACTGGATACAGAGACAAAATTCAGCAATTATAAAATGTTATTCTTGCTATAGATGTATATCAATTACCATTGTGTATGACAGATAGAGATACAGACGTGTATATTTGAGATATATATATATATATATATCTGATGTATATATTGATTTACATTTGATATATATTTTTGACATATACTGGTGTATATCAAATTGCCTAAGTAACCTTTGCTTTCTATTACATTTCTACATTCAGTAGATTCCAGAATGTCAGCTGGATGAAAGAAGACAAAAGACTTTGTAAATATTTTAGTTCATTTCTTCATAGTCTTTCTTCCAGTGCCTAGGCTTTTGGTCACATAAATGCATTTATGTTTATGCAAATTTTTATTACTTTTCCACAATACTACAGTGTTAATACATAAATTTTAATAGCTGTAAGTTGTTAAAGTACACAGCAAATGCATTTAATGGTTACGAACTGTAAACTTGATAACTAAAAATAGCTTTGTTAGGCAACAAACTCAGTGAGTAGATTCAGAGATCGGCGCTAGAAAGCTGTAATTTAAGCAAGAACTCCCTGAAATAACATAAGGCCCAAAGAGCAGAGAAAACCAAAGCTGAGTCCATAGATAAGGGCTGAATCTAAGGCCAAGGAAAGTAAAGATATCAAATACCACTTTGCAAAGGCCAAAGGAAGGACAGTCTATAGTCAGAGCCGAGAGCTCATAGATCAAGGGCAACATCCTAAAGGCACAATACCCAAAACTGTGTGTGTTTGTGTGGATGTGTGGATGTGTGTACAAGGATGGAGAAAACAGGGCCTTGGCATTTCTGTAGGTTGTTCTGCCTTAAATGATTGGATGTGGCAGGCAAAGTTAATTAAAGTGATCCTTAATAAAGCATAGTCACATTTGTAGGTGGCTTTTAATTTTTCATTATACATAATAGTAAAGAAAAGTAAACACAACCATGTACACACACACACACACACACACACACACACAATAAATTTTTGAGATTACTTCCATAAATCATTTATGAGTAGAATGGCTAGGCCAGATTTTACTTTATGGTTTTATTAAATGTCTTTATAAAATTTTCTTAATCACTTCCCATAAAAGTCCTAGAAAATAAGACTTCCACCAGTAATCTTTAATCACACCTGGTTTTATCAAATACTTAAAAGGAAAAAAATATTTATTTGATAGGTGACAAAATCAATGTTACTCTGGTTTACATTTCTTTGATTAATACAGAAGGTAGACATTTTCTTATAATTTTCAGTTTCTCTTCAGTAAATTGTATATTAATATCTTTTGCCTATCTTTCAAACATATACTATATTCTATTTCACTAATGTAGTAGTACATAAAGAATGAAACTTGGTGAATATGTCTTTAAGATATACATGTTAGTTTGCTAGATTTGCCTTAACAAAATACCACAGACTGGGTCACTTAAACAACAGAAATTTCTTTTCTCACCATTCTGGAGATTAGAAGCCTAAGACTGAGAAGTCAGCTGGCTTGGTTTTTTTCTGAGGTCTCTCCCATTTGCTGCCTTCTTGCTGTCATCCCATGGACACCCCTCAGTTTGAGTGTTGTCTATGTCCTAATCTCGTCGTATTGTAAGAACATCAGTTGGGGCACCTGGGTGGCTCAGTTGGTTAAGTGTCTGACTCTTGATCTCAGCTCACGTCATGATCTCAGCTCAGGTCATGATCTCAGGTCATAATGGCACAGATCCTCCTTGGGATTCTCTCTCTTCTTTCTCTCTCTGACCCCCACTCTATGCACTCCCTCTCTCTCAAAATAAGTAAATAAACTTAAAAAAAAAAACACCAGTCATCTTGGTTTAGCACCATGCATATAACATCATTTCATCTTAATTACCTTTTCAAAGGCCCCATCTCCAAATCCAGTCCATTCCAAGGTACTGGAACAGGTTAGAACTTCAAAATATTTTGTGGAGACACAGTTCAGCCCATAATATCCAAATGCCAAAAGGCAGGATTTACATTGTATTAAAGCAAATAGGATATATATTCTATTTGGAATATATATATATATATATATATATATATATATATATATATATATATATCAGTTTTCCAGAAGAGGTTTTTAGGCAAGGAAGTAAAATAATCATATTTTTGGGGGGTAGTTAATCCTAACAATACTGCAGAGGGTAGACTGGATGAGAGAAAAAATGGAAATGAGTGATGAGTTGGAAGGCTGCTGAAACAGCCTAGGAGGGAAACCCTGAGGTTCTCAACCATGCTGTGGCCAGAGTACTGGGAATGAAGAACATTCAGAAGGCATTTTCTGTTTCTTAGACAAGTGATTTACAACCTTCTTCAACAAGAATGGGCCTGGAGCATGTAACAAAATGCCTATGGTAATGGCTTATGACAACAGTGATGTAGGTAAGAGGAGGTAGGTCCATGTTCTAAAGCATCCTTGTTGCCCTGCCCTTCTCTTAGGCCCACCCCTGGGGAACCCACTACTGCTCCCTCCAGAAGCACTGTGTTAGCCTTACCCCTAGCAACTGTCTGCACTAGACTGACAGGAGAAATTCAAAATTTGAAATCAGACTAATGCCTGAAGTTACAATAGTTCAATTTTAATAGAAAACTTTTGTGTATTTTAAATAAATTTTGGGTTGGGGCCCTTGGGTGGCTCAGTCAGGTGAGTGTCTGACTCTTGTTTTGGTTCAGGTCATGATCTAATGGTTTCATGAGTTCAAGCCCTGCGTGAGGCTCTGCACTGGCAGCACAGAGCCTGCTTGGGCTTTTCTCTGCCCCTCCCCAACTTGTGCTGTCTCTGTCTCTCTCAAAATAAATAAATAAACAAACAAAAAATTGTGGAGGAGGTGGGCAGGGGGATTGGCTAAATGGGTGCTGGGCATTAAAGAGGGTACTTGTTGGGATGAGCACTCGGTGTTACATGTAAGAGATGAATCACTGGGTTCTGCTCCTGAAACCAATACTATACTGTATATTAACTAACTTGAAAATTTTTTAATAAAAAAATAAATAAAAGTAATAAGTAAATAAATTTTGGGTCAAATGACCCTGATGATTGACTCTGAATTTTTCAAAGAGCAGGTGCCTAAAATCCTTTCTGGAAGTGTGATTGGTAAAATTGACATCACAGGGCTAGAGAAAGCTGGAAATATTAACAGAAGTCTTCAAACTAGAATAGACTAATTTTTCACGAGTACAAATGTATTTCCTAATGGTACAATAAAAATGACTATTGTTTTCCCAAATATTAAGTAGCCACATTTAGTTACATATTTAATAATAATGACTTAGGGCTGGCCAAAAAAGCAGGTACCAAGGGAGTTTATTAAAATAGTAACTGAGCTATGTTGGAAGTCTAACCTATGGGTACCAGATTTTGGACTAAGTATTTATATTAGTTTTCTCATGGACATTAAGATGGTCCATGGATATTGGTACTTCCATCCCAGTCAGTGAGCTACAGATCTTTCCACAATAACAGCTGTGCTGCATGCAATTCTCTGTTTCCACCATAAGGCTAAAGTTAGTTCTGGCAAACCTTTAAGCACAAGGAAGATCTTAAAAGATCTTTATCCACTATGAAATCCTAAAGGGGCTTAATCATGGTCTGTGATTCATATTAATAGCATTCTATGAATCTCATTGAAAGCTCCTTCTGTGTTTTGGGGAAAGATTTAGTTTAAAAAAAAACTATTTCTCTGAGGGACATTACTTATCAGGCCATTGAAATCCAAAATCAGTGCTAAGGACAGAAACATTTTATTGAACTTAGCAAGTTAGTGGTTAAAATAAACCCATTATTAATTATCCAAAAATGGCTGCTAAATTCTTTATTTTAGAGCTCAAGAGATTTTTAGTTTAATAAAACTTAAATTTTTGTACTATGTAAGTTTTTTTCTCTCTAAGGAAAATGTTTCAAAATAGTATGCCTTTTATTAATATGTAAGCAATTCCTTTTTTATAGTTTTTTATGCTTATTTGTTTTTTAAATTTTTTAAATTTTTTTTTTTTTTTTGAAAGAGAAAGAGAGCACAAGCAGGGTAGGGGCAGAGAGAGAGGGAGACACAGACTCTGAAGCAGACTCCAGGCTCTGAGCTGTCAGCACAGAGCCCAATGCGAGGCTCAAACCCACGAACCATGAGATCATGACCTAAGCCGAAGTCAGATGATTAACCTACGAAGCCCCCCAGGTGTCCCAACACATAAGCAATTTTTAAGTGATGTTTGAAAACAAAAATAGCTGTTTTAATAAAGAAAAGTATTACTATTGAAGTTTAATTTTCAAAGAAACAAAATCATTACGTTCCAGGCAAATATGGGAATCCATGCCAAAGTTTCTATTTAACTCATTAATTACTGAGGGGAGAAGTAATACTGTGATCAGTTCAAGGAGAATTTAAGAAGTTAGGGTATTTGTAGGTAATTTGACAAAGAAATGTCAAAACAGCATACAAACTGGTTAATTAGATACAAACTAGGTAGTATCTAACAGGCCATCAATCTTTGACTGTCTGTTGCACCAGACAGAAATCATTTGCATTTCTCCTGGAGAAAATCTACAAGTTAGCAAACAAAATCTGGGACCTTTAATGAAAAGTAAACAGTGAGATGAACCAAATTCCTCCCTAGACCATCCTTGGGTAGCTGTTGCTTCTGTGTGATATTTAAAGATTGTGCTGTCCATCTTTTTGTTTTTCTTCAAAGTTCTGAATAACTTTTCTGGCGACAAAATGCATAAATTCAAATTTATGTGGAGATACATTTCTTTATTCAAAATTATACATCATGTGTCTGCTTTTCAGTTCAACTTGGGTTGAAAATATAAATAAGAAATTTACCCTATCGTCAGGTAGTTTACAGTATGAAAGGGAAACACAGAGGTATACGATGTATTATGATAAACACAATAAAAGAGATATGAATGAGTAACGGCTGGAATTCTGAAGTGGGCTAGGGATTTCACATTCAGTGATCAGGGAAATTCCTTAAAGGGATGACATGAGCTATAATGCATTGAAGAACAGATAAGATGTATGAACCTCCTGGGACCCAGGAGATATACCTCCATCTCTTCTTAATACATAATTTTGGTTGCATTTCCTTCTATCTTCATTTCTAGATGAAGAGTTCTCTACATGTTAGCACTGTTCATACAACACTGCAACCTGCTTGTTCTCTTGCGTATATGTTAAGCAATTTCCTATAGCTATGTTAAGCTGTAGGAGATTGCATGTAGAAGGAAATAGAATAGTATATTTCATAAATGACATTTTGTAAAATGGGGACTGCAGACCATCTGCATCGGAATTAGGAGACTTGTTTATGGGGGCGCTTGGGTGGTTCATTCTGTTAAACGACCAACTTCGGCTCATGGCATGATCTCACAGTTCATGAGTTCAAGCCCCATGTCAAGCTCTGTGCAGCTCTGTGCTGACAGCTCAGAACCTGGAGCCTGCTTCAGATTCTGTGTCTCCCTCTCTCTCTGCCCCTCGCCTGCTCACACTCTGTCTCTCTCTCTGTCTCTCTCTCTCAAAAATAAATTTAAAAAAAAATTAAGAGAGTTGTTTAAAAACCAGTTTCCTGAAACCACTTGCCCTTGACCATCTTGTACCTGTAGCTCCTGTGTGTAGTCTGGCACATAATGATATTCAAGCAGTTGCTTACTAACCGGAACTTTAGGAGCTAGTATGGTAACAGATGACTGGTTAGGGGTTAGAGATCACCAAAAGAGTGCCAGTCAGTAAACCAAGGAAGGAGAATGCAAAAGTATTGAATGAATCCCAGTTATGGGCAGGCAGTGACTTCTCAATGTAACAACAATAAAATCAGTTTGTAATAAGCAGAAGCAACCACTTTAGAAGACTTTCTCAAATGTTTTTTAACCTATGAAATATAATTAATTGATTATATGCATTGCTCTGAAATAGCATACCTATATCTGTTAATAACTTCCAAATTGTTGCGGAAATAGAATTAAAAGCAAAATCCTCTCCCAACACAGAAATTCTTTCCACAAACATAAAATAGGAAAAAAAACCAAGTTCTTTTATTGAATGAGCATTACACCAGATGTGACGTGCATCACAGGCAGTCAGTCCACTACAAGAATGCAGAACGAAATCTCAACCTTTTATATAGCAAAGTTGATGCAACCCATTCCACATGTTTTCAAGGTAAACAATAATGAGTCCTCAATGAGTTGAGAAATTGACAGCACTATTTGTCACACATAGTTTATCCTAACTTTATCTGGTTATTGGGGTGACCATCCATGTTGCTAACTGGCTTCATCCAGAGGAAAAACAAACTTCTCATATCTTTATAAGCACAGGTAGTTTTGCTACTTGGAGCAAGGCACTCACCAATGTTAGACTCCTACCCTCCCACAGAAAGTGGGAGACAAGATTTGGGCGCTATCTCCCTTGATATTTACATCTCAAAGAGATAACTCCCAAGTCCTTGAGAAAAACATCCCTGGGTCATAAGATGACAAAAAGCCTATCTAGTCTTCAAAAAGATTTACATACATTCAAAGAGAGGAGAAAGTATTTAGAGTCACAAGTTTTCTCAAGTAAATACCCTGAGAAAGAGGGAAAGGAAATCCCTTATTTTCACCAGAGAGAAGTTAATCTCTTATTTTAATTTATATTGTCCTTACACTGTAGAAGGTAAATACTGGGAGAAGCACTGTGTGACCTTATAAAACAGAAGAAAAAATTAGAACCAATTTCTTCATCTAGGTAAGTTTTTGTGGTTTGTTTTAAATGACCATAATACATTTTATATAAAATGAAATTTTCACTCAGTAAATGTTTGAAACGAAGGTACATTTCTCAGGAAAAACTGTGATAGTTATAATTTATTTGCTCCCTGTCTGTACTGCACTAAAAACCATCATACCTGAATTGCCATAGCTGTCATTTCACTGGAACAAAATAACACTTTTATTCTATTTTTAAAATACATTGAAGGAAAAATTATTGTAAATGTATTTTTTCAATGTTTTGGTGTTTTCATGCTATCAATTACTCAATAATGGCCTATATTTATCAGGTATATTTCTTTTGCAAGGGCTTTATCTTACATTTTTAGAACCACCAGGTTCTTCAGTGTTTATTTTTGGAATTCTTAACTTATAGAGGTATTTATTTATTTATTTAATCATTTCAATTTCTTTATTCTTTGCTTCTTCTTTTCCCCTTTTTGAATTTAAACTTTAGGTAGTTAACATACAGTGAAATATTGGTTTTAGAATAGAATCCAGTGGTTTATCACTTACACACAACACCCATGCTCATCATAACAAACACTCTCCTTAGTACCCATCACCCATCTAGCCCATCTCCCACCCGCCTCCCTCTGTCAACCCTCAGTTTGTTCTCTATCATTAAGAGTCTCTTGTGGCTTGTTTCCTATATGTTCATCTGTTTTGTTTCTTAAATTCCACGAGTGAAATAATATGCTATTTGTCTTTCTGTGGTTGACTTATTTCACTTAGCATAATACAGTCCAGTTCCATCCATGTCATTGCAAATGGCAAGATTTCATTCTTTTTGATGGCTGAGTAATATTCCATAGTGTATATATACTACATCTTTTTTTTTCTTTAATTCAACTTTCTTTTTTATTTTTTAAAATTTACATCCAAATTAGTTAGCATATAGTGCAACAATGATTTCAGGAATAGATTCCTTAGTGCCCCTTACCCATTTAGAACATCCACCCTTCCACAACCCCTCCAGTAACCCTCAGTTTGTTCTCCATATTTATGGGTCTCTTCTGTTTTGTCCCCCTCCCTGTTTTTATATTATTTTTGTTTCCCTTCCCTATGTTCATCTGTTTTGTCTCTTAAAGTCCTCATATGAGAGAAGTCATATGATTTTTGTCTTTCTCTGACTAATTTCACTTAACATAATACCCTTCAGTTCCATCCACGCAGTTGCAATGGCAAGATTACATTCTTTTTCATTGCCAGGTAAAACTCCATTGTATGTATATACCACATCTTCTTTATCCATTCATCCATCGCCGGACATTTGGGCTCTTTCCATACTTTGGCTGTTGTTGAGAGTGCTGCTATAAACACAGGGGTGCATGTGTCCCTTCAAACCAGCACACCTGTATCCCTTGGATAAATGCCTAGTAGTGCAATTGCTGGGTCATAGGGTAGTTCTATTTTTAGTTTTTTGAGGAACCTCCATACCATTTTCCAGACTGCCTGCACCAGCTTGCATTCCCACCAACAATGCAAAAGAGATCCTCTTTGTCTGCATCCTCACCAACATCTGTTGCTGTTAATGTTAGCCATTCTGACAGGTGTGAGGTGGTATCTCATTGTGGTTTTGATTTGTATTTCCCTGATGACGAGTGATGTTGAGCATCTTTTCATGTGTCGGTTGGCCATCTGGATGTCTTCTTTGGAAAAGTGTCTTTTCATGTCTTTTGCCCATTTCTTCACTGGATTGTTTTTGGGTGTTTTTTGGGTGTTGAGTTTGATAAGCTCTTTATAGATTTTGGATACTAGCCCTTTATCTGATATGTCATTTGCAAGTATCTTCTGCCATTCTGTCAGTTGCCTTTTAGTTTTGTTGATTGTTTCCTTTGCTGTGCAGAAGCTTTTTATTTTGATGAGGTCCCAGTAGTTCATTTTTGCTTTTGTTTCCCTTGCCTCCGAAGACGTGTTGAATAAGAAGTTGCTACGGCCAAGATCAAAGAAAGTTTTTGCCTGCTTTCTCCTCGAGGATTTTGATGGCTTCCTGTCTTACATTGAGGTCTTTCATCCATTTTGAGTTTATTTGTGTGTATGGTGTAAGAAAGTGGTCCAGGTTCATTTTTCTGCATGTCGCTGTCCAGTTTTCCCAGCACCACTTGCTGAAGAGACTGTCTTTATTCCATTGGATATTCTTTCCTGCTTTGTCAAAGATAAGTTGGCCATACATTTGTGGGTCCATTTTGGGGTTCATGAATCAGTTCTAGTAGTTTTTTGATGGAATCTTTTGGGTTTTCCATATAGAGTATCATGTCATCTGCGAAGAGTGAAAGTTTGACCTCCTCCTGTCCGATTAGGATGCCTTTTATTTCTTTGTGTTTTCTTATTGCAGAGGATAAGACTTCCAATACTATATTGAATAACAGTGGCGAGAGTGGACATCCCCGTCTTGTTCCTGACCTTAGGGGAAAGCTCTCAGCTTTTCCCCATTGAGGATGATATTTGCGTTGGGTCATTCATATATGGCTTTTATGATCTCAAGGTTAGCTCCTTCTATCCCTACTTTCTTGAGGGGTTTTATCAACAAAGGATGCTGTATTTTGTCAAATGCTTTCTCTGCATCTATTGAGAGGATCATATGATTCTTGTCCTTTCTTTTGTTGACGAGATGAATCACGTTAATTGTTTTGCGGATATTGAGCCAGCCCTGCATCCCAGGTATAAATCCCACTTGGTCATGGTGAATAATTTTTTTAATGTATTGTTGGAGCTGGTTGGCTAGTATCTTGTTGAGTATTTTTGCATCCATGTTCATCAGGGAAATTGGTTTGTAGTTCTCCTTTTTCATGGAGTCTTTGTCTGGTTTTGGAATCAAGGTGATGATGCTAGCTTCATAGAAAGAGTTTGGAAGTTTTCCTTCCATTTCTACTTTTTGGAACACCTTCAAGAGAATATATGTTAACTCTTCCTAAAATGTTTGGTAGAATTCCCCTGGAAAGCCATCTGGCCCTGGACTCTTGTTTTTTGGCAGAGTTTTGATTACTAAGTCGATTTCCTTACTGGTTATGGGTCTGTTCAAATTTTCTATTTCTTCCTGTTTCAGTTTTGGTAGTATGTATGTTTCTAGGAATTTGTCAATTTCTTCCAGATTGCCCATTTTATTGGCATATAATTGCTCATAATATTCTCTCATTATTGTTTTTATTTCTGCTGTGTTGGTTGTGACCTCTCTTCTTTCATTCTTGATTTTATTTATTTGGGTCCTTTCCTTTTTCTTTTTGATCAAACTGGCTAGTGGTTTATCACTTTTGTTAATTCTTTCAAAGAGCAGCTTCTGGTTTCATTGATCTGTTCTACTGTTTTTTTGGTTTTGATAGCATTAATTTCTGCTCTAATCTTTATTATTTCCTGTCTTCTGCTGGCTTGGGGTTTTATTTGCTGTTCTTTTTCCAGCTGCTTAAGGTGTAAGGTTAGGTTGTGTATCTGAGATCTTCCTTCTTTAGGAAGGCCTGGATTGCTATATACATTTCTCTTATGACCACCTTTGCTGCGTCCCAGAGGTTTTGGGTTGTGGTGTTATCATTTTCATGGACTTCTGTATACTTTTTAGTTTCCTCTTTAACTTCTTGGTTAGTCTGTTCATTCTTTAGTAGGATGTTCTTCAGTCTCCAAGTATTTGTTACCTTTCCAAATTTTTTCTTGTGGTTGATTTCAAGTTTCATAATGTTGTGGCCTGAAAATATGCACAGTATGATCTCGATCTTTTTGTACTTGCTGAGTGCTGATTTGTGTCCCAGTATATGGTCTGTTCTGGAGAACATTCCATGTGCACTGGAGAAGAATGTATATTCTGCTGCTTTAGGATGAAATGTACTGAATATATCTGTTAAGTCCATCTGATCCAGTGTGTGGTTCAAAGCCATTGTTTCCTTGTTGATTTTCTGATTAGATGATCTGTCCATTGCTGTGAGTGGGGTGTTGAAATCTCCTACTATTATGGTATTACTATGGATGAGTTTCTTTATGTTTGTGATTCATTGATTTACATATTTGGGTGCTGCCACATTTGGTGCATAAATGTTTACAATTGTTAGGTCTTCTTGGTGGATAGACCCCTTGATTATGATATAATGCCCTTCTGCATCTCTTGATACAATCTTTATTTTAAAGTCTACATAGCCTGATATAAGTATGGCTACTCCAGCTTTTTTTTATTGACCATTAGCATGATAGATGGTTCTCCATCCCCTTATTTTCAATCTGAAGGTGTCTTTCGGTCTAAAGTGGGTCTCTTGTAAACAGCATATAGATGGATCTTGTTTTCTTCTCCATTCTGTTACCCTATGTCTTTTGATTGGAGCATTGAGTCCGTTGATGTTTAAAGTGAGTATTGAAAGATATGAATTTATTGCCATTATGATGCTTGTAGAGTTGAAGTTTGGTGATGTTCTCTGGTCCTTTCTAATCTTTGTTGCCTTCCATATATATATATATTTTTTTTTTTCATCTTTTCTCGCCTCAGAGAGTCCCCCTTAAAATTTCTTGCAGGGCTGGTTTAGTGGTCACAAACTCCTTTAATTTTTGTTTGTCTGGGAAACTTTTAATCTCTCCTTCTATTCTGAATGACAGCCTTGCTGGATAAAGAATTCTTGGCTGCATATTTTTCTCATTCAGCACACTGAATATACCCTGCCACTCCTTTCTGGCCTGCCAAGTTTCTGTGGATAGGTCTGCTGCAAACCTAATCTGTCTTCCCTTGTAGGTTAGAGACTTTTTTTTCCCTTGCTGCATTCATGATTCTCTCCTTGCCTGAATATTTTGTGAATTTGACTATGATATGCCTTGTTGACAGTCAGTTTTTGTTGAAACTAATGGGAGTCCTCTGTGCTTCCTGGATTTTGCTGTCTGTGTCTTTCCTCAGGTTAGGAAAGTTTTCTGCTATGATTTGCTCACATAACCCTTCTACCCCTATTTCTCTTTCTTCCTCTTCTGGGACCCCTATCATTCTGATATTGTTCCTTTTTAATGAGTCACTGATTTCTCTAATTCTTAAATCGTGCTCTTTTGCCCTAATCTCCTTTTTTCTGCTTCATTATTCTCTATAAGTCTGTCCTCTATATCGCTGATTCTGTGTTCTGCCTCATCCATCCTTGCCGCCGCTGCATCCATCCGTGATTGCAGATCAGCATTTTTTATTTTTTTTTTTATTTATTGCAGCATTTTTTATTTCATCCTGACTATTTTTTACTTCTTTTATCTCCACAGAAAGGGATTCTGATCTATTTTCAACTCCAGCTAGTATTCTTATTATTGTGATTCTAAATTCTGGTTCAGACATCTTGCTTGTATCTGTGTTGGTTAAATCCCTGGCTGTTGTTTCTTCGTGCTGTTTCTTTTGGGGTATATTCCTTCATTTTGTCATTTTGAAGGGAGAAAATGAATTAATGAGGTAGAAAAATTAAAATTAAAAAAATAAAATTAAAAAATATTAAAAGTAAACACACACACACACAAAAAAAAAATCGAATAAATGATGCCAGATCCTAGGTGTCTTTTGGTCTGGGTATTGAAAATGACTTGACAGATTAGAGAAAACAAAGGGGGGAAGAAAGAAAAGAAAAAGGAAATCGTTTGAGAATTTGAAAAAATGAATACGCTGAAGTAGACTAAAATAAGATGATGGGAATAAAATAGAATTTGAAGAAATATACACAAAAGTAAAGAATATAGTAGAAAAAATTTAAAGAAGAATATTTTTAATAAAAATTAAAAATAAATATGATTTTTTTTCTTTTTATGTATTCAAGAAAAAGAAATGAAAAGGAGAAAAAAGATAAAAAAAAGGAAAAAAGGGAAATCATTTGAAAATTTGAAAAAGTGAATACATTGTAGTAGACTAAAATAAAATGATGGAAGTAAAATAGAACTTGAAAACATTTACATGAAAGCAAAAAATATAGTGAAAAAAGTAAAGAAAAATATTTTTAATAGAATTGAAAGAAAAAATGAAGTTTGTATCTTCCTGCATTCAAGAAAAAGAAAAGAAACGAAAAAGAAAAAAAAGAAAAAGAAGGAAAAAAAGGAAATGGTTTGAAAATTTGAAAAGGTGGATACACTGAAATAGACTAAAATAAAATGATGGAAGTAAAATAGAATCTGAAAAAATTTACACAAAAGTAAAAAATACAGTAATAAAATTAAAGAAAAATATTTTTAATAAAAATTAAAAATAAAAATGTTTTTTTCTCTTTCTGTATTCAAGAAAAAGAAGTGTAAAAGAGAAAAAAAAAGAAAAGAAAGAAAATTGAATAGATGACCTGCTAACAGATTGAAGTAGGACTGAAATTACTTCGTTTTCCCCTAGAAGTCAGTCTATGTAGCACTTTATAGTCCATAAACTAAGTAGGCGGTGAGACTTGTGTTCTTTAAGAGCGAAGTTGGCCCAGTTGGGCTAGGCTCAGTGTAACAGCTCCGCTCTCCAATAGATGGCGCTGCTGGCCTACTGAGGTGGAGTGTTGTGGTGCTGGTACGGGAGGATGCGCATGCGCGAGGTAAAAATGGCCTCACCCCCTACCCAGTCTGTTCTCCTGGATCAACAATCGCGCACCCGTCCTGTCTTCAGCTTTCGTCTACTCCCCGCTTTTTCACTCTCCATGACCAGACCCCAGGCAGTACCTCTCTCCCAAGTTTTGTCTCAGATGCGGCTGTTTTCCCCGGCCCCTTACTTCTGAAGGACCGCGACTTTGACCTGTTCTGCTCCTCTGCGGGAGGGTCTCACCGAGCAATGGCTGAATGCCGGCTGCACCCAGGAACTCCTGCTGAACCCTGCTGCTGCCAGTGCCTTGAGACTGCGGCCAGGTGCCAGCCTGCCCCGGAAAAAGTCCGTGAGATAGCATAGCAGCAGCGTTTCAGGGATTATGGAAAATCACAACACATATCTGGCACCAGGCTTCACCCTTAATGACCTTGTTCCAGCACCAGCAAATGTGGCCATTTTCTGGGGTCTGCTGAGACCCGGTGGCTTCAACAGTCTCTACCAAATGTCCTTCCAGCAGTGGAACCACTTTCCCCGTGTGGCCCGAGAACCTCCTGGACCCCACTCTGTTCCTGGGGATTCGCCCTTCCCACCAGAGCACCGCCAGGTATGGAGCTGTGGAGTTGCAGCCTTTGCGCTCCCCTTGTTTACAGTCTTAATGGAATTTAAACCCTCTCCTTTCTCCCTTTTTAATTTAGTCCCTGTGGCTTTTTCCAATTATCCACTTTCAATCCAGCTGCTTTTGGGGAGGGGTGCTTTTCCTGTATTCTCCCCCCACCACCCCCAGTCTCCGTCCTCTCTCCACTCGCGAAAGCTCCTTCCTTCCTGCGCCTTCTCGCTCCCCAAGTTCACTTGTCCGCGCTGCATACCTGCTGAATTCTGTGGTTCAGGTTGTGCAGATTGTTGTGTTAATCCTCCAATCAGCTTGCTAGGTGTGTAGGATGGTTTAGTGTTGGTCTGGCTGTATTTTATGGACGTGAGACACAAAAAAAAACTTCCATGCTCCAGGTATTTAAAGCCTATAAGAAATATCTTCTAGCGTGAGAATTGAATTATAAATCTCTGTAATTACTGCAGGACTTCTTAGTGGATAGAGAAAACTGAATTTGCAAGCAATTTATTATTAGTATTATTAAGTTTTAACTCTAGTTTCTGAGATGGAAATATATTTAAATCCAGAAATATTCAAAATAGGGCAAAACTCAATTCAAACAGACTTTTTTTTTTTTTTTAACCTCATTAACAACAGGTAGATACCAACCAGGCACTGTGTAGCCAATCAAGAAGGTAGTGATTAATGTACAGGACATGTCAATATGATTCATTTTATGGAAATTATAGCCACTTTGGGGTAAATAAGGGTAGCAACTGTACTTTAGATTTCCTATTACATGAGAAATTCACTTACAACTTGACATATAAAGTATTATGCATGCAGAATATAATTTTATCAGTAGTCTAGGACTTCTGTGTTACACTTGCCTTGAAATGGTAATAATGCTAATATTAAGGAAATGAAGGATGTATAGCTTCTATGAAACACTACTACTGTTCCTTTGAAAGAATGATGGATATGGGGTGCCTGGGTGGCTCAGTCGCGGTTAAAGCATCAGACTTCGGCTCAGGTCATGGTCTTGTGGTCTGTGGGTTCGAGCCCTGCATCGGATTCTGTGCTGACAGCTCAGGGCCTGGAGCTTGCTTCGGATTCTGTGTCTCCATCTCTCTGCCCCTCCTCTGCTCACACTCTCTCTCTCTCTTTCTCTCACAAAAATAAAAGAATGTTTAAAAAAAATTAAGAGTGATGAATAGAGATTTATATCTCAGATTTAGTTTCCCCACATCCACAACCAATAGCAGTTACTGAGAAATTTTCTAAAATTCCCTTGGCATCAACTCTGATCCCAAAGGTGAACCAGAACAGGGAAGCAATATACCCTCTGCCATCACATACTATTGGCAAAGTAGGAAAATGCTCATCATATACATGTTTGCATTCAAAAGCTATACAAGTCTTTTGAATGATTTTTGTGTGGGTTCATGTCAGTCATACTTAGTTTAAATTGACACATTCTATAAAATCCAAAATTCCCAAAGAAATATATCATGACATATATTAAATAAAAAGTAAATAATTAAAATTCCTAGAATTTACCTTATTTGTTGTTAAATATTTTTTTCACTTTCTAACCATGTAATATTTATGTAAACCAGCCTTAATTTAAGAGGAAAAAATGCAAAGCAGGTACAGTTCCTGGAGTAGGGAAACTGAGCTTTGTTGACTAATTTAATGAGCAAATGTTCACTGAACAGAGACCACGTTCAAGGTGGGGTAAGATAAAATGCTGGAAATATGAAATGAATGAGAGATAAGGAAGATAAAGATAAATACTCAAAATTTATAGTAGAATATTAAGTTCAATGAAAAAGTTTTACATGATTTCAGAGAGAACTGGGATATCAATAGAAGCTATTACTTCCTTCATTTAACCATAAATTAAGTTTATTTATTTACTTATTTGTTGCTGGAATTTCTACTTTGCATACAGCACTGTTCTAGTCAATGGGGTTAAGACAAAGTTATTGCTTTCATGAAATTTCCATGTTACCTGTGATTTACATACACCCTAAGAAAAGGATAGAATATCAACAGGAGTAGGTGAAGTGAAATCAGTCTAGGCAGTGGGCTAACACAAGGATCATGTCGAGAATGTATGAGGAAATAGGAATATATCTGGCTGGAATATGAGGCGCATATAGGAATTAGTAGAACATGGTAGGAAGAAAAGCCAAAACATCAGACTGGAAATTATACTAAGATCAAAAGGAAAGTGGTATTCAAGGTTTTTGAAGAAGAACACTGTAACATTGTGCTTTGGTGAAGATTAACTGTGGAGGAGAAGTTAATGGGGTGGGGCTAGATTGGGTGATGCCACTTATGAGATCATTTTTATAGTCCCAGTGAAAAGTAATAAAGTTTCTGAAATCATGGAATAAAGTTTGAGAAATATGGTATCCGAGGCCTTTAAAAGGTATTTATTTTTGTCTGAAAGATAGAACTCTGTTTCTATAGTTTCCAAAAACTGAATCACAAAGCAAAAACAGCATAATCCTGTTCCTTCACCCCCTACCCAAAAGCAATAGGATATACTAAAAAACAAACAAACAAAAACAGCTCAGATTTTAATGCAGTGTGAATATTAAAATCATTTAATTCTCAGGGCGCCTGTCTGGCTCAGTTGGTTAAGCAGCCAACTTCGACTCTTGTCATGATCTCAGCTTCCTGAGTTTGAGCCCTGCATCGGACTCTGTGCTGACAGCTCAGAGCCTGGAGCCTGCTTCAGATTCTGTGTCTCCCTCTCTCTGCCCCTCCCCTACTCGCATTCTGGCTCATTCACTCTCTGTCTCTCAAAAATAAACATTAAAAAATTAATGTTTATTAAATTTAATGTTTATTATTTTTTTAAAAAAAAATTAAAATTTAATTCTCATCTTGAAAAGATTGCCAGATTAAGCACATTGAAGAAATTCAAACAAAGAGAATGAGACGTTCATTGAATGCAAAAAGTGGTAATATACATCGAATGTGATAGATCAAGTGATAATTAGGTATCTTAACAAGTATATTTTTGAAACTAATCCTGGAATCTTAATGAAAATGTAGGATAGTGGTTTTTATACTTGAAATGCTTCCTAAATTAGTCCACATAAGTTTTCTATGAGCATGTGGAAAAATAACAGCCTAACAATGTCTACTATGAAGATGCTTATCACATGAAAATATCAATAATGTGCATTTTTAAAAGGCATAATTCATATACCATACCATAAATCCTTTTAAAGTGTAATTTCAGTGGTTTCTAGTATAATTCCAGCCATGCAGCCAAGCCCACAAACTAATTCTAGAGCATTTTTATCATTCCAAAGTGAAACTCTATGCCCATTATCAGTCATTGCCTCTCCATTCCACTGTCCCTCCGGACTCTGGCCAGTGCTGGTCTACTTTCAGTCTCTGTGGATTTGCTTATTCTGGATAGCTCATAAAAATGGAATCATATCTGTGGCTTTTTTTGTGTCCGGCTTCTTCCACTTAGCATGTATCAAGGTTCACCTATGTTGTAACTTGTGCGAGTACTTCATTCCTTTTTATGCCTTAACAGTATTCCCTCAAATGAGTATCCTACATTTTGTTTATCCATTCATCAGTTGATGGAAATTTGGGTTGTTTGCACTTTGGGGCCATTATGAATGATGCTGCTATGAACATTTGTGTAAAAGTTTGTGTGTGGATATATTTTCAATTCTCTGGATATATGGCGAGGAGTGGAGTTGCTGAGTCATATTACAACTGCGTTTGACTCTTTGTGGAGCTCCCAGACTGTATTCCAAAGCAACTGCACCATTTTATATTCCCTCCAGCAGTAATGCATTAGGGTTCCAATTACTCCGCCTTCTCACCAGCACTTATTATTGTCCATCTGATACATGTATTTTGTCAACAAACTTGGAAGCATGCTGATGCTGTTGAACACCGGGACCTTCTTAGCTCTTTAGACATTTGAGACACAGCTCCTCTGTCAGTACTAGGAAGCATTAGGAATCTCTCCTCTCTTTACTGTGGAATTTGGGTCACACGTGTAAAGGTAATATAGACTGTCATTATTCAAAACAAGGTTTGGATGTGAGTGTTTGTATCTCATTGAATAATGAAAACATGTCTCACACAGCTAGGATGCCAGGCCCTGTCAGCCTACACAGCGGTAACCAATTTTGCTCTTCAGTATGTATGTCACTGTAATCCTGCATAAGTAATAGCTATTAGATTCCCAATGCTAAACTGGTGTTCTGACCTTGTTTTGTCATGGGTAGCAGCACAAAGCACCTTAGCAGCTTTCAGATTGGGTGGCTAGGTAAACATTGCTTTCAGTTAAGATCCAGCAGGAAAGCAATAAGGCAGCAATTTCAGATGTCATAGAAGCCAGGAACACATAGGGCGAGGTGCATTTTCTTTACACAGCTCAGAATATAAAGGACAGACATTCTTCATCTGCCAGTGCACCGAGAAAGGAACAAAAATGGGTTAGCATTGTTTAAAGCTCATAAACTGCAACCATAAATCAGCAAATTAGCTAATGATTGCCTCTGGGTAGTGATACATGATGAAAAACAAATGAGGAAAGGTACTCAAGCATTGCACTTGGTAGCTACTGAAAAAATTAAAGTTCCATCTTCATAAAAAAACTGTTTAAGGGATGTTATAAAGGGTTGTGCCCTGGTAGCAGAACAATTACTGCTTCAAATGAGTATGTTTTATAATAAATGCTACCACATCAACTGCGCTTTTCAATGCTAACTGTTGTAAATGATTCATACTGTTCCCAGGAAGATGCAAGAGTGGGGCTCATTTAGGAAGATGCAGTCAATCCTGTCTCGGCAGAGAGCATGGAAATAACGAGTGTTTAATCCATAGTACCAAGACCAGGGCCATGTCACCAGTCAGGACCCAATAAATATTTATTAATGAGGTTGCTTATAAAATCAGAGAGTAACATTAATCTTTGCAAAGCCAAATTAATCTTCTGGATTTTGTTTACTTTCTATATCTACTTTGCTGCTTTATTTTAAACATAATGATGAAATTTTAAGAGGTTGAATTATTTTATGTTACAAAGATATTCAAGAAGTATTTACTGAATATTCTCCACCTGTGAAGCACCTTTGTAGGAAAGGAGGAAAATTTAAAGACATGGAGCTTGCCTTCTGGGGGGGCTGACAATCTAGTAACCATGCAAAACAAAACCTAGTGCTTTTATTTTATTACCTATTTTCAGAGTATTTAAATAGCAGTAAGGGAAAGGAAGCTGTAAAGACTGGTATATTCCAGATAGAGTTTATTAGATGCTTAGTTTATCTTAACATTAAGGGAACTACCTTTTCTTTTGATTAGTACTAGCAGATCTCAAATGGCCTGAGATTTTAGGACCCTGGGTTGTTTTAAGGGCTACTGTAAGACTACAAGTTCAGATTTATTTTGATAAAAATTTTAACCTTCACACTTATTTCCAGAATATAATAAATACATGTGAAATAAATGGCCCCCAGCAGTCACTGAGGCCCCTTGTTTGGGCTGCATGTCTTTTATTCAGTTCATAAAGAACATTTTCTATGTTAGTGGGATGAAAGATGGGAGGTTGGAGTTAGGGAGGTATTCTCTGCCCACAGAGCAGCAGGATGAGAACTGCAGTTCTCCTTCACTCAAACCTGAGCTTAATGAGCTCAGTTGGGATGCTGACATTGAGGACTTGCTATGGAATGAAGCCGGCACAGAAGTCACCGATTATGACAGGCATCACCATGTGCCATCCCAATATGCCATTTTGGATTAGAAGGTGACATCTCCCTTTGTCTCAGTGGGCACCTGTGGTTGTTTTTATCTCTCTTGCTGACCAGAACTCCTAAGAGAAAGCCAGTTTAGCATAAGCTAGTTAGAATCCATTAGAATGATTTATTATCATATCTTATTCTTGATGCAGCAAATTGTAAGCTTCACATTGTTCCTCTCTTTCCTTTTTGTTTGTTTGTTTGTTTGTTTGTTTGTTTGTTTGTTTTTAGCAAGCTCTGGTCCAAAGAACTGAAAGTAACTTTAACTTTTTATGTGTGACATCAATTATTAAGGAAAAAAAATGCTATTATTAAAGGTACTAGAGTATGTGCTACAGTTGAAATATATGGACTGAGATGTTGCAAGCAACCAAACAAAATTATATTTAGGTTATCTACTTTTACAGTGTCAAAAGTCATTATTTTTGGTGATGTAAAAAAGAAAGAAAGAAAGAAAGAAAGGTCCCCTGCTACTAGTTTGACACAGGCAAGCATACATCTTTAAATATGGGCAATATCAGTATCATTTTTAATGTAAATCTTAGTTTTTTTATTCAAGCTTCTATCGTTTAAATTGGAAATGACATGGTAGAAAATGGCCCTTTATCTTTGCTCACATGATTTTTTGTTTTTCTTTTTGTTTTTGTATTCTTGCGCTAGTAGTAATTGAGAATAAATATCATTAGATAAAGGTAACAGAAAAGACTAGATAGGTAATTTCACTGAAAACATTTTGCTTAGAATTAATGCACAGTCATTATACGAATATTTTCATACTAAACTAAATATTTGCTCAGGAGGAAATGCATTAGTCATGAACTTCTGCACTCCTTTTCTCCTCCATCTCTCTTTATCATCTGTTCTTCCTTCTTCCAGATCCCACATGCTATGCATGCTCCTCCTTCCAGGCAGTATTTTTGTTTCTTTCTCATCTGTCTGAACACCCATGTTCTTGACCTTTCATCAGCTTTCAGTAACTTATTAACACATCAGTTTTCCTTTCATTCTCTTCACTTTGTACCTCTTTGCTAACATCCTTATTCTACAAATCATTTCAATTTTACTATTCTAGTAAAATCAGACCCATAAAAATTATTAAAAGACTTAGAAAGTTTATTAACTCGTCCAATCTCACATGAAAAATAAGTAGCCAAGCTGGGATTTAAACCTAGCCAACCATGGACCCTGTACATTTGACTATTAAACACTTTCACCTCTTTAGAGATTAGCATTGGGCTCTACCCATTCATCCACCTAGCCATCTGTGTGTTCATTTATTCACTCTTTCACAGATGTTTATTATTTAGTGGTTTGCTACTATTTATGCTCTTGGTAGGCACAAGATATTCAATGCAAAGCAACTAGAAACAGCCGCGAAGTAGGGTGAGGTGATAGAGAAATTACACGGTAATACATAACTACAAATTATATTCTAATTGCTAGTAAGAAAAGTAGATCTTGCCATGAGACAGTATGAGTGACTCTTTTAGATTGGAGGCTCAAAGAAGCTTTTGTTCCTGGGGAAAAGGCTTTACCATGAGATCTGGAGGATGTGAAAAATTAGCCAGTCAAGGGGAACACCATTCCAGCCAAAGGAAAAGCATCCGCAAAATCCCTCAGGTGGGCAAAGGGTTAGCCTAGTCAAAGAAATCTAGAGTTACTAGAACATTGTAGGAGGGTGGTGAGAAATGACCTTGGAGAGGTAGGCATGGCTAGAGTAGTCAGCAGCTTTTACTCATGTTAACTATTTTTTTAACCTGATGCAAAAAGAAATCTTTGAGCTTTTAAACAAGAGAATATGTGAACACATTTGGATATTTTTAAAGATTGCCCTAATTGTACATAGAATGGAATTTGAGGTAAGCAAATGAACAAGTAAGAACCAGTTATGAATTCATTACTTAGTCCAAGTGAAGGATGATACTGGCTTGGCTTGCTGTGGTGATGATGGGAATGGAGAAAAGTAGATGGATTCAAGTATGTTTCTATTTACAAACAATACTGGAGCCTGGATAAATCACAAATCATCACAAATCATCACAAATCATCCTGGGCTTCAGTGTCTCCTTTATATCTTTCCTGGATTTTATACTGAATACATGTTGAAGAAGGAAATATAAAGAGTTTTGATTCCTTAGAAAAGACAGCAGGTGCTTTCATTATTGTATCATGACAATGGCATATATAATTATTTTTGAGGTAAATTACATATAAAGAACTATTTCCAAGATATATGAAATAAGAAGAAGAAGAAATAAAAAACATTATCATGTTATTTGTTTATGAGAGGGTTGGGAATATGATATAGTTTCCTTATTTTTTTGTATCTTTGATTTAAAAAGTTTTTTAACATTTATTCAATTTTGAGAGACATAAACAGAGTGTAAGCGGGGGAAGAAGGGCAGAGAGAGAGGGAGACACAGGATCCAAAGCATGCTCCAGACTCAGCTGTCAGCACAGAGCCCCATGCAGGACCCAAACTCACAAACCATGAGATCATGACCTGAGCCAAAGTCAGATGCCTAACTGACTGAGCCTCCCATGTGCCCCTTGTGCATTTAATCATTGTTCAACTATAAATGAAATTTGATTTAAGGACTGTTTTAGTGGGAACATCTCAGAAATTAAGATTTATATAATATGTATGACAACATAAGTTTTTTAATTTTTTTAAGTTTATTTATTTTTGAGAGAAAGAGAGTGAGCAGGGTAGGGCAGAGGGGCGGGGTGAGGTGGGGAGAGAGAGAACCCTAAGCAGGCTCCGTGCTATCAGCACAGAGCCCAACGTGGGGCTCGAACCCATGCACTGTAAGATCATGACCTGAGCCTAGATCAAGAGTCAGACACTCAACTGAGCCACCCAGGTGGCCAGACAACATAAGCTTTTTAAAACAAAATTACTTGTGTATTTCCAAATTTTTACTTGACAACATTTGTAACCTATATGCGTGAAAAGTATTACATGTCAACACTGAACTGAGACCATCCGTCATTAATCTCTTTGGAAAAATCCACATGCAGGCAGAAAGAATCTCATCAAACTAGTGTCTTCCTTTGTGCTTTTCCCAAATTGGTTGTCCCTTTTCTTAGATCTAAAGAAAAGTGTGTTGTGTTTAAGTTCTTTCTGACTTACACTTGTACCAGATCCTCTTCTGGTAATTGTCTAGGATCAATGGGAGTTCTCAGTTATATATTTCCCTTCTTGGCTGTCTAAAGGAATATCTGCATCATATTACTCCTAACGGTGTCCAGGTTCTTCACCTCCATTTCTTGTTTCCATGCTATTGGTTCCTGAGTTTCTAAAGGATGGTTGATCACAGAAATTGGTGAGAAAGAATGTTCCTGTACAACAGTTGATGGTCTGCTGGAAGCTGTTAACTGTCCCAGAAAAAAACAAAACAAACAAACAAAAACAAAAAAAAACAAGCAAACAAAAAACCCCCCAAAACACAAGTGGTAACTGGTCCCTAGCTCAGTTTCCATATGGTACCTAGGGCTGGTTAAAAAAAAAAATGGCAGTTGGTCTTTTTAACATTGTAAGTTTTGAGTCAGGAGCCATCCCTGCTGGTGTAATCTCTCCTTACCTGTTCCCACCAATCATATAATCATAACACTGAAGAAAAGGAGAAATAGGGCAGGAATAGTCATTCTAAAGTAAGTGAATGTTTCTGACTTACTCTAATGCTGGCTGCTTTTTTTAGTTCATAGTCACGAATCCATTGCCTTTGATTTGTGGTTTTATTGTGACCATCTTCTCCACCAAAATAGTTGGCTAGTCATGTCTAGCTGTTGGTGCCTAAGGAAGGGATTATCTCCAGAGTAAAATGTTTAGTGACAACAGTTGCAGAAAAGAATGCAGGACCCTGTGTTAAAATTATATCCCACATATTCCTTATTATTTCAGTAGTTTCTAAAATGTGGAATAATGTACACTTTGAAAAGGTATGTGACACTCAAATACTAATGCTTTGTCTTGAGTTAGTGGTAGAATAAGACATGTTCTGATTTTTGAATTGTATTTTCTTGTTGCTTTTTAAAAGTTATAATTAGAGGTGCCTGGGTGCCTCAGTCGGTTAAGCATCCCAGCTTCGGCTCAAGCCATGATCTTGCAGTTTGTGAGTTCAAGCCTCACCTGGGGCTCTGTACTGACAGTTCAGAGCCTGGAACCTGCTTTGGATTCTGTGTCTCCCTCTCTTTCTGCCCCCTCTCCCTCGTGCCCTGTCTCTGTCTCAAAAATAAATAAGCATTTAAAAAAAGTTATAATTAATATCAGCATATTTACTGATGTATGTAAGTTTCAAAAATATGAAACATGTCTTATATGGAGTGTGTGCATAAGGGAAAAAAAGATTCCTGCATTTCAGTTTAACTCAGAATGGTACTCTATGTTTAGTATACCTTCTTACACATTTAAGATCTTTTAAAAACTCCTTATACCCCTGGTCTAGAAGGGCTGTGTCATGGAGGAATGAATTCTGCTACTCCTTCTCAGCAGATAAATTCTTAAAGTCCAAATAATTTGTTTTCAATATATAAATCCTTTAAAAAATAGCATTATAGGGGCACCTGGGTGGCTCAGTTGGTTAAGCGTCTGACTGGCTCAGGTCATGATCTCGGGATTCATGGAGACTGAGCCCCACATGGGGCTCTGTGCTGACAGTGTGGAGCCTGCTTGGGATTCTCTCTCTCCCTCTCTCTCTGACCTTCCCCTACCTGCTCTCTCTTTCTCTCAAAATAAATAAATAAACTTTAAAAATAGCATTCTATCTGCATATTATGAAAAAAAGAATTTTAAGCCTCTTGTCAACACCAACAAATTAAAGTGTAAATACTTTGGTCTCCAAAAAGTAATATGGTGGTTTTGGGTTACTAAACCATCAATGCTATTAGTCTATCGTATGTATGTGTGTATATGTGCATATTCCATCTTGAATTTCTACCTAATAGGTGTAACACTATAGGTATAACACTATCTAATAGGTGTAACACTATATCTAGTCACAGCATCATTATTTTTAGTCACTTGACACTTCATCCTTACTAAATAATTGAAGAGAGGTCATAGACATCCATTTTATTTCTCTAGTTAGTTATAGCACTGGTGTCTGAATACAAATTAGATTCATCTGTTGCAAATAACACAAGGCAGTCACAGGATTTTTCATGCTGCAGGCACATTTTTCTTATTTATTGGAAGCATTAAAAATGTGTCCCACCTAATTTTATCTGAGTAGATAGATAATAAAACATGAAAAATTTCATAAAGTAAAAAAGAAAAAAAAAGGCCGGCTGCTGATCTTCCTGTCATTTGTCAGCTTTTCAGGTTCATCAAATGATGCATGTGTCTTTCATATGGAAAAATTATGAAATCTGCCTTATATGGAGTCTGTGTATAATGAACTAAGGTTTTTGCACTGACTACCGAAACAGCCACATAGGAAGAAGAGGGTCCCACAGTGGTTTGAATAACCACGTTGTGTCAAATAAAATGGTGGCAAAGAAGAGACCATGCTAGGTGATATTATTGGGCAGACACATAAATTACCTAAACAGTTCTTGTTCCATGTAGTAGAGAGTGAAAAGGAAGCCAGATTGGGAATCAGAAGACATTGTTATTTCAGCTCTACTCCTTATTTAGATGACTTGTGTGTAGCACTTACACCTTTGTGAACCTCAGGATTATCACTTGAAAATATAAGGAGTGTAGTGTAATGTGGTTTATTAAATTGCTCACAATCAGTGTTTATCATCCTGGGAAACTTTCCCACGGATATGACAAATATACCAAATTTTCACTATAGGCATGAAAGGCTGAGGAAATAAATAATGGTCATTAGATTTACAAAGCTGATTAATTAATCCCTTCATAACCTGCAGCATATACTTCATTTTCTTAGTAGCTTGACTGTTCCTATTAGAGTTTGTCTTAGACATGTTATATATATTATGTGCAGTGATGACACGGTACATTTATCTCTATAGTTTTGGAATCTAGAAATGATGTCAATACAATATTGCTTTATTCTTGGAGAGTAAACCAAAAATTTTCTTAAGCGTTTGGGAAAACATTATGTACATTCTATGTTAAAATATTAAGTCCTTGTCTTTTCTACAGTATTGTGTTTTATTCAAAGCTTTTTCATATTCATTATCTCGGTAGATCCTGGCAATGGCACTGTGAGATGGCTCACGCTGATGGCAATATCTCTATGCCATGGAAGAGAGAAATGCAACACTATGATTAATGAGCTGTGCCCAAGGTTCACACACAACTGATTAGTAAAAGACCCCTGACACTTACTCAATGATTCCTTGTACACCTCACTGCTACTGCAGTTAAAACACATTAATAAGAAACATTTAAGACAGAATTGCTGTGTAGAAATGAGAAGAGTGTTTTTAAGGAACCTTCTGCAAGTGATACAGTCTGAACTTGTCATCTCCATCTGCATTAGTCAGAATGTTAACAGATTTTGGCTGCATCTCTACAGACTTAAATCTCCAAAATTCCAATGATGGACCTTAGCGTTTCTCACTTTCCTAATCAAATTGGCAAATTAAAAAATCTAACAAGAATAAAATTTGTGATAGAGAGGGCATCATTCTGGCAGAAAGAATTCCAGTGAAAGACTGAAATGTACTTTGCATCCCTTTGCTTTGCTAAGCGTGGGTGCTTAATGTTTGGAAAAAAAGAAAGGAATAGAGAGAGAGTGAGAGATGAAGGAAGGAAGGGAGGGAGGAATGGAGGGAGGAAGGAAGAAAATGAATTAAAAGGTAAGTTTTCTATCAACAATTTATATATTTATTATTTTAAAATTCTGCTGGCTCAATCAGTTAATCTTCCAACCCTTGGTTTCGGCTCAAGTCATGATCTTGCAATTTATGGGTTCAAGCCCCATGTGAGACTCCGTGCTGACAGCATGGAACTTGCCTGGGATTCTCTCTCTCTCTCTCCCTCCATCTTTACCTCCCCCTCTCATGCTCTCTCTCTCTCCCAAATAATTTTTTTTAAATATTTTTAAGAATATTTCATCAACTTGCCCTATTTTCAATGTACCCTTCCTAATGAAAAGAGCTAGATGGTAAACTCTGCTAACTATCACTAGGAGGAGGGAAGCAAGTCTCTACCTTATGATTCTAGGCTGCTAAGGATGTTGGCACAGTGACATCTTTGAATTTGCTTCCAGAGTAACAAACATAAAAAATGCAAATACAATAGATGCCCTTAAACCAAAAGGAATTAACTTTTGGAAATATTCTTTACTGTAATTATGATAAAGAAAATTAAAACAGAATCAGAACTACCAAAGGTGAAAAAAAAACTCATCCTCTCTGCTGTTAATTAGTTTTATGATGCTAAGTGATTACATTTACATGTTCACTTCATTATGTAGTTTCATTGTGTCTTGTATTTCATATGCTGATTAAACACATATTTTTGTTTTTAAATAACAAGACTGAAAAAACTTTTGGGTTCCCCAAGTGAAGAAAGTACAGTTGGCCGCAGGAAATAGTTCTCATCATTTGATTCACTCTGTCTTAAGAGCATTTCTTTTTTTTTTTAAGCTATTAATGTTTTGTAATATATACAGAAATAGTATGAATGGTTAAAAAGAAGTAAAATGGAAATACTCCTGAGGTTAATGGAAATATAGATGAAGGCTTGTTTGCATGTAAAATGAAAGTAAAATGATCTTCCATTTAGAAAATCTACCCACAGATATAGATCAAGTTTTTTTTTTTTTGTTTTTTTTTTTTTAATTTTTTTTTCAACGTTTTTTTTTTATTTTTGGGACAGAGAGAGACAGAGCATGAACGGGGGAGGGGCAGAGAGAGAGGGAGACACAGAATCAGAAACAGGCTCCAGGCTCCGAGCCATCAGCCCAGAGCCTGACGCGGGGCTCGAACTCACGGACCGCGAGATCGTGACCTGGCTGAAGTCGGACGCTTAACCGACTGCGCCACCCAGGCGCCCCTCAAGTTTTTACTATTTATCAGATGTTTGTCCATTTCTATTCTATGTCCACGTATAGTCTACAGCCAAACTCTGGTTGTAATGGTCACTTGAAAAATGTTCAAATGGGGGTGCCTGAGTGTCTCAGTTAGTTATGCATCCAACTGTTGATTTCAGCTCAGGATGTGATCTCAAGGTTTGTAGGTTTGAGCCCCATGTTGGGCTCTGTGCTGACAGTGTGGAGCCTGCTTAGGATGCTCTCTCTCCCTCTTTGCTTCTCCCCTGCTCGCTCGCTCTCGCTCTCTCTCTCTCTCTCTCTCTCCCTTGCAAAATATATAAGTAAACTTTAAAAAGGGTGGGGGAGA
Source organism: Neofelis nebulosa (assembly GCF_028018385.1). NCBI lineage: Eukaryota > Metazoa > Chordata > Mammalia > Carnivora > Felidae > Neofelis > Neofelis nebulosa. Next base: position 59,472,898 of record NC_080787.1, on the reverse strand, counting down.
AAAAGCTTCAGATGAAGGGTAGAGGGAAAAAGGGAGATAGGAGAGACAGAAAAATGGTGAGAAGGAGGGAGGTAGAAGAGAGAGAGAGGTGGAGAAAAAGGCAAACTCTTTTCTACTTTTTTTTAATTTTAAAGAAATTGAGAGTAGCTCAGGGATATTATGTTCTTTCAATAGGTTTTCTCAAAAAGTCCCAGAAATGTTTTGCTGGAAACAAACTGGGCACAAGTTCAGTGTAACCGTAGTATTTTTCACACCAAATGTCTGAAGCTGCACTTGCCCTTGGAAGAGCTTTTCAAGTCATTAAAGCCTGTCTTGTCCAACTACCTCGAATGATGAATGATGGAGAACGATATGCTAGGGTTTCATTTAATTTGTATCTGGAAGGAATGTTATAGCTCACGACCAAATGTCTTTCAAATAAACACCTTGTTGATTGATGTGACGCATCATAAGACAGAAGGTTTTTTGAATTGGGAATATATGATAGAAGCTGAACATATGGTATTATATAGGAAAAGAATCTCTTCCAGAATGTGTGAATGAAATAGCATTTTCAAAGCTATTTCAAAAATATTACATTTTAGAGATGTTAGCAATTGCCTGGCCTAGAATTTAATCAACAGCAAGAGCTTTGAAAAGACTCCAGGACAAAGAATGTAGGTAATGTGAAAAATGTCACTCAGACCAGAAAGCATTGCTAACAAATTGTCGTGATTCTGTGCCACAGGAATCATTCATACCAATGTCAATAATAGCTCCACAACCTGTAATTTCATAGATACTGAGATATCTAATGTAAACAGCCTGCCTATTTTGTCTTTTAAGTTCTATTCTGGTAAATCCATTGAAAGGTTTAAAAAGAAGTGTTGCTTTTTAAGAAAGTTGTTAACGAAATGAAATTATCAGATTGTGACTTGTGTGTATCAGTGATGATCAGCGTAAATTGCATAATGTCTGACCTAAATACACAAAATTTACTTTCAATTTATTATGTGATAAGTTTAAATTTTACTTATTTATTTTGAGAGAGAGAGAGAGAGAGAAAGGGAGAGAGCCTGTGCATGTGTGCATACGAGTGAGGGTGGGGGAGAGAGAGAATCCCAAGCAGGCTCTGTGCTGTCAGCACAGAGCCGGATGAAGGCTCCATCTCACCAACCGTGAGATCATGACTTGAGCTGAATCAAGGGTCAAACCCTTAACCGACTGAGCCACCCAGGCGCACCTCAGTTTACTATTTTAAAGATAAAAATACGAAGCCTAAATCTGATCTTCAACAACATTTAGGAATTACATTCCTTGCTCTGACTTGAAAGGAAAACAGTTACAATTCAATCATACAAACCCATTTAGACACAAAAGGCTTTGACACTCCCATCCCACAAGTCTTTTAGTTTCCAAATATACCAAAGGTCAGCAGCACCCAGATTATGACTGGGTTCCATCATCTATCTTTCTCCATTTGGACCATTCTAAAGTAGTTTGGTTATCATCAGCTGCCCCTAATGGCTTGCAAAGTGCTTGCTGCTGACCACGATACTTCACAACTTAAAATAGGCTCTTACAAACATTTCCTCATGTGCTCTCCCTAGCAATCCTTTGAGAGAAGTATTCTTATAATCTGGTTTGAAGAAAACAAAACCGGGGCTTTCCCAAGGCAGAAGTGGCAGCTGATTTCAGATTTCTTGATGTCAAATTGCAGCCTTTATTAACTTTATCGTATTACTAACACTTTTGAAGTTATTTGAGGATTTGAGACACACATAGAAGAAAGAGACTTTTAAATAAGCAGGTATGCAGGCCACACTCCAAATCATGATTTAAATAGCCTTATTTCTAAAGCCAGCCTTGAGTGAAATATCTGTTCATTATAATATTTAGAAATAATTTCAAACATTTAATATTTTCCCACTTTATTAGGATACAAATATATTCACTTTATATAATGACTTATCCCTAATTATGCTCAGTGTGTTTATTATGGTTAAGATTGCCCTTGGAAACTTATGGAAAATTATTATGTAATCAAGTTATTCCTTAAGTTATTCTTTATTAGCATATTTTGAACAGCTAGATAATTTCATCTGTTTGCCAATGAGGAATTTTTTTAAATATGTTACCACTGTAAGATTTAAGAAGATATTTAAGAAATTATAGGTAAACCTATTGACTATATTATATTATGTACATTTAATGTGACTGAACATATTAATTACTTTCATTAAAAAAATACAGGAGGGGCACCTGGGTGGCGCAGTCGGTTAAGCGTCCGACTTCGGCCAGGTCACGATCTCGCGGTCCGTGGGTTCGAGCCCCGCGTCGGGCTCTGGGCTGATGGCTCGGAGCCTGGAGCCTGTTTCCGATTCTGTGTCTCCCTCTCTCTCTGCCCCTCCCCCGTTCATGCTCTGTCTCTCTCTGTCCCAAAAATAAATTAAAAAACGTTGAAAAAAAATTAAAAAAAAAAAAAATACAGGAAACTCCCAACCAGTGTAACTGAGTTACACTGTAAAGTTTTTTATATTAATCAGTTGCTTGGAATTCTTCTCTGGAAAAAATATAAATATTGACTGTGATCTCAATATCCTTCAAAAGTTCCTACAAATCGTAGTATAGATGAAGGAAACAAATGATAGTAATATTTAGTAGCAACCTATAATATTTTGTAAATTAAAACTGAGGGTACATTATCAACCTTAATACACACACACATTTTTCCTTTTGCTGTCTTCAGGAATCGTGCAATGCTGACACATTAAGTATAACTAGAAATGTTACTTTTTATTTATGATTTTTAAAATCTATAATGTAATAAAATATTACTAACAAGTCAGTCATTCGATAATATTCCAGAATTAAAACAGCAAAAAGATATTGCTAGTTGTTCTTTAAGGCTAAAAATTGGTTTGGTATAGAAACTACTGAACATGTCATACAAAGGCTTAAGGAGCCTTGATGCTAGTAACAGAGATTTACCAACTTTATAAAGAGTGAAATCACTGAGCCTTAGACCTGCCAGTGTGTTCATTGCACTTTTTTAAGGAAAGAAAAAAAAGTATCTAACTACATTTTTTCTCAAATTGTCAGAAGTATCTTTCCCATATTCTCATATCTCTGAAAAAGAGGTACATCTTAGAGTCAAGAATTTGAGAGCATTTTTTACATCCTTAATGATATATAAAATGATGGCCTATCTTACAATCATCTTAGATTTGATGAAATGCAATGTTACCAAATGTCTAAATTATCTACGTCTCTAATATTTTTAAATTTTATGATCATGACTAGTAAAAAGTCTTTAGAGTACACTGTTACCAGTAAGTAAGCATATATTTATTTCAACTTCTACTTTACCCTTGGCTCAGAGGTAGAATGGTAAGCTAGCTTTCCCTGGGACCGAGGCCATAACATGAGACCTACATTGGGAAGCCAGAGATACAAGTGCCAAGTTAAAGCAGACAGACTAATGAGAAAAGATTGGACTGCCAGTTCTTTGTCAATGAGGAAAAAAAGAAAATGAATCAAAGCTTCAAAAAATAACTTCTGTACAGGACACAGAAATGCAGAATTCAAGAATAAATAGAGATTTCAACATTCATCTCTCTCCCTCACATTAGGGAAAATTGCAGATAAGCTGACAAAATTTTCTATTGCTCACCAGTTATTCCTTCAGTTTGTTTGTTTGTTTGTTTTTGTTTTTTATAGACAGTTTGAAAAGGATAAATTTGGGGGAGACTTACATAATCGGCATTAGAGAAGCTCTGTAACAACAACTGCCAAAATTATAGATCTCAATATAACTTTCCTGCATTTCATCCTGGACTTGTCCTAAACAGGAAAAAAAAAAAAAAAAAAAAAAAAAAAAAACAAATTCTAACCACTCAAAACATGACTAGGCTGAGGTGAGTCCGCATTCCTGTATTCTAAGAATTGGGTTCACCCACATCAGTATGCCCTTGAGCTTCTGATGTTATCTGCTTCAAAAGTTAGAGAGGATATGGAAAGTGTGGATTCACATTGCAAATTTGCCATATTTCTTTACTTTCAAGTTTCTCAAGATGTTATCTATGTACAGCAAAAACATCCATTTTTTTCAACTTAAGAATAGATTCAAAATAGTAAGTTGAGTAGAAATTATAAAAATTTTCTTGCAATTATTCTGAAACATAAATGAGTGGGCATAAGAAAAAAAGATAAAAGCAGATTTTAAAATTTGGCTCCTAATTTCCAATGTTGGTTTCTAGTTGGGCTCATCAAGTCACAGCACCTGTTTTCTCATTCTGGACTAAACTCTCTCTAAAGTCCCACACTATGGGTCCAATCTTTGCCCTCACCATTTTTTACTGCACTAAAGATTGGATATCATGTATGCTTCCAGTTTTAAATTGATGCATTACTATTGACTCTTATGAAAATTATTCAGTATATGAGTTTATGGAGATTATTTTTTTAATTTTATTTTTTATTTTTAAAAATTTACATCCAAATTAGTTACCATATAGTGAAACAATGATTTCAGGAGTAGATTCCTTAATGCCCCTTACCCATTTAGCCCATCCACCCTCCCACAACCCCTCCAGCAACCCTCAGTTTGTTCTCCACATTTATCTCTTCTGTTTTGTCCCCCCTCCCTGTTTTTATATTATTTTTGTTTTCCTTCCCTGTTCATCTGTTTTGTCTCTTAAAGTCCTCATATGAGTGAAGTCATATGATTTTTGTCTTTCTCTGACTAATTTCACTTAGCATACCCTCCAGTTCTATCCATGTAGTTGCAAATGAAAAGATTTCATTCTTTTTGATTGCTGAGTAATACTCCATTGTGTGTATATGTATGTATACACACACACACCACATCTTCTTTATCCATTCATCCATCACCAGACATTTGGGCTCTTTCCATACTTTGGCTGTTGTTGATAGTGCTGCCATAAACAGGGGGTTGCATGTGTCCCTTCGAACCAGCACACCCGTATCCCTTGGATAAATGCCTAGTAGTGCAATTGCTGGGTTATAGGGTAGTTCTATTTTTAATTTTTTGAGGAACCTCCATACTGTTTTCCAGAGTGGCTGCCTCAGTTTGCCTTCCCACCAACAATGCAAAGGAGATCCTCTTTCTCCGCATCCTTGCCAACATTTGGTGTTGCCTGAGTTGTTAATGTTAGCCATTGTGACAGGTGTAAGGTGGTATCTCATTGTGGTTTTGATTTGTATTTCCCTGATGATGAGTGATGTTGAGCATTTTTTCATGTGTCGGTTGGCCATCTGGATGTCTTCCTTGGAGAAGTGTCTCTTTTGCCCATTTCTTCACTGGATTATTTTTGGGTGTTTTTTGGGTGTTGAGTTTGATAAGCTCTTTATAGATTTTGGATACTAACCCTTTATCTGATATGTCATTTGCAAGTATCTTCTCCCATTCTGTCAGTTGCCTTTTAGTTTTGCTGATTGTTTCCTTCTCTGTGCAGAAGCTTTTTATTTTGATGAGGTCCCAGTAGTTCATTTTTGCTTTTGTTTCCCTTGCCTCCGGAGACGTGTTGAGTAAGAAGTTGCTGCAGCCAAGATCAAAGAGGTTTTTGCCTGCTTTCTCCTTGAGGATTTTGATGGCTTCCTGTCTTACATTGAGGTCTTTCATCCATTTTGAGTTTATTTGTGTGTATGGTGTAAGAAAGTGGTCCAGGTTCATTCTTCTGCATGTCGCTGTCCAGTTTTCCCAGCACCACTTGCTGAAGAGACTGTCTTTATTCCATTGGATATTCTTTCCTGCTTTGTCAAAGATTCCCTGGCCATATATTTGTGGGTCCATTTCTGGGTTCTCTATTCTGTTCCATTGATCTGAGTGTCTGTTGTTGTGCCAGTACCATACTGTCTTGATGATTACAGCTTTGTAGTATAGCTTGATGTCTGGGGTATGGAGATTATTTTATACTTCCAGCCTTACTTATAATGAAACTATGTTTCCCACTATGCTTAACAGACCTATAGATATATAGTTTTAATAAACATGATGAATGCATATATGTTTTTAAAGATTAGAGAGAGAGAGAGAGAGAGAGAGCGCATATGTGTACACAAGAGGAGGAGGGGCAAAGAGAAGGGGAGAGAGAATCCCAAGCAGGCTCTGTTGAGAGAGAGGAGCCTGATGCAGGGCTAGATCTCATGGACTATGAGATCATGACCTAAGCTGAAATCAAGAGTTGGAAGCTTAACTGACTGAGCCATCCAGGCACCCCTATATTTTCTTTTATTAGATCCTTTTGATTTTTAAGTTTCTTGGGTTTATTTTTCCTTAACTCATTTTACTTTCCTTTATTTATCTAAAGTCAATAATAAAAGGAACTATTTGGAATCCTCAGTCTCAACTAACATACACACACATACAATCTCAACTGCATTCCTTCTCTCTCTCTCTCTCTCTCTCTCTCTCTCTGCCTCTTGTTATATGAACAGCTATTACCAAATTAAAGTGAATAGAGAATAGCCCTATAGACTTCTCGGAGTCAAAGGCTAAATTTTTCAACATTCATTTTACTTGCACTTAATGGTTTCCAGGATATATATTTATAATCCTAATCCATTGCATACTAACAAATATAAATGTTTTCAAATGCTTTCACTTGCAACTTGAGGTTCATTTATTTATTTGGCAGATTGCAGAGTTTCACTTATGTGCCAGATATACAATGATATACAAATATCATACAAATAGGGGCGCCTGGGTGGCGCAGTCGGTTGAGCGTCCGACTTCAGCCAGGTCACGATCTCACGGTCCGTGAGTTCGAGCCCTGCGTCAGGCTCTGGGCTGATGGCTCGGAGCCTGGAGCCTGTTTCCGATTCTGTGTCTCCCTCTCTCTCTGCCCCTCCCCCGTTCATGCTCTGTCTCTCTCTGTCCCAAAAATAAATAAAAAACGTTGGAAAAAAAATTAAAAAAAAAAATATCATACAAATAAACATAAGTGCACATGAAAGATAGCAAAAACATGCAAAGATAAATAAAATATTGTATCTGACATTGAGGGTCTCCTGGCTGGGCAAAGAGGATCTATATGAGAAATGGTGTAAGAGAAGCTCATTAAAGGGCAGGTAAGGAGCAAAGCAGAATGGAGACACACACTAAAATGTGGAAATAGTTACCTCCCAGCTGCCTGGGGAATACAGACAAGATACAGAGAAGAGAGGACTTTTGAGCTAAGACAGAGAATGAATAATACAGTTAGTGACTTAATCATACATTATGATGAGCTCTTGATGTTTTATAAAATGCTAGATTAACATTGAAAAACAAAGGAAAATTGGTAACAACTGTACAAAGAATAATGAAAGAGCATTTATAGCACCCCCCACCCCCACACTCAGCCTGTAACCCCCTTTGCTAATCTGAATCTAACATTTAGGTGTTAACCCTGAGGTCACAACCTCAGAGAAACCTTAGTTGACACCAAGTGTAGATTTGGTTCTCCCTTTTATAGTCTCTTAAGACACCCCACACTTTTCTTTTATAGCCTTTATCACAATTTGTAATTAGATGTTGTCTATGTGCTTATTTGTGCACTGCTTCCTCATTAGATGCAGGATCAGATTGCCAAATTGGATACATGCATCAAAGATTTTACCCAGCATTAAGGATATAGGCAGTCCAGACACTCTGGCAAAGGACAGAGTTCTGGAGCATCAAAAACTTCTTCCAGATCCTTCCTTCCCAAATCAGACATGTCCCAGAAAAATCAGTGATGTCTCTAGGTGAGTCCTCATGGTTACCTTACAGAAAAAGGAACACTTAGATTATGCAAATCTCCATTTTGTATCAGCTGTGAACTGAATTGTGGCCCCTCAAGATTCATATGTTGAATCCCTAGCCCCCAGTGTGATGGTATTTAGAGATGGGGCTTTTGGGAGTTAATTAGGTTTAGATGAAGGCATGAGGGTGGGCCCCTCATGATGGGATGAGTACTTTATAACTAGAGAAACCAGAGAACTTGCTCTCTTTCTCTCTGCTATGTAAGGACACAGTGGGAAGGCACCATCCACAGAGAACTCTTACCAGAACCAGACCATGATCTTGGACTCTGAGGCCCCAAAACTGTGAGAAAATACATGTCTGTTGTTTAAGCCACCCAGTGAATAGTATTTTTTTATGACAGCCCACACAGATTAATACAGTATTCTTGGAGAGTTGTCCAATTATGTATATTCTCCAGGGAACTATGCCTTACAATCCATACACTCATTTATGGACTATATATGGAATTTTTTTTTTTTTTTTAGCCAGGGTCATCCTGCCTAGCACTTTCAATAGAAAAAGATCCCTCCTCCTAGCAAGTATGATGTGTCTGCTGACATGGGAGGTCCAGTAGACCAAGAAAACAGACTGGGTTTTCTGTCTTCTCTTTCCTCCAGAACAACACCCATACACCTGCTCCCTCAAAGGGAGTGAAGGGACCATAGACAGGATGCTTTACTATGTTCATCCCAACTGTAAACTTGAGGCCAGTGACTCTTTTGTTTACCGCTGTTTACCTAGCACTTTGCATACTGCCTAGCACATAGCTATTAAAAGAATGAGTGAATTAATGATGCTTACTAACTACTGTGTAAAACTTTAACTTATACTTGTTCTCAATATGCTTCTTTAAGCCCCAAGAAGTATATTCTACTTTTAGTACTTGGTCATTGGATTCATCTTTGAACTGACTATACTATATTTTCTTTTTTTTTTTTTTTAAATCTTTTTAAATGTTTTTATTTACTTTTGAGAGAGAGAGAGGAGACACAGAATCTGAAGCAGGCTCCAGGCTCTGAGCTGTCAGTACAGAGCCTAACGCAGGGCTTGAACCCACGAATGGTGAGATCACAACCTGAGCTGAAGTCGAACACTTAACCGACTGAGCTACCCAGGCACCCCTGACCGTACTGTATTTTCTAATGAAGCAAACAAGTGGCCAAATATATGTAGTCCAAACTATTTCCTGGCTGAAATTATGTTCTTGTAGATTTAGGGTAATTGAAGAAAAGAATACAGGCTTTTCATAAAAACAGTTGAAAATGTCTCCAAAGAATCACTGACTCTAGCAAATAAGCATTTTCATGGCAGATAGGAAACAATGAATTGTCCTCTTATTTTGAAAATTCAACATGGGTTTCTTGAGAGGGTAGGAAGATCAAATTCATTGCTAATTAATGAATACCTGTATACTACCTGTATGGGCCAGGTTGCCAGCATGGACCAGATAGTATACTCTCAGATAAAATTTGAGAGACCCCAGTGAAGGGTCTATCTCACCTAGGAATGGTGAAGCTGCCAGAGCCTAGTGACAGCAGAGAGCCTTTAGAACTCTGCCATGAGGGGACACCCAGAAGGCACTATTATGGAATCTGTGAAAGCAGTCACAAAATGGCAAAGGGGCTGCCCCACAAGAGCCACGGTCAAACCTTGGTCAAGCAGCGGACAGCAGACATGGTCGTGGAGGATAATCCTCCTCCTGTCTTTCTCTTCCTGTCATCAGATTTCTCTCAGTGCCTTCCCTTGGCCTAATTTAAGAGAATTCTTGGTGGCGAAAAGACCCTACATGACACAGCCGGTAGAGGTCAGCCTCCAGGACACATAGCAGAGTGGATGAGGCAAGAAATAAGTGTAGAAAGGGAAACAGAAAATAACCATTAAAAAACCCTAAAAATGCCACAAGTTGTCTATGCAGATCAGGGTCACATCTGAAAACAAGTTAGGAGAAAAGCAGAATGTTTGGAAATACCCCTTCATTTCATCATTTGTAACCTTACATCTATTTCATCAGGTTAAGGAGGCCTTATCTTCTGGTTTTGGAAGGGAGAGATCGTTAAGGTGGTGACATCCTAATCTAGCACTGTTTCTTTAAAATATTATATTTAAGAATCAGTTTTGTAGCTCTTACTGTGTGGCAGGTGCTGCTTTAAAATTTTTTTGTTTTTACAAATGCTGATTTAATTTTATCTGGATCCAGTGATATGAAGTAGACTCTATTCTCATCATCCGCATTCAGTGTGCTAAGGACACCAAGACGCAAAGAAAGGGAAGTGGCTTGCGCCCCTGGTTCACACAGATAACAGGTGGGGGAGCTGCCGTCTGAACCCAGGCTCTTGGGCTCCAGTGTCCATACTCTTAACTGCTACAGCATGCTGCTGCTTTTATGGGGGACTTGTTGCAAGACCAATTTCCCAGCGCAAATAAATTTTAAATGGTGACCATGTCAACAGATCAGAGATGGTGATTTTTTCCCCCGTGAATTTTCACAATCCTCTCAACTATATTAGCTTGTTTGTAAGACTGTTAGGAAAAATGCATTTTCTACTCACGGTCAAACCTACAGCAAAAACCAAGATAATTTTGGTGTTAATATACACAGACTGGGTGCTGTTTGTCAGAGCCTGGGATTTAGAGGATTAAGCGGGATTAGATGCAGAATTACGGCAACGATGAATGTGACTGAATCTAGCGTGAATGTTGTTAATCCCTAACACTCAGAATGTGTTTCCCAATATGGAAGCACTATTTTAAGTTGATAATTCATTTACTTTCCTAAGAAAAAAATGTATGAATTGTTAAATGATAATTATTTGACAAATACAATTTTTAGAGGCCTCAATAACTTTTATAGAAATACCCTTTTAACAGAAATGAATTCTAGTTTCAGAACCTAAATTATATCCTTTTCCAAATGCTTTTGGCTAATGAAATAATTTATCCCTTGATTTCAAATAAAATAAAATTAATATTAAAGTGAATACTGAATTAAATTTGTAATAAAAAGATGAGTCTCTATGAAAATTTTCCAGATAAGAGCTGTGAAATTATAGATTTTAAACCCCCTAGCACATTAAATCTACCCAGTTTTAATATCGGCAAAGTGGACAATCAGCCATTTGAGTGACATGACTATGATTAATGCATTACTCTCATTTGAAAAATATGTAAATTTTATTTTTAGTAAGTTTAGGTTTCCAGTAAAGGTCTGGCAGTCATTTGCAGACAATCTAGCAAGTGAACAAGGACCACATCATAGTATCACCTAAAACAAACTTATTATTGAAACATATGATTTGATGTCTTATTATTGCAACTTTAACCACTACTTCTGTGTATTGTATGAATTTTCAGGGTACCTTAATTTCCCTAATGTATTTGAAAGTGGAAGTTCTAAAATACATGCCTCCCGGTGCTCACATCCTAGGGCAAAGTAGAGTTCTATGCTTTCAGTAGATGTTGACTAGACAAGACGTATGAATAGGAACACAAGCTTTACTCAGTTCAGAGCTTGATTGGCCATGAACACAGGTGTTCGATGACCTCAAAATACTCTTTGAACTTTTAAAGTCTTGCATCTCTTGTATTATTAAAATGAAGAGGGAAAATAAAACTGTCTTTTGGGGATACTCTGAAGGTAAAACTAAATGCTTTTTCTTATCACCAAATTAAGAAAGGATCAATAATAGTCAACATTCTTACATGATTTAACTTGGATTAAAGATCTGATATTTTGGAGTGTGTTATTTCAGGCAGTATTTCTTCAGTAAGAGACACATATACATGTTTTACTGGTCCCTAGTTCCTCCTAGTTTTATTTTGTAATCTCCAGATTTTATAGAAGCCACACATTTTTGAAAACTGTAAATTTGAGCAGCCTTTACTTCCAACACAAAGTCATCCAAAACACACATAAATATTCTGAAGGCAAACCATGTTATAGGGAAGTGACTATTCCTAGATACCTCCTGATAGTGAGGAAAACAAATAATGGAAAATCATTTTGATGCTATTACCCCATTGATGAATACAGTCATTAAAACTAGTTTGATTATAATGTGATGACATTCTGAGAAAAATAAACCTATGTTAGGACAACATTCTGGAAGATATTTTGTTTCTGTACTTGCTCACCCGGGGCACTAGGCTATTCTTGATAAGTTCTAGCCAAACTTTACATCTAGAAAAAGCATCTTTAAATGAGAATTTTAGGAATAATAGCAAGGATATATTCCAAAAAACAACTCACGTGCTTTATCAGGACAAAATGTATTTAAGATATTTTTAGCCTAATATGAAAAATTATATGCAACTCTTATGAAAGATTCCAATATAAATTTCTAATTTCTTCTCTCTAAAGTGCTAGAGGGCACCCTTAGTGACAGCTGTGGTATGGCAGCAGTGCAGTATATGTCACTTGTTGACTATAGAAGACATGGCCAATCCATCCTCATGGCCCCTTTGCTACTGGATCCTCAGAGGCTTAGAATCTACCTCAACTCAGTAAACTGGTTAGAATGACCACTTATTAATTATTCAGCACATAAGTGTTAACCTAGGCATTGTGTAGGGCACTAGAGATACAACAGTGAAAAAAAAGTCATTCTCATGGAGCTGACCAACTTGTGGAATACAGCTGTGAAAACAGCTAATAGTAGTAGACTGTTTCAAGGATTCCAACAGAAATAATGTAGGCCACCATGGATAACAGAGAACAGAAATACAGATCTCTGCAAAAGGGGATGGGAAAGAGAGAATAATGTAGTTTGGATTACAGTCCTGTGACACATTGGAGGAGGAAGATAGTGTCTGAGATGGAGCTCTCAGAGGGAGACAACAATACTGACCTGGTACACTCACAGAACTGAACAAGAAAACATGAGTATGGAGTACAACTAGGTTAGCCTGTAGAGTTAACATGGGGCTACATAAATTAGAAAATTTTAGGAGATTTTAAGAAGTTAGACATCTACCCTAAGACAAATGGGAGACCATTAAGGGTTTTAAATATTTTGGAGAAACTTCTGACTTTTGTATGGAGAATTAGTGGAAGAATGAGAAGATGGGGGAGAACCATGTTAAGAGGCTGAAGCATGAATCAAAGTGAGAAAAAGTGGTGATCTAATATGAGGCCAATGGCACTGGGGATGAAGAGAATTGGAGAGATTCATGACACATGTAGAGGCTAAATCTGACAGGACTCAGTGGTCAACCAGATATGGGAAAGGAGGAGGACAGATGGTTCAAGGATGATGCCCAGCTTTCTGACTCTGGATACTGGATAAATGTTAGTATCGTTTACTGCCATAGGTTATACAGGATGAAGAACAAATATGGGGGAAGAAAATGAACTCCATTTTAGTTTTAGGTAGACTGATTTGGAGGACCCTGTGGGTCATCCAAAAAAATAATAATAGTAACTAATTAACAGTGGGAAATACCGGTCTAAAGTTCATCAGAAAAACCTGGTTTGGGATCATACAATTGGGATTTATCCATAGAAATAGGTACTGAAATAATTTAAATCATTAAGGTTATTTTGGGTTTGAGGATATTTTAAGAAAAAACAAGAAAGCACTTCAAGTAATAAAAACATTAAAGGGAATTCCTGAAAATTCTGAGAAATTTCATACAATGGGCCAACTGTGTCTTCTGACTATATAAATGAAGAAAGTTTTATGTGGAGTTAATATCCTAGCAGGTTCAAACCTTAGACTACTCTAGACACCTGTTGAATCTAGACTTTGTTGAACTGAATGCTTACTCTACCAGGAATCCCCTTTCTTGGTCCTTAGGTGTGGCACAGTATGCTTCTAGAGTTACATAAAGATGAAGAGACTGCTCTGCTAGAAAGGGGAAAAAACCTGCCAATAATGGAAGCAGTCTATAGGACACCCAAAACCTAGCTAAAAAGGTTTTTTTTCCCTAAAGCTTTAAGTGGGGGGAGAAAAAAATTCATCGTGGCAATAAAGGCGCTTCTGCCTCTCATCATTGTAGCACCCTGTGGAAGTAGAGTAGGAGCGAAATCAAGGAGAGATGGAAAGAGTAAGCTGGAATAAAAGTGTCACGTCCAACTCGGAGATAAGTGATCTTAGAAATGTCATCTTACCATTTGTATGCTTTCGGTATTTTAGTTCATGGATGCCTGTCCATTAGCACTGATAAGCATCCAGAAGGGTCCTGGGTTTTTATATTGTTTAAATAGTGCCCCAGTACATTCTAACAAAGGTGGTCTGCAAACTACATTTTGAAAACCTCTGAAGTAGGGGGAAATTGAAAACCAAATATTCCAAGACAGACATGATTCAAGTTACTGAGGGGTGAACTTGTTTAACGATAAGGAAGCATAGAGGTCTCTAATCATGCTTAATCTTAGGAAACCAAGGGAAAAAACAATAATATTCACAGGTTTAAATCCAGGTTCAGTCAGCTCAAGTAGTCAGTGTATATAGATATCCCAATTCTGAGTAAAATTCTCCTTATAACCACTGGGATTCTATTCAGCCCCATTAAAGTTGATCATTACAAACTTAGAGGAAGAAGATAAAGATGGCTGTGCAGGCAGCACTTTGCTTGCCCCGGTTATCTAGTGTTTAATGCCACTTAATTTCTCTCCGAAAACTTATGAAAAACCACATCCCTAGTAAACACTGTTATTAAATGTGTTGCACATGCACAGAAGAGGCCATCAGAAATGATGGCCCACTTTTGCAAAAGTGGGTTGTACAAGTTTGTGATATACAGATTTCCATCAAAATGGTTACTGATATGAATGTGACTGCCAGAGAGTCCCTAAGGGCAAAGTTATTCCAGACAGGAAGCATGGATTGGTTTGATTCTCCATTTCTCAACAAAGCTAAATTGATTTTCCAGAATTAAACTCTCCCCAAGATACAGATTTGTTAATCTAACTTCCTGTATAAAGTAGCTGAAACAGAATTTCTGTTCTGTAACCTCAGGCCCTGTCAAAACTGTCCCTTATCCAGTATTCTTCGTCTTCCTTATAGTACCTCCATTCACCTATTGCTCAAGCAAAAAATGTAGAGTTTTTTTTTTTTTTCACTTCCCATGTCAAATCGATCAGAAAGTTATGTTGATTACACTTAAAACCACATCCAGATTTTCCCATCCATAGTATGGCCTGATCTGAGCTATTATCCTCTTTTGCCTGGAAATTCATGAAAGTCTTCTAATGGCTTTCACTCCTAACTCCCTCCAATAATTTACCAATAACCCATTCTTTCCCAGCAGCAGGAATCAGTCTTCTTCGAATATAAATCAGATATCACTCAACTGCTTACAATTCTTCAATGTCTTCCCATTGCTATTTAACAAAACAAACAAATGCAGTTACCTTTCACAGGAAACCAAGGCCTCTTGCTACCTCTTCTCTTCATTAATTGTCTTGCTTGCTTAGCCAATTAGCTGTATGTGTGTTGAGAACAAGTTTCTGGAAACAAACAGATTATCTAGGCTTGCATTTAGGCTTTACTGCTTTCTAGCTGGGGCAAGTGAATGTATCTTCCTATGCCTCACCTAAAAATAAATAATGAAATGGAATGTACTTCAGAGACAGTTTGGAGAAAGTTTGTTGAGAATGTTTGTTGAAATTCTCACACTTGTTCATTCTTCAGGACTTTGACACCTGCTGTTTCCTTTACCAGAATTGCCAATTCCTAAGTCTTGGCTTGACCATCTTTTCCTCATCAGTTGGGCTGTTGGAAGATAGGTCCTTAGGATAGCTGCCCTCATCAGCCTGCTTATTTCCCTCATGTCTCCTAACTTCAATGATTTTAATGTCCATTTTTTTTTAATTTTCCTGTATTTCTTCACCTAAGTTATAGGGGAGTGGGAACTTACTTTCCCTATTACCCAAAACAATATCTATAGGCAGGAATCAAATTTACTATAAAGTCCCATTTGGAAGAGTGAAGAGTGTTTGTAGATTTCATTTAATCTCAGGAAAAGCAGTGTCCTCAGTTACTAAATCAATAAAACAAGAAACAAAATGCTGAAAACACAATGTAGATATTATCTATAGATATCTCTGTATCCAGCACGGGCAGAGAAGAGACATATCAAACCCAGAACTTTGGATATCTCGCAGGAAGAAGGGGCAGTGGGAATCACAGCAAAGACAAAGTGAGCTTCACAATGTTGTTTTATTTCCTCAAGTTACATTGTATTATACAATATTTTGAATAAATTAATATAAAATTTTTAATTTAAATTATCCATTAAAACTGGGTGGAAAAAAACTCTGCCCTCAATCCCTCATTACCTCATGTTCTTTGGCCTCATCAGTCACATTCATTTCCCTAAGATTATTTGTATGATGAAATTATTATTTTATATTTTACGAATTAAGTATGGCCTGCCTTACAAAAGGGCTAAAGGTTTCTCAAATATTAAAATATTAAAGAAAAAGATTTTGGGGAAAATTAAGAGAGAAGAGAGAAATTTAAAAGATGTAATTAATTCAATTATGTACTAAAGTTACTATTGAGAATATTATAGACTTTCCCAAATCAGTAAAGCAATTCACAGTAACATGTACAAGGATGTGCATATTCCTACTGGGCCATTATCCTAGACAACAATTGCTAAAAAAAAAAAAAAAAAAAGTCAGATTTTCACTTTGTCAACCTAGAAACAGCTCTACTATCTTTCTAGACTTAGCAGGTTCTGGAGAAATGGCTTATACTAACCAAACCCACAAGAAATGGATAAGTATAATAAAAATGTCAATATAGCAGTTTTGCTATACATATTTCCAATGAATGTCATATCATTTTCATTGTCCATTATCCAAGCTGTCTGGTGAACATGGAACAACAGCAAAAGTAAAGTAGGTAGACCCTAGACCCTGATAATACTATATTAATTCCCTGTAGCCAAAACCAAATGCATCCATCCAGAGAATGGGGTTCTCCATCCACTTGGGGGCTAACTCCTTGGTCTCTCAGGAGGAGTGCAGAGAGTTCACATTCCCAGCTTCTCATTGTTGGAGCTCCCACTTCTCTTTTTAGTCACTCCCTCCTTTCATCATCTTATACTATTATAACAACTTTCAATAATAACCTCTTGAACAATGGGAAGGTCTTACTTTTTAAAAACCTGGCAATAAAATGTCCTTTCTGAATTGCAAGTGATGTGAAGAACAATAGAACTGCTTGTTATTTATCACAGAAGATATTATCTTGGCAGGATGAATATGAAACAGCAGGTGGAATTCCTATTGTAAATCATGTGGCATTTTCAGGAATTCTCCCTGTGATTCAGGTCTCTGGGTTTTGAGATGGGGAATATAGGTAGTATATTAAAAAAATGCCTTTAATATGTGGAAGTTGTCAGTCAAAACATAGAACTACGCATACACAGCCCTGGGCATATCAGCACTCTAATTATAGAAACTCTGGCTCGTCACCAATGTTTTAACACTTGATTTATTTCCTGTTCAATTTGTTCAATAGAGCCAGAGTTAATTGGTTTTCCAAATGAGTGTTAAAAATATAAAGATCTAGCTTCATTAAGTGGAGGCTATACTTATTATGCACCAGTGACCTGTAAGTCTATGTAAAGGTTAGTAGGGTAAGCTTTCTGGGCGCGATGCACAAAACTGCAGCTTTGACTTCGTACTAATATGGCTAAAAACTAATAAGTATTGAAAGCCACAGTTGCTGGTAAAAATAGAGGTTTTCTGAATTGAAATTTCCCCCAATACAAATATATTTATCAAACAGACTATCTAAAAACATAGCATTTTCGGGGCGCCTGGGTGGCGCAGTCGGTTAAGCGTCCGACTTCAGCCAGGTCACGATCTCGCGGTCTGTGAGTTCGAGCCCCGCGTCAGGCTCTGGGCTGATGGCTCGGAGCCTGGAGCCTGTTTCCGATTCTGTGTCTCCCTCTCTCTCTGCCCCTCCCCGTTCATGCTCTGTCTCTCTCTGTCCCAAAAATAAAAAAAAAATAAAAAACGTTGAAAAAAAAAATAAAATAAAAAAAAATAAAAACATAGCATTTTCTTTTTCAAATCTAATGTTTTTTTTCTTCCAGAAGAAACATTTAGAATTTCCCTACAGCAAAATGAAAAGAAAAAGAAAAAGAAAGAAAGAGAAAACAAAAAAGAAGCAAAAAGTCTATTTACCAGTAGAGAGTTAGCACATTGTGAGGTTTTTAATATACTGCTTAGCATTTCTATAATTGCCTTCCTTCTATAGCACAGCAATGCATTTAATGTGGTATTTTGACCATAAGTAACAAATAGAGGATTAAACAAAAGAAGGCAATGGGCCTATTAGAACAGTTTTAGACTTCTACATGTGCACAAGAAAATCATAAAGCAATGATCTTATTTTCCAAAATAAGTGCCTTTAAAAAAATAATAACTTCAATATCATCATCAGTAATGCTGTTTTCATTACTGTTAAATGTAATTTTCAGGAAATATCATCATCTCTTTGCAGAACAGTTAATTATTTAGGGGGCAGCATTTACATTCTTTGTAGAGATGCAAGAGATCCCAGGTTGGTTTGGGAAAAAAATTCAGAAAAGCCATATGGGAATAAATACTGATTTCATACCTCGGCACCTCTGTGTAGTGTTTCAGTGGCCACCGCCACGTTCTTTGTTTCTGGAGACCATGACCAAAATATCATCAGGTAAACTGTCTTAAGTAGGAACACCAAAATTGAAATCCACTAACTTCTAGCTGTGTTATCAATTGTAGAAAATATACGGTTTAAATTAGGACAACTCCCACAGATTTAAGAAGAATATTTTGTGCATAAAAATATTGATATAAAGAAAATTCATGTAGGAGGATTCTAAATGTCACCTTATATGAATATGGTGAGTTAATTTTGTTTCATTACATAACATCATGGCATTTCACATTTTAATAGATTTATTCTTTAAGAGAAAACTGGGCTTTCTTTGGCAAATTTAATTGTAAAAATAGAGAACACTGTTCTATTAGTTTCCTAAAGCTATGGTAACAAAATAGCACAAACTGCGTGGTTTTTAACAATAGAAATTTATTCTCTCATAATTCTGGAAGCTAGAAGTCTGAAATCAAGGGGGTGGCAAGGTTGTGCTCACTCTGAGAAGATAGGTTGAATCCTTTCTTGCTTCTCCCTAGGTGCTGGTGATAGCTGGTAATTTCCACATCAGGTCACATTTACAGGTTACAGGGGCTGGAATTTCCACGTATATTTTGAGGAACACAATTCAGCCCATAACTGGTTGGGGGAAATATTTTCTAGATCAGAAGCACTGTGTGTAATTGTTTAACTCAAATTCATTTATTTATTTTGGCAAGTGATAAGTCTGATAAATGTATTATTCCAACACCTTGGATTTGGTGGGGGGTGGTGAGGGTGAGATGCAGTTCACTAAGGAAGTTTTGATATTTGTGAGAGCTCTGTTTAACTATTTAACTGTTTAACTGTAAGCTGTTTAACTGTTTAACTGTTTCTCTGTTTAACTGAAGAGCATAGTTGAAAAATCCTTCCTATAATAAAATCTGTTTTTTTAATTGATTCTGCTTTAATATTAACAAATATTCTAGTAGAACTTATTTAACAATGCATTCAGCAGGGTTTTTTTAAATTTTTTTTAACATTTATTTATTTTTGAGAGACAGAGACAGTGCGTGAGCGGGGGAGGGGCAGAGAGAGAGGGAGACACAGAATCAGAAGCAGGATCCAGGCTCTGAGCTGTCAGAGCCGGATGCAGGCTGGAACCCGCAAGGTGTGAGATCATGACCTGAGCCACCCATGAGCCCCTCAGCAGGGTTTTTTAATGCAGTAGTTATTATCAACATAGGGTTTATGGTGGGTTTTCAGGCATAAGTTGTACATAGCCTAGAGTTATATAATCTAGCCAAAGAGGAAGAAGGCCTCCAAAGTGAAAGTAGAATCCAGAACTCATTTGCTCCGTTGAGTAAATTAATTCCACATTTTTTCGCTAAAAGCAAGAGCAAAAAATTTTTCCCCTCAATAATTACTTCAGGGATAGAAATGTTCATGGAGATCGAGTCTGTACCAGGCTTCTAATAACACCGAGGCCATGGACCCTAGGGACCAGTTACTTTCTCTCAAGTCCATGGCCATTGACCCTAAGAATAATCCCAGCTAACTTCTTACAAATGCAAAGTCCAGGACACTGTAAATATATGAATAGATGAACAAGAACACATAGCTTTTGCTAAAACTTCAAGTTAAAGTATGCACTTAGCTACTTATGGGCAAGTAATGTCATTTGGAGGAATGGAACATTATTATCTTCATCATATTATTTATTCTCACTCCCCACCCCAGTCTCTAAAACACAAACAAATGCTTATAATTCCAAATTTTAGGTAAGACTAAACTGTATTAACATCATGCACACAGTTTTTAATAATATTTATTTTAGCCCATGGACTAGATTGTAGTCGTTTATTTTAATTTCAATCAAGGCAGGTTGTTACATTATATTATTACAGAAGCCAACAGCAGCTCAAAGTCATGATTTTTGTTGAATAAGTAAACAGCTGTTTTGCCTTGAAGAATCCATCTGACATATTTTTACTACTTCAAAGAATCATAGAAACTCTCAACTGAATGGAACTTGAAGGTCATCTTGTGTACATTTTCAGCAAGATCTACATAAAGGAATAAATGAATTCAGTGGTTTCTTTCATTAATCTCACTGGAGTTCAACTAAACTAAACCCAGGACTGAACCATTTGTTCAGCATGGGGGTAGGAGTAGGATAGGCAGTCCAGCAGATTCTGGACAGCAGTGGGAGGTGGAAAAACACAAAGCAATAATGGAGGGATAGTGGCAAGCAAGTGCAACAGAACTACCTCTGTGAGCTGGGAAGGCACCAAGGAGGAAAGAAATATTTCTTTGTTATAATTAGTTATAATCTAGTTCATTCCAGAACATGAGTTAATTTCATTTAACCCTTATGAGATTTGACTGCATTAATATTGATAAAGTAAAAGCAATTCTTTCTAGTAGCTAGATGATGAGCAGGGAACTGAGTATTCAAATAGAAGCCATACCTTGTGGGGCATCTGGGTGGCTCACTCGGTTGAGCATCCAACTGTTGATCTTGGCTTGGGTTATGATCTCGTGGTTGTGGGCTTGAGTTCCACATCAGGTTCTGCTCTGACAGCATGGAGCCTGCTTGGAGTACTCTCTCCCTCTCTCTCTCTGTTCCTACCCCTCTCATGCTCTCTAAATGGATAGATAGATAGATAGATAGATAGATAGATAGATAGATAGATAGATAAAGAAAGGAAGAAAGAAAGAAAAGCAAGAAAAGAAACCATACCTTGCGAGATAGTACTATGATTTGCAAAACAGATAAACTGTACCAAAATATGATATGCAAGATAAATTATGTAATCTCAAACTCTTTTAGTGTTAGCTCATTCACACCTTTCAGATCCAAAAACTATAGCAAACAGTAACTCCTCACAGACTCATGTGGTCCCAACAATTTCTTAGTTTACAAACTCTGACAATCCCTGCCAGTTCAATTGTCTGCCTAGTTATGTGTCTTCTTGCAACAACAAACTAACAAAAAACAATTTTGTTTGCCTGTAGTTGGGTTCTTGGTGGTCAGTGGGCTATAATAATATAATAGCAAGAATAATTATAAGCACAATATTATCATGTCTTCCATCCGAGTAGTATCTGACTCATTAACTTCACTAACTTTTCATCTTGGATCATGATGAAATGATGATTAAAATACCACAATGCTTTTTTTTTATTCTAAGCCCTGCATTTGGTTTTAGATTTTATTTTCTTGCAACTCTTCTTTCTTTCTCATTTCCTTATCCATTACATTTTGATTTTAAACAGAATTCACCCCAGTACATTTACATGCACATATGATATTCAATGGTAGACTAAAAATCTTTTACTAGGGACATAAATCCCATTGGTTCCAAGCTACGTTGGATTCTGAGTGGTTATCAAAATCAAACAGTAGACATCTGGCAACTTAAAATATGATTGTAACATACATGTGAAAAAGATGTAAAAATGTATGCATATGAATCAGAATACTTGATATTGCAAAGATAATGCCTCTCAAACTTATCTGCAGATTCAATGTAATTTCTGCAAAAAAATATTCAATATTTGTATAAACATGTGAAAGTATGCTATTGTCAAGGGTGACTATATTAGAAAAACCAGGTTCATATCTCAACATTAAAACTATGGTTTTGTAATGTATACTTTTTGAATTTTTGTTTCTCTTTGTAAGAACATTTTACATTACATGTGTATTTATTGTTTTCCAAAGTAGTGATTTATCTTATATTTTATCTTTTCATTGATTAGGTTGACTTATATAAAATCGATAATCGATCTTTGTGATGTTAACAGTTTCTTTAGTAAAAAATATTCAAGTACATTAGCCATTAAGTTATAAGGTAGCTGATTGGCATTTTTTTCATTACTGTAATATATTTATACTAATTATGCCACATACTGTTGACTTTGGATGAGTTACTTGGTATTTATGGCCTTTGGTTTTCTCCTGAGTTATTAGAAAGATTAAATCAGGTGACTTCTGTAAAACTCCTCATTAAGGGTCTGGCATTTATTAAGCACTGTCCTCGGAGCATTTCTCGTACATTTTTGAGGACCTACCATGTACCAAGCACTGTACATAGTACTGGAAAGTCAAAGAAGTATAGGATACTATTAATGAACAACTCATGCCCTAAAAATCTGGAGGACATAAAATCCCATGGGTTATTTTAGAGAGTGCTAAAAGGCTGGTGCGTCTTGATGGTTGGAAAGATGTAAGAGATCAGATGCTTTCTTTGCAGAATTTTTAAGTTGAATTTGAATTACAGTCTAAATTTCTATATTTCAATTACTATAACTGTAACTAAGAAATATAAGACACTTTAGGATTTGAAATGAGGTAACAGATTATAGGAATGTGAAAAAATATTCAGACTGACATTTCATACATTTTAAGCTATTTTTTAAAATTACATTCCTTTTTTTTCTCTCTTAGTGGTATGTATTTGGACTGAATCAACATACCAATTCCTCTCCTCTACAAAGAAAAAAGGAAGCCAAAAGTAGAAAATTAAATGAAATTTAATTAAATCCGGCATAAAAATGTGTTTAAAGCAAGGCAAGAGAAATTCATCATTGTGATTATAAAGGAAGGCAGTCTCTAGCATTAACATGATATCCAGCAGTACAAAGTAGAATGAAAAACTAATTCATACAGAATCATGAAAGATGCAAAGATTTTTTTTCCATACTCTAAGACAGGAAGATACGAACTTTATTGACTTTTCAGAACAATGCTTAAAGGAGTTAACTTTTTTTTTCATTATATAAAAGACTTAAAGACTATGATATAGGAGCTAAAAGGCTATTAATGCAATGGTGTTGGAACTGGAGTAAGAAAATGTAACCTAAACTGTACATGAAGAAACTTCAGATTTGATCATGGGCTGAATATAAATCTCAAAGAAGTGAAAGTTGGGAGTTTTGTGACATTTAGGTATCTGAAAATGATAGCAATATGAAAGAAAGGCAATGAGAAAAATGTCCAGTGGATTTAAGCCTGGGAATAAATAAACCATCCAAGTAAAGAAGAACCAGATGAAGCAAATGGTATTGAAACTGAGGTATCAGGAAGCATGTTCATTCCAGATGTCCTTTCCTCCGTACCCCCAAATAACTTCCAATGTGTTCTTCAGGGCATACTGCATTGTTTTACTCTATTCTGACTTAAAATAGGTAGCTTATTGTATTTAATTCTCGGACGCTTTCTAAATGTTTTAGGTTTTTGTAGCTGAGTCAATATTTTTGTCATAACTTTATGTTCTTTTAAAGTTTGTAATAAATGGTATTTAATAATCCAAAATCTCTTATGTATATGAACATTAGTATTCTTTTTAACATGAATTTTCTTGAGATCTTGTGACACAAGCCATAGATTTTTCTTCTATGATATATTACAAAATTTTCTTTACACTACAAATCTTTCTTTACAATGATAAAACTAAAAATATTCAATAACCAATGTACCAGGATTTTCCCCATGATTTATACAGCTAAAATTCTAGTTACAGAATAAAAATTGCTGCAATATTTATTCATAGCCTTGAAGTGATTGAAAAGAAGAGGGTATCAGAGTAGGGTCTTGATGAGAATGTGTCAAAGAAGCTCCATCACATTTGTCAGACAATTTTTTGAGGCTGACATTTTCTGGGCACAATAGTTTAACTTGACATTGGTTTGCAAAGCTTAATAAAAATTTTTGCAAACCACATTAGTTCAGATATCAATAAAACATTGGCTTTAGGTTTCTTTATTGATTTGACATGAGCTGAGAAGAAAGCAGGAATTTGAAGGTCAATGTTTTAAGATATTTTGCATGTACCTATTCTATTAACTGGCTCAGCATTAGGATTGCTAAGCATTTCAGGCTTATGTGTAGTAATACCCTTTTAAATGAAAAGTTGCCCAAGTTTTTAGCTAACCAAATGTCAAAGCATATACTTGGGCAGTAAACTAATTGGTAGCAAACCTCATTAAGAATTCTGGATGCAGTAATAGCTTTTCTTCAATTGCCACTGCCTTTAATGAGAAGCAGAACAACAGAAGCCACATTACTGGTCTGACAATTTGTTCTATTGATTTATTATGCCTGCTCTGCCACCATCTACATGAAGGGACTACAAAACATTTGTCTCATATTAGTGCATTTTGACTTCTACAAATACAGTAAAAGGAGTCTAGTACTTAAAAGTGACACCATTGCTTGGAGCTTTTTTCCAGTGTAGCCCACTGGCTACTACTAAGATAAGAAACTTGTGCTCAGGAAATCATTACAGATTATTTTTATCTCAATCCTGGAAATGAAGAAATGGATGTCGCATTTAACAAATTGTGTTAAACACATTTTACGCCAAATTTAATTAAATTTCACTTCATTTTTCTACTCTTTTCTTCATTCCTTTTAGAGAAGAGGAATTTGTACATTGCTTTGGTCTATATAGATATCACCAGAAAAAATAGAAAAAAGAAAATTAGAATTTAATTTAGAAAGACAGCTAAGAGTGTATGAAATGGCAATCTGAATATTTTTTCATATTCTCCTAATGTCTTACCTCATTTCCAATCCTAAAATGTCCTATTTTTCTGTTTGTGGCAATTACAGTAATTGAAATACAGAATTTTAGGCTGTAATTCATATTCAACCTAAGAAATTCTGCGAAGAACACATTTCTCATTCATCTCTTTTCGGTGTTTTATCTTTAATGAGTGCACACTCCAAAGATATGACTCTGTCCGTGACTCCCCTGGTGCCATTTTACAGAATTATATTTAGGAGAAAATAGATCATGTCACTGGGAGAAATCACATTTGCCCTTTGGTCAATACTTCTTCAGAAATCTAATGCTGAATCCCAATTTCGCTGTAATTACACAGACTCCTAGTAAAAAAAAAAAAAAAAAAAAAACTTGCTTAATGGAACTAGAACTAGAATTCTGGTTTATAACCTTGCATCGCATAGACTCTCAGTTTTATATTTTGTTTTAGGCCACATCTGAATACTCCAAGTTCCTATTAATGGATTAATATTAATTTCTGTATCTCTCTAGCAGACATACATAGAAAGTAGGTGCTTAATGTGATTGTTCCCTGGAAATAATTCTACCTTTAAATATTTAAGAAGAATCAATTTTATAGATTTAAACTACTAATGGGAGTTGAGCTAATGCTCACATTTTACTTGACGTGTGTATTTAAAATGAAGTAAATAAGCTTGCCAGTGGGAATATTCCTTCTCAAATACGATGCCCACCGAGTGATGAGATGAGGCCTACTGAGTGAGCATTCAAGCAGTTGCTTTATTTGAATGCCTGAATGGGAATTTAATTTGTTCTTCAAGTCTCCCCCTAACATGACAGTTGATTTAATATTGTTATCCAGTAGGGGTCCTCTGGCTGGATTATTATAGTGATGTGTGGTACCTTATTCACAAAGTACAAATATGTTTCACAAAAGAAGGGATATTTTACAGGAATGCAGAGTACTTTCATCGTGAAGAAATTATTTGACATTGAAAAGACAGGAAGCAAATTACACTAATTTAAAAAGTCGCAAGTGTTAGAATCTAGTGACTGTAGTTTCTATAGAAGTTAACCTACCCTTTGCAATAATAGAAGACAAAAACAAAACTGGTAACTGGATTAAACCAACTTGTGAGATTCAAACAATGTTATCATAGTAAGAAACTTTCTATTTGGGAAACCAATGCACATACCAAAATATAAACTTATAATTAAAACACATGTTTAATTAGTATACATGTTTGTATATACTTCATTTTGACCAAATTCACTTTTCTACAGAAATATCTATGTCTGTGTCTATTGCTACATAACGAATTGCCCCCAAACAATTTTGCTTAAAACAGTAACAGCTCTGTTATCTCTCCGGGGTTTTGGGGGGGGGGGTCAGGAATTTGGGAGTGGCTTGGCTATGCAGTTTTGACTCAGGTCTCTCCTGTATTTGAAGTCAGATAGTATCTGAAGCTGGAATTGGTGGGGATACTAAGCAACTGGGGGCTTCTTGGGCATCTCCCATTTTCACATAGACTCAAGGCTCTCCATGTGGTCTCACTTCTTGTGGATTAATTTGGACTTCCTCACACCATGGTGGCCCCAGGGACATTGTACTGCTTACATGGCAGCTCAGGGCTCCCAAAGTGAGGAGCCCAACAGAGTATCAGGTGAATGCCATACCACCTATTATGACCTACCTGTCTTTGAAAGTTACATAGTTTCTAACATTTATTTCTAACTTAGTTCCAAACCCTGCTCTGATTTAAGAAAAAGAGGCCTAGATTTCGCCTCTTAAAGGGAAAGTGTGCCCATATCACGTTGTAAGAAAAATGGGGGAATAGGAAATATTGTTGCATATGTGTCTGGAAACTAAAGTCTGCCACAGCATCAGTGGTTAGACATAGTCTCTGAAACCTGACTGCTTAGGTTCATGTCCCAGCTCTACCATAATCTACAGGAGTGACTGTGCACACAGTGTTTAACATATACCTCAGTGTTTTTATCTCTAAAACAGGGATAATAGTTCTGCCTGCCCTAAAGTGTTGTTATGAAGATTAAATGAGATAGTATGTGTAAAAATGCCATTGACAGTTCCTGGCATGTAGTAAGTATGATTAAGTGTCTGCTGTTATAATTATTCAATTGTATTTGTCCAGATAAACTTGAAAGTATAAGAACATATATGAGTCTGTGGATTCTTGATAACAAATAGTGTGTCTAAATCATCACTAAAGTTCCAGGGTCAGTAGACTTTTAGTATTTTTCCTTTCAAGGATGCCCCTGTACATTCAGTCCCTCTCTAGAAGGGTTGCTGGGAAAGACCTTGATTCTTATCCTTCTTAATAAACATTGTTTCCATAGGTAAAAGGGCTGCCTAGAATTCTGTCTTTGTGTTTGCAAACAACTGACAAAATTTTTGTTTCCAATTCTCACTCACATCTAACAACGAAAGAATTGATTATAAGGAGGAGCAGTATGACTCAGTCCATGATTCAGAAAATACATTTTGAGTCCATGAAAACAAAGTCAAGATTTAAATTAAGTCAGTATTGGGGCGCCTGGGTGGCTCAGTTGGTTAAGCGTCTGACTTCGGCTCAGGTCATGATCTTGCGGTCTGTGGGTTCGAGCCCTGCGTCGGGCTCTGTGCTGACAGCTCAAAGCCTGGAGCATGTTTCAGATTCTGTGTCTCCCTCTTTCTCTGACCCTCCCCTGTTCATGCTCTCTCTCTGTCTCAAAAATAAATAAATGTGAAAAAAAATTAAAAAAAAAATAGTATTGTATTCAAAAATGCTCATTTCAAGAAACTTCTCTGATTTCCCTTCTTTTATCCCCATAAGCTTTTGAGATAATTGCTTTCAATTTTTATATCTGTTCTTTATCAGGATCCATACTTTCTGTCTCTATGCCATCTTTCTCTTTCTTGTTCTGTCTCTCTCTCTGTCTCTCTCTCTCTGTCTCTCTCTCTCTCTCTCTCACACACACACACACACACACACACACACACACACACACATTTGATTCGCCCTGCCATCCTTCTGCCATTCCAAGATGGGGAGGGTGAAAGCATGGATGTAGCTCTCTTTAGGTTTTTCTTCCACGACCCCCATCCAGGCTTTAACTGAGGAGAAAGATCTGCCAATGAATAGATGAGAAATGGCTTTTCTGAAGCCCATGACTACAAATTATACCCAGAGAATTGTGTAAAATTTTAGATAAAATACTGAGGGAAGGACATTTATATCTCCCTACCTCGCCTCAAATAAAACTTAAAGCATTTTCTAAGCATTGCCTCTTGCTCTTAGGTATACAAGAGTCATTTCAGACTTCTTTGCCCACGTTTGGAACTAGACTCAGGGTGAAAATATTGTAATTTCTTCTGTACAGACTTAGCAAAAGTCTTTAGTCATCAAAAGTTTAGTGTCATATGAAAGTGTTATTTGCATAATATTAAAGTTCTGTTTCACATTATCAACCATGCTGATACATGGGAAATGTGAGAAGTCCACTTTCTTCGTCTTCAATTGGGTATAGTGATGTTACCACTGTATTGGTTAAGAGAATTGTATCAATTTCCTATTTTTGCATTGCATACTTAGTAGATCAAAACTTGTTTCTTTATTATTCACAGTTCTGGAGGTCAGAACTCTGAGTGGGCTCAACTGAGTTTTCTCTTGGGGTCTCACAAGTATGAAACCATGATATCAGCCTGGCTTCAATCTCATCTGGAACTTGGAGTCCTCCTTAAAGCTCATGTGGTCATGGAAGAATAAATTTTTTCAGCTGGGTAGATTCTGCAGCCCTTGATTCTCTGCTGCTTGTCAGCCAGGGCTCACTCTCAGATCCTGGAGGTCACCCACTTCCTTGCCATGTGGCTTCTTCAAAGCCAGTGATGACACATCGAATATTTCTCATGCTTTGGATCTCTCTGACTTTCTCTGTCTCCAATTGCTATCTGTGACCAGACTTAAAGGACTCATGTGATTAATTCAGGTCCACCTGGATAATACCCCTATCTTAACGTCCACTAATTTGAGACCTTAATTACATCTGTAAAATCCCTTCACAGTGGTACATAGGTTAGTGTTTCACTGAATACCAGGAGAAGTTTTGTGTACACCAGTGGCCAAGAATCTAAGGGGCCATCTTATAATCTTACCTACTATATGGATCAAGTGGAATCAAACATAAAAGTTATAAAGCCATGTTAGCAAATTTCCTGGAATAAATAAACACTCAAGTGTTTGTTATCATCACCAGTCTTGTCACAATGGTCATCATCCTCAGAAGTGGGGAGGCAGTGACACCTTACGTAAGTTTTGACTAAATGCAGCCAAAATGAATTAGGCCAAAGAGTTGTTCATTGGTCTTCTTTCTTTACCAGATATGTCTAATGAATTATCAATTCATTAGAATGAAATGTGGAAACAGATATAATTCCATTAGACATTGTCTTAAATAATACGGAATCATTGATGGTCAACATAAGTGCTGTCACCTCCTCTAGAAAACTCTCACTAATGCTGTTTCCTCCCTACTTCCATCCAAGCTTAATTAAGGAACCCTTTTTATACTCTTTTAGAATCATCTTTTTTTATCGTACTTCGTTCTCCAAGTAGTATTTTGACTCTTTAGGGTTAAAAAATAGTGCCTAAAATTCCCAGGAAATGTCCTGGCACAACAAAGATGCTCCAAAATTATTTGTTAAATAAAAAATAGCGTATGGAAATTTGAGAAAACATTTGCTCTCATGTATAACATGTTATCTAAAATGAAAATAAGGAAAAACTGTTGATGTAGTGTAATATAGAAAAAATGTAAAGGAATTAGAATCATGGTAAAAATGAGAATAACTGTTGTTATCACTCCTGTTATCATCATTACATAGTTGTGTTCATGCAAACAGGTAGTTGACATGAGGGAAATCCAGCATATCCACCCAGGATGTCCTAACAGACAGGTAAGTACAGCAGCACAGAATCTAGGAGCTGATGATATTTAGATATCCACAAAAGTAATCTGCATTGGGAAGGGCCACGGTTACAGTTGTTTAGAAGCAAGAGTACTATTCAAGTGTGAAGGACCCACAAGAACAAGATGGTATCCCAGTTCTAAAGGGGAGATAAGTAAAACTAAAAGAGGAACTTTCGCAAAGGTGAATAAATTAAAAGATGAATTTCCATACCAGGGTATGGGATGGAGATGCCTGGGTCAGAAACAAGAGTGGACACATGAAAGCCGTGCCCCCTTCCTAGAGCCAGGATGGGACCCGTATCTGACGAAAGAAGTAGATCCAGCCATTAAGTTGAAAAAGGTCCAGAATCAGGACGATTCTGAAAACAGCCTAAGAGTAAGATTTTTTTCCCAATTAGTTTACGTTAAAGGAGGTAAATGTAGCACTGCCTACACTACTATGCAACTACTCTCCAGTGTAGAACCAGATTACGGTATTTGAATATAATGTAGCATTTGCTTTGCTGCTCATGAGGAAGGAACGAGGGGAGTCAAGGCACAGTAAAAAGGACAGTTGTGACCGCCTAACTAAAGATCCTTGTGTTAACAGTGAGAAAAACTATGTATAAACACATTTTCAGGGGTGCCTGTGTGGCTCAGTGGGTTAACCTTCTGATTCTTGATCTCGGCTCAGGTCATGATTGCAGTCCTGGGATGGGGCCCCGTGTGGGGCTCCATGCTGTCAGCTTGGGATTTCCTCTGTCTCTCTCCCTCTCTTTCTACCTATCCCCCACACTCGTTCACACATGCTCTGTCTCTCAAAATAAATAAACATTTTTTAAAAAGTACTTTTAGACAGGATCACCTGACTTTCTATTCTAAAAATATAATAATGTAGCAGAATATAGTTCATTTATGAAGGATTTGAATCACAAAAATATGAAATCAGCTTCTTAATCATTTTCTTTGCAAGAGTTTTGTGCCAGCATTAATCAGGACCAAGAACTCTGATTTTTATCTAATAGGATAAAGAACCTTCAGGCACTAGCACAGGTCCAGGCAGCATCATTACAATTCTAAACTTGAGGTTAGGATGTAAAAACTGTGCCTTTTGCAGTCTTTCTGATAGGCATATTATATCGAAAATCTTATCACTGAGAGATGTGTGTATGTTTACATTGGCATAAACATAACTTAGATACTCATGTTTTTATAAATATATGTAACTTATTACTTTATAACTTTCACATGCAATAATCAATATTCCAATATACCATTTTCATAATACTATTGAACCACAGTGGAAAATATAGTGTTGCAAATAGAAGGACATGAATATAGAGGGACAAATAAAGATTATACCTCAAACCTCTTACTGCCCATCTACCTATTTTTTCTTCTTCTAAATATTATACTAGTACATTCCATGCCTAAATGGGTATAACAAAATGGAGAAATCCAGAGTCATAGTAGTGTTGATAAAGGTTTTGGTTTTATGTCAGGAGGATTTACTTGAGAAACTAGAACTGGAAGGGAACTAACTAAAAATAATCTACCAAAGGAGGTTCTGTGATGATGTGCTTTAAAATTTTTTTGCTTTCATATTAGAAATTCTAAGTTATTACTTCATTTCATTAATGTGTCATAATGATGGCAGTATCTCTTGATTATTTTATCGAACATATACATTATTCACAAAACGATGAAAGAAAGACCTAGTAAGCTTAGAAATAAAATACTTTTCCTTTTTTTTTTTTTTTTAGAACAGCAGGACTCTTCAGTGAAAAGCCCTCAAGATATTCAAAATGATTAAATGGAAGGGGGGAGAAAGACACTTATATAGCATATATCTGTGCCTGCTTAGATCTCTGACTGCCTATTTAATGCTCTTAAAAAAATGTGTAATGTCTTGGAACAGAAACCTTGGGGACAAAAAACTGCAGCATTTAAAGCTTACTGTACTGTAATTCATGACTGATGCTGCAAAGCCTAGTGAAGGAAACACAGGGCTCATCGATGTTTCAAGTGCAGGATAGTTTTTGGCTTGTTCTTTTGACTCTGTATCTGATGGCTGCTAAATATTCCACAAAAATGGAGGGTATCTGTCTTTATCAAGTCTTTAATTCTCTATTTATTTTTAGAGTATTTTAACAACTTAACATGTCACTAAATAATCACTTAATTAAATCTTTTGAACAGTATTTTTGTCTTATACATATATTTTAGTATATGCCTAACTATACTATAGACATATACTACTATAAAAATGTATAGGGGTTTTTTGGTTGTTGTTTACTTAAGAGAAAACTACAGAATAACTGGGAAACATAAAAAGTATCATTCTAATTATATCGTTTAAATATTAAATAAGCCAAAATGCCTCATTACCCAAGGCATTAACGTAATAAGAAAGAAAAGATAATTATTTGCTTTTATGATGATTGTTGTGGCCAAGCAGAATAACTATAAAATTTACAATTTAGAACTCATTCTAATATCATAAAATTCTATAGTTTTTAGACTACCTTAGGAGACAGTATAAAATGCATTTGTACGAAGAAAACATTTATGTTGTATACTTATAAACTAACTATAGTATTCCTTAACCAAACTAACCATAACAAATCACTCTTTTCTAATGATGTTACATGGCTTTAAACAAATTTCACTGGTACAAAATGTTGTCTTGCATTTTCTTTGCTGCTTTGGCAGTAAAAACATAGATCATGCACTTTCATGCTTAGGAACATTAAGATGAAATAACTCACATTGCATAGGGTTCTTTCTCCATTTGTGTGTTTCCACTCTTATGCAGAATGAGTTGTGCATATAGTCTGATAACAGCGTGATGGATGCATCAAAATGACTACTCTGGGGAGTGATGTCAGCATCATGGCAATGTAAAATATTCCTTTTTTTATCCCCCCATTTAAACAATGAAACAGATATCCATCCACAAACAAAAAGTACTTTTGTGTGTGTTGTGGAATCTAGCACCATACACCAAGGGTTCCAGGAGGAGGCTCACCCACCTGTGTGTCCAATAATAGGCAGAATGACCTAGGTATTAAGCTGTAGAACCAAAGGAGACAGTCAACATGTCAGATCTCTCTTGCCCTGGTTGGGAAAAACCCTGGAGAGTGTTGACCTGGGCACATACCCACACATAAGAGGGAATTTTCTGAAGCTCAGCCCTCCCTAGGGGAGATTCTAGGACACCACTGGAGAAAATAAATAAATAAATAAAATACAAGTTTGGTCACAGAGAAGGCAGCTGTAAAACATTCCTAATGCTACTCTCCCCAACAAGGAAACATTGCATAGGACTGCTCTATCCCTTGTGGGGGGAAAGGAGAACAGTGAATGATTGCCTATTTACCCCAGTTATGTGGGACACAGATATATAAACCCATTTCTTTCCGGCAATACCCAGAGTACTGAGGTGGTACCTTCATGACTAGGGGGATGGAGGAGGTTGAGAGAGAGACAGTTAAGGGTTTTTGCTGACTGTACTCAGTAGAAAGTCCATCCATTAGCCTCTAGGAGTAACATACCCCAGGACCTTTCTACTAGGTCCCATAGGCCTGCAGACACTGTCTGGAGGGGCTAAAATCATACCTCCCCCCACTCTGGCTGGTTCTTTGTATACACTCCTGAGTGCTGTGGCAAGAGAGCTCTTAAACTGATACACACCTAGAAAATAGACCAGGCTCTCCAAAGCAAGGAAGAAGTCACAAACTTGAGCGATAGTGCCATCTTCTGGAAACAAAAAAAGGTTTCCAGTAGCCAGCCTGGTGACTTGCAAGAACCAAAGACATAAAAGCTTAAGGAAGAATCCTGCCACAAGAGGGAGCAAGTACAGTGGAGCGGGTATGCCCACACTGAGAGACAGATGAAACCCCATCCAATAAAAACATCATTGAACAGAATACCCAAACAGAAGGCAATTAGCAATGGTTTAGGGGTGTCTTCCACTTCAAATGCGAAAGCAGCAGCACAAAACTAAAAGAACATGGAAAATCAAGGAAACGTGCCATCAAAATGCAAAATAGCTGTTTTGGAGAAACCACAAGCTACAAGAAAACTCAGACATTTTGACTAAATCTTGAACAAAAAATATATGATCAACATAAGACTTTTTTGAAGAGACAGAAGTCATAAAAAAAAAAAAAAGGACTTGGGGCGCCTGGGTGGCGCAGTCGGTTAAGCGTCCGACTTCAGCCAGGTCACGATCTCGCGGTCCGTGAGTTCGAGCCCCGCGTCAGGCTCTGGGCTGATGGCTCGGAGCCTGGAGCCTGTTTCCGATTCTGTGTCTCCCTCTCTCTCTGCCCCTCCCCCGTTCGTGCTCTGTCTCTCTCTGTCCCAAAAATAAATAAAAAATGTTGAAAAAAAAAAAAAAAAAAAAAAAAAAAGGACCAAACAGGGATTCTGGAGCTGGAGACTTCAAGAAATGAAATGAAAAATGTAATAAAAAGGCATTTGCAGCAGAGTGAGCAAATGGAAGATATAATAAGTCAGTTAGAGGACAAGAATTTTGGAATAACCCAGTTAGAGGAGAATAAAGGAAAAAAGAATGAAAAGTGGTGAAGAAAACCTGTTTTATCTATGGGATATCATCAAAAGAACAAATATTGCAGTAATTGGGATTCCAGAAGGAGAAGAAAGGAAGAGCAGAAAATTTTAAATCATAGCTGAAAATTTCCAAACCTGGGAAGAAAATTGGACATCTAATTTTACAAAGCTAATAGATTACGTTATTATTATCTCAGTGCAAAAGACCTTTCCAAGACACATTACGATAAAACTGTCAAAGATCAAGGATAAGTAAATAATTCTAAAAGCAAAAGAGTAGGGGGGTGGAGAGAGGGAGGTTTTAATCCTCAAAGGAACCATCATTAGTCTATCAGTGGATTTCTCATCAGAAATCCTACAGGCCTAGAAATCCTACAGAAATCCTCAAGAGAGTAGAATGACATACTCAAAGTGTTGAAAGAAAAAAAAATGCCAACCAAGAATACTCTATTCAGCAAAGTTATCTTTCAGATATGAAGGAGAAATAAAGACTTCCCTAGACAAACAAAAGCTAAGTGAGTTCATCACCACTAGACCTGCATGCAAGAAATTTTAAGAGGAATTCTTCAAGTTGAACTCAAAAAACACTAGTCAGTAAATGAAAACATATGAAAGTTTACAGCACACTGGGAAAGGCAGTCATAGAGTCAGACTTAGAAAACTCCAAATCTGTAACAGGATGGTGTGTTAACCACTTAACTGTACTATAAAGATCAAAGGAAAAGAGTAATAAAAGCAATTATAGCTACTGTAGTGTGTTAAGAAATACACAAAAGAGGTAAATTATAACATCAAAAATATAAAAAGGGTGGGAGTAAAAGGGTGAAGCTTTTATAGATGATCAAAGTTAAGTTGCTATCAGCCTAAAATGGACCATTTTATCTATGAGATGCCTTATGTAAGCCTCATGGTAACCACAAAGCAAAAAGCTAGAATAAAAGATAAGGAAAAAGGAAACAGAACATACACCACCACAGAAAACCACCAATTTACAAAGGTAAGCAAAAACAAAGGGAAAAGAAACAATGGAAATGAAAACCAATAAGATGGCATTAGCAAGCCCTCACATATCAATAACTCTAAATGAAAATGGATTGAATTCACCAATCAAAATGTGAAGAGAGGCTGGATGGATTAAAAAAACAAGACCCATCTATCTATATGCTGTGTACAAGACTCACTTCAGTTTTAAAGACACTCCTGAGCTCAAAGAGAATAGATTGAAAAAGATACTTCATATAAGTGGAAACCAAAAGAAATCAGGGATAGCTATATTTATATCATAGATAATAAACTTTAAGCCAAAAATGATAAGAAAAGAAGCTCATTATATAATGATAAAAAGGTCAATCCATTAAGAAAATATATAAATCATGAATATGTATACACTCAACACTGGAGCACCTAAATACATTAAGCAACTACTAACAGATTTGAAGAGACAAACAACAATACAATGATATAAGAATTAAATACCCAACTCAGAGCAATGGTTAGGGCTTTTTTCAGCCAGAAAATCAACAAGAAAATGATGGATTTGAACCATACATTGGACCCAATTAATCCAAAAGACATTTTTAGAACATTCTATCCAACAGAAGTAGAATGTAGGTTCTTCTCAAGTGCACATCCAACTTCTCTAACAATAGTTAGAACTATTGTAGGACACAAATAAAGTCTTATCACATTTAAGGAGATTGAAATCATACCAAGTGTCTTCTCCAGTCACAATAGTTTGAAACTAGAAGTAAACAAGAGGAAAGCTAAATATATCTACAGATGTGGAAATTAAATAACAGTCTCCTGAAAAACCAGTGGATCAAAGAAAAAAATCAAAAGCAAAATAACAAACTATTTCAAAACAAATGAAAATGGAAGCACAATATGTGTAAAACCTATGGATGCTGCAAAAGCAGTTTTGAGAAGGAACTTTATACTGATAAATGCATATATCAGAAAATAGATCTAAAATAAACAACCTAACTTTACACCTCCAGGAAATACAAAAAGAAGAACAAAATAAGGCCAAAGTTAGTAGGAGGAAGGAAATAACAAAGATCAGAGTAGAAATAAATTAGGTAGAGACCAGAGAAAAACAAGAGAAAAGATCAATGAAATTAAGGAGTTAAGCATCCTACTCCTGATTTCGGCTGTGAGGTCATGATCTCACAGTTTGTGGGATTGAGCCCCACATCGGGGCTCTATGCTGACAGCAAGGAGCCTGCTTGGGATTCTCTCTCTTCCTATCTCTCCCCTCTCCCCCACTTGCTTGTGTCCCGCCCCCCCCCCCCAGCTTTCTCGCTCTCAAGATAAATAAACTTAAAAAAGTTTTATGGTACAATGGAATATTGTTCAGCCATGAGAAAGAAGGAAATCCTGCAATTTGCAACTACACTTACAGACTTTGATGGCATTATGCTAAGTGACATAAGTTAGAGACATATACTGTATGATTTAAATGTAAAATCTAAAAAAGCCAAACCTGTAAACAGAGAGTAGAATAATGGTTATTTAGTTCAGGTTTTTCATTTTTTTTCTCTTTTTCTTTTTTCTTTTCTTTTTTTTTTTTTCCACCAGAGGCTGGCAGGGGCTAGGGGAGAATTGGGGATATGATGTTGAAGAGTATAAATTGGGAACTACTATATATGTAAGTCCTGAAAATCCAGTACACACATAGCATTGTGATTATACTCAGCAATACTGTATTATAAACCTCAAGATTGCTAAGAGACTATATCATAGTTGTTTCTATAACAAAAAAGAAATGATAATTATGTGATGATAAAGGGGTGTTTACTAAGGCTAAGGTAATAAGCATACTGCAATATACAAATGTATCAAATCAATACATTGTAAAACTTAAAGCTATACAATGTTATATGTCAATTATTTTTCAGTTTTCAAAAAAAATGACCACTCTACCTAGAGATAGTTTCACTAATCAGGTCAAGAAATACTTTTTCGGGGCACCTGGGTGGCTCAGTTGGTTAAGTGTCTGACTTCAGCTCAGGTCATGATCTCGCGGTTTGTGAGTTTGAGC
This sequence comes from Neofelis nebulosa, assembly GCF_028018385.1. Classification (NCBI taxonomy): domain Eukaryota; kingdom Metazoa; phylum Chordata; class Mammalia; order Carnivora; family Felidae; genus Neofelis; species Neofelis nebulosa. Next base: position 59,435,464 of record NC_080787.1, on the reverse strand, counting down.
CTGCATCGGGCTCTGTGCTGACAGCTCAGAGCCTGGAGCCTGTTTCAGATTCTGTGTCTCCCCTTTCTCTCAGCTCCTCCCCAACTCGTGCTCTGTCTCTCTCTCAATAATAAAGAAACATTAAAAAAATTTTAAATAAATATTTTTTCAGTCAAAACACTGAAATTGTTTATACCAATGCATGTATTTTTGTCTAAAGTAGTTGTGTTTGTGTGCATGTGTGTATTTCTGTGTATACCATACTGACACGCTATTATCAGACTATTTTATGAGGTCAGTGAGTTGCTCTTCCTTAGAAGACTATTATGTTAAAATGGGGCAATGTTAGATAATGCATGTGACATATAACCAATGAGGGTAGAACTTGGAATTTCCTAGAAAGGGCCTGACAGCCCAGAAGTTGGCAGTGGAAAAGAAAACACACTAATATATTTGGGAGAGTGCCCAGTACTTCTAAGTGCTTATAAAGATGTTTGTAAAATGAACATGATGGAGACTTGAAGATCAGTTACTATTTTTCTTTGTTATTGGTCCTGCTCATGTTTCTCTCTTCCAAGTTAACAACTCTCATCCTATGGGTCCATGTTGATAAAGATGGAGATATCAATACCTATCTCACTGGCTTGTTATGAAAATTAATGAAATAAGATATATCTCAGATGCAACTAATGAGGTATTAGGATGCTGTTATGCATGGATAGGAAACCATGTAGCCCTGTGATTGGCATAGTATGTCATCTCATGCTGGACAGACATTGTCCCGTTCTATTTATTCCTTCCCCTAATTGCAACATGAAACCGGACCCTCATTTTTCCTTCTTTTTGTGTTAAAAAACTGTATGTTCAGCTAGGTGTCTTCAGTACTATTTAGTGTATGTGTGTGTGTGTGTGTGTGTGTGTGTTTTCATTCTCTTCATTTACTAAGAAATTGTTTAAAGTGTGCCTGGGTGGCTCATTCGGTTAAGTGTCTGACTCTTGGCTTTGGCTCAGGTTCTCATGGTTCATGAGTTCAAGCCCCACATCAGGCTCTGCGCTGGCAGCTTACAGCCTGCTTGGGATTCTCTCTCTCCCTCTCTCTCTGCCCCTCCCCCACTCAAGCTGTCTGTCTCTCTCAAAATAAATGAATAATTTTTTTTAAAAGGCTTCCAAATCATTTTTAAAAAGAGAGAGAAAGCCTAAAATGCATCCAGAGATGCTCTGTTAAAGCAGAAGCTTCTTTTTATAAAAGATCAGACTTCTTAGTTTTATTCTCTATTATCACTCAAATAATTTAGAAAACAGTGGTAATATTTGTTCTGCACATTCTGTTTTGCATTTGTATGGAAATATAAAATACAGGTAGCTTGGAAACTCAAGTTCATTATCAGCATTTTATAGAGTAATAAAGAATTCTCATTAAATAATGGACAGTCATCATACTCCTTGACATATTTTCAAATGAAACCACCTGTTCTTATAAACAATTGCTGTGGCACACAATATATAGTGTTAAATTACATCCTTTGAAAGTCTGAAAGTCAAGGATATGGCCCATTTTAAATATAATTTAAGTATGGGGCGCCTGGGTGGCGCAGTCAGTTAAGCGTCCGACTTCAGCCAGGTCACGATCTCGCGGTCCATGAGTTCGAGCCCCGCGTCGGGCTCTGGGCTGATGGCTCAGAGCCTGGAGCCTGTTTCCGATTCTGTGTCTCCCTCTCTCTCTGCCCCTCCCCCATTCATGCTCTGTCTCTCTCTGTCCCAAAAATAAATAAAAAACGTTGAAAAAAAATTAAAAAAAAAATAAATATAATTTAAGTATGAAAGAAATGTCACACATAGCTAAAATTACCACCATGCAAAGTATTAAATATTTTTCAAATTCCATAAGAATGTGTGTGGTTCTTTTGTTATTAGAAACCATATTATTTTGTCAATTATATAACTATTATATTTATTTATATAAAGCCACTTACTGGTAGGTTTTAATGTAACACTTAAGAGGAATGGATTCAAAAGTAAGTTCTGCAAATATAAAATAATGCTTCCTTTATTTAATACCAAACTCTCATCATTTGAATCATGCTTGACTGATATTTAATTGGAAGTTAATATTTGTTGAATCAAGAAAACACTGAAACATACGTTGAATTTTATATGTTACCTATCAAAAATTACGTAAGTTGAAAATTATTCAGGCATTCCAAAGAAAACCAGCTCTCTATACTGGTAGAAAAGAGTTGAATAACATGTTTTGTGCTTGTCTGTCTTACATAACTTCTCAAATAAAAAGCCAAATTATGAAGACCTCAGACAATATGTGAAATTATAAAAGACTTGTATTTTCAATGATCTAGAAGGTAGAAAGAATAACTTTATTAATGTTTTCATTTTCCAAAGGAGGAAACAAAATTGTCTTAGCTAAAAATGACAAAAGTTGAGACTAACACCCATTCCACCTTATTCCAAATCCCATGCTTTTAACCATAGGCCATGTTATTTGTTCATTTCCTTCACTTCCCTTTGTTTTTGTTTTTGTTTTTTGGTTTTTTTTAATATATGAAATTTATTGTCAAATTGGTTTCCATACAACACCCAGTGCTTATCCCAAAAGATGCCCTCTTCAATGCCCATCACCTATCCTCCCCCCCCCCCATCAACCCTCAGTTCTCAGTTTTTTTGTTTTTTTTTTGTTTTTTTTCAACGTTTTTTTTTTTTTTTTTTTAAATTTATTTTTGGGACAGAGAGAGACAGAGCATGAACGGGGGAGGGGCAGAGAGAGAGGGAGACACAGAATCGGAAACAGGCTCCAGGCTCCGAGCCATCAGCCCAGAGCCTGACGCGGGGCTCGAACTCACGGACCGCGAGATCGTGACCTGGCTGAAGTCGGACGCTTAACCGACTGCGCCACCCAGGCGCCCCCTCAGTTCTCACTTTTAAGAGTCTCTTATGCTTTGGCTCTCTCCCACTCTAACCTCTTTTTTTTTTTTCCTTCCCTCCCCCATGACCTTCACTTCCCTTTGAACATCCTAGCATTCAAGGATTCTATGATAGTACAATGATGATAACCACCCACTATTTCAGAAAAAAGTACTCAAGTCAACTGAAAAAAAGATGATTGAAGTAGGGAAGACCAATAAACAAACCAGAGTATAGTGTATTATCCACTTTTCAAATATATAATTTACAGTAAGAAAGAGGTAAAATATAAAAATGATCTTTTGGGGAAGAACAAATGATAAGCTGCATTGATCTGGAAAGGTACTACACAAATAAGAAAATTGTGGCAAATAAAACCTTCCATGAAACTAAAGGAAGAGAAATGAAATTGGAATAAAAGTGGTATCAAAACCATCTTTTTCTTCTTACATTAGTGAACATTGATTTTTTTTTTAATATATAACTTCTATCAGTGAATTCAATATGTCTGCCTTAAGTAAAGTGGTTTTTAAAGATGTGCAAGTACTTGTG